>NC_059102.1:73825658-74464158 GCF_020740685.1 Jaculus jaculus | reverse complement strand
GAATTCCAAATCAGCTGAGCTAGAGCAAGATCCCACGGTGAAAAGCAAATCTCAAACCCCACCAAAAAAAAAAAAAAAAAAAAAAACAATAAGGACTTCCGGCCAAGATGGTGACCACCTAGCTGTGCTGCAAATCCCGGGGAAAGATAGGCAAGACATTAAGGTTTTTCTGGGTCTTCTTGTCAGTGGGAGGGCTGGGGGGGGGGGACAGGATCCCCTTGCGGGCGGGTAAAATACCCATTCCACCAAATAGATAGACACATGCCACCGCAGCGCCCCATCGCACACCCATCCCGCGACCCCTAGTGGAGCCCCATCCCGCCCCCACCCCCACCCCACCCCCCACCCCCCACCCCCGCAGCACCGGCCCACGACCATCCCGCGCATCGTCCATCCCCCATTCTCCTGTGGCGGGGGATAGCATACTGTTTCCGGGTCCCAGTGTTCCCAGCCAGAGTTTGGGCTGCTTCAGGCCTTGGTACTTCAGTCCCCCTCCAAGCTCAAACATAGGCAGCTTTGGCGCATTACTGCTTGAGAATTCAGGCAACTTTGGTGGCCCGGTCAGGCAGTAGATGAGCACCTTTGGCAAGTAGGAGCCAAAGCCCCATCTGCTTGGCAACTGCCACAGGCTGCCTCAGATTGCCATTGTGCTAGAGTCCAGGCTGATCCACCTACCTACATGCCCATACACTGTCATGAGCAGACCAGAGTGCAAAAGAAATAACATGAAAAATCAAATGCAAGAAAATCCAGTTAGATCACCCAGTCCTACAATGAAAAATACATCTAAAAAAAACAGAAGAGTCATTAGGATCAGAACATCAAATTGAACCTATGAACAATGCAACCCTGACCAACCTACTGGTACAACTTGCAGGAAAGCAACAAAGGACTAATAATCCTGTGGATGCTACCATCAGTAAGCTAGAACAAATTGATACCACATTGGAAGGAGTTCAAAGAGAGTTAAGAGTTTGAGGGAGAGTGAAAAAAAAGAGGACCTTAAAAATCAGCTGGCCATACTAAATGAAGACATAAAGAAATGCAAGGATGAATTACAAGAATCATGAACAAAATCAGAAAATGATGTGAAAAGGGAGATTGACAGAGTGATGGAAATGATACATAGAAAAGCAGTAGAAAATGCAAACTTAATTGAACAAATCCAAAACTCTCTAGAGGCTCTCATGTATAGAGTCAGCAAAGTGGAGAATAGAAACACTGATCTGGAAGACAAGATGGAAGAAACAGTTTGAGAGTTCAAAGACTTCAGTAAGTTCAAAAGTTGCTGTGAACATTAGGAAATTGTGGAATACACTTAAACGTCCTAATATCAGAATCATTGCAATACCAGAAGGAGAAGAATTTCAGACCAAAGTCATGGAGAACTTATTTAACAAAATAATTGAAGAAAACTTCCACAGTCTCTTAAAAGAAAGGCCCATCAAGATACAAGAAGCCAACAGAACTCCAAACAGATTGGACCAAAGGAGAAACTCCCCAAGACATATTGTCATTAAGATTCTAAACACTGACACCAGAGAGAAAATCCTAAAAGCAGCTAGGGAAAAACAGCACACCACTTTCAAAGGTAACCCCATTAGAATTATTTCTGACTTCTCAATGGAAACCCTGAAAGATAGAAGGGCCTGGAAAGAAACATTCCAAAGTCTAAGAACCTATGGCTTCCAACCCAAGATACTCTACCCAGCAAAAAGTATCCCTCATAAAAGATGGTGAAAGAAAAACTTTCCATGACAAAACTCAGCTTTACAACTACATGAACAAAAAACCAAACCTACAGAGAGTATTTCAGGAAATTCTCCACAGAGAAGAAACAAATAACCAAACTCAAATGCCTACAAGAAGCAGATCACAATAACCAAACTCAAAATAGGCACAAAAAACATCAAAGCCCAAGAAAACCCAATCTACCATCACAACATGGCAGAGATCAAATCAAATCTCACAGGCATTACCCTACATATTAATGGCCTTAATTCACCCATCAAGAGACACAAGCTAACAGGATGGATCAAAAAATTAGACCCCTAAATCTGTTGCCTTCAAGAAACCCACATCACCACTAAAGAAAGACACCTCCTCAGGGTCAAAAGGTGGAAAACAATATTCCAAGCAAATGGGAACAAGAAACAAACAGGTGTAGCTATATTAATGTCAGATAAAATAGACTTCAATCCAAAAATAATCAAACAGACAAAGAAGGCCACTTCCTACTTATCAAGGGAACAATCCATCAAGAGGATATTACAATCATAAATCTGTATGCACCAAACACAGGGACACCACAGTTCATAAAACAAAACCTACTTGACAATAAAATAGAAATAACCACCAACACCATCATAGCTGGGGACTTCAATACACCATTATCAGTAATAGACATATCATTCAAACAGAAATTCAACATGGAAATCAAAGAGCTCAAAAAATCCATAGATCACTTAGACCTAATGGACATCTACAGAACTTTCCACCCCAAATCCACAGACTACACATTCTTCTCAGCAGCCCATGGAACATTCTCTAAAACAGACCATATACTGGGTCACAAAGACTGCCTCCACATATTTAAGAAAATTGACATAATTCCCTGCATGATATCAGATCACAATACTATATTGCTAGAAATCAACAACAAAAGACCCACCAAAAATCCCAACAGCACCTGGAAACTGAACAGCATGCTTTTAAACAATAAATGGATAGTGGATGAAATAAAAAGTGAAATTGCAAAATTCCTGGAATTGAATGAAAATAAAAACACATCATACCAAAACTTATGGGACACACTGAAGGCGGTATTCAGGGGAAAATTAATAGCACTCAATGCCTTCATAAAAAAGACAGAAAGATCCCAAATCATTAACATAACCATCCACCTAAAAGCACTGGAAAAACAAGAAAAGTCTAAACCAAAGAGCTACAGAAGGAAGGAATAATTAAAATCAGAGCAGAAATTAATCAATTGGAAACCAAGGAAACAATTAAGACAACTGACAAAACAAAGAGCTGGTTCTTTGAAAAAATAAACAAGAAAAAAAAAATAAACAAGATTGACAAACCCCTGGCCAATTTGATCAAGCAAAAAAGGGAGAGGCTTCAAATTAACAAAATTCAAAATGAAAAGGAGAGATCACAACAGACATAAGTGAAATTGGGAGAATCATCAGGACTTATTTCTAAAACCTCTACTCCACAAAACTGGATAATGTGGAGGAGATGGATAAATTCCTGGATGCATACCATCTATCAAAGCTAAACTCAGAGATTAATCACCTCAATGAACCCATCACACTAATGGAGATTGAAAAAGTAATAAAAAAAAAAATCCTCAGTGAACTTACCCAATCACAAAAAAAAAAAAAAAAAAAATCGCCACATGGTCTTACTCATCCACAGCACCTAACCTGAATCTACCCAAGATACCTTACATACCCAGCAAGCATCTCATGGACTAGACACTAGGATGGATGGGGAGGGAGGAGAGGGCATCAAATGGGTGGGAAACACTAATCTAGACCCAAAAGGCAATGGTACCATAAAATTCTACTTCCAAAAGGCAGACCAAATGGCTGAACCTTCACCAGGCCCTTACAGGAAACACCTGAACAACAAGACACTGGAGAGGGTAGGATCAAGTCTAACCTAAATCCTCTACATCTTCCCTCCCTCCCTTACCCTCTCCCCTCTCTCTCTCTCCCATCTAACTCCTATATATTAGTTACCTTTTTTCCTCATTTTCTTAGGGCGCACTGACCTGTAACTCCCAGTACCAGCATGGGGCTATCACCCACAATGAGCTTTTGATCAGAGAAACCTACAAGGTTTTCTAAAAGAATGACAGATTTCTGTCAGAGTACTTGATGACCCACCAAAGGTTAGTGTTAAGACCCTACTGCTGAATACACCATATGCAGCTGACAAGTAAAATGGAACGGCATGACTGGAAGCCAGGAGAGAGTCAGTCCCCAGACAGTCAGTGTGTCTAGTGCCAGAAGGTACTACATGGGCGACTGGGGGAAATGACCAATATCTGTCCAAGCAACTCATGGTCCAACCTACTTAGCAGCAAATAACCTGTTGTGATGGCCACACAAGTGCAATAGTGGAACACAGCCATGGTGGGGAACCAACTGCTCTTGATTTGGCTAACTGATCCCCTCAGTGGTACGAGACCCATAGCTGGAGCTGGGAAATAAGTCAGAACCATATCCAAACATAAGCCCACTCTCCATTATCAAGCTACCATCAATCATGGGCTACAAGAGGGCCTACACCTATTAAACTCTCTATAAAAAAAAGTAAGGGCTATCTCATTTGTCCTAGTGCTAACTTACTCTCTGTTGGAGAATCTGCTTCTGTTTCTCAGATAGATGCAGATCCAAAGGAGAGAGCCACCCCATCATATTTCAAAAGGGCCCCAGCTGAAACTAAGGAAAACTAGCGAAACAAGCAAGGGTGCTGTTTTCCTGATGAACCGGATACCAGCACAGGGGGAAGGAGACTAACACAGAGAAAAACCAACGCCTACCAAATCAGAGGCCTCCAACACCTCATCACTGAAGCAGACCAAAAATGAACCCAACATGGCTCAGGAAAATTTTGCGGAAGAGGGGGCGGAAAGAATATCAGAGCCACATGTTGGGTCATGATATGCAGAGACATTTATTGTACCAATAACTGTGGGCTAACTCCACAATGCACGACCCATATACCTCAACAAGGAGGGGCCAATAGGGAGGGGGTAGGTCACGGATGAGCCTAATAATGCTACCAAACTGCCTGTACTTGCAGAATAGAAAACTAATAAAAAATAAAATAAAATAAAAAACCCCAATAATAATAAATAAAGGTCAATTTTTTTGTTTAGGATTGAAATATAAAATAGAATATACCTTGAATTACTTTTCTCAGCTTGTGACAAAATACCTGAGAAAGGCAAAATAAGAAAAGAAAGGTTAAAAAAAAAAAAGAAGAAAAGAAAGGTCTATACGGGCCTACAGTTAATTGGAAACTAACTGTCCACCATGGCAGGGGATAAAATGGTGGCAGGAGCTTGAGGTGACTATTCACACTTCAGCAGCAGTAAAGAAGCAAAGAATCATAAGTCCTGGGACTCAGCTAGCTTTCTCCTCCCTAGATAGTCTGGATCCCCCAGAGCAAACATTTATAGTGGTCTGACTGCCTCAACCTATACCAGACAACATCTCACCCACATGCCCAAAGGTTTGTTTCCATGGTGTTTCTGAATCCTTAAGATATTTCAATTGATATTAACCATCATAAACCCATATCCTGGCACTTTTATCCTAGGCAATTTAGTATCTGAATCACTTGCAGCATTCCAGGTGGCTCACTGTGATCCAAAGTTCCTATCCTCTTTTAAGCTTTTTTCAGTATCTGAGTGATCCTGGAGCTAGCATGAAACACTCTCAGATCTACAATTTAATTATTAAGCTTTCTAACATGCTAATATGACCTTGCTTTTAAAATTAATGCAAAAGAAAAGTTAACATTTTGGTGTCAATAACGAGTACGCCTCTCCAAGGAAGATACCATCAATTAGCCTGCCATAGTAAGTCTCTCACTCTGCACACTATAATAAATATAGAGCTTCTGATGGTGTTGGAAAGATATGACTGTCCTCAAGAAAATGATTCTTTTTTACCCAAGAACATCAGTACAATAAATAACTTTTCTTCCCTTCAAGACAATCACAGTGCTTGCTTGAGGCTGCTGCAACACAAAAACAAAATACCTTCACAAATGTCTTCAAACAGTCAAGCTAAAAATCTAAGCCAAACTTTCATTTAACAGCCTGTCAGTTTTTTGATACAAAGCTAATGAATGCAGTGGCAAACAAATCCATCAAGCCCAGCATCAAAACAACTGTGTCTCACTACATGGAAAAATGAAATACAACCCGCAGGCCAGCTCTTTGAACCAGTCTAGCCAGGAGAACAGACCTATGAGTGCCACTGTGGCAGCTGTACAGAAGTAATCATGGGCTCCACTTCTCAAATGAAGGAAGAACTACCAGAACTCAAAGCATGTCAAATATGCATAGAGGTTTGACTCCACCTCCTATACTGTCTACTAACTATCTTCAAATCTCTACCAAAGGGCTGGAGAGATGGCTTAGCAGTTAAGCGCTTGCCTGTGAGGCCTAAGGACTCCGGATCAAGGCTCAATTCCCCAGTACCCACATAAGCCAGATGCACAGGGAGGTGCATGCACCTAGAGTTTGTTTGCAGCGGCTGGAGGCCCTGGCATGCCCATTCCCTATCTATCTGCCTCTTTCTCTCTCTGTCTGTAACTCTTAAATAAATAAATAAAAATAAACAAATCTCTACCAAAGTAAAAAAGACAATATTTCATTCATATTACTTTAATGTTAGTAGTGGTAAATATACTTAAAATGAGTAACCCAAGGTAAAGTATTCTGCTAATGCTAGAACTCTGAACATAGGTTATTAAAAGTCCTGTTATTCATTGAGGCTCCCTAAAGACAAGAAAATGTGTTTAGGCCAAGTGTGGTAGCACACACCTTTAATCCCAGCACTTGGGAGACAGAGGTAGGAGGATCACCTTGAGTTCTAGGGCACCCTGAGACTATGTAGTGAATTCCAAGTCACCTGGGCTAGAGTGAGACCCAACCTCAAAAATCCAAAAGAAAAGAAAATGTGTTTGCCCTGTAAAAACATGCCACACAGCACCTGTTGCAGAAAAGGGACAATGAGCAATCATAAACAAGAGTCCTGCCTTGGCAAAGGATACAAAGTCACCAAAAACACTGCCCTATGTGTTTTTTTTTTTTATGATACTCATACTTTAATAAAATAGTAAAAATAACATAAATGCCTTCTTAGGTAGGTTAGTCTGGCTTTTGTTCTAGAGCATCTTTCCATAGAATTACCTTTATAGTACTTTTTAGGCAAAAGCAAAGGAGAGTTAAATGGTCTTTACTAAGAAGTGAAGGACACCTAGAACAAGAAGAATCTCAAGGATATGGACCATTAGAAATTTTTAGAAAGAGGGATTGTCAAACTAAGCTGATACAATGACTAAAAAACAAATATTGCCCTCCTCTTCCTACTTTCCTGCCAATCTGCTACAAAATCCACAAAGTCTATGAGAGATTGCCTTTTTGAATAAATGCTATGATAAAGTACTATCTATGTTCAAAGACTGAGAAACAGACTCTGAAATAACCTTAATGTACAATGTCTTAGTTGAAAATATCAAACCTCCATTAATATGTAAATTTCAAAGTATTATGCTCAGCAGCAATAACTGATAACAGTATCTCCCATCAAGCAAAACTAGAACCTATCAGTAAAGCTTTCTTGAATAAACACTACATAGTAATAGGTTAAAAATCATTTCAAGGAGCTGGAGAGCGGATAGAGCATTTGCCTGCCAAGCCAAAGGACCCAGGTTCAATTTCCCAGTACCCATGTAAGCCAGATGCACAAGCAGGTGTATGTGTATGGAGTTCACCAGGATTGAAGGCCCTGGCATGCCCATTCTCTCTCTCTCTCCCCTCTCCCTCCCTCTCATAAAAAATAAATAAATTTCAAAATCATTTCAACTAAAACCTACCAAAGGAAAAAGAAACGTATAATCCTGTATTATGCCACCATGATCAAGGATGGTCATTTCTCACAAATTAAACAGCCAAGGACAAAGGAAGGAGTTTTTAAACCATTCCATAGAGGCTATTTTGTGGACTCATGAATTAGGTTATTTTTGAAATGAGGAATTCACAGGAACACATATGGTGCTTGGCCCTTGGTAAACAAACATAATTTAATAATGGAGTTTGCCCTCATTCAACTAGCCATTCAAATAGTCTCATGACCAAAATGAAACTTAGGAGTGAAGATCACCAGAAGAAATGGTTATATGCTCCAAAATGCAATTTTATTGTTTCAATTAAAGAAAGTTTGGGGGGGCTGGAGAGATAACTCCGCAGTTTAAGCACTTGCCTGCAAAGCCTGGTGACCTGAGTTGGATTTCCCAGTAAAGTCAGATACACACAGTGGTGAATGCATCTGGAGTAAGTTTGCAATGGCTAGAGGCTCTGTCACGCCCATACACTCGCTCGCTCTCTCTCTCTCTCTCTCTCTCTCCCTCCCTCCCTGTCTGTCTGTCTTTACGTCTCTACTTGCAAACAAGTAAGTCAATTAAAAAAAAGGAAAAGAAACCATACAGTAGACAGAGGTAGAAGGGTCACTGTGAGTTCAACTATAGCCTAAGAGTACATAGTGATTTCCAGGTCAGCCTGGGCTAGAGGAAGACCCTACCTTGAAAAAAACAAAAACAAATGGGGGGAGGAGGGGCACAACTATTTTTACAAATTTAGGTTCCTATTTTTCTATAAAAGAACAATGATTATTTCACTAAAGGCAGATTCTCAATTATAGCATATGACTTATTAAATGATACACTCTGTGACAGGCAAATGTCTCCCTCAACCTACAACAGATATTATAATCCAATACCCTGAAATCTATAAACATTATATTACATGAAGAAAAAAAAAACTAGAGCTTTGAAGACTCTTTGTTCTGAAACATAGGGGATAGATATAATCTAATATATCTGGCTTACAACTTTAAGGAAGTGAATTCAGAAAGCAATCCAAAGGAACAAAATAGGAGAGTCTTCCCACAGAGTATAGAGTTAACAGCTTGATTATTGACTGGAAAAACCAAAACTGAGCCTATACTACTGAACAATAAGAGCAGTAAGTGATTTTTGTTTATCCACTAAGGTCACAGGAATTTGCTACAATAGCGATAGAAAATTAATGTACAATCAGAGCAGCATAACCTGGCCAAATGGATCTAACCAGAGTAGGCAGGTCCCACATGCTTAGACTTGTTTTTAATTAATTTGTTCGTATGACTGCCTGGGTGTTATGGCGCACATGTGATCAAAGGATAACCTCAGTGTGTTGGTCCTCTCCTTCAAACCTATGACAGACAGTCCCTCTTACTTTTGTTTGCCATTGGAAAGGCGAGAATAGCTGTCCCCCAAGCTAGAAAATTCTCCTGAGTCTGCTTCCATTGCCAAAGACACATTGGAAACAAAAATTCATGGGTGTCACTTATTTATAGGGGTTGCAGATCCAAACTCTAGTCTGCAGGTTTGCAGGGCACGTGCCTTTAAACATTCAGCAATCCCCATTGCCACAGATGAGCTTAAGTTCTAGGTAGAACCACCAACCACCTTTCCTTAACCACTACACGACAATCCCGATTACTCTTCACACAACAATGTGGAAAAACGATTCTAATGCTTCTGGATCTCTCTTAGGGAAAAATGTCCTATGTGGTCAACACTCACAAACAAGTCCTGAAACCTACAGTAAACAAAAGCCAAGTCATTGTTCTGGTGACTATGAAGAGCTGAAATGCAAACCACATCTTGTTATACCCACCTAACTATATTGTTTTAAAATGCAAACATTTCATATCAGCAAAACACACTGGGGTCAATGGCAAAAGCACATATGTTGAGTATTGTGTTTTCAGTAGATTATTTTAGTGTTTTAATTACATGTAGTTATAACAGTTTTCATTATAGCATGCATATATATATATATATACACACACACACGGGATACATTTTGATTAACCTCCCACTTCTACTATCTCCTTCCTCTTCATAACTAGTCCCCTTCTACATTAATGTCTTTATTTTGGGGTGGGGGCCAATAAGTTTCATCAGGGTTGTTTACAAGAATGTTGGCAAGAGTTTGCTTACAGGAGCTTATTAGACATTGTAATGTATAGGATTCTTAGGAGAAACATTTCACATCAATACCTTTCAAAATTACCCATTACAAATATAAATATAAATTAATAATAATAAACACAACTTTCTACAAATTACATAAAATAGCAAAGGTCTTGTAAATAGCAGGGACAGTTTTCTAAGTCAATTTATTCAAAACTTTCCTTGCTTATGAAAGGATTATGATTTTTTTTTATATTTTAAAATGTTATACAATTTTCTAAATGTTCTTGCAAATTAACCTGGGGTTATTTCCACTGATTATAGATCTAAGTTTACACAATGGGTCCACATACAAGTTTTATCAATGCAGAATGATATTTATTTATACTATACAGTAGCCAACATAAGTCCACAATAGCTTTGTCATTTCTCACTGAATCTATATACTCTATAAAACAGTTTCATTAAGAAGCTGCCCTTGAGGGAGGGAATTACCATGGGATATATTTTATAATCATGGAAAATGTTAATAAAAATTAAAAAAAAAAGAAGCTGCCCTTCATAAGTCTGCTGTTTCTAAGACACAGAAAAGGAAGCAAATCCAACAGTATCCACCATCAATTGTTCTGAAGATGCCCTCTATTTATCACCACCATAGGAAAGCAATTAAAGTTAACAGAAATTGTAACTTATAGATGAAAACTATACAGTATATGAACAAAATTAACTATACTAAAGAAGAGATGCAAAATGTTATACCAACTTTAAAAGGAAAATATACTTTTAAATATGTTCTACCTTGTAACTTATGAGAAATTCATTTCTGCACTAAGGACAACTTTAGTCATTTCTTTTTACCATCCTTTCCTAGTTTCTTTTTCTTATTATTATTAGTTTTCTATTCAGCAAATACAGGCAGTTTGGTACAATTACTAGGCTCATCCATGACCTAACCCTCCCCATTGGCCCCTCCTTGTTGAGGTATATGGGTCATGCATTGTGGAGTTAGCCCACAGTTATTGGTATGATAAATGTCTCTGCATATCATGACCCAACCTATGGCTCTGATATTCTTTCCGCCCCCTTTTCCACAAAATTTCCCTGAGCCATGTTGGGTTCACTTTTGGTCTGCTTCAGTGATGAGGTGTTGGGGGCCTCTGAGGCTCTGGCTCTCTGGTTTGGTAGGAGTTGATTTTTCTCTGTGTTGGTCTCCTTCCCCCTTGTGCTGGTATCCGGTCCATAAGGAAAACAGCACCCTTGCTTGTTTTGCCAATTTTCCTTAGTTTCAGCCAGGGCCTTTTTGAGGTATGATGGGGTGGCTCTCTCCTTAGGATCTGCATCTATCTTTCTTTCCCCGGGATTTGCAGCACAGCTAGGCGGTCACCATTTTGGCCAGAAGTCCCTTTCCTAGTTTCTTATTGCTAGAATTGTAATCAATCACTTCCTTCTATAAACTGTTGTTTCCTAAGCCATGGACTGAGAACCAAACATGGTCTACAATCCAAGCACTTGAGAGCCTGAAGAACAAGAGCCATCACGAGTTCAAGACGAGTCTCAGGTACAGAGTAAGTTCTATGTCAACATGGGCTAGAGTGAGACTCTGACCCAAAAGCCACAGAGCAAAGCAAGCCATTAACTAACCTTTAATAAGAAAAGAACCAGGGCTAGAGAGATGGCTTAGAGGTTAAGATGCTTACCTGCAAAGCCTAGGAACTCATGTTCAAATCTCAGGACCCATGTAGCCAGATGCAGTGACGCAAGGATGCAATACTGCACATGCACACAAAGTGGCCCAAGTGCCTGTAGTTCATCCACAGTAGGCTGAAGGTCCTGGTGCACCCACTCCCACCCCACCCACACTGCCTCTTTCTCTCTCTCTCTCAAAATAAAAATAATTAAAAAAATAAAAATTAAAGAAAATAAAAGAACTAAATCTGTTGGCCATGCAGCCATTACAAAATACGATACAGAATCCCAGAAATCCCAGCAATCGGGAGGCAGAAGTAAGAAGATCACTGTGAGATCAATGCTAACCTGAGACTACATAGTGAATTCCAGGTCAGCCTGAAGTAGAGTGAGAACCTACATTGGAAAACCAAAAGAAAGAAAGAAAATACTATAAGGGGGCTGGAAAATGGCTTAGCAGTTAAGGCACCTGCCTACAAAGCCAAAGGACTTAGGTTCAATTCTCCAGGTCCCAAGTAAGGCAGATGCACCAGGTGGTGCATGAGTCTAGAGTTCATCTGCAGTGGATGAAAGAAAGCCCTGGTGCTTGCATCTTCCCCTCTTCCCTCCCTACCTCCCTCCCCCCTCCTCTCTCCAATAAATAAATTTAAAAAGAAAATACTGTAGGAAATCAATTGGTACCATTAAGAGAGAAAGCAAGTAGCCATTTCATAAAATTACCAACTGAAGTAAACTATTTCATATTAACCACAAATTAGAAAAATATGGCTATGAGTGGTAACTCAGCTTATGTGAATATATCTAGTCTGACATAGACACTGTAGTGAGAGACATACATTATGATAGAAAAAAAATACTACACATGATCTTAGGTTTCCCAACATATGATAACATGAAAACACTAATTCTATGTCATACTTTTAAGGTATCACTTACCAATTTAGCAACTTTTCCATAGTCAATCCATCTGACAGTAGCAAAATTTGTAGATTCAGCACAGTTGAAGCCATGATTGAAACCAGCATGGTAGCCATATGGGAAAGTAATCATAAACTCCCCAGCCTCCTGGGTGATCTGTAGGGTTAAATATGTATAATGTTCTTTAGTAATAAGTCTTTCAAAATTGACAATACAATTAAGGTATTTACTATTTTTAAAATATAGCACAAAAACCTATCAAGTTTACAGAAATATGAAATAAGCTCCCCCAGTTTTATTTTTTATTTTGTTTTTCAAGGTAGGGTCTCATTCTAGGTCAGGCTGACCTGAAATTCACTATGTAGTCTCAGAGTGGCATGAACTCACCGTGATCCTCCTCCTATCTCTGCATCCCAAGTACTGGGATTAATGGAATGCATCAGCATGCCTGACTTCCCCCAGATTCTTGATTTACTCTGTTAATAGTGTTTTGTTTTGTTTTATTTTGTTTTAGAAAACTGATATGACATTCTAACAATGTAACTCAAATATTCAACCCCTCTAAAACATTATAATCAGTTGGGCATGATGGTACACACCTTTAATCCCAGCACTTGGGAGGCAGAGGTAGGAGGATTCCCATGAATTTCAGGACACCCTGAGACTACATAGTGAATTCCAGGTCAACCTGGGCTAAAGTGAGACCCAACCTCAGGGGGAAAAAAATACATTATATTTTATTTGAAAAAATTAAGATACTCATATTTTATTAGATCATATTAGCTATGAATGTATATATTTAAATACTAGGATTTTCTAAGCTGACATGCTTTAAGTTAAAATGGCACAAACACTGATAGTACAGAATGCTCAGGCTGCATTTTGATTTCTTTTTTCTTGTTTTGTTTTTTAAATTATTTATTTGACAGAGGCAGAGAAAGAGGTAGATAGAGAGAGAGAATGGGCACACCAGGGCCTTCAGCTGCTGTAAACTAACTCCAGACACATGCGCCACCTTGTGCATCTAGCTTACATGGGACCTGCCGGAGAATCGAACCTGGGTTCTTTGGCTTCACAAGCAAGTGCCTTAACCATTAAGCCATCTCTCCAGCCCTACATTTTGGTTTTTTGTTGAAAGTTTGCAGTTTTCATTCAATTATTGTTTCATAAAAGTATAAAAACTAGGGCTGGAGAGATGGCTTAGCGGTTAAGCGCTTGCCTGTGAAGCCTAAGGACCCCGGTTCGAGGCTCGGTTCCCCAGGTCCCACGTTAGCCAGATGCACAAGGGGGCGCACGCATCTGGAGTTCGTTTGCAGAGGCTAGAAGCCCTGGCGCGCCCATTCTCTCTCTCTCCCTCTATCTGTCTTTCTCTGTCTGTCGCTCTCAAATTAAAAAAAAAAAAAAAAATTTAAAAAAAAGTATAAAAACTAGGGCTGGAGAGATGGCTTAGCAGTTAAGCGCTTGCCTGTGAAGCCTAAGGACTCCGATTCAAGGCTCAGTTCCCAAGGACCCACGTTAGCCAGATGCACAAGGGGGCGCACGCCTCTGGAGTTCGTTTGCAGTGGTGGAGACCCTGGCACGCCCATTCTCTCTCTCTCCCTCTAACTGCCTCTTTCTCTGTCACTCTCAAATAAATAAATAAAAATACACAAAAAATAAATAAAAATAGACAAAATGTTTTAAAAAAAAGTATAAGACCTAAGATTCAGGGTCTTGGTTTCCCACAAGAATTACACAGAATGACTCTACTGCTGAAGGCATCATGAGCTTCAGTTGCAGAACACTTGAAACTCTAGGTTGAAACTGAGCTACACTCTCCTGCTATCTATATTCCATAGTGCTGGAAGGAAAAGTGCTATGCAGCCTGCTGGGGTAGAAAAATCACCAAGTCTTAGCCAGGTGTGGAGGCGCATGCCTTTAATTACAGCACTTGAGAGGCAGAGGTAGGAGGATCCCTGCAAGTTCAAAGCCAGCCTGAGACATAGTGAGTTCCAGGTCAGCCTGGGCTAAAGTAATACTCTACATGCGGGGGGGGGGGGTGTCCTGCGGAGATGGCTATTGGTTAAGCACTTGCCTGTGAGCCTAAGGTCCCTGGCATGAGGCTCAATTCCCCAGGACCCACATTAGCCTGATGCACAAGGGGGTGCAAAAGTCTGGAATTCGTTTCCAGCGGCTGGAGGCCCTGGTGTGCCCATTCTCTCTCCCTCTCCCTCTCCCTCTCCCTCTCCCTCTCCCTCTCCCTCTCCCTCTCCCTCTCCCTCTCCCTCTCCCTCTCCCTCTCCCTCTCCCTCTCCCTCCCTCCCTCCCTCTCTCTCTCTCTCTCCCTCTCTCTGCCTCTTTCTCTGTCTGTCGCTCTCAAATAAATAAATAAAAATAAACCAAAAAATTTTTTAAAAAATCATAGAAAACTTCCCCCAAACTGGGAAATAGGTACCAATGGAAATACAGGAATCCTTTAGAACACCAACCAGACAAAACCTGGAAAGAACCTCTCCTCACCATATTATAATTAAACTATCAAACATACAAACCAAAGAATATATATTGAAAGCACTTAGGAAAATCAAGTTACCTACACAGGGAAGCCTATCAGGATCAAAGCAGATTACTCAACACAAACTTTAATAGTGAGAAGGGCTTGGTGGGATGCATTCCAAGTTCTGAAAGATAACAACTATCAACCAAGGTTCCTTTATCCTGCAGGCTATGCATTCAAATAGACAGAGAAATAAGGACATTCCACAACAAAAGCAGAGGAAAGGAATATCTGAAGACAAAATCTGCTCTACAGAAAATACTTGTAAGGATCCTCCATGCTGAAAAGAAAGAAAACCACACATATAAGGAACCTGGAAAAAAAAAATACTCAAATACTAGTTAATACAAGAGAGCAAAGGTAAAATCGGAAAAACTACAAAAACATGGAAAAAATAAATATATACCTTTCAATAATATCTTTCAATATCAATGGCCTCAATGTCCCAACCAAAAGACATAGTTTTGCAGTCTGGGTTAAAAAGCAGGATCCTTCAATTTGCTGCCTCCAAGAAACTCAACTTTATACAAAGAATGGACGCTACCTTAACATAAAATGTTGAAAAATGGTGTTTCAAGCAAATAGGCCAAGAAAACAAGCAGGGGTTGCTATTCTAACATCTGACAAGGCAGACATCAGTCCAATATCAGAAAGGAAAGACAAGGAAGGTCACTTTTTATTGATTAAAAGCACACTCCAACAGGAGGACATAACAATCCTAAACATGTATGCACCTATATGCAGATTCCCAACTTCATCAAACAAATGCTATTAGAACTAATGTCACAGATAACACCAAACACAGTTGTAGGGTGTGACTTCAACACACCACTCTCATCAACTGAAAGGTCATCTGGGCAAAAAATAAATAGAGAAGCATCTGGATTAAATGAGGTCATAGAAGAAATGGAACTAGCAGACATATACATTCAAATGCTGCAGAATATATATTCTTTTCAGCAGCACATGGAACATTCCCTAAAATAAGACTATATATTAGGACACAAAGCAAATCTTAACAAATAAAAGAAAACTGAAATTATTCCTTACATTCTATCTGACCACAATGGAATCAAACTACAAATCAATAGCAAGAAAAGCTATAGCGCATACATAAAATCATGGAAACTAAATAATACGCTACTAAATGATGGGCCAATGAAGAAATCAAGAAGGAAATAAAAAAATTCATGAATTCAAATAATAATGAGAACATAATATATCAGAACCTTTAAGACATAATGAAGGCAGTCCTAAGAGGGAAATTTAAAGCTTTAAGTGCCTATATTAAGAACTTAGAAAGGACTCAAGTAAAGGACCTAATGCTTCACCTGAAATCCTTGGAAAAGACAGACAAGGCAAATAAAAAAAAGTAGAGCAAAAATTAATGAAATACAAACCAAAAAAAAAGAAAATCCAAAGAATCAATGAAACAAAGAGTTGGTTCTTTGAAAGGATAAACAAGATTGATAAACCCTTAGCAAATCTGACCAAAAGAAAGAGAGAAGAGACACAAATTAATAAAATTTGAGATGAAAAATGCAGCATCACAACTGATAACAGAGAAATTCAAAAAATCACATGGACATACTATAAAAACATATAATCCACTAAGTATGAAAATCTGAAAGAAATGATTTCCTTGATTTATATGACCTACCTATATTAAATCAAGATAAGATTAATCACTTAAATAGACCTAGAACAAACATGGGGAACCAAGCAGTTATCAAAAATCTCCCAACTAAAAAAAGTCCAGACCCAGATGGATTCACTGGTGAATTTTACCAGACCTTCAGGGAAGAACTAACACCACTGCTTCTTAAGCTTTCCCATAAAATAGATAAAGAAGGAATCCTACAAAACTCCTGCTACAAAGCCAGCATCACCCTGATACCAAAACCAGGCAAAGATAGAAAAAAAGAAAAAGAAAATTACAGACCAACTTCCAACATCAACGTAGATGCAAAAATTCTCAACAAAATATTGGCAAACAGAATACAAGAATATATCAGGAAGATCATTCTACCTGACCAAGTAGGCTTTATCACAGAGACACAGGGATGGTTCAACATACGCAAATCAATGAATGTAATACATTATAAAAATGGACTGAATGACAAAAATCACATGATCATCTCATTAGATGCACAGAAAGCATTTCATAAAATCCAACATCCCTTCATGATAAAAGACCTACAGAGACTAGAAATAGAAGGAACATATCTCAATATGATAAAGGCTATTTATGGCAAGCTCACAGCCAACACATTAGTAAATGGGGAAAAACTGGATGCTTTTCCACTAAAATCAGGAATAAGACAAAGGTGTCCAGTCTCCCTACATTTCATAGAGTACTACTAGAAGTCGTAGGCATAGCAATAAGGCGCACATAAAAGGGATACAAATTGGAAAGGAAGAGATCAAGTTATCATTATTTGTAGATTACATGATTCTACATAAAGGACCCTAAAGACTCTACCAGCAAACTGTTAGAGCTGATAAATACCTATATTCATGTAGCAGGATACAAAATAAATACACAGAAATCAGTAGCCTTCCTATATGGCAAAAACAAACACACAGAGGATGCATTCAGACTATCATTCCCATTCACAATTGCACCAATAAATAAATAAATAAATAAATAAATAAATAAATAAATAAATAAATAAATGGATGAATGAAGTAGGCCGGGTATGGCAGCACACACCTTTAATCCCAACACTAAGGAGGCAGAGGTAGGAGGATCTCCATGAGTTCAAGGCCTCCTTGAGAATACATAGTAAATTCCAGGTCAGGGAGGTACCTGATGCCCCCAAATCATTATAGGCTATTACCAAGGACCTCGGCTTCCCACCAGGAATAGATGGTAAGACCCTATTGTTGAAGACTCCACATACTTGGCTGCAAGGCCACTAAGAAATCCTGCTGGAACTGAGCTGATAACCTCCTCCATGTAGACCAGCTGACAGAAAGCTGGAAGAAGCCATTCTGCATGCAGTTCAATGGGAGAGAGAGAAATCATCAGTGAAGAAGATACTCAACAGTGGACACTGCAAGCCTTGTATTTGGCCAGCCAGGCCAAATGAGCCAATGGGTGCAATAGTGGCACATCTATCATGGTGGAAACCAACTGCCCTCTAATTTGACTGGAGGCTTGCTCCATGGGAGGGAATATATCCCTGATACCGAAAACTTAAAACACGGGTAGTCATGAGACCTAGGGGTGTAACAACTACTGCTGTCTGGCTAAATGTATATACTATGCTCATCAAACTGCCTAGTAAGCACTTTTCTTAATATTCATGCCCACATATTAATGCTACTCTCACTTTTGGTAGAGAACTGTCTCTTTTCAGATGGCAGTGACCTTGGGATGACTCAGAAGACATCATAGTGCTGGAAAGAAATGATAGGAGTGCTCAGTACTTCAATATCTCTATCACACCTTCCAAGGCTCAGGGTCTGTTGCAGAAAAGGTGGTGGGAAAGAATATAAGAGCCAAAGAAAGGGTAGGATTCCTTATAACGTGCTCCCTCCAGATGCAAAATGGCCTAGATATCCATGACCTCACAGTGCCTGACACTACCTACACAACACCATTATATCAGGAGGAAAAGACCATGACATCAAAATAAAAGGCTGATTGAGAGGGGGAGGGGATATGATGGAGAATGGAGTTTCAAAGGGGAAGTGGGGGAGGGAGGGCAGTAGCATGGGATATTGTTTATAATCATGGGTGTTGTCAATAAAAATTTTTTGATGGGCTGGAGAGATGGCTTAGCGGTTAAGCGCTTGCCTGTGAAGCCTAAGGACCCCGGTTCGAGGCTCGGTTCCCCAGGTCCCACGTTAGCCAGATGCACAAGGGGGCGCACGCGTCTGGAGTTCGTTTGCAGTGGCTGGAAGCCCTGGCACGCCCATTCTCTCTCTCTCCCTCTATCTGCCTTTCTCTCTGTGTCTGTCGCTCTCAAATAAATAAATAAAAAATGAACAAAAAAATTTTTAAAAATTTTTTGAAAAGACAGAAAAAGAATCTAAGAGCCCTAAGATGAGAAAGAGTGCTTTGGAATGCTACCATTCTTACATGAAGTGGTCATTGAATTCACAGCCTCAGAGTAGCTGGTGAAACCTGCACAATATTGAGTCCATCAGCCATCATGCATGATGTAGGGCAAAAAAAAAAAAAAAAAAAAAAGGAAGAAAAGGGAAGAGTGACTATTTGAAATTGAAGAGGGACTAGTTGGAAAGAAGGGGTTCACTGGAAGGTAGATGGGAGAGACAAAAGAAGATACTGGGAGGGTATTATCATCAAAAATAAAACTCAGGGTTGGAGAGATGGCTTAGTAGTCAAGGCACTTGTCTGCAAAGCCAAAGGACCCAGGTCCTATTCCCCAGGAGCCATGTAAGCCAGATGCACAAGGTGACATGTATCTGGAGTTTGCAGCAGCTGAAGGTCCTGGCGCACCCACTTCTCTCACTCTTTCTATATATCTGTCTCTTCCTCTCTCTCAAATAAACAAAAATTTAACTTAAAAAGAATTAAAAGGTGCTAGAAAGATGGCTTAGCAGTTAAAGGTGTTTGATTGCAAAGCCTGCTGGGATGGGTTCAATTCTTCAGAAACCAATGTAAAGCTGGATGAGCATTAGTCTAGAGAAACAAAAGACCCTGGCACAACCATGCATAAGTGCAAGTACATGTGCGCATGCGCACGCGCACACACACACACACACACACACACACATACACACACACACACGCTCACAAATAATATTTTTCAAAAGAATCAAACATATATGGGGAGGTAATATGATGGAGAATGGAATTTCAAAGGAGAAAGTGTGTGTGGGGGGAATTAACATGGGATTTTTTTTATAATCATGGAAAATGCTAATAAAAATTAAAGAAATTAAAAAAAAAGAATCAAACATAGAACCAGCCACTGATGGCTCATGCCTTTAATCCCAGCACTCAGAAAGCTGAAGTAGGAGGATTACTGTTAGTTCCAGGTCAGCTAGAGTTAAGATCCTGACTCAACGAGGCGGGGGGGTGGGGGGGGGGAGGGTAGAATTGGAAAGATGTCTTACCAGTTAAGGCACTCTCCTACAAAGCCAAATTATCCGGGTTTGATTCCCAGGTAGCCACATAAAGCCAGATATATAAGGGAGCACACACATCTGCAGATCATCTGCTATGGCTATAGGCTCTGATTTGCCCATCTCCCCCCAATCCCACATGCTGAGATTAAAGGTATGCCCCACCACACCCTGCTCTGGATTCTTTTTGTGAATAAATTTATTTATTGGTTTGTTTGTTTGCTTGTTTACATGTACACGTGAATTTGGACATGGCAGGATCTCTTGCTGCTGCAAACTCCTGTGGCTTTATGTGAGGGGATCAGGTAACTAAACCTAGGCAAGAAGGTTTTGCAATCAGATGCCATTTACTGCGGAGCCATCACCAAAGCCCACTCTCTGAATTCATTAAATTGGTATAAATAAAGATAAGAAATGTGGGCTGGAGAGATGGCTTAGCGGTTAAGCACTTGCCTGTGAAGCCTAAGGACCCCAGTTTGAGGCTTGATTCTCCAGGACCCATGTTAGCAGATGCACAAGGGGCGCATGTGTCTGGAGTTCGTTTGCAGTGGCCAGAGGCCCTAGTGCGCCCACTCTCTCTGTGTCTCTATCTGCCTCCCTCTCTCTCTCTCTCTCTCCCTGTCACTTTCAACTAAATAAATAAAAATAAACAAAAAATTTTAAAAAAAGATATGTTTAGGATTTGAATACTGAAGAATAGTTCTTCTTTGAAAAACATTTTATAGTATTTAGTAAAGAATAACTGTTTCATCCAAAACCTATATTCTCTAATAATTCTGAAAACAAAATAAAACTTTAAACCCACACTTATTTTGTGTTTTTGAGAAAGGATCTCACAATAAAATCTAGCTGGCTTCCATACTTTGTAGAGGAAGAAACAACTTAGCCAGGTTTTACTATATCATGTAGTACAATGCAGGTCTAAACAATTAATGAATTCCACTGACACTGTAAAGGAAGAATTAGGCTATGTTTTCCACAGGTGTGAGTGTGTGAGCAAACCATGCTCATCAGAAGGAGTGAGTCCCCTGTGTCAGTGCTGTACAGAAACTGTGAAGGAGTAGAGGACTGCCTCAAGCACAGGAAGAATTTTGGCACATGTAAAAGTACTACTTTGAAAAAAGCCCTCCTGCCAAAACAGGACCTAAGATTAAGAAGTTATAAACGGGACTGGAGAGATGGCTTAGAAAAAGACCTAAATAAATAAATTAGAGGGGAGGAGTCAGGCAGAAAGACTTATTAAAACAGACCCCAGACCTGGAGAGATGGCTAAGAGGTTAAGGCACTTGCCTGTGAAGCATAAGGACAAAAGTTCAATTCTTCATATCCCACATAAGCCAGAGCTGGTGAGAAGATGGCTTAGGGGTTAAGGTGCTTGCCAGAAAAATCAAAGGGCCTAGGTTTGATTCCCCAGGACCTTCATAAGCTAGACGCACAAGGTGATGCACAGATCTGGAGTTCGTCTGCAGTGGCTGGAGGCCCTGGTATGCCCATTCTCTCCCTCTCCCTCCCTCCCTCCCTCCCTCCCTCCCTCCCTCTCTCTCTCTCTCTCTCTCTCTCTCTCTCTCTCTCTCTCTCTCTTCCCTCCCCCAGATAAATAACAATAAATTTTAAAAAGTTTAAAAAAAAAACCTAGAAGATATAAAGGAAAAGTCATAAGTGAAAGCATCTATGATATTTAAAAAAAAAAAACAAACCAAAGGTCATAGGAAAAGAAGCCAAATTAAAAGAGAGAGAGGAGCTGAAGAGATGGCTTAGGAGTTAAAGGTGGCTGCTTGCAAACATTAACTAACAGCCTGAGTTTGATTCCTCAGTATCCATGTAAAGCCAGATGCACAAAGGGGTGCATGTGTCTGGACTTTGTTTGCAGTGGCAAGAGGTCCTGGCACACCCACACATATTCTCATATCTTCTCTCCCTCCTTACAAATAAAAATAGTATTTTTTAAAATATTTTTTAATGAGAGAAGAAAAGGAAGCTACATTTTATTTTTTTGTTTTATTTTTATTTATTTATTTGAGAGCGACAGAGAGAGAGAAGAAAAAAAAATGGGCACATTAGGGCCTCCAGCCACTGCAAACAAACTCCAGATGTGTGTGCCCCCTTTGCATCTGGCTAATGTGGGTCCTAGGAAATCGAGCCTTGAACCAGAGTCCTTAGGCTTCACAGGCAAGCACTTAACTGCTAAGCCATCTCTCCAACCCAGGAGCTACATTTTAATGACTCAGCAAGTAGCTAAGAGGAGACTTTTGTTTATCTGGTCAAAAGATTCTTTTTTTTTTTTTTTTTTTTCAGATGAGCATGGTGACACATGCCTTTAATTCCAGCACTTGAGGCAGAAGTAGGAAGATCACTGTGAATTCAAGACCACCTTTTATTTCAGCTTCTTCACATAAAAATATCTAATTTCTATAATAATTCTGACCCAACAACCAATATGGGAAAAAAGGGGGGGCTATACCATCTATGGAGTTGTACAGTGCTTAACTTTTAGAAATACTCCTTTGAAGCATTAGAACAAAACAATTTCATCCAAGTGAAATATTCATCTATTTCCAAATGTCATTACAAACAGCAGTGCTATTGTAACTACTGATTTTATAATAGGCAGCAGCTAAGAAGCACTCTTGATTATTAGAAAGTAGATCTCATAAACTATGACACTTATATGAAATATTTTTTAAATTTTTTAATATATTTTTAATTTTTTGTTTATTTTTATTTATTTAAGACCAACAGAGAGAGAGAGAGAGAGAGAAGGGACACGCCAGGGCTTCTAGCCACTGCAAACAAACTCCAGACACATGCACTCCCCTTGTGCATCTGGCTAACATGGGTCCTGGGGAATCGAGCCTCAAACTGGGGTCCTTAGGCTTCACAGGCAAGTGCTTAACCGCTAAGCCATCTCTCTAGCCCAACATGAAAGATTTTAATATGCAAGAATTATCTGTAATTTTGTATACCAGGTATTTTATTTTCACTATTATTAAGAGTGAATTATAACGCTAACAAATCTCTAATAACTATATCCTAAAATAAATTTAAGTGGAATTTTACAGACTATAATCTTGGATATCTCTGCACACATGTCCAACATTACCCCATGTTAAATTCATAATAATACAAACCATATACACAAAAACTCAATTTGTGAAAGCATACCACCAATATACCTTGTCAAAGGGAATACCATACTTCTTCAATACTGATGGAGAAATCAGCGTCATCTTGTGGCGAAGGAATGCATCACACCCTTGGGAACTGCTTGGGAAAAAACCTAAAGAGATACAATAAATATAAGCAGCAGTGTGTCAATAAAAATAAAATTTCAAACAGCCTTTTCAGAATATATTTTAGTTATAGTGTTCTTACAAAATAGCAGCTTTATGTAAGGATGGCTCAACTCTCCCATCAAAAACTCTTACTGAGCCAGTCCCCAGACAGTTCATCTAGTGCTGGAAAGTACTACATGAGCTACTGTGGGAGAGTGGCCAACAATGGTGTGAGCAGCAAGCAGGGATCTAAGCTACTCAGAAACAACCAGGCCGCCCAGCAACAAGTACACACCAGAGCTGAACATGGTGGTGGATGCCTTTAGTCCCAGCACTCAGGAGGCAGAGGACCAGGGAGCACCATGAGTTTGAGGCCACCCTGGTACTACATAGTTAATTCCAGGTCAGCCTGTACCAGAATAAGACCTTACCTCACAAAAAAAAAAAAAAAAAAAAAAAAAAAAGAAGAAGAAGAAGAAGAAGGAGAAGCAGATGGGGGAGGAGGAGAAGGAGGAAGAAGAGGAGGAGGAGGAGGAGGAGGAGGAGAAGTAGTAGCAGTAGTAGTACTAGTAGTAGTACACATCAGTGCAATGGTGGCACACGGTCTTGGTGGGTAGCTAATGTCTTTCTGATTGGCAAAGAGATCTGCTCAGTAGAAAGGAACCCATATCTGGAACTGGGAACCAGGCCTGAATCTTATGGAGACTATGCTCTCCAATTATGCTTCTAAGATTATGCTCTCCAAAGTCAAGTTCCCACTAGCCTTTGGCTAAAAGAAGGGCTACACCCAATAAATTCTCCCTAAACTAATAACGCTTATCCAATTTAACCTATTTACTCTCCATTGGAGAATCTGTTCTTTGTTAGAAGGTAGCAACACCAGTGGAGATAAACCACCCCTCACGTCTCACAGTCAAGGCCCAGGTGAAACCACAGAGGAAGTGGGGAGAAGAGCAAGAGTGCTGCTTCCATGGTGAGTCTGAAAAGCAGTGCCAGGGTGAAGGAGACAGATGTTCCAGATACTCAAAACATACCAACACAAATATGCAGAGGCTCTTAAAAGCTCATCACTAAAGTAGGCTCAAAACATACCCACCAAGGCTCAGGGAATACTGCAGAAGAGGGGCCAGGAAAATTTAAGAGTCACAGGTTGGTATGGCATACCTAGAGGCATCTCCCCCCTACCCCAGGAACTGACTGTTCCTCCTACAACACATAACTCACAACCCCATGGGGTATGGGGTATATCAGCAACCCCACTGAGGAAGGGCCCTGAAGAATGGGGACAGGGAGGAGGGAAAAGATGGGACCGACACATGAGGTATCCATACAAAATATGTTTTCAATAATAAAAAGATTCAAAAAATATTTTAAAAAAATCTCTTATTAGAAACCAGTAAGATTCTTTAAAAATTAAGGTATACACATTTACATCACTGAAGGCTGATCTTTAACAAAATGACCAAAAACTGAATATAAAATTACTAAATTTTAGGAATCAATTTCAATTTGAAGCATACTTAGATTCAACCTGTCTAATATCTGTGAAATGCAGGTAATATTAAAGCAACGCCTAAGAGTAATGCATTTTACTAAACAAAACCCCTCAGTTGAGAATCCTAGAATCGATCATTATAGAATTCCTACCAGCACCTGACACATAGTAGACAGCAAACAGGTCCCTATCTTCCTTTGTTTATTTCTGATCCATTTAGTGATAACCAATACAAATTTATAGTTCAGAAGGGTATTTACAGTAGACAATAATTAGCTGAATATTTCAAAATAACTAGGAAAGATTCTGAATGTCTCCAACAAGAAAAGAAATGGTATATATCTGAAGTAATACATGTGTCAATTACCCTATCTGACCATTACCCATTGTATACATGTTTGGAAATGTTACACTGCACCCATTAATATCAAGAGTTACCAAAATCCAGGTGTGGTGGCGCACACCTTTAATCCCAGCACTCAGGAGACAAAGGTAGGAGGATTGCTGTGATTTCAAGGCCACCCTAAGACCACATAGGGAATTCCAGGTCAGCCTAGACTACAGTGAGACTCTACCTTGAAAGAAAAAAAAAATTCCCAAATGTCAATTCAAAATAAAAACCTTCCCAAAGTAAGGTCAGGGGAAGAGATTGAGTAAAGAAAAGGTGGAGAAAGGGCTAATCAAAATCTAAGAGGATGCAAATAAATCATATAGAATCCTCCGATTTCAGACAATGAACACTGAGGAGCCATAGATCGTTGCTAGAAAATTTTCAGTGCCAGGGATGGGATACCTCTAGTGAGTTGTTGGCCAGGGAGGTCACTAAGGCCCCCAGTACATTATAGGCCAATGCCGAGGCCCTTGGTTTCCCACCAGGAATAGATGGTAAGATCCTATTTCTGAAGACTCCACATACTTGGGCTACAAGGCCACTGAGAAGTCCTGCTGGAATTGAGCTAATAACCTCCTCCATGTAGACCAGCTGACAGAAAGCTGGAAGAAGCCATTATGCATGCAGCTCAATGGGAGAGAGAGAAATCACCAGTAAAGATACTCAACAGTGGACACTGCAAGCCTTATAATTGGACAGCCAGCCCAAATGAGCCAACAGGTGTAATAGTGGCACGTCTGTCATGGTGGAAACCAACTGCCCTCCAATTGGACTGGAGGCCCGCTCCACAGGGGAAAACACATCCCTGATACTGAAAACTTAAAACAGGGGTAGTCATGAGCCCAAGGGGTGTAACATCTGCTGATGTCTGGAAAAATGTAGATAGTATGCTTATCAAACTGCCCAGTAAGCACTTCTCTTAATATTTATACCCTTATATTAACGCTACTTTCAGTTTGGGTAGAGAATCTTCTCTTTTCAGATGGCAGTTCCTTTGGGATGACTCAGAAGGTATCATAGTACTAGAAAGAAGTGACTGGAGTACTGAGTAACATCTTGATCACACCTTCCAAGGCTCAGGGTCTAATGCGGAAGAGGTGGTGGAAAGAATGTAAGAGCCAGAGGAAGGGTAGGACTCCTTACAATGTGCTCCCTCCAGACATAAAATGGCCTGGATATTCATGACCACATAGTGCCTGATACTACCTACACAAGGCCATCAAAAGAGAAGTAAAACACTATGACATCAAAATAAAAGAGAGACTGATTGAGATGGATATGATAGAGAATGGAATTTTAAAGGGGAAAGTTGGAGGGGGGAGAGGGAGGAAACTACCATGGGATACTTTTTTGGTCATGGAACATGTTAATAAAAATGGAGGAAAAAATCTCTTTTTAAAAGGTAACTAGTAATAATTTCTTGAAAAAACTTCCTGTCCAACATCCCCCCAATGCTCAGGAACCTGACTAATCAGGCTATCTGGGAGAAGAAGTATCGTGCGGAAATTTAAGGGGAGGAAGCTAAACAAGTAGGAACCATTTCATTCAATGGTAATTCAATGTATACTATTATACATCAAAATATACTTGGTTTTCTCCATTCCTGCCTTTAATTCTATAATCTGTGAGGTGAGCTTGGTTATAAAGGAGATGAAAGTAAGCATGTTTAACTGTCTGTTTATCATTTTCTCCCTCAGAGAGGAGAGTACCTTTCCAAAGCAAATGAAAACAGGAGACAGAAAAATGAAAGTGTGTGAGACAAACTAAGGAGACATAGAGAGGAGGGGAAGGCAGCAAGAAAACATGAGTGATATGTATGAGCAGTGTGGGAGGAACCACAGATGCTGTGTCTTAACATCTCCATTACCAAAATGAAAACTACTAGAAATATCATTTATCTAATGGTGCAGTTCAATAAACACACCAACTTAGAATATGATCAAATCTAATGAAAATCTCATCAGTACTAATTAAACATGGACCATGCAGAATAAAACATTTTCCAGGTAATTTTACTTAACATAACATTTTTTCAATAACTTTTGTTGATGTTACCCTGAGAAATGAGACCAAAGCTGATATTATAAAATAACATAACATTAAAAAATGGTTCAATATATGCAAATCTATAAATGTAATACATTATATAAATTCTACCAAACTCCTTCTATGAGGCCAGCATCACCCTGATACCAAAACCAGGCAAAGATAGAACAAAAAAAGAAAATTACAGACCAATCTCCCTCATGAACATAGATGTAAAAATTCTCAACAAAATATTGGCAAACAGAATACAAGAGTATATCAAAAAGATCATTCACCCTGACCAAGTAGGCTTTATCCTAGAGATGCAGGGATGTTTCAACATACGCAAATCTATAAATGTAATACATTACATAAACGTGTTGAAAGACAAAAATCACATGATCATCTCATTAGACGCAGAGAAAGCATTTGACAAAATCCAACATCTCATGATAAAAGTCCTACAGAGACTGGGAATAGAAGGAACATATCTCAATATAATAAAGGCTATTTATGACAAGCCTACTGCCAAAATATTACTAAATGGGGAAAAACTGGAAGCTTTCCCACTAAAATCAGGAACAAGACAAGGGTGTCCGCTGTCCCCACTTTTATTTAATATAGTTTTGGAAGTCTTAGCCATAGCAATAAGGCAAGAGACACACATAAAAGGGATACAAATTGGAAAGGAAGAAATCAAGTTATCATTATTTGCAGATGACATGATTCTATACATAAAGGACCCTAAAGACTCTACTAGCAAACTGTTAGAGCTGATCAAAACCTACAGCCATGTAGCAGGATACAAAATAAATACATAGAAATCAGTAGCCTTCATATATGCTAACAACAAACACACAGAGGATGAAATCAGAGAATCACTCCCATTCACAGTTGCATCAAAAAAAAAAAAAAGTACCTTGGAATAAACCTAACCAAGGAAGTAAAGAATCTCTACAATGAGAACTTTAAAACACTCAAGTGAGAAATTGCAGAAGACACTAGGAAGTGGAGAAACATCCCTTGTTCCTGGATTGGAAGAATCAATATTGTGAAAATGGCAATCTTACCTAAAGCAATCTACACATTTAATGCAATCCCTATCAAAATTCCAAAGGCATTCTTCATGGAAATAGAAAAAACAATCCAAAACCTCATTTGGAATCACAAAAAAACCTCGAATATCTAAAATAATACTGAGCAACAAAAATGAGGCTGGTAGTATCACCATACCTGATTTTAACCTATATTACAGAGCCATAGTAACAAAAACAGCGTGGTACTGGCACAAAAACATGTAGATCAGTGGAACAGAATAGAGGACCCAGATGTAAGCCCAGGTAGCTATAGCCACCTGATATTCGATAAAAATGCCAAAAATACTCATTGGAGAAAAGACAGCCTCTTTAGCAAATGGTGTTGGGAACATTGGATATATGTCTGCAGAAGGATGAAAATAGATTCTTCTCTCTCACCATGCACAAGAATTAAGTCCAAATGGATTAAAGACCTTAACATCAGACCTGAAGCTCTGAAACTGCTAGAGGAAAAAGTAGAGGAAACCCTTCCACATATTGGTCTTGGCAAAGACTTTCTGAATACAACCCCAATTGCTCAGGCAATAAAACCACAGATTAATCACTGGGACCTCATGAAATTACAAAGATTTTGCACTGCAAAGGACACAGTGAAAAAAGCAAAGAGGCAACCTACAGAATGGGAAAAAATCTTCACCAGCTATATATCTGATAGAGGATTAATATCTAGGATATACAAAGAACTCAAAAAGTTAAATAATAAGGAATCAAACAAGCCAATCAAAAAATGGGCTATGGAGCTAAATAGAGCATTCTCAAAAGAAGAAATATGAATGGCATATAAGCATCTAAAAAAATGTCCTACGTCACTAGTCATCAGGGAAATGCAGATTAAAACTACATTGAGATTCCATCTCACTCCTGTCAGATTGGCCACCATCATGAAAACAAATGATCATAAATGTTGGTGGGGATGTGCAAAAAGAGGAACCCTTCTACACTGCTGGTGGGAATGCAATCTGGTCCAGCCATTGTGAAAATCAGTGTGGAGATTCCTAAAACAGCTAAAGATTGATCTACCATATGACCCAGCTATAGCACTCCTAGGCATATATCCGAAGGAATGATCTCATTTCCTTAGAAGTACGTGCTCTACCATGTTTATTGCTGCTCAATTTATAATAGCTGGGAAGTGAACCAGCCTAGATGTCCCTCAACTGATGAGTGGATAATGAAGATGTGGCACATTTATACAATGAAGTTCTACTCCGCGGTAAAGAAAAATGAAGTTATGAAATTTGCAGAAAAATGGATGGACCTGGAAAGGATTATACTAAGTGAGGTAACCCAGGCCCAGACAGCCAAGCTCCACATGTTCTCTCACATATGTGGATCCTAGCTACAGATGATTGGCCTTCTGCGTGAGAAGGAAAATACTTAGTAGCAGAGGCCAGTAAGTTAAAAAGGAGACATAAAGGGAAGAGAAAGGAAGGGAGGAGGGTACTTAATAGGTTGATATTGTATATATGTAAGTACAATGATTGAGATGGGGTGGTAGTATGATGGAGAATGGAATTTCAAAGGGGAAAGTGTGTGGTGGGGGAGGGAATTACCATGGGATACTTTTTTATAATCATGGAAAATGTTAATAAAAATTAAAAAATAAAATAAAATAAACAAATGGTCATCAAAAATAATAATAATATAAAATAAAACACAACAAGCAAAGAAAGCATAGAGGATGTAAAGAACCACTTATAAAACGAGGTATACTGAGGTTGGAAAGATTGCTTAGTGGTTATGGTACCTACCTGAGAAACCTATGGACCCAGCTTCGATTCTGTAGTACCCACATAAGCCAGATACACAAGGTGGTGCATGCATCTGGAGTTCATTAGCAGTGCCTGGAGGCCATGGCATACCTGACCATTCTCTGTCTGCCACCAACCCACTCTCTCTCCCTCTCTCTCTCAAATAAACAAATAATATTAAAACCACAAATTTGTGAGTATGTCAACAATTCAGCTCATTCATTTAAAGGGAGGGAGTATATTATACTTAAGTACCTCCACTTGTATTTTAAGAGATAGGAAGAGCATAAAATACCCTCTAAAAGTGTGTCTATGGAAACATCACAAATAGTATCACCGTACAATAATAATACAAATAAAGGCATGGTTTTTCCTATGTGAACATTTAATATAGTCTTCTACTTATGTTTAATATTCATAAAAGGAAACAATGAATAGGAAGTTCTACACCAATGCAATGTGTAAACATAATAAACAGCCCAAGTCTGATACACACAGAGTAAAGCACCCCTGGGCAGTCTCCAAATTCATAATGCATGCAAACATTGTAATAATACAACTCAAATGAATCTATCAAACTTTCCAATATGTAACTGTGTTTAGCACCAAATGAAATAAGTTTTAAATTAAAATCAATGAAGAAAGAAGAGTCTATTTAATTTGAGTTTGATATGAATTTGTTATTGGGACATGAACTGAACTACATGGTGAGTAGTCATAAGTCAATTAAAATGGAAAATGACTAAGGAAAGGTAATTTGCAATACACAAATATCTTCATATTGATTTAGAAATTTTATTTACAATAGGCTGTAAGAATTACATTTTACATCATCCTGGAAAACGTAGCCAGCACAAATTATGTACAAGGTGTGTGCATTAAAATTTAACTCAAATAAACTTCATGGCTACATAACTCATGCTCACCCTCACTCACTACACAGGTCATAAAAATTTTTTTTTGGTAAAGATTAAAGTTGCTGCACGCCTTTAATCCCAGAACGTGGGAGGCAAATGCAGGATGATTGCTGTGAGTTCCAGGCCATGCTAAGACTACAAAGTGAGTTTGAAATTAGCCTGGGCTAGCAAGAGGCTCTACAAAAAAAAAAAAAAAAAACACCTCAGTTTTTCAACTCAACAAGCAAGACAACTAAAAATGATTTATGAGGATAGATACATGGTGGGTGGATAATTAATGTTTCTCTCAGCTTTGGGCAGAGATTCCTTTAACAGTTTTTGGTGGTAATTCCTGAGGAGACTCAAAACTCATCCAAGAGCTGAGGGTGATAGCTGAATGCTCACTGATAATTAAGATGTCTTCATCATGACCTCTAAGGCTACATGAACATTTTAGAAAAGGGAACAGACATAATGTACAAATGAGAGGACAGAGGACATATGGCCATTATATTCATGACCTTACAGAAGCTGTGGTTACCAGAAGAAGACCTGCACAATATTGTGCCTATCAAAATTCTATCATGGATAGTGGAGAAGGGCATGAAATCCCCATTCTTCCCGGAGGAGTTGAGGTTTGTTGGAAATAATAAAAAGATTTTCTTTGTTGGTATATCTGCTGGAAAATTGTATGCGCTTTCTTAAATAACCCTTCACTTATGCTCATGAAAACAATACTAATTAATCTCAACAGAACACATACATAAGATATCAAAGTAGAAGAGGAACTAGCTGTTAAAAGGGGTATTATTGGGAGGGAATGGGGTAGAAGGTGGTAATGGGTGATTTTACTCACATTACATTATAGATGTGTATAAATATTGTCAGTAAATAATTTTAACAAAATTTAAAGAAATATAGCCACCACACAATTCATAAATGTCATTACTGAATATATAATCCAAAGGAAATAAAATCAGTATATCAAAGATACAATTCATATTCCCATTCTCAGGGCAGCAATATTCCCAAGTGTCAAGAAATGGAAAACAAGCTAAGTGCCCATTAACTAATGAATAGAAAGAAAACGATGTCATATATACAATGAAGTATTATTGAGTCACAAAAGCCTCATAATGATTGCCACATGAATCAAACTAGAAAATATCAAAGTATGAGAAATAAGCCACAATGTTCAAAGTTTCCAAAACATAATATGGTAAATGTTGGGGGAGATGGAAACTACCATGATCTAATCTACACAAATTGCATTTAACATGTATCTAATTATCACACTGAACCTCATAAATTTGTAAAATAACGTGTCCATTAAAATGGAAAAATGAGGGCTGAAGAGATGGTTTAGTGGTTAAGCACTTGCCTATGAAGCCTAAGGACCTGGATCCAAGGCTCAATTCCCCAGAATCCATGTTAGCCAGATGCATAAAGGGGTGCATGTGTCTGGGGTTCGTTTGTAGTGGCTAGAAGCCCTGGCATGCCCATTCTCCCTCCTTCCCTCCCTACCTTTCTCTCTCTGTGTCCCTTTCTCTGCCTGCTCTTAAATAAATAAATAAAATGTAAAAATGAGCTGGATGCAGTGGCTCAAGGCCATAATCCAAGCACTTGGAAGGCTGGGACGGGAAGATCAGGATGTTAATCATCCTTGCCTACATAGCAAGTTCAAGGGCCTGCTTCAAAAATAAAAGCTAAATGGAAATAAGGAGGTTACATGTGTGGAAAATGTTTTCAAAGACAGATGCTATTTCTTGGCAAGTTTTGTTTGTGTGGGAGGAAACCTAGAAACTTCACATATAGGGCTTATGCTCTAACTAGCCTCTCTGGGCTTTCTGATGTTGGGAGGCCCAGGCCTCATTCTGCTCCAAGTGTTTAGCTATGTATCTATACTTCTATGAAAACAGCACAGGGCAGAATTCACATAGATCTTGAGATCAGAAGGCACAGTGCTTCTCCTAAGCAACTGCTTAATTCAATCTCATGAAAAAGGCACCTTGTGGGATAGGCAAGTATTTTTTTTTCAATTTCTGGTTAGGAGAAATTTCTACCTAATTTTATAGTTATGAAAATCATTTTCATGCAGTTTTTTTTTTTTCTTCCCTCAGATAGGGTCTTTCTCTTACCCAGGCTGAACTGAAATTCACTAGTCTCAGGCTGGCCTTGAACTCACAGCCATCATTCTATTTTGACCTCCTGAATGCTAGATTTAAAGCTGTGTGCCAACACACTGGCTCTTGCAAAGTTTTGTGAAACCACTTAGATTGACGTCTATATTTCCTCTGCTTGAAGTGTGTTACATGGCCATGTACATATCACCCAGGATTCCCAAGTGGGTTATTAGGAGTAAACAGGTCAGAATTAAGGTAACAAAACTTTCTCAAACTTAGTCTCTACCCTAATTATACTCAATAGCACCCTGGAATCACAGACAACATCATTTCCCTCTATAATTTCTCCCTAAATACTGGTAATCTCATCCTGAATTCTTCCTATTCTGTTACTTCCCAGAACTACTCGTAGAAATAAAATATCCAAATACAGGCCAGGCGTTGTGGCACACGCCATTAATCTTAGCACTTGGGAGGCAAAGGTAAGAAAGAGGATCACTGTGAGTTCAAGGCCAGCCTGAGACTACATAGAAAACGCAAGTTCAGACTGGGCTAGAATGAGACCTACCTCAAAAAAATAAATCAAGGGGCGAGGGAAGGTATTACCATGGGGTATTTCTTATAGTTATGAAAGTTGTTAATAAAAATATTAAAAAATAAATCAAGAAACAAAGAAGCCAGCCGCATGCCTTTAAACTCAGCACTTGGTATGCAGAGGTAGGCCACTCTGAGACTACATAGTGAATTCCAGGTGGAGGGAAGGAGAGAAGGAAGGAAGGAAGGAAGTAAATATCCAAATATGATTAAATATACACAGTGGTTTCACTAATTTTAGGGATTGTTTCACAATTATTGGTGTAACCCAGGTACTGATTAGGTGTAAATCCACTTACTGTGATATATTTTTTTTGCTCTTCATACCTAAGGCACAAGTTAGACTTGATGTCTAAGGATCTATCCTTGTACTTCATGTTTTATAGCTAATCAGATTATGATTACTGATAATAGGGGTATTAAGGATATTGTTGATTATGATTACTGATAATAGGGGTATTAAGGATATTGTTGATTATGATTACTGATAATAGGGGTATTAAGGATATTGTTTATAACCCTTCCAAAGTCAGGCATTTTAAAATGGAATTTCAGGCTGAAGAAATGTTTTAGAGGTTAAGGCATTTGCCTACAAAGCCAAAGTACTCAGGTTCAATTCCCCAGGTCCCACAATAAGCCAAATACGCAAGGCAGTACATACATCTGGAGTTCATTTCCAGCAACTAGAGGCCCTGGTGTGCCCATGCTTTCCCTCTTTCTCTCTATCTGCTTCTCTGTCTCAAATAAATAAATAAATAGGAATTTTCAGTCCATCAGTAAGTGAACACTTAAGGACTAATGTTTACCATTTTGAAAGCCAATAAAAGAACATTTTCTAATTCTAAGAGAAAGGCATAAAAGCAATTCAATTTTGAATCTGTCCATAAAATGACTTGCTACTGCCCTCCTGAAAGCAATGATGCTGTATAATCTCTTTGGGACTCAAAACTCCAAGGATCCTTAGTAATGGCTTCCCAGAAAGCAGAATATCTACCTAATCTTAAATATGATTTCATTGCCTCTCTGCATCCCACTCTAATAACTGACTCTACTCCCTACTCCAAGAATGTCTGAAAATCTGATCATACTCCTACACAGGCCTCAACTTAGATTATTAAACTGGTTTTTTTAAAAAAAAAAAACAACCATGAACAATGAACTCCTTAATCCTTCATCAAAAATGATTTTCCTGCCCCATTCTACTGAACATTGCTTTTTCAGTAAGACTATAATTTCAGTTAGTGGCTAACACCTACAGTCTCAAGTACTCCAGAGGCCAAGGCAGGAGGATCACCTGAGCCTACAGGATGAAGGCCAGCTTGGGCAATACAATGCTAACCTATAAAGCAAGCAAATAAGCAAACAAGCAAAACATACCAACAAATGTGAATTAAGAAGTTTTTGAAGACTAAAGTCATAAAACTACAATTCCTGTTACAGCTTAAAAAAAAACATCAACTCACTTTTATACTTATTTGAAGCAAGATTCTTGCTAGTTATTCCCACTTCTAAACTTGATGCACATCATCCTGAATCACATACTTTTCCTAAGAATCAAAATTTTCATGAAGGCAAGTAATTTACAATTTTCAAAAGTAATAGTACTTTAGTAACAATAAAGTGGAATATATAGTCTTTAATAAAAATTGTGATTTGTTCCCATTTTACTTGAATCTTGAGTTTTTTCCAATTTTTTTTTTCTTCTAAATAGGTGTGCTAGGGCTTCCAGCCACTACAAAGAAACTTCAGATACATTCACCACCTTGTGCATATGGCTTTATATGGGTATTGAGGAATGGAACATGAGCCCTTTGGCTTTGCTGGCAAGTACCTTAACCACTAAGCCATCTCTCTAGCCCTAATCTCTATTTTCTTTGATTTTGTTTGTTTTGTTTTGTTTTTTTTTGAAGTAGGGTCTCACTTTAGCTCAGGCTGACCTGGAACTCACTATGTAGTCTCAGGGTGGCCTCGAACTCACAGTGATCCTCCTACCTCTGCCTCCCAAGTGCTGGGATTAAAGGCGTGCACCACCACAACCGGCTAATCTCTTTTTTCTTTAATCTAGTATAAAAGCAAAGGCAGCCTTTTTCTAAAAGTCATTGGATTCACCCATTATAAAAATTGGAAATCTTCCAAACTGTCAGTTGTGATTTAACACCATACCTCTATTCTCCTCTATATTTGGAACTCAAATGTATTAAAACAAACACACACACACACACACACACACACACACATAATCCAACGTATGAGAACATGGTAAGCGTAAAAATTATGGTGATTTACTTGAGAATTTTTATGATACTTTGTCTATATAATACTGCTTTGGAAAATATAAATAAGAAAGCAAATGAAAGGCAAAAACCTAACTCCTGTCTTTATTAACTGCAGACCTAATATCGTTCAGACAAAATATTTGTAGGTGCCACAGTCAATCAAGATTTCAATAGAAAACAAAATGAACAAATGCACTCATGCATAGGAGGTAAATGTGATAATTAGAATGTGCAGACAGGGTAATGGAAAGTATCTGAGACTGATTTTCATTTTTATGTATCAACTGCTACATTGACCTAGACATCCCATAGTGATCTATCACATTCACTTCATTATTACCATTATCATTATTTAACAGAATTCAATTAATTTGGCTGGCATCTAGTCAGTGGATACAAATCTTCTGACTCAAGGTTTTCTGTTTTGTTTTGACTTTCATACTTGCTTCATTTCTCAAAATAATGCTGTAAAACAGTTTTAGTTCAAAGTCCTTGGTCATTCTTTCTGTTTATTAACCTCTTCGTGATTAAAAACTTGGTACCAAGGACTTCTGGTTAAGATGACAGCCTAAGAACCACACCTAAGCACCTTGTGGGAGAAAAGCCAAAACACACACACACACACACAGGTACAACAAGATACACACTTCTAAAAAGTGATGGTGTATAAGAAACTATCTGGCCCGGCGTGGTGGCGCATGCCTTTAATCCCAGCACTCGGGAGGCAGAGTTAGGAGGATTGCTGTGAGTTTGAGGCCACCCTGAGACTCCATAGTGAATTTCCAGGTCAGCCTGGGCTAGAGTGAGACCCTACCTCGACAAACAAAAAAAAAAAAAAAAAAGAAAGAAAGAAAGAAACTATCAACCACAGCAGAGAACAAGGAAAGATCAAGAATATCTAAAGACCACAAAAGCAGGCAGAAGTGGCTCCAGCAGCAATGGCACCAGGTCCGCATGGCCACAGCTACCAGGTTCCCTGAGCCACAGGAAAAGCCAAGTGAGGAGACTTTCAACTCATACCAGCCTCCTCCCAAACTCAGAAAATATGAAGGGGAGCACAGCAGGGACCAGCGGAGCAGCTAGTGAGGGAGAGGATCTCAAGGACCAGCAGCACAACTTCAGCTACCACCCAGAGCTGCCCTTCTCCCCACCAACAGCACAAGAACAAGGACACACCAGAGACCTGGGCAAGGGAACTCACCTACACAGCCCCCAGCACAGACTATCAGAGCAGAGACCTATTGACCCAGCCAGCTTACCTGAGCCCACAGCATAGGAAAGAGGGACCCAAGCAGGTATGCAGCATAACTGAGACGAAAGCTATCCCAAAAGATTACTGGGATTACACCAAGTCAGTACCCCAAAAATAAACCTATAAGCTTGCATCAGAAGTGCTAATGACACCTTCCAAATCAGGGTAAATTATGTTAAATCTGTTGGGTAGCCAGGATGTGCCGTTCTTAAATAAGCTGTATTTTGTGCTTGTCATTTGTTGCTTCCAGATTTAGAGTGCCTTTGTCTCCTGTCGGTTGATGGGGCAGGGTACTACTTGGTAACAAGCTGACCTTGGAAACATCTACAGACCAGAAATCTCAGCCTCTGAATTGACAGGATTAAGGGTGTGGGGCAACACACATCCTTAGGGACTGTGACTTTGTTAGAGGATCTGTTTGTCTTAATACCTACACTTGCTTAAATACTCTGGGCTGGTTTTCATTGAATGTGTATATTGCTTAGTTAAATTTTAGAATCTGCCTGCATTTTGTTCTACTCAGCCTACCAGAATACTCACATAGCAGGCAAACCTAACACCTAGGGTCACTACTGTGGTTACTCTGAGAATCTTAAGAGCCACACCTAGCACCTTAAGCTCATACTCTGAATATATATAATGCCAAATTGATTGATACATCTAATAATATTGCAGATAATTAGGAAACCCAAACATTAATCCAAAATACAAAAATCTCTACAAGAAACACACACAAATAAATCAAGACAATATAGATCCAAAAAAATATTATAACTCCAGAAGTCATACCCACTAAGAACAACTTAGAGGAAAAGCCCAAGAAAGTCTTCAAAAGAATGAATACAAATATGCTCAAAGAAATCATAGGAATCAGAAAACACAGAAAAATAATTTAATAAAATAAGGAGGCCAATACAAGAAAGGAATAAGGAAATAGAAATAATAAAGAAAAAACAGTCAGAAATATTAGAAATGAAAAACACAGTAAGTTAAATTAAAAACTTTGTAGAAAAATCTCATGACAATGATTGAGATGGGGAGGTAATATGATGTAGAATGGAATTTCAAAGGGGAAAGTGTCAGGGGGGAGGGAGGGAGTTACCATGGGATATTTTTTTATAATCATGGAAAATGTTAATAAAAAATTTTAAATTAAAATAAAAGCAGAAGGAAAAAAAATAGAAAGAAAAACCTCATGAGTAGAATGGATGAAGGAAAGTACAGAATATTTAAACTAGAAGACCAGGAGGCAGATATGATACAGTCCAACAATGAGAAAGGCAAGCTGATAGATATTCGGAACCCTATGGAAAGATCAAACACAAGAATTCAGGGTATAGTAGAGGGAGAAGAATTTCACTCCAAAGGCATACTAGGAGTTTAAAAAAAAAATCATATAAGAAACCCTCTTCCAAATTGAGAAAGAGATGACAATGCAGATACAGGAAGTCTTGAAAACACCCAACACAAAAAACCTGCAAAAAAACTTCTCCTTGCCATATTATAATTAAACTACCAAACACACAAACCAAAGAAAATATACTGAAAGACATTAGAGAGGAAACTCAAGTCACATACAAAGGGAAGACAATCAGGATTAGAGCAGATTACTCAACACAAACATTAATAGCCAGAAGGGCTTGGAAAGATGTATTGCAAGTGCTGAAAGATAACAACTGTCAACCAAGATTATTTTATCCTGCAAAGTTAGCCATTCAAATAGACAAGAGAAATAAGGACATTCCACAACAAAAGCAAACAAAAGGAATATTTGAGGACAAAACCAGCTCTACAGAAAATACTTGAAAGGATCCTCCATGCTGAAGAGAAAGAAAATAAATACACACCTTTTAATAACAACACTTAATATCAATGACCTCAATGCCCCAAACAACAGACACAAGGTTGCACACTGGTTAAACAAACAGGGTCCTTGCCTCCAAGAAACTCCCCTTTCTACAAAGGATGGACACTATTTTAGGGTGAATGGTTAGAAAATGGTGTTTCAAGCAAATGGGCCTACTAAATACGCAGGAGTCGCTACCCTAATATATAACAGGGTAGACTTCACACCAACATTAGTTAGCAAAGACAAGGAAGGTCACTTTATATTGATTAAAGGAACACTCCAACAGGAGGACATTACAATCCTAGACATATATGCACCTAACAAGGGGGCTCCCAATTTCATCTCACACTATTACAACTGAGGTCACAGATAACACCAAAAACAGTTTTAGTGGGTAACTTCAACACACCACTCTCATCAATTGACAGATCACCCCAGCAAAACATGAATAGAGATGTGTCTGTGTTAAATGAGATCATGGAAGAAATGGACCTAACAGATATATACGAGACATTTCCTCCAAATGCTGCAGAATACAAATGCATTTCAGCAGCACATAGAACATTCTCTAAAACAGACCATATATTAGGACAAAGCAAATCTTAACAAATATAGGAAAAGTGAAATAATTCCTTGTACTCTATCTGATCACAATGGGATCAAACTACAAATCAATAGCAAGAAAAGATATGGAGCAAACACAAAATCATGAAAACTAAACAATACACTACTAAATGATGAATGGGTCAATGAAGAAATCAAACAGGAAATCAAAAAATTCATAGAATCAAATATTAATGAAAACACAACATACCAAAACCTTTGGGACCCAATGAAGGCAGTCCTAAGAGGGAAATTTATAGCTTTAAGTACCTACATTAAAAAAGTTAGAATGGTCTCAAGTAAACAACTTACTGCTTCACCTTAAGGCCTTGGAAAAAGAAAGAACAAAACTCAGTATATGGAAAGAAATAATAAAGATTAGAACAGAAATTAATGAAATAGAAACAAAAAAAAATCCAAAGAATCAATGAATCAAAGAGTTTTTTAGGATAAACAAGACTGATAAACTATTAGCAAATCTGGCCAACAGAAAGAGAGAAGAGATACAAATTAATAAAATTAGAGATGAAAAAGGTACCATCACAATAGATTCCAGAGACATTCAGAAAATCAAAGGGACATACTATAAGAATATATATTCCACTAAGTATGAAACTCTTTTTCTTGACTTATATGACCTACCAAAATTAAATCAAGATGAGATTAACCACTTAAATAGACCTATAACGAACAAGTATGCAGATCCAAGCAGTTATTAAAAAGAAAACAATCTCCCAACTTCAAAAGTGCAGGCCCAGATGGATTCACTGGTGAATTTTGACAGAATATCATGGGAGAACAAACACATGCTTCTGAAACATTTCCACCAAATAGAAAAGGAAGGAACCCTACCCAAACTCCTTCTACAAAGCCAGCATCACACTGATAACAAAACCAGAAAAAGATACAACAAAAAAAGAAAAGTAAAGACCAATCTTCCTCATGAACATAGATACAAAAATTCTCAACAAGGGCTGGTCGTGGTGGCGCACGCCTTTAATCCCAGCACTGGGGAGGCAGAGGTAGGAGGATTGCAGTGAGCTCGAGGCCACCCTGAGACTACATAGTGAATTCCAGGTCAGCCTGAGCTAGAGTGAGACCCTACTTACAAAAAAAAAAAAAATTCAACAAAATATTGGCAAACAGAATACAAGCATTTATCAGAGAAATCATTCCAACCAACCAAGTAGGCTTTATCCCAGAGATGATCAAGAATGGCTGAAAATACACAAATTAATAAATGTAATACATTATGTAAAGGGAATGAAGGACAAATATCACATGATCATCTCATTAGATGCAGTAAAAGCATCTAATCAAACATCCTTCATGATAAAATTCCTATAGAAACTGGGAATAGAAGTAACATATCTCAACATAATAAAGGCTATTTGTTGACAAACTTAGAGCCAACATAATAATTGATAATAACTTGAACCTTTTCCACTAAAATGAGGAACAAGACACCAGTATCCACTGTCCCTATTATCTCTTGCCTTATGGCAATAAAGCAAGAGACACAAATAAAAGGGATATAAATTAGAAAGGAAGAGATCAAATTATCATTATTTGCTGATGATATGACTCTATACATAAAGGATCCTAAGGATTCTACCAGCAAACTGTTAGAGCCAATAAACACTTACAGACATATAGCAGGATACTAAATAAACACAGAAGTCATTAGCGTTCCTATGTTAACAACAAACACACAGAGGATGATATCAGAGAATCACTTCTATTAACAACTGCATCAAAAGGGGGGGGGGGCTAGTGGAGTGGCTTAGTGATTAAGGTGTTTGCCCTCAAAGCCAAAAGACCCAGGAAATCAAACCTGGGCACCTCCCCCCTTTCTCTGTCAGACAAATTAATTAATTAATTAAAAAATTAAAATTAAAACAAGTAAAGTACCTTGTAATAAACCTAACCATGGAAGTGCAGAATCTCTACAGTGAAAACTTTAAAACACTCAAGTGAGAAATTGCAGAGAACACTAGGAAATGGAAAGACATCCCTTGTTCCTGGATTGGAAAAATCAATATTATGAAAAAGGCAAAACAATTTTGAGCAGCATACCTGATTTTAACCAATATTATAGAGCTATAGTAACAAAAACAGCATGGCACAGACACAAAAACAGACATGTAGATCCATGGAACAGAATACAGGACCCAGATGTAACTAAGTCCAGTAGCTACAGCCACCTGATCTTCACAAAATGCCAAATATACACACTGGAATAAGGAAAGCCTTTTCAACAAATGGTGCTAGGAAAACTAGATATGTATCTGTAGAAGGATAAAAATAGATCCTATCACCCCAGTTCAAGGCTCGACTCCCCAGGACCCACGTTAGCCAGATGCACAAGGGGGTGCACGCGTCTAGAGTTCGTTTACAAAGGCTGGAGGCCATGGCGCGCCCATTCTCTCTCTATCACTCTTCTCTATCTCTTTCTCTCTGTGTGCTTGCAAATAAAATAAAATTTAAAAAAATAGATCCTTATCTCCCAACATGGACAAGAATGAAGTCCAAATGGATCAAAACCTTAAGATCAGACTCTAAAACTGCTAGAGAGAAATATCAGACTCTAAAAACTAAAACTGCTAGAGAGAAATATCAGACTCTAAAACTGCTAGAGAGAAAAGGGGAAATTGTTCAACATATTGGACTTGGCAAAGACTTTATGAATATAATCCCAATTGCTCAGGAAATAAAACCACAGATCAAGCACTGGTATCTCATAAAATTACAAAGCTTTCATACAGCAAAGAAAACTGTGACTATAGCAAAGAGGCAACCTACAGAATGGGAGAAAAATCTTTTGTCAGCTATACATCTGAAAAAGGACTAATATCCCACATATACAAAGAACTCTAAAACCTAAGTAATATTAAATCAAACAACCCAATTATAAATGGACTATAGAACTAAACAGAGGTCTCAAAAGAAGAAATACACATGGCATACAAACATCTAAAAAAATGTTCTACATGCCTAGCCATCAGGGAAATGCAGATTAAATCTACCTCGAGATTCCATCTCACTCCTGTCAGAATGGCTACCATCATGAAAACAAATGACCATAAGTGCTAGCAAGGATGCAGTGAAAGAGGAACCCTTCTACACTGTTGTTGGGAATGCAATCTGGTCCAGCCATTGTGGAAATCAGTGTACAGATTCCTCAGACAGCTAAAAATAGATTTTACACATGATTGAGCTATAGCACTCCTAAAAATATATCCTAAGGACTCCTCTCACTACGTTAGAGAGACTTAGTCAACCATGTTTATTGCTGCTCTATTCACAATAGCTAGGAAATGGAACCAGCCTAGATGTACCTCAACTGATGAGTAGATAATGAAGATGTGGCACATTTATGAAATTGAGTTCTATTCAGTGGTAAAGAACAATGCAATTACGAAATTTGCAGAGAAATGGATGGATCTTGAAAGTACCATACTGAGTGTGGTAACCAGGCCCAGAAAGCCAAACGTCACATGTTCTCTCTCATATGTGGGTCCTAGCTACAAATGATTGGACTTTTATGTGAGTAGGAATAAAACTCAGTAGCAGAGACAGTAAGCTAGAAAGGAGATATAAAGGGATAAAAAGGGAGGGAGTGGGGACTTAATAGGATGGTATTGTATATATGTAAGTAGAACAGATTAATGGGGGTGAAATGGCTTAAGTGAGGTCAGGGAAAGAGATAAAGGTGGAGGGAGGGCTAATCAATATCTAACAGGAGGGCACACCCACAAGGATGCGAGCGTTGGAGGTGGATGGCTCGGCATGAGTGGCTCCAGGCAGCATGTGCAGCTGTTTGCACCGTGGCTGCCAAGGTCTTGGGTTCCCGGTCATGAGAGGAGAATATGAAGCAAAGAAATCTGAGAAAAAAATATTGAAGGGCCATGCAAGCCAGTTGTAGCCAGCTGCACAATTCTCCATAAAGTGCAAGTGGTGAAGATGCCTCTGCCTCCTAGTGTTCTCTCCCATCAAGACTGGCTGGAGATAGTTCTTGTCTTTACTCTGGAGATGTTCATATTCAGATGAACCCCATTCCTAAAGAATACCCTGGAAGTCCAGGTCAGATGCCCATAGCTGTACCTATGAGTATGCCCAGAGTCGGTTCCGGAGTCACTCCCATGGAGAGGAAAGGCCACCTGATGATCCAAGCCCGGAGTCTGGGGAACATGCAAGTGGTTCATTCTTAGAATTTCAGAATTTTGGCTACAGAAAAGTCTTCCTTACATTTTGATTCTGGGTATCAAACTTGTTATGCAGCATATAACAGGAATTTCTCTCAGAATTGGGCTGCCAACAACTTTTATGTATACAAACAAAAGCATTGTAAATCAGGTTTTTCTAAGAGAAAGGTCCTCAAAGATTCAGTGTGCCTGGCTACTAGTATTCTTAGCAGGATCTTCTGTTCTTTTATATTACACTTTTCATTTTCAGTCACTTTATTACAACTTAATTTTCTTAAATCCCACATTGGGTCCCTTGAGCTTCTGAGAAGTACTTTGGATTATTGGAATTACAGACTTCATTCTGAAATTCCTCTTCATGGGTTTAAAATGCCTTATTTTATTGGTGCCTGCTTTCATCAGGCCTTTTAAATCAAAGGGTTACTGGTACATGCTTTTAGAAGAATTATGTCAGTATTACCAAAGTTTTGTTCCCATACCAGTTTGGTATTGATACTTTATAAGCTATGGAGAGTTTGGTCATGTAACTAGATGGAGCCTTGGGATATTGTTGGCTTTATTCTACCTCATACTAAAACTTTTGGACATTTTGGACATTTGAGAACTTTCCAACATGTTTTGCAATTATTTTTTACCAGACCAAGTTATGGAGTGGCTGCCAGCAAGAGACAGTGTTCAGCTGTGGATGATATTTGTCCAATATGTCAAGCTGAATTTCAGAAGCCAATTCTTCTAATTTGTCAGCATATATTTTGTGATGAGTGCATCGCCCTATGGTTTAACAGAGAGAAACATGTCCACTGTGCAGAACTGTGATTTCAGATCGTATAAATAAATGGAAAGATGGAGCCACTTCATCACATCTTCAAATATATTAACTTCTATAAACTTTTAAGACCACAAAATACTAAATTTTATTTGGTACTGAATAACGTATCAATATTGTTCTCCAGGACCAGAAGAAAACTTTTGATTCAAATGGTTTTATAATATTGCAAAACGTATAGATTACATGAAAGAGCTATACGTTTTAAAACATGTATTTGCTGGACATGGTGGCACACACATTTAATTCAAGCACTTAGGAGGCAGAGGTAGGGGAATTGCTGTGAGTTCAAGGCCAGTCTAAGTAACTACATAGTGAATTCCAGGTCAGCCTGGGCTAGAGCAAGACCCTAACTGAGAAAAAAAGTATATGTTCAATTTAATGAATATACAAGTTTTATTCTACCTAATTATTTGGCAGGTAATTAATTGCAGTGTTAAATTGTGTGTCTTCTTGCTGGTGGTACAAAACAGAAGTTACAAACTAGAACTAGGCCAGGCATGATGGCTCAACCTGTAATTTCAGCTCTCAGGAGGTTGAAGTAGGAGGATGGCAATGTTCACCCTGGGCAAAAACCTTGCTTCAGAAAGAAAGAGATTGAGAAATACAGAAGGGAAAAGAAACTAGAAGTGGTGGTAGTTCTAGAGAGGTCAGGTATTTTTTTCTTCACACTTTTCAGAGTAGTTTTTTTTTTTTTTCATAGCATTTTAAGACAGTATCTGAAATAATTTTCTCTAGTATTGACTTTTATAATTACCATCCTAAAAATAGTTATTTACAAAATTTGTATTTTTAAATGAAAGTTGTAAAAGCTTTATTTTACTTGTAGCAATTATATTGTATAAGTAAAGATCTACTGAGGATGATATATTTTAGTACTGTATTTGCTGTGTGATGATTAATAATCAGTGAGAATAAATAATTTAAATTTTAAAAAATAACAGGATATATGTAAGTCATGTGGAAAACTACTTTTTTGAACAATGGAACACTCTCATGAGCCTAGAAAATTTTTAGTACAAGGGATGGGATACCTTCCAGTGAGTTGCTGGCCAGGGAGGTCTCTGATACCCCCAAAACATTACAGGCCATGCCAAGGCCCTTGGTTTCGCACCAGGAATAGATGGTAAGATTCCACATACTTGGGATGCAAGGTCACTGAGAAATCCTGCTGGAGCTAAGCTGAAAACCTCCTACATGTAGACCAGCTGACAGAATGCTAGAAAAAGTTATGCTCCTTGCAGTTCAATGGGAGAGAAAAGTCACCAGTGAAGATACTCAACAGATACTGCAAGCCATATATTTGGCCAGCCAAGCCAAATGAGCCAATGTGTGCAACAGTGGCATGTCTGTTATGGGGAAAACCAACCACTCTATAATTGGACTGGGGCAGGCTCCATGGGAAGGAATACACCCTGATACTGAAAACCTACAACAGGGGTAGTCATGAGCCCTAGGGATATAATGTTTGCTGGTGTCTGGCTAAATGTATATACTATGTTCACCAAACTGTCCAGTAAGCACTTCTCTTAACATTCATACCCATATATTAATGCTACTCTCACTTTTGGTTACAGAACTTTCTCTTTTCAGATGGCAGTGACCTTGGGATGACTCAGAAGGCACCATGATGCTGAGAAGTGATAGAAGAGTGCTCAGCACTGAAATATCTCTATCTCACCTTCCAAGGCTCAAGATCCTTTGTGGCAGAAAGAATGTTAGAGCCAAAGGAAAGGCAGGAGTCCTTACAATGTGCTCCTCCAGACACCAAATGGCCTAAATATCCATGACCTCACAGTGTCTGACACTATCTATACAAGACCATTGTAACAAGAAAGAACGATTATGACATCTAAATAAAAGGTAGACTTATTAGGGGTGGGAGAGATTAGATGGAGAGTGGAGTTTCAAAGGGGAAAGTTGGGGGGAGGGAGGGAATTACCATGGGATATTGTTTACAATCATGGAAGTTGTCAATAAGAATAAATGAATAAATAAATTTTTTAAAAGAAAAATGAAGCTTTGAAAACTACAGGAAAATGGATGGATCTGGAAAGGATTATATTAGTAAGGTAACCCAGGTCTAGGAAGCCAAAAGTCACATTATCTTTCTAATGTGTGGATCCTAACTACAAATGACTGGACTTCTGGAAAAAGCTAAGCTACATGGAATTCAATGGGAGAGAAATCACCAATAGAGATAAACAACAGTAGACACTAAATGATCAAATGGATGCAATAGTGACATGTCTGTTCTGGGGGAAACTAACTGCTCTCTAATTGGACTGGAGGCCGATTCCATGGGTGGGAATACATCCCTGATACTGAAAACTTAAAACAGGGGTAGTCATGAGCCCTAAGGGTGTCAGAGCTGCTGGTGTCTGGTTAAATGTATATAATATGCTCACCAAACTGCCCACTAAGCACTTCTCTTAAGTTCATAACCATCTATTAATGGTACTCTCACTTTTGGTTAGAGGAGCTTCATTTTTCAGATGGCAGTGACCTTGGGATGACTCAGAAGGCACATGGTGCTCGGAAGAAGTGACAGAGGAGTGCTTAGCACTGAAATATCACTATTACACCTTCCACAGCTCAGGGTCGATTGTGGAAGAGGTGGCAGATAGAATGTAAGAGCCAACGGAGGGGTAGGATCCCTTACAACAAGCTCCTCCAGATACAAAATGGCCTGGATATCCATGACTTCACAGTGCCTAATATTACCTACACAAGGCCATCATAACAGGAAGGCAAGATGATGACATCAAAATAAAAGAGAGACTGACTGAGATGGGGAAAGGCAATGATAGAGAATGGAGTTGCAAAGGGGAAAGTAGGGGAAGTGAGGGAATTGCCATGGGTTATTATCTACAGTTATGGAACTTATCAATAAAAAAATGTAAATTTTTAAAAACTTGGCATCTATTTCCCTAGAATGTCATTTTCAGACAGGTTACAGCAAAGTATTATTAGGCAGTTAATATAAGAAATTTTAGGGGCTGGAGAGATGGCTTAGCAGTTAAGTGCTTGCCTGTGAAGCCTAAGGACCCCGGTTCGAGGCTCGATTCCCCAGGACCCATATAAGCCAGATGCACAAGGTGGCGCATGTATGTGGAATTCGTCTACAGTGGCTGGAAGCCCTGGCACACCCATTTCTCTCTCTCTCTCTCTCTCTCCCTCTTTCTCTCTCTCTCTCCCTCCCTCCCTCTTTCTCTGTCGCTCTCAAATAAATAAATAAAAATAAACCAAAAGAAAAAAGAAAAAAAGAAATTTTAGGACCCATCAATATGGAATTAACTCTGTAGACACCATGACAGGAGAATTCTTAAATATGGGGTTATATCAGTAAGAATATAAATCTATAATTCCTAAACTACAAAGACTTCTCTAGACCCTATCCTAGTATAATGTAGAAAGTATTTTTTGTGCAAGCTTTCTTGCTATATGAAAATTCTATGCCACCTCAACATTTTTGGTTGTCATGAAACTACATGTGTGAACTCTGGCTGGGATAACAAGCATCCAGGAACTTGTTCTAACTAAATAAAGGTGCCACACAAGGCTAATGATATTTTAAATCAAGGTCAACAAATTGAGATTTTTGACTCACTTTCTTTCACTCTTTCTACCTCACTGCAACATAAATTATACTAATTGTGATATGTTGTTTAAATAAATGGTAAGCTGGATTCTGAGAAATGGGTTGTCCATTCCCATTCCTCTCAAGTAGACCCACAAAGCAAGCTTAAACCATGAGTCATTCACCTTATGCCTAGGCAAATAGGCCAACTGCCTCTGTGACAAGAAGCATATGGTTCTGGTTCTCTCTATATTTTCACTCTTATCTAAGATCACTGAAGCTTTATTAGAGTAGTCTTCAGACTCTGTGAGACAGAGGAAAAAGAACATTAAAAAAAAAAAAAAAGAACTAAAAAGCCACGCATGCTGGTACATGCCTTTAATTCCAGCACTGAGGAGTCAGAGGTAGAAGGATCACCATGAGTTCTAGGCCACCCTGAGACTACATAGTTAATTCTAGGTCAGCCTGGGCCAGAGTGAGACCCTACCTCAAATAACCAAAAAATTTTTAAAAAGATCTAACTAGGATTTACTACAAGTTAGAATTTTATGATTTAACAATATTAAACAGGTGATCTTAATTTGTTACATGATGTCACCAAATTCAGATTTGTCACTGCTGAGTTTATACTTCCGGTTTTATGATGAAAAGACCTTTTATTTTATTTTAGTTTTTACACAAATTAAAAGCTGTTTCTTAATAATTCTCTCCAAGTCAGATATATATATATATATATATATATATATATTTATATACACACACTCACAAAAATGGTGTGTGAAGGAAAGCTGATGTACACAGTAAGTTGTATCCTAAACTCATCAAGGAAAGCTGTTGAAGCAAGGATTTACAGAGTTGGCAACAAGCTGACAATTCTCCCCAAAAAGCAGGGTGTCGGTACATTGCCCAAGGTGGCTTCAAACTCGTGATCCTATCTCAGCCTCCCAGTGCTGGGGTTACAGGTGTGCACTACTGCATCCAGCAAGGCTAACAATTCTCAAGAACTGAGTGTTCAAATGCTGCATGGCACAAAGATATACTATATAAAGTACTGCTAAGTACAAAGGAAAACATCTATATAGCTTTTAGCAAAAATGCTTCTCCAGAAAAGCAATCAAAACACAACCAGCAGACCAAGGAAGCTAGAGCTAAATATCAGAGCTACAATTTCTCAATTCTGTGCTAGGAAATTCCACTTATCCAGAATGGACTCAGTTTTCAGGACAAAACAGGGACTTTTTAAACAGGTCATACTTTACCCATCTTAAATTCTTCATTTCTTCCCCCCACCCACCAGTATTTCAGCATGATCCAGCAGAAAGAAAGCTGCTTTTAGAATGGGCTATTTTATTTTTCTTTCTGTGGCGAGACTGTCATAGAGCCTGGATATTTCAGGTTCATATGCATCCATGACCAGTGTCCCACTGTAGTCAAAAAATTTAGCAATGGACTGGTGAACTCAGCTTCCCATGGCTGCTTTGTTCTTCCACTGATGAAGGTCAGTTTCAGGGTATACTTGTCATCGAACCTTTTCAGACTGGAGGACAGCTGCCAAATATCATCAGGATCCATCCCTGTAGGATCTTTCCTATGGGCCACGAGAAAGATGCTCTTCTCCTTATATGAGGGATAAATGGTCAGAATACCCATCATCACAAAATATGATATGAGGCACAAAGCCAATACCGGCTTGGACTCCGGGAAGGGGTGCATATAATCCCAAATCAAAGCCACTATGGCAAAGAAACAGGAGATGGTACAGATGGTAAGACGACCATCAGTTAGACCAAAATTCTCCACATACTTGTATTTTTCCAGAAGTACCTTTATGGCAGAATCATCCAAAGAGTTTTTCACAGCTGATCCATCCCACTTATCGATTTTAACAGGTTTATCATCAATCTTCCACTTAAAGCCACTGCGGCTGCTACTTGTGCCGCCGCCAGCGCCACTCCCGGCCCCACCACCGCCTCCACTGCCACTGCTTCTCCCGCATGAAAAGACCTTTTAGCACACTTAGATTATTGGAAGTCATAAGATTCTGTGGGGGTGGGGGATGACACACACCTTCAATCCCAACACTTGAGAGGTGAAAATGACAAAATCAGGAATTCAAAGCCAACCTGCCTCTGAACAAGGACCACAAAAAAAAAAAAAAGCCTCTCCTAATCCCTGAGATGAGACTACTCATCATATCTTAAAACAGATGGCAAGACTTTATCCTACTTTACTTGCCCTTTAATAAAACCAGTTCCAAGTATATTAAATCCATTGGTAAGGATTATATGAAGGGAAGTGAAGGGAAGTTAATAAGTTTTACCTGTATGACAAATCCATACCTTTTAAAATTCATTTCATAGGATTTACAAAGTCTCAAGATAGGGGCTAAAAAGAAATGGCTCAATGGTGAAAATACTTGCCTGAAAAGTCTAACAACCCAAGTTCAATTCCCCAGTATCCACATAATGCCAGATGTACAAGGTGGTACGTGCATCTGGAGTTTGTTTGTAGTTGCTAAAGACCCTAATGAGCCCATTCTCTCTCTCCCCCTACCCCAGTGTGGTTGCACACATCTTTAATCCCATCACTGTGGAGGCAAAGGTAGGAGGATCACTATGAGTTTGAAGCAAGTCTGAGACTATAGAGTGATAGAGTGACTTTCAGGTCAGCCTAGGACACAGCAAGACCCTACCTTGAAAAATAAATTCTGAAATCAACAGGTCATGAAGTCCAAAATTCAATTCAATGATGTTTGGCTCATCATGACAGTTATAAAAACTATCTTCAATCCCTGCACTTAAGAAGCAGAGGTAGGAGAATCGTTCTGACTTCAAGGCCACCAAGACAACAGAGTGAATGCCAGGTCAGCCTGGGCTGGAGTGAGACCCTACCTCAAACAAATTTAAAAAAAAGTTTAATCAAGTCCATGCTAACTTAGGTTTTATAAAAAAATAAGCTGACTTCATCCACTGTAACTTTTGTTCTTAGGGAGATGTGTTGGTTTGATTCAGGTGTCTCCCATAAACGTATGTGTGCTGAATACTAACTATGTCCCCAGCTGGTGGCAATTTGGGAATTGGAGCATCCTGGAGGCAGTGTATTGTTGGAGGTGGACTTATAGATGTTATGGCCATCTTCCCCATGCCAGTGATTAGCACACGCTCCTAGTGCTGTTGTCCATATGACATTGGCCACAATGTGATGTCCAACCTCTCTGCTCGTGCCATCTTGTTCCCCTGTCATCATGGAGATTCCCCTCAAGTCTATAAGCCAAAATAAACTCTTTCCTTCCACAAGATAGTTTTGGTCAGGTTTGTTGGACTGTAACTCAAAACTTACCACGAAAGGAGACAAGGAAGTTTCCCTATCTTCTGATAACCTGTGTGCTTTCTCAAGTTTTGAGTTTTTTGTTTGTTTGTTTATTTATTTAAAAGAAAGAGCTATACAGAAATAGGCAGAGAGAGGGGGAGAATGTGCATTGCAAGGTCCTCCAGCCACTGAAAACAAACTCCAGATGCATGCACCCCCTTGTGCATCTGGTTTATGTGGGTCCTGCAGAGTCAAACCTCAGTCCTTTGGCTTTGCAGGCAAGCACCTTAACCTCTAAGCCATCTCTCCAGCCCTGGAAACTCTATTCTTAATTCCTGAGCAACCCCAACATGTGATGCTAGAATCTGTTATTTATAAACAATGCAATTTAAATAAAAACTGTTAGCTATCTGGTCGATCCTCCATCTATTTTATAGTATGAGTAACCAAAATGATAAAACATAAAATTGCTTTCTATTAATCAAAATGTCTGGAACATACATCCAATTAATTGCTGTTCAAGATTAAGATTAAAAACAGACATAAAGGGTAGAGAAAGGAAGGGAGGAGGATACTTAATAGGTTGATATTGTATATATGTAATTACAATGATTGTAATGGGGAGGTAATATGATGGAGAATGGAATTTCAAATGGGAAAGTGTGGGGGTGGGGAGGGAGGGAATTACCATGGGATATATTTTATAATCATGGAAAATGTTAATAAAAATTAATAAAATAAAATAAAATAAAATAAAAAGATTAAAAACAGTATTTGTCCAACAGTGTTGTCTCTCTTAAGATAGATCTGTCAAGAGTTATATTAAGGGCTGGAGAGATGGCTTAGTGGTTAAGCGCTTGCCTGTGAAGCCTAAGGACCCCGGTTCAAGGCTCGATTCCCCAGGACCCACGTTAGCCAGATGCACAAGGGGGCGCATGCGTCTGGAGTTCGTTCGCAGGGGCTGGAGGCCCTGGCGCGCCCATTCTCTCCCTCTTTCTCTATCTGCCTGTTTCTCTCTCTCTGACGCTCTGAAATAACTAAATAAAAATAAACAAAATTAAAAAAAAAAAGAGTTATATTAAAACCAAACTGTCTTAGTTCAACAATGACCAGGTTTGGTTCTATTTATGTGTGATAAAATAGTTTTTCTGAAGGTTTTACTTAATAGTCTTACTTCTGAATTTTCAAGTTTATTTGCTTGTAACTCTCAAGACATATTCCTTGCTCCAGGATACAACCTCATGCTCAAGTGACTTTCTTCTGAGAAAAATGGTCTCAGGATGATTATTTGCAGATCTAAAATACGAATAAATATGGTACTAACCTTTGGCCCTGGCTAGCCCCCAGGAAGGATTAGAAGGTGTGCTCTGGGATTTCCTTGGATACAAGGACAACAAATAAAAACCTTAGAGTGCCCAGCCAATTTGCTTTTATTGAAACACCTATGGACTAGGAACATTTTTCTTCACTGGTATGCTCATTTAGTCTCTATTTTTACCACATCTATTGACTTAGAAGATATCATCTGGTACATAGAAACTCACTAAATATTACTCAAAAGCTAATTCTTAATTAAGCCCTTCTTAATTCTGAGGTTCAAATGATACAAAAAAGTTAATTATACAAAATCATAGGGCTTTAGGTATCCTCACAAGTCTAGGGTGATGGGTGTGCCATATCAGGCTTGTACATATGTATATTCCTAATAATTATGCTACTGTCTCATCTGAACAGATTCAGACTATGTCAGACATTACTGTGCCATGAGGTGAACAGTTCTGGGAAGGGATCTCAAGTCTTTCAAGGTGTGGCGGGAGGGAACATGCCTACAATAACCCTTATTGTTACTCTGTTAATTTTTGGACCCTCTATACTCAATTGCTGTTTTACCTCAGATGGTACTGAGACAATCTAACTCCATCTACCTGGGTTCCTTCAATTGCTTCCCAAGGCCTTGAAGTCTACAAAAATGAAATCCTAAAGGCCTCCAGTTTGCTGTGTGCCCAATTCCCCTCAACTCCATGCTTTTATTGTTTCTCACCAGCATTTTCTTCCAGAACTGTCTTCTTACACTCCACCACTTTCCCAGTCCCTTACATAGTCCATCTGGAGAAGTTCCCCAACAGACACACCCAACAATCCTACTCACCCTGAAGTAGCCAGAAAACAGAGATTAGGGCTGCAGAGATGGCTTAGTGGTTAAGGTACTTGCCAGATGGGTTTCCACTTCAATTCCCTAACAGCAACTTCTTCAGAGAGGGTACTGAGGCAGTTGAGTGTATCTGGGCCCCGAAAGTAAAAACCAGAAATCATCCCTTTGGGCCTATACTTGCAGTCTTCACTTTGCTAGAAATCAGAGAAGAATCTGGCTTCTCTTTACTCTAAAGGAGTTACAAAGACCTGTTTTTTTTCCATAAACATCCTAAGTGGCTCCATGGGAAGGAGTATTCCTGGATGATTTAAATCTGATCCTGACATTGTGGGTGGTTAAGCTCAGCATCATGGCTGGTCAGCTCAGCCCACATTCAGAATCTACAAATGGCCCTAATTTGGGTCACAGGGCAGGCTTTACCCACCCCTCTTATCCTCCTCATGGCAGGAACTCTCTGTACTTCCTCTCCTTTCCTTCTTTTATTTTTTTTAATTATTTATTTATTTATTTGAGAGCGACAGACACAGAAAGAAAGACAGATAGAGGGAGAGAGAGAGAATGGGCGTGCCAGGGCTTCCAGCCTCTGCAAACAAACTCCAGATGCCTGCGCCCCCTTGTGCATCTGGCTAACGTGGGACCTGGCGAAGCGAGCCTCGAACCGGGGTCCTTAGGCTTCACAGGCAAGCGCTTAACCGCTAAGCCATCTCTCCAGCCCTCCTTTCCTTCTTTTAATCTAATAAAGTCACTCTAAAACTTTTTTAAAAAATACCACTTGTGAGGAAGAGATAGGAGGATCCCTGTAGTTTGAGGCCACCCTGGGACTACAGAGTAAATTCCAGATCAGCCTGGGATAAAGCCAGACCCTACCTCAAAAAAATCAAAAAGAAAAACAGAACTTTTTTTTGTTTGACTCAACACTGCAAAAATTTACATTCGCCTCATTTTTAAATGAAAGTTCATCGTAGTTTCACCACAAAGTTCATTGCCTATGTATTCAAGGATTATGATAATCATATAAACTCTGCTTTAATCTGTTAGCCAGAACTGAACTCATAGACCTTAATTTTCACAAAGACAAACCCTAACAAAATTCAAGTTCACACAACTATTACTACTATAATGTATTAGATTACATTTAAAGAGATTCGGGTACCAAAAAAACCTGGGCAAAAGCCTATGGTTAAAAGGGTCATAGGCCATAGGAGGGAAGCTACAATTTTGTTTATATGAATATGTTACTCTGTCAAATTATTCTCTAAATATATATGTTTATGCTCTCCCCTCTGGTTAAAGAAGCTTCTTTATGAAGTTGGTTGTCAGTAACTACTAAGGAGACTCAAAACCCATCAAAGTGCTAGGAATAAATGACTGTGGTGTTCAGCATTAAATGAGACATCTATCTACCTCTCCAAAATCACCCTCTCCAATGCTCAGGGATCACTGTGGAAGATAACACATTAAGAACCTAATAAAGACCAAAAGGATGCTCAACTTTCTGTCAAAAACTGTCTGCTAGACTCAATGTATCTATTGCATTCACGACCTGTGAGAGACTGTCATTACAGGCAGAAAACCTACACAATATCAGAGTATTGGGCTCATCAATATTCTGTCATGAATAAGGCCTTCATCCCTCCCTGATGAGTTATCGATAGTTCATGTCTCCAATATTGAGGAAGCAAGAGACATTATCAGTAATGTAGACACTGGGAAATTGCCAAGTGCTCTGGCAAATAATCATCCTCTAATTAATCTCAGTCGTACATACACACACTTAAAAAAAAAGCAAATAAAGGCTGCTTGAGAAAATTGGGCTAATATAAGGAGAGGAATAAGGGGAGACAAGAGAAGTTAACGGGATGGAATTATGATCAAAATAAAGTATGCATATGTAAAACTTGTCAATAAAAAATAGAAAATACACTTTAAACCAGGTATGGTAGCACACACCTTTAATCCCAACACTTGGGAGGCAGAGGTAGGAGGATCACCATGAGTTTGAGGTCACCCTGAGACTACACAGTTAGTTCCAGGTCAGCCTGGGCTAGAATGAAACCCTACCTAAAAAAACAAAAACAAGCCGGAATGGTGGTGCACAACTTTAATCCCAGCACTTGGGAAGCAGAGGTAGGAGGATCTCAGTGAGTTTGAGGCCACCCTGAGAATACACAGTGAATTCCAGGTCAGCCTGGGCTACAGTGAGACCCTATCTCAAAAAACTGTTGGGGTGGGGGGGAGAGGATATACACTTAAATACAAAAAACAAAAAAGAAAAGGCTGGAGGGATGGCTCATCGGTTAAGGCATTTGGCTACAAAGACAAAGGACCCAGGTTCAATTCCCCAGAACCCATGTTAGCCAGATTCACAAGGGGCATAGGCATCTGGAGTTCATTTATGATGGCTGAAGGCCCTGGCACACCCATTCTCCCTCTCCCCCTCCTCTCAGTCGCAAATAAATAAGTAAATACATAACAATTTAAAAAATAAACAAAAAGCAAACCATTGAACTAAAGAATGGAGTTTTCTCAATGTCCCCATTTCATTATTAAATGAAAGTATATGATGAGGAGAGAAATTCCTCTCCTAACAGAATGGAAACCTTTTTTTCGGGGGGGGGGGGTTGAGGTAGGGTCTCACTCTGGCTCAGGCTGACCTAGAATTCACTTTTTAGTCTCAGGATGGCCTCGAACTCATGGTGATCCTCCTACCTCTGCCTCCCAAGTGCTGGGAAGGCATGCACCACCACGCCCAGCATACCTAACAATGAAACTTAAATAGGTGGCTAACCAAAATGGCACTGCTCACTCTAAGACTCAGTCCTGGGTAAATGCAAAATGTCTTGTCCCTCAGTTGCCCTTCATATGAAACTATGTTATCCATGACAAACCACTATTGACCTATATCTTCTTAGGGTGGGTGGCTAACAAAACATTAAGAATAGCAATGCCTAATTCCTTTGGCAGTGTCATCAGGCAAGGGCAAGTACACCTAGCATAACCTTAGGTATAGAAGGATATAGAGTGGGATGCTGGCACTCTGCAAAGGAAGTTAAAACCAAACAAGCTACATTCCTCATTTTGGCTCTTCTAAAGATGAAGAACCCATTGAGTGAGAAATAAAACATTCATGTTTCAATAAATGTTTCCAATTCAAGAAGACATTTTTTCATATGTATCAAGTTTCCTGGGGTAATGTGCCTACATACTTCCATAAAGGGAGTACCAGACTCAGTGGGACATGGAGGAACTGAGTATCACTTTGGGGAAATGATATGACAACATAAAGTATATATACCAACATGATAATATTCTTTGGAAGGATGTAATGTAAAAGAAGGAAAATGATTTTGGTACAACACTGTAGAATACATTATTGAAAAGGAAAATTATGGGGAAAGCCAAAGTAGGTTAAGTGCAATTTCCTGATGAAATACCAAGCAGTCAACTGAAATCATCCTTAAGATTATGCAACAAGAAAAACATTCAACTAGAGAGGCATTTAAAAGGCAACATCTTCAAAAGAATAAAACCAATACATTGATATTTTACAGTGAAAAACTATTATCAGAAACATAGAACTTATCACAGTAAGAAATGGAAAGTAAGGTTTACCTTGGGCTAGTCTTTCAAGTCGTTTGCCATGTTCCGGGGGTATAGCATACCTAAAATGTTAAGCATAAATGAAAATTTTATACTTACAATTTTCACCCAGTATCATAAAGATAATTATTCCTGAATAGCATCAGGTTAAAAAAAAAAAAAAAAAAAAAAGAACACCAAACAACATGTGGACTGATTATAAAACAGGAAACCACAAAATCCTATGGAAGAAAGTGAGTATAAATTACCTGCTGAAATGTCTTAGACTCATCATCTTAACTACATTTTAAAACTACATTTTAAAATCAAACAAAGGTCCATGCCACTAAATTGTTAGCTAACCCTAGCGCTTCCCAAGTCTCATAGAATTCCTACTCACTGAGGCTATTTTGAGACATAGCATTTTTGTTTAGAAGATGTTGAATTTTGACTTTTGTTCCCCCCAAAACGTAGATTTTTGTTTTCTTAATTTTAAAATATTTTACTGGAGAAAAGAACATAATTACACCAACTTTGAAATGCTGCCCCCAAATCTAAGAACACTGATTTTCACCAGATTTTAAGTTCAAACTTGCCAGCCTTAAAGAAACAGCTTTTGGGCTAGAGAGATGGCTCAGCGGTTAAGCGTTTGCCTGTGAAGCCTAAGAATCTGGGTTCGAGGCTCGATTCCCCAGGACCCACGTTAGCCAGATGTACAAAGGGGGCGCACATGTCTAGAGTCCCTTTGCAGTGGCTGAAGGCCCTGGCATGCCCATTCTCTCTCTCTCCCTCCCTCCCTCCCTCTCTCTCTGCCTCTTTCTCTCTGTGTCTGTCACTTTCAAATGAATAAATAAAATAATAAGCCAGATGCACAAGGTGCCTGCATCTGGAGCTCATCTGCAGTGGCTGGATGCCCTGGCTTGCATGCCCACTCTCTCTGTCCATCTCTCTCTCTCTCTCTCTGACTCACTCTCTCAGAAAAATGAATAAATAAAAATAAATTTTAAAATATGTTTATTGCTGAGTGTGGTAGTACACACCTTTAATGTCAATACTCAGGTAACTAAGGTAGAAGGAACACTGACAATCTAAGGCCATCCTTAGACTATATAGTGAGTCCCAGGTCAGCCTAGGCTGCAGCGAGATCCTACCTTGAAAAACACAACAACAACAAAAAGTTACAAAAATGTTGTTATGAAAAATAAGGTCAGGCATGGTGGTAAACACCTTTAATTCTAGCACATAGGAGGCAGAGGTAGAAGGATTGCTGTGAGTTCAAGGACACCCTGATACTACATTGTGAATTCCAGGTCAGCCTGGGATAGAGTGATACCCTACCTCAAAAAAGAAGGAAAGGAAGGACAGAGGAAAACTATCACTCTATACACAGAATTGGATGGTTTACTCAAACAAGTGGACTCAAAAATGATGCCCACATAGTGGCTGTTATAAAAACACTATCTTGACCGGAAGAGTATTAAGCTGACACAGTGAATTCTTGGGAGATAAATCTATACTTTCCAAACAACTAGATCCAGTTCTTGTCCAAGTTTACTCTATGAGCCTCTTTGTACTTTTCCCTTCAAGATATGCTCAGACGATCTGCCTGTTTCGGATTAATTTCTACTTTTTCAGATTCCCTCCTCTCAACATTTCCCTAGAGTCCTTTGGTTGCTCTAGGAACAAATACTTTCAGCTTTCCACACCTACATCACTATTGTGGGCAGCCACCACAGGTACCTATTGTTCACATTCACAAGACTTCCTGACATCCTGAATCAGAGAGCAACAGCTCCTTCCACATTCTCATCACTCTTGCAGTTTGGTCCTTAAAAAGGGCTGCCTCTCCTCCCTCAAACTGAAGCTGTGGGAAATGATCCTTCAGCATTTACTTATGGATTTGCTACTTGTTTTGCTCCCAGTCAACTCCTGTGAATGAAGCCAAAAGCTTCAAGGATAATTCTCTAACAATTCAGCTAAAATGATTTTCTCCTCTTCTGTGCCTGTATTATGACTAGAGTTTACTAATGAGTTGAAAGAAGAGCCAACCAATATAAATGATTGCAGCTAAATTAAAAAGGAGACATAAAGGGAAGAGAAAGGAAGGGAGGAGGGTACTTAATAGGTTGATATTGTATATATGTAAGTACAATGATTGAGATGGGGAGGTAATATGATGGAGAATGGAATTTCAAAGGGGAAAGTGTCAGGGGGGAGGGAGGGAATTACCTTGGGATATTTTTTTATAATCATGGAAAATGTTAACAAAAATTTAAAAATTAAAAAAAAAAAAGTATAAGAACGGGCTGGAAAGATGGCTTAGTGGTTAAGGTGTTTGCCTGCAAAGCTAAAGGACCTTGGTTTGATTCCCCAGGACCCACATAAGTGAGATATAGAAGGTGGTGCATGCATCTGAAATTCATTTGCAGTGGCTGGAAGCCCAGGCATGCCCATTCTCTCTCTTTCTCTCTTGCTGTGCCTTTTTCCCTCTCTCAAATTAATAAAAAAAAAATATTAAAACTATATGTAAAAAGAAAAAACCCAAGTGTCCTTCAAAACCACCAATCAGATGAAAGCGGCACTGAAAATTATAGGTACAAAGTACAAAAGACAACTTCCAGGTAACATGGCAGTGTAGGAACCACACTAAACCAACATAGGGGAGGGAATAAGTAAAAAAAAAAAATAAAAAATACACTTTTCTACTGAAAAGTGAAGATAATATAAGAAATTATCGTTCAAGGACACCCTGAGATTACATAATGAATTCCAGGTCAGCCTGCACTACAGACCCTACCGCGAAAAAACAAAAAAAATAAGAAAAGAAATTATCAACCACAGCAGAGAGATAGGGGAGAGCCAGAGCTTCTGAAGACCACAGAATCAAGCAGCAGCAGCAGCACCAGGTCTGTGCAGCTGCCACACCAGCAGGAAAAGCCAGGAGAAGGAATTTTCCATTCATACCCGTCTCCTCACAAACTCAAGAAACCTGAAGGGGAAGGCAGCAGGCATCAGCTGAGTGGCTCATGAGGCAGAAGATAGCCACGACCAGCAGTACAACTTTAAGCAACATACAAGGCCTCCTGTCCCCCACCACCAGTGCAAGTGCCAGCAAGCACTAGACACCTGGGGAAGGGAATTCACCAACACAGCTCACAGCACAGGCTATCAGAGAAGCAACCCACCAACCCAGCCAGCCTACCTGAACCCAGTCAGTACCTGCCACAAATCCTGGTGTACAGACCTGCATTAGAAGTGCTAACCACACCTTCAATACCAGGGTAGATTATTTGTTGCCATTCTTAAATAGTCAATACTTTGGGGTTGTCATTTGTTGCTTCCTGATTTATACTGCCTTTATCTCTTTTTCTGTCATTTGTGGGGGGAACCCTTTACAGACCAAAAATCTCAGCTTCCTAGTTGACGGGATTAAGGGTGTGGGGCAACAGACATCCTTGCAGACTTTTACTTTGATAGAGGATCGGCTTGTTTTAATACCCACTCTTGCATAAATACTTCATGCTAGTTTTGATTGACTGTATACATTGTTCTGTTGAATTTTAGAATTTTCTTTTATTTTGATCCACCCAGCCTACTAGAATACTCACATAGCAGGCAAACCCAGCATCAATGGTTACTTTTGGTGTTAGTCTCAGAGTCTTATAAGAGCCACACCTAGCACCTTAAGCTCCTCCTGTGATGAAATACAACATCAGATTTATAAATCAAAGAATACTGCAGATGATTAGAAAACCTAAGCATCTAATTAATCCAAGATGTAAAAATATCCACAATATAATACAAGAAACACTAAAAAATCAGGACAATATAATTCTGCAAAAAATTACATAAGCATCAGAAATGACCTTCAGTAAGACTGATTTAGATGAAATGCCTGTAACTTCAAAAGAATGATCATAGCCGGGCATGGTGGTACACATCTTTAATCCCAGCACTGGTAGGCAGAGGTAGGAGGATTGCCGTGAGTTTGAGGCCACCCTGAGACTCCATAGTGAATTCCAGGTCAGGCTGGGCTAGAGTGAGACCCTATCTCAAAAAAACAAAGAAAGCCGGGCGTGGTGGCACACACATTTAATCCCAGCAGTTTGAGGCCACCCAGAGACTACATAGTGAATTCCAGGTCAGCCTGAGCCAGAGTGAGACCCTACCTCGAAAAACAAAAACAAAAACAAAAACAAAAACCAAAAAAAAAAAAACACAAACAAAAGAAAAAAGAATGATTATAACTGTTTTTGAGGAAATCAAAGGAATCAAAGAAGACACAGGAAACCAATTTAATGAAAATAAGGTGGTCAATACAAGACATGAGTAAGGAAATACAAACACTGAAGAAAAACCAGTCAGAAATACTAGCAATGAAAAACATGGCAAGTCAAATAAAAAACTCTACAGAAAGTATCACCAATAGAATGGATGAAGGAGAGAACAGGATATCTAAACAGATCTAATACAGTCCAACAAAGAGAAAGACGAGCTAATAGTAAGGTGTGAATGGGAATTTCAAGGTATCTGAGACACTATGAAAAGATCAAACGTAAGAATTCAGGGTATAACAAAAGGAGAAGAATTTCAATCCAGAGGCTTAGTAAATATTTTCAGCAAAATCACAGGACAAAAATTTCCCCAAATTGTAAAAAAAATGCTAATGGAGATACAAGAAGCTTTTAGAACAACAGACAGACAAAACCTGGAAAGAATCTCTCCTCGCCATGTTATGATTAAACTACTAAACACACAAACCAAAGAAAATATATTGAAAGCAATAAGAGAGAAAAAGCAAGTCACCTACAAGGACAAGCCCATTAGAACAACTGTAGATTACTCAACACAAACTTTAAAAGCCAGAAGAGCTTGGAATGAATATTCCAAGTTCTGAAAGATAACAACTGTCAACCAAGATTACTTTATCCTGCAAACCATTCTAACCAAATTAATGGAGAAATAGGGACATTCTCTACAACAAAAACAGGCTAAAGGAATTTATGACACCTAAAACAGCTCTGCAGAAAATACTTGAAGGAAAAAAAAAAAAAAGAAAGAAAATACTTGAAGGAATCCTTCATGCTGAAGAGAAAGCAAAGCACACACAGAATGAAATAGGAAAACATAAACCACACTCAATAGATAAAACAAACAAGTAAAGGGAAAACATAAAACACTACAAAATAAGAAGACTGGCAAGAATAAGTCCATACCTTTCAATAATAACTCTTAATAATCAATGGCCTCAATGCACTATCCGAAAGACACAGGCTTGCAGACTGGATTAAAAGGCAGGATCCTGCCATTTGTTGCCTCCAGAAAACTCAACTCTCAGTAAAAGATAGATACCACCTTAGGGTGAAAGGAAGGAAAAAAGTATTTTAAGCAAATGGGCCTAGGAAACAAGCATGGGTTGCTATCCTAATATCTGACAGGAAAGACTTCAAGCCAACATTAGTGAGGAAAGATAAAGAAGGTCATTTTATACTGATTAAAGGAACACTCCAGCAGGAGGACATTACAATCCTAAACATATAAGCACCTAATAGGGGGCTCTCAGGTTCATCAAACAAACACTATTAGACTTAATGTCACAGATAACATCAAACACAATTGTAGTGGGAGACTTCAATACCCCACTCTCATCATTTCACAGGTCATCCCGGCAAAAAAACAAACAGAAAGACATCTGAATTAAATGATGTCATGGAACAAATGAACATAACAGATATCTACAGAACATTCCATCCAAATGCTGTAGAATATACATTTTTCGCAGCAGCACATGGAGAATTCTCTAAAATAGACCATATATTAGGATACAAAGCAAATCTCCACAAATATAGGAAAACTAAAATAATCCCTTGTACTCTGTCTGACCACAATGGGATTAAACTGCAAATCAGTAACAACAAAGCTACAGCACATACAAAAATTCATAGCTACCATCAAGAAAACAAATGCACCAGGTGTGGTGTTGAACACCTTTAATCCCAGCCCTCGGGAGGCAGAGGTAGGAGGATCGCCATGAGTTCAAAGCCATCCTGGGACTGTGAATTCCAGGTTAGCCTGAGCTAAAATGAGACCCTACCTCGAAAAACAAAACAAAAAGATATTTTAGATATTTTAATTAATTCTACTCTCATATGCTGAACAGAGAAACCTCACTTTTTACCTCTGGAAAAGTAAGAAAAAAATAGAATAGAAATTATGATAAACCACACCTCATTTTGAAATAAATTCATTCATATATATATATATATATATATATATATATATATGTATCATTTAAGAAAAATGGCTATATCCACATACTCAAAAGATTTAATTCCAAAGCCATATACCTACTTTTTTGGATATGGGCACACCCAGAAGCCATACAATGTTACTAGAAAAATTTCAGTGCCAGGAATGGGATAGATACATTCCAGTGAGTTGTTAGCCAAGGAGGTCCTTGATGCCCCCAAAACATTACAGGCTGTTGCCAAGGCTCTTGGATTCCTACCAGAAATAGATGGTAAGATCTTACTTCTTTAGACTCCACATGCTTGGGTTGCAAGGTCACTGAGAAATTAAGTTGGATCTGAGCTGAAAACCACCTCCCTATAGACCAGCTGAAAGAAAGCTGGAAAAGTATAGGTTTCATGCAGCCCTATGGGAGAGAGAAGTCATCAGTGGTGAAAACAGTGGACACTGCAAGCCTTATGTTTGGCCAACCAGGCCAAATGACTGAATGGGCACAATAGTGGCACATCATTAAAAAGGAAACCAACATCTAATTGGACTAGAGGACCACATCCATGGGAGGGAATACATACCTGGTACTGAAAACCTAATCATAAAGCCTATGATGGGGGAGGTCATGAGCCTTAGGAATGTACCACTTGCTCTTGTCCAGATAAATGCATATATTATGCTCTCCAAAGTAACCTAAAAGCACTTTACCTAAAGTTCATACCAGACTTCCGGTTAAGATGGCGGCGTAGGTACCACGCCAAAGCAGCCTGGGGGTAAACAAGACCAAAAAAACCCAGCAAAATACACACTTTTACTAAAAAGCGAGGTGTATAGGAAATTGAAGCAGCAGCAGAAAGTAGAAGAAATCCAGAGCATCCAGAGCCCGCACAGGATGGCAAAAGTGGCCCCGGCAACAGCGGTGGCAGGGCTCACCAGAAAGCCAACAGACTCGGCTCCAGCCGCAGGAAAGCCAGGTGCAGGAGCTTCTCCTCACACCATTGCTCTCCGCATGAAGGGAGAGCGGCAGTGAGCAAGGGAGGAGCAAACCAAGAGGTAGAAAAACACCTGGAACAGTGAAAGAACTAGAGCAGCTGCGGCTCCCTCCCCTCCTCCACCCCCTGAGCCCAGCTCCAGCGAACAGAGCAGCAGTCCCCAGAACCGGCCACACAAACTTGTGCCACAGCAGGACCCAGCAGCTCCGGCACTGGCAACAGAGGCCCCAGAAGCAGCAGACCCAGGAGCAGCAAACCCAGCAGCAGCAGACCCAGGAGTGGCGGCAGCAACAGACCCAGCAGCAGCAGACCCAGGAGTGGCAGCAGCGGCAGACCCTGCAGCAGTGGCTCCAGAAGTGGCAGCTACACCAGCAGCAGCAACAGAGGCAGCAGCAGCAGTGGGCCCAGCAGCAGCAGGTTCCGCTGCTGACAGACCCAGCAGAGGCAGCTTGAGCAGCAGCAGTTCCAGGAGCAAGGGTGCTGATCTGCAGGGCCACAGTTGCCAGGTTCGGTTTGCCCCGCAGGAAAAGCCAGTGCCCAGCTCCAGAAATCAGAACAGCAGCCCAACAACCCAGCCAGCAACTTGACTGAGACCAAAATCATCCAAGGTAACTGGGATTACACCAGGGAAGGGTCTCACTTGGTCACAAGCTGACTTGGATCCCTCAACAGACCAGAAATCTTAACCTCTATGTTGATAGAGGATCTGGTTGTAATAATAACTACTCTGGCATACATACCTGGGGCTGTTTTTGATTGAATGGGTACAGTGTTTACTTAACTTTTAGAATCTACCTATATTTCATTCCACTCAGCCTACTTGAATACTCCCATAGCAAGAAAACTCAACCCCTAGGAGCACCTTTGTAGATACTCTGAGAGTCTTAAGAGCCACACCTAACACCTTAAGCTCCTACCCTGAAAATATATAACATCAAATCAACTGACATAGCTAAGAATTCCCAGCTAGCTAGAAAATCCAAGCATTAACTTAATCCAAGATGCAAAAATATACACATTATAACACAAGAAACACTAAAACGCAAGACGATATAAATCCACCTAAAAGTAGTAATGCATCAGAAATGACCTCCAGTGAGAACGAGTTGGAGGAAATGCCTGAGAAAGATTTCAAAAGAATGATTGTAAATATGTTCAAAGAAGTCAGAGAACAAATCAAAGGAGTCAAAGAGGAACTTAAAGAGGAAATCAAAGGAATCAAAGAAGATGCAGGACACCAATTTCATGAAATAAAGAAGGCAATACAAGACATAAATAAGGAAATAGAAATAATAAAGAAAAACCAGTCAGAATTACTAGCAGTGAAGAACACAGTTAATGAAATAAAAAAAACTCTACAGAAAATCTCACCAGTAGAATGGATGAAGGAGAGGGCAGAATATCTAAGCTAGAAGACCAGGTGGCAGATCTAATACAGTCTAACAAAGAGAAAGACAAACTTATAGAAAAGTATGAGTGGGAATTTCAAGATATTCGGGACACTATGAAAAGATCCAATATAAGAATTCAGGGCATAGTAGAAGGAGAAGAATGCCACTCCAAAGGCATAGTAGGCGTCTTCAACAAAATCATAGAAGAAAATTTCCCCCAAATTGGGAAAGAGGTGCCAATGCAGATACAGGAAGCCTTTAGAACCCCAGCCAGACAAAACCTGGAAAGAACCTCTCCTTGCCATAATATAATCAAACTTCCAAACACACACACCAAGGAAAAAATACTGAAAGCAGTTAGAAAAATCAAGTTACCTACAAAAGCAAGCCCATCAGGATTACAGCAGATTATTCAACACAACCTTTTAAAGCTAGAAGGGCTTGGAGTGATATATTCCAAGTTCTGAAAGATAACAACTGTCAACCAAGATTACTTTATCCTGCAAAGTTATCCATTCAAATAGACGGAAAAATAAGGACATTCCATGACAAAAGCAGGTTAAAGGAGTATTTGAAGACAAAACCACCTATACAGAAAATACTTGATAGAATCCTCCATGCCGAAGAAAAGGAAAAGCACACATATAAGGAACCTAGAAAAAACAAGCAATACTCAAATACTAGTTAACACAAGAGAGCACAGGTAGAACCGAAACCACAAGAAAAAAAAAAAAGGCAAACATAAATACACACCTTTCAGTGCATCTGACCAACGTGGGTCTTGGGGAATCAAACCTGGGTCCTTTGGCTTTGCAGGCAAGTACCTTAACTGCTAAGCCATCTCTCCAGTCCCATGGGCTGATCTTTATGTGTGTTCCATAGTTAAGGCAACTTATCTGATTTCATTGGTGGGTGTCATGTTCTGCAAATGTCCTTCAGGTGAAATGGATTGATAATGCTCAAGTTTTAATTTTCTCCTAAATTTTTATTTACTTAATTTAGCTTCTCATTGAGTTGACCCTATTATTGTCTTTATATCTGAATTCTTTAGCCATGACTCCCACTCTTTGTTTATTTCATGTTCTTATTCTTTTTCTTTCAACTTGCCCATGACTTTTCATGTAAAGTGTTTGTCTTATGAAGAGCATATGATTGAAAATTTCAAAATCAGCCTCACAAACTGTATGCTTCAAGAGAAATTTTAGCCCACTTACATTTATTGTATTGTTTGGGCTATTTTGCCTAAGCCTGTGATTTTGTATGCATTTTATGCTTTCCTAGATATTTGTATCTCCTCTGTAGAATTTTTTGTCTTTATTATATTATTATTATTGTTAATACCATATTTTATGTGGATACATCAATGTGTTGGAACCCATTTACCCTTGTCCCTGCCTCTATTCCTTTGAGGACCCTCCTTTTAACTTACATTAGATATTTTAAATTATTTTTTGTTTGGTGACTCTAGAGACTTAAATTTGATAAATTTACGTAGCAATCAAAAAATTTAATGGGTAAGTAAGTACATGATTCATGGAAATTATAAGGATGTGACACTAAGGTCTCATCCTCAGTCACATGACATGAATGACTTGATATTTCTCATAAAGCAACATTTCTCTACACATAGATGCAGCTGTACCAATCTTTGCCACCCCTCCTCACTTTGACTCATTTGTATTTTCATGTCCTTGTAAAATGATTTTTCCATTCCTCTGTGTTATAAAATAAAGTCAATATATACAAAAAAAATACACACCTTTCAATAATATCTCTTAATATCAACGGCCTCAATGCCCCAACAAAAAGACATAGGTTTGCAGACTGGGTTAAAAAGCAGGATCCTACAATTTGTTGTCTCCAATAAACTCACCTTTCTACAAAGGATAGACATTATCTTAGGGTGAAAGGTTGGAAGATGGTGTTTCAAGCAAATGGGCCTAGAAAACAAGCAGGGGTTGCTATCCTAATATCTGACAAGGTAGACTTTAGTCCAACTAAGAAAGATAGAGAAGGTCAATTTAAATTGATTAAGGGCACACTCCAACAGAAGGACATTACAATCCTAAACATATATGCACCTAACATGGGGGCTCCCAAATTCATCAAACACTATTAGAACTTAAGTCACAGATAACACCAAACACAGTGGTGGTGGTTGACTTTAATACCCCACTCTCATCAATTGACAGGTCATCCCGGGAAAAGATGAGCAGAGAGGCATGTGGACTAAATGAGGTCATAGAAGGAATGGACCTAACAGATATATACAGGACATTTCATCCAAAGGCTGCAGAATATACATTCTTTAAAGTTCATACCCATAGATTAATGCTCACTTTTGGCTAGAGAATCTTCTCTTTTCAGGTGGTGATGACCACTGGGATGATACAAAAGGTAACACTGTGCTGAGAAGAAATGACAGAGACATGTTCTGCACAGAAACATCTCCATCACAACCTCCAAGGCTCACGCTCAGGGTACATTGTGGAACAGGTGGCTGAAAGAATTTAAGAGCCAAAGGATAGGTAAGACTGCTTACAATGCAATTGTCCAGACAGAAACTGGCCTTGATATCCATGATCTCACAGTAGATAGTATTACCTTCCCAAGACCCTAATAATAGTAGTAAAAGATGATGACATCAAAATAAAATAGACTTGGGATGGAGAGGTGGCTTTGTGGTTAAGGTGTTTGCCTGCAAAGCCAAAGGATCCCAGTTCAATTCTCCAGGACCCATGTAAGCCAGATGTATAAGGTGGTGCATGCATCTGGATTTCATTTGCAATACATAGAGGCATTGGCACACCTGTTCTGTCCCTCTCCCTACCTCTTTCTCTTTCTCAAATAAATAAAGTATGTATTTAACAAAAGGACTTCCAGTTAAGATGGCGGCGTAGGTGCCACACCAAAGCAGCCTAGTGAGGGAAAAGACCAAAAAAAATCAGCAAAATACACACTTCTACTAAAAAGTGAGGTGTTTAGGATATTGGAATGGCACCGGAGAAGTAGAAGAGATCCAAAGCATCCAGAGCCCGCACAGGCCAGCAAAAGCGGCCCTAGCAGATCCCATGACCGCAGAGGTGCACCAGAAAGCCGCCAGGCTTGGCTTGAGCCGCAGGAAAAAGCCAGGTGAGGGGAGTTTCTACTCACAATGGCACTCTCCGCAACTCAAGAAATGTGAAGGGAGAATGGCAGTGCAACGGAGGAGCAGATCACAAGGTAGAAGAATACCTGGAACAGCTAGAGAACTAGAGCAACATTGGCTCCCTGCCTCCCCCACTGCCTGTGCCCAGCCCCAACCAACAGAGCAGCGGTCCCAGGACCCGGCCAAGCAACTAGAGCCAACAGCAGCACCCAAGCAGGAGCAGAGTCCAACAGCAAGCAATACCAGCGGCTCCAGCACCAGCAACAACGGCCCCAGCAACAGCAGATCCAGCAAGCAGCTTTAGCAGCAGCGGTTACAACAGCAGCTTTAGAGGCAGCAGCAGGGGATCCAGCAGTGGCAGCTACAGCAGCAGCAGCAGCAATGGAGCCAGCAGCGGCAGCTTCAACAGCAGCAGAAGTGGTTCAAGCAGCAGGGGTGCCGATCTGCAGGGCCACAGTTGCCAGGCTCGGTTTGCCCCACAAGAAAAGCCAGTGTCCAGCTCCAGAAATCAGAACAGTGGCCCAACAACCCAGCCAGCAACTTGACTGAGACCAAAATCATCCAAAAAGGTAACTGGGATTGCACCAGGGAAGGGTGTCACTTGATCACAAGCTGACTTGGATCCCTCAACGGACCAGAAATCGTAACCTCTTTGTAGATGATTTGGTTGTTATAATACCTATTCTTACATAAATACTCGGTGCTGTTTTTGATTGAATGTATACAGTGTTTAGTTAAATTTTGGTATCTACCTGTATTTTATTCCACTCAGCCTACTTGAATACTCTCTTAGCAGACAAACTCAACCTCTAGGAACACCTTTGTACTCTGAGAGCCTTAAGAGCCACACCTAACACCTTAAGCTCCTACCCTGAAGATATATCACATCAGATTAACTGATACAGCTAAGAATACCCAGCTAACTAGAAAATCCAAGCATTAACTTAATCCAAGATGCAAAAATATATACATTATTAACACAAGAAACACTAAAAAGCAAGACAATATAATATAAATCCATCTAAAAGTATTAATGCATCAGAAATGACTTTCAGTGAGAACGAGTTAGGTTGGTATTGTATATATGTAAGTAGAAGGATTGAGATGGGAAAGTAATATGATGGAGAATGGAATTTCAAAGGGGAAAGTGCAGGGGGGGAAGGGTATTACCATGGGATATTTTTTATAATCATGGAAAATGTTAATAAAAACTGTGAAAAGTTAAAAAAAATAATAAAGAAACTCTAGTGCTGGAGAGATGGCTTAGAGGTTAAGCACTTGCCTGTGTGAATCCTAAGGACCTCAGTTCAAGGCTCAATTTCCCCAGGAACCATGCAAGCCAGATGCACAAGGTGGCACATGGAGTACATTTGCAGTGGCTGGAGACCCTGGCACACCCATTTTCTATCTATCTATCTGCCTCTTTCTCTGTCACTCTCAAATAAGTAAATAAACAAAAAGAAAAAAAGAGAGATACTTGTGGAGATAGGGAGGGGACATGATGGAGTGGATTTGTGAAAGAAAAGTGGGGAAAGGGGGAATTATCATGGTTTATTGTCTGTAAGTATAGATGTAGTCAATAAGAAAAATTTTTTAATAAGGACAAAAGCCATCAAACAACTACTTAAAAGTAGGTGTGGTCTGGTGGAATCAGAAGGTTTTTTTGGTTTATTTGTTTTCTGTTTCAGATCTTGTTATCAAAACACAAATCAAGGCTGGAGAGATGGGTTAGTAGTTAGGCTTTTGCCTGCAAAGCCAAGGGATCCTGGTTCTACTCTCCAGGACCCACGTAAACCAGATGCACAAGGGGGCATATGCATCTGGAGTTCTGCAGTGGCTACATGCCCTGGCGTGCCCTTTCTCTCTGTCTCTGTCTCCTTCCCTCCCTCCCTCTCTTAGGAGTGTACCACTTACTCTCTCTCATCTCTTTCTCTCAAATAAAAATAAATAAATAAATTACCTTATAAAATCAAAACACAAATCAAAAAGTAAAAGATCTTGAGCTGGGGTGATTGCTCAGAGGCTAAAGGCTCTAGCTTATAAAGCCTGCCAGTGCAGGTTCAAATCCCTAGTACTTGTGTAAAGTCATATGCGCAACATGGAACATGTGCATGGATTTCATTTGCAGCAGAAAGAGACCCTGGTACCCTCATTCATATTCTCCCATTCATTCTCATTTATTCTGTCTCTCTCATGACTAAATATATAAAATATTTTAAGAACAGTAAGGTATCTGCAATATATTTGTAAAACTCACATTTTCTCCAAAAAAGAAACAAGAGAATGATTATAAAAGCCATTGTGAGCCAGGTGTGGTGGCATATGCCTTTAATCCCAGCACTTGGGAAGCAGAGATAGGAGGATCACTGTGAGTATGAGACTAACCTAGGACTATACAGTCAGTTGTGGGTCAGCCTAAGCAAGAGTGAGACCCTACCTCAGAGGGGGAGTGGGGCGACACAGCCATTGTTCACATCTCTAATCCTAGCATTTGAGAGGCTAAAGTAGGACGATTTAAGATTGGTTTGAGTTCAAGACCAGTCTGAGTTACAGAGTGAGTTCCAAATCAACCTGGTCTAGAGTGAGTACCTGTCTCAAAATTAAGAAAATAAAAATAATAAGAAGAAAACATTAAAAAATAAATTAAATGTACTGGAGAGATGGCTCAGAGGCCAAGGAGCTTGCCCACAAAACAACTAGGGTTCTAGTCCTCACTACCCATAAAAAGCCAGATACAAAAATTGGCACATGTGTCTTCAGTTCAGGTGCAGCAGTTATAGGTCCTGTTATGTCCATTCATTTATCCATCCATTCATTCTCTCCCCTTGCAAATAAATAAATTTTTAATAGAAATAAATTATAAACCCTCCAATTTTCTGAAATAATTCATTAACATGATAATGTTAAATAAAAACACATTTCTACTCAATAATTTCAAAAACAAAACTGGACAACTGTGGACTCTACAGTTGTGATTACTACTATTTTCTAATTACTCACTGTGGTAACAAGTTTTGGTACTTGTACACTTAATAAAATATTAACATTTTAAGTTATGAAACACTATAGTTAACTGTAGAAAATAAAACATTTCATACTTAATTTTCAGTTCTTAAAAATAGATGGATATGGAATGGGAACATGACTTAATGGTTAAAGGAACTTACTTATAATGTTTGTCAGCCTGGGCTTTATCCCCCAGCACCTATGTAAACGTGATACAAAGTGGTACATGTGTGGTACATATGTATTCATACACACACACACATGCACACACACAAAAAAAATTAAACAGATGAACATGAAAACGGAATGATGTTATGTAATCTCATGGCAGACTATCAAACTTCTCTTCTTAATAAGGCCCCCAGTGCCTTATCAAAAAGAAGTTCCTTAGCTGGGCATGGTGGTGCATGCCTTTATTCCCAGCACTTGGGAGGCAGAGGTAGAAGGATCACCCTGAATTAAGGCCACCCTGAGACTATGTAGTGAATTGCAAGTCATCCTGGGTGAGTTAGTGAAACTCTTAACTTAAAAAACAAAACAATAATAATAATAATAATTATTTCTTTGTCCCAGATCACACTCACTCTAAGAATACACTCTTCCCAAAGAACAAGCACCTTAACAAGGGAGGAAATGGGTCTCATATACTATGGGTGGGATGCCTGACCCTCTTGTGTCAACTTGGAGTATTCTAAGGAGCCTAGATAGCTTCAGAGTTGCTTAAAGTATCTGCCCAGGACTCTACTGCACTCAACTGCTCCTTCAGCCAGTGCTGCCTTCCCCGCTTCTTACAGGTGTCATTTTAAGAGCATGATCCTAGAAATCTCTAGCACACAAAGCTCGGAGACCTTTCTAAGAAATCTGAGCTGCAGCAATAATCATGAATATGCTTGCAAAGGTGTCAACTAAACACCAGTTCTGAAAAAGTATAGGCATTAGACCTCAAGAAATACAGCATGGGATAAGATGTTTGAGCTTCAAGCCTGCAAGCACACCAGACAAAAAGTCATCAGAAAAGAAACCTAGCTTAGAGCTCAAGCTCACCCCAGTGCTGTATGTAGCCATCTCCTGACAAAGAGACTCATGCAGCCAGCCATACATGTAAGCAGCCACAGAGAGAAAATTCCGGTGCGAAAAAATAAAAACCTTCACAAGAAGGGAGCTTCAGGGCTAGAGAGATGGCTAAGAGGTTAAGGCCTGCAAAGTCTAAGTACCAGGGGCTTGATTCCACCATACCCATGTAAAGCCAAAAGCACAAGGTGGAGCACGTATCTGGAGTTTGTCTGCAGTGGCTAAAGGCCCTGGAGAAGCCATTTATTCTCTTTCTCGGTCAGTCTCTTCCTTCCTCCCTCCCTCATAAATAAATAATGTACTTTTTTAAAAAGGACCTTCAGTAAGTAATTGAGTACCAGAAAGACCAAAGTTCTTTTCAATCTGGGATTCTAAACACAGTTCATTAGCCATATGCATAAAACTATCCTGTGCAATCAGAAAAACCACTTTTGTCTAAAATCATAATTACAAAACCTAAGGAAACCAAACTTGATTTTTAAGAAATCAGACTGCATACTTTTAATCTGTTGAATATTTGTAATTACAGCTAGACAATATTTTTTTTCTTTTTCCAAGAAAGAAGGTATTATGAATCATGAGTTGATGCCAACTATAGACGACTTAAAAGAAAAATTACTTCCTAATACCAACTTCTCAAAAACATTCAACAGATAAAACAGTCAACAGTAGTTGGATTTTAAGTACTAGATGATGCAATACTTATAATTTTGCGCTGAACAAGCATTCATGTATAAACTGTAAATTCCATAAAGACAACCATATCATCTTCATGCACCTAAGCTTAGTACACTACACAGGTGTGTGTGCAATGAATATTTAGTAAACAAAATAAGAAATTATACCCAGATGCAATACTTTATGACAGGATCGAGCACTATTCCAAAGAAGTCAGTCATTTCTCAGAGATACGGAATTAAGTACCTTCATAAGTTGATATTGAACACTATGCCCATATGAAGAGGCCTGCTCATCTAGAATTTTCCAAAGCCAATTTCCCAACAATTAGGGAAAAAAAAAAAACTTCAAAGGGAAATATGAGTAGAATTTCATTTACAGTGAACTTTCTTTTTTCAAATTAGACCATTCATGAATAAAAAAGTCTTAAAGGAGTCAAAAACATTTGGATTACAGAGTTCTATGACAATTAATTATAAGAAGGTACTGAAACATTTTCAAGGTGATTTGCAATGAGTGAAGTTTACTCTGTAAGACAAAATTTCTAGGCCCAAAGTGAGGTCAGGGAAAGAAATTAAGTAAAGGTAAGGTAGAGAGAAGGCTAATCAAAATCTAAAAGGAGAGCAGGAGAGATGGCTTAGCAGTTAAGGGCTTGCCTGTGAAGCCTAAAGACCCCGGTTCAAGGCTCCATTCCCCAGGACCCATGTTAGCCAGATACACAAGGGGGCACATGCATCTGGAGTTCCTTGGCAGTGGCTGTTGGCCCTGGTGCACCCATTCTGTCTCTCTCTTTCTTGCTCTCTATCTCTCTCTGTCTATCGTTCTCAAATAAATAAATAAAAATAACAACAACAAAAAAAGCCCAGTTAAAAATCTAAAAGGATATAAATATATCATATGGAATCCTACTTTTTTGGACAATGGAACTCTCAGGAGCCATAGATTGTTGCTGGAAAATTTTCAGTGCCAGGGATGGGATACCTTCCAGTAAGTTGTTGGCCAGGGAGGTCCCTAAGGCCCCCAGTACATTATAGGCCACTGCCGAGGCCCATGGTTTCCCACCAGGAATAGATGGTAAGATCCTATTGCTGAAGACTCCGCATACTTGGGCTACAAGGCCACTGAGAAATCCTGCTGGAACTGAGCTGACAACCTCCTCCATGTAGACCAGCTGACAGAAAGGTGGAAGAAGCCAATATGCATGCAGCTCAATGGGAGAGAGAGAAATCATCAGTGAAGATACTCAACAGTGGACACTGCAAGCCTTATAATTGGCCAGCCAGGCCGAATGAGTCAACGAGTGCAATAGTGGCATGTCTGTCATTTGGAAACCAACTACCTTCTAACTGGACTGAAGGCCCACTCCATGGGAGGAAATACATCCCTGATACTGAAAACTTAAAACAGGGGTAGTCATGAGCCCTAGGGGTATAACATCTGCTACTGTCTGGCTAAATGTATATACTATGCTCACCAAACTGCCCAGTAAGCACTTCTCTTAATGTTCATACCCTTATATTAATGCTACTCTCACTTTTGGCAGAGAATCTTCTCTTTTCAGATAGCAGTGACCTTGGGATGACTCAGAAGGCATCATGGTGCTGGAAAGAAGTGACCGGAGTTGTCAGTACTGTAACATCTTGATCACACCTTCCAAGGCTCAGGGTCTAATGTGGAAGATGTGACAGAAAGAATGTAAGAGCCAAAGGAAGGGTAGGACTCCTTAAAACGTGTTCCCCCCAGACACAAAATGACCTGGATATCAATGACTTCACAGTGCCTGACACTACCTACACAAGACCATCATAAGAGGAGGAAAAGATCATGACATCAAAACAAAAGAGACTAAGATGGGGAGGGGATAGGGTGGAGAATGGAATTTCAAAGGGTAAAGTGGGGGGAGGGAGAATATTACCATGGGATATTTTTTATAATCATGGAAGCTGTTAATAAAAATTTGAAATAAAAAAGAAAGACAAAATAATAAAAAAAAAAGAGAAAATTTCTATACAGCTTTTTTACAATCAAAACTTCTTTAAGCAGGTCATGGTTGCACACACCTTTATCCCAGGGGGAGGGAAAGAGAAAGGGAGGGGAAGGGGAAGAAAAGGGAAAGGGAAGGACAGGGTAAGGGGAGGGAAAGGGAAAGTTGTCAATCAAAAAAAAAATAGAGAAGGAAAAAAATAAAAAACAATCCCTAAGACTAGAAGGCTGTAAAGAAACAACAGAGGCATTCAGCCCCAAACAAGCCCAACACCTCCCCTGATGCATGTACTCCCCTTAGCTCAGATGGCCTTGAAGGACCAGAAACCATCTGGGGTATCCTCCCTTAGACAATCCAGCTGAAGAAACCTATCCGGAATAAGGACACAAACATCTACAAGTTCCTTATCTACTGCAACTAGTCCAGTCTGTTTTCCTTAGGATCCTCCTTATAAGCTTGCACCCCAAGCTGACTCAGTGCTTCAGCATTCATCATGCAGGAAGACTGCTGCCTCTTGTTGTACCTCTCAATAAACAGTCTGTCTGTAGAGATCAAAAATAAATAAAAATAAAGCATATCTTTAAACACAGAAATAAAATTGTAAATGGACTCTCATTTCCACAGCTCCAAAGCTGAACCTACACCCACTACTAAACCCACTAAGGTGGAAGAAGTACCATGCCCTCTGTACCTCAACAGATCAGAGGAGGTGATAAGGATGTAGCAGTTAGACCTGGAGGACTGAGCTTCTGGAAGATCAATAGTCCTGCCACTTTCCACTGACCAGCAACAATGGCATTCATTGGAAGTGTCAAAAGCAGCAGCAACAATAGAATTGTTTCATAGTTATTGACATCTGTTCAGATCTCCAACTATTCTATATAGTCACTCATTTCTAGAAAAAAAAAAATATTCTTGGCATTCTGAGGTTCCTCTGAGATCATACTTCAGAGAAAACTAACTTCCAGGAGTATTCAAGATGGCAGACAACATGAAGGCAAAATCTGCCAGAATCTCCAGAGAATATGCTACATAAAGCTGGGTAGCAGTAGTCATAAGATCTGGGTGACTCCAAAATAGGAAAAGTCCAGAGGATATCTCAGCAGAATTGGCATAGTCTGGGAAGATCCTCACTCCCAGTGAGAAGAGTCAAGCTTGACAGAGAGAACTTCAGAATATGAACACAGTACTCTCAACCACAGGTACTTTAAAAAGAAAATTTAAAGAGAGTTAAAGAAAAAAAGCAAAGAGATAATGTAGCTAAAAGTTGGATACACCAGCATTAGAGGGAGAAGAGAAGCTGAGAAAATCCTCCACCCTAAGCATTTAACTAGTACAGTAGTAAAACACAAAACTCATTTTGCAATATGCAATTTTTTTTTTCAATATGCAATTTTTAAAAACCCCTGCTGAGTCTGAGGATGGACAGTCCTGGACCCTTGGTAAACAACACTATGGGGAAATTCAGAGCAAGCTTCACAAGATTATTCACTGAAATCTGGCCAGCACAATACCTCAAAGCTGCAGGCAAGAAACTGCGAGAACTCCACAGCACTCATTAAGGAAGAAATCAGTCCAGAGACAGCCAGAGCGGATACATGTCACCAATAGCATGAATAAACAGGGGATCTAGCAAACTATGAAATTAACCACCCAGACAAGAAATACACACTTATGCAATAGTAGTACACAGCCTCTGCGGATAACCAACTATTCTCTAACTGGATCTAAGACCCACTCCATAGGAGGAAATTCATGACTGGTACTAAAAACCTAGTCAAAAGCTTTTGACTGGGGAGATAATAGGCCCTAGGGAGGAAGCTACTGCTGTTGTTTGGCCAAATGGATAGGTTGTGCACATCACATTGCCCTCGAAATATTTGTGTATATGCCCATAGCCTAGTGCTGTTCTCACTTTTGGACAGAGAAGCTTCTTTGACGTTGGTGACTATTGGGGAGACTCAACACCAAACAAACAAAAACAATAATATCAAAATAGAAGAGGGACTAGTTGGAAGGATTCAGTGTAAGGGGGGGAAAATAATATGAAATTATGAGCAAAATATATATTATATGCATTATATAAACACTGTCAGTAATGTTTTAAAACTTAGTGACCAGTTAAATGTTTCTTTTCATAATTACTAAGATAGTAGGAATTATTTACATTTTATAGTACCACACAATTTACCAAGCACTTTTATAGTCTATATACCTGGTCCCTCCTAGAAATCCTGTAAACTGACAAAGGGTATCCACTTGGCTATGAAAGAAACACATGATAAAAGGAAAATAGTGATCTACCCTAAGTCATTCCACTAGTAAGCCAACAGACTGGAATTTTAAAACAGGTCTTGTGGCCCCAGAGTCAATGCTTCTTCCAAGAAAATAAATACTTTTCCCCTGCCAAAATAGTTTTCTATATGCTTACACTTAAACTAATCATTAGCACTTCTACAGTACAAATCGGTATTCTTGAACACGAACTCACTTAGACCTGGCAATCATTGCCACAAGTGTCCTCCTATGGGCTTCTGCCTGGGCCTATATATATCTGCAATAATACAAAAATCTCAACAAACTTAGTATTCTTAATAGGTGCATTTCAGACAATCCACATAACATGTCCACTATTTCCTTACTGGTTCTGAAATTGACTCCTTCAAAACAACTTAATACTCTCCTGATTCTACATAGCATTAATTCCAGAATAAGAATCCTAGAGGCAGGATAATTCAACAGGTTGAAAAAACATAGTTATCAATTTCATGGCACACATAAACAGGTTTTCAGGTCAGTAGTGAGGAGGAGAAAAGGAAAGGTTAAAGGAGTGGTTAAAACCACTGGTAAGATGCAAAAACAGGTGTTTATCGTAGGGGTACAATAGGGTCTGGAATTTCTTGAGGAAAAATCTCTGATCTACACAGAAGAGGAGAGCACAGAAGATCTGGAAGGAGGGAAGAAGACATGGGCAGTCTTTGCAGTAATCATACCATAAACTTAGTGCATGAACAGAAAACTGAATAAGAAGGAATAAACTATAGTGTTAAAAATAAGGAAAAGGACACCAGGGGACAGATAAGTGCAGCACACAAGACATAGTGAAAAGTAAACTAAGACAGAGATCCAACTAAGAAGTGGACAATTGGAGAAGCAAATGAGTGTCTACATACAAACCTCTCATCACCTAGTCATTTTCTCACTTGGTTAAGTGAACAAAACTATTCCTATAACTCATCACTAATCATATGTGAACATTAAAGATTATTCTTGTTAAGCTTATGCTATCATGAAGAAAAGTGAGTGCACTGGGCAGAAAGGAAGATAATAATTATAGCCAAAACTTTCCATATAGCTCATAAAAAAAAAAGAAATCCAAACTGAACAATGAATTTTCTTTAATATATGCATAATACCTAGATTTTACAAATTAGAAGCAAATGAATATTAAACAAGTAACTTGCCAAGACTTGGGCTCTCCAAAGTGGAGATAATTAATGCTGTAGAGATCCATGTCCTCGGTGTGCCATGCAAATGTGGTTTTCCACATTCCAAAGTAGAGATAAGGAGTATTGACACCCTCGATAGAAATACCGCACTCTTCTTCAACCACATCTAAGACTGTATTGAGATGAGCTATGTTCCATTCATTCACACCCTGAAGCCAAAGAAGGGGGAGAAAGAGTGAAATCAAGTATTAATGATTCAAGAAAGATAATATTTACTAAGCAAATTATCATCTGCCAATTATTATACTTTGTGTTTTAATTACTGGAAAAATGTAAAATAATCATTATTCAAAAGCTACATATTAATATAAAACTACTATTGGCATATTCTGTTTCTATACATTAATAAAGTTATATTAAATAATTTCATGGTTTCAAATGGAAATGAAAGGATTCCCCTTCTTACATGATGTTAGCAAAAAATAAAATAATAATTATTAACTTAAAGAAGATGTCCTGGTATATGATAGCCATGTTTGGCACATCTTTTTGTTTTCTTATTTGTTTCCTTTCTGCCTATTAGTCTGGAAGTAATATTCAACATCAAATATCACCTTAAAAAACCATTAAGGAATGGGAAGATGGTTCATTAGTTAAAGGCATGTGCTTGCAAAGCCTGTGGGCCCAGGTTCAATTCTCTAGCATCCACATAAAGCCAGATACACAAAGTTGTGCATCCATCTGGAGTTTGTGTGCAATGGTCTGTCCTGGTTTCCTTTCTCCTTCACTCCCTTCCTCCCTCTCCCCCTCCTTGTGGCCTGATATAATGGTGCCTGCCTGTTTTATCAGCATGTGGAAGCAGGAGGGAGGAGAATAAGGAGTTCATGGTCACTCATAGTTACATAATGAGTTCAAGACCAGCCTGGGCTACATGAGAACACACCATAAAACAAAAACCAAACCACAAAGTTAAAGCAATAGGAAAAGATTCTGACTTTATAATAATTTATTAATCAAAGAACTAATGCACTAGTTCACAACTGCTTAGAAATTTTTTAAACTATGTACCTTCCCCACAGGCACATATCCATACTCAAAACAATCCTATGCAAATAATACCAGGAGCAAATAAATAAAGGAATGCCTCAGGCTAGTAGTACATAATAACAATTAATTGCACTTCTAGGGACTAACTTGTAAACTCCGTGTTTCCTATTGTGGTTCTTTAAAAATATTGCACATCCTCCTCCTCCATATCCTCTTCTTCTCTCAGTAAGAGTTGTCAACAAAGAACCAAGAAGCTGAAGGTGAAAAGTGACAGATACTAAGCTGCTAGGTTTTCCCTACTCAGAGGTATGACCATCCTACACCAACACTAGCAAAGCCTATACTGCAAGCTGCTTCACTCAAGGACTGTTAATAGAAGTGAACTAGTGTAACAGCAGTTTCCACTGGCCCACACTGATTGGTAGGAATTCAGAATTTGCTGAATACTTCAGTTTAAAACATCACATCTCCATAGTCTGCACACCAGCTCAATCCCAAAGACAAATGCCTGTCCCCACACTATGCACCCCTTGCTAAGCTCTTCCAAATGATGTTCAGCAGGTTGTTGGGATACATTTATCATCATCATATCCCCAGTAGCAGGTACCTTCTGCCTACCCCCAGCTCTCAACACCCTAATTACCCAACAAGCATTCTAGGTCTGTCTATACCATTTGTCAAAGCAACCAAACATCCATGTTCTGAAATCACTCCCCATTTTATCATAACTTAGGCACATATATGTGAGAACTTTATCAGGATCTTTCCTATCAATTACTGGATATTCATCTTTTTGTAGTTACCTTCTCATTGCTGGGACAAAGCACATGACCAAAAGCAAGTGATTGGAGGAAAGGTTTTCTATTTTGGTTCACAGTCTCAAGGGAAACCTCCATGATGACAAGGCACAGCATGCCATAAGCAAAGGCTACACATTGCCTCCTTGCCACATCAGATGGACACCAGCAGAAGGAATGTGAGCTGAATTCTGGCAAGGGGAAGCTAGATATGACACCAATAAGCCTGCCACCAACAACACACCTCCTCCAATAAGGCTCCACCTCCAAAACTGCCATTAGCTAGGAACCAAGCATTCAAAACACATGTCATTATGAAGACATAAGATTCAAACCACCACACATCCTATCAGGAATCATATGCAACTGAACAGAACTGAAATAAAATCTCAATACCACAACCAAAGTGAGAAGCTGCCTGAGGACCAGGCCATCCTGGATTCCCTATATAATGATGACACTCCAAAACCAGAGAACTGAATGACAATAGCAGGATGTCACCTTAGAAGCATCATCACATATTTATACCCAAAATGCACACAAATAAATCAAGCTTCACACTAGCCCAATTTTTTTCCTGAAATATTTCCAATATAATACCTATTCTACCTGATACAATAGTACTTTTGGCCTTATTTTTATCCTGTTTAGACCATCCCCAAAAAGTTCTGAGAAACACTACTGTGTAGACACCAGAGGTTCAAGATGCCTATTCAACTTTATTGAACATTATATTTTCAAAACATTATTTGAAAATAAAAATAAAAATAACATAATACATTTATATCCCATAAAATAATACTATGATCAGAATACCACATCAGGACTTATTATGGCAGAAAATTGCCTGAATGCCTTAGACTATTACTAACAAAAAAAAAAAAAAATCTGAACCGTAGGGTGTATGAGTGGGTAGATAAATTATGTTCATGTTTACTGTCATAATAGATATGTAAGTGTATTGTCACCAAAACAATCACATAGACATAATATAATCTAAAACCAAACAAGGGCTAGAGAGATGGCTTAGTGGTTAAGATACTTGCCTGCAAACCCTAAGGACTCAGGTTTGATTCTCTAGGTCCCATGTAAGCCAGATGCACAAGGTGGTGCATGCATCTGGTGTCTGTTTGCAGTTGCTAAAGGCCCTGGCACACCCATTCATTCTCTCTCCATCTCCCTCTCTGTATCTCAAATGAAAAAATAAAAAATAGAAAACAAAACATTGAAAATATTCCTTCTAATGAAGACAGACTAGAGAAGACTAAAATTATGAAGGAAAGAAGAATTCAAACTTTATGAAGTAATAAACAGAGTTGGGTGTTCTGTTTGTTTTGATCTACTCTGTTCTATTTTGTTTTGTGACTCTACCTGACTTATCAGCACATGATAGCCTTGCATTTGTACTTCCTGCCTCTCCCTACCACAGTGCTAGGATTACAGGCATGTTTTACTATGTGTGGCAGGTATTTTATACAAAGACATAGCATCCATCATACCATAGAAAAAGGGGAGGGTCTTTTGTACAAGTGACAATGGGGTGCTCAGCACTAAGTAAGACACTTCTATCATACCTTCTAAGGCTTTCTGAAGGTAACTGACATGACTGCCCTAACTGAACTAAAGGTAACCACAGACAACAAAAACTAGACAAAAGACAACCTAGCCAGTTCCCCTTTGTTAACCTTTTTCCTTCCAAAGATGATAACTTTTTACCTTGTTAATGTGTCATGTGTGTTCATGACTATCTTCATGTGAGTGCAGGACAGCCCATGTTTAAACAGCATAAAACAAAACTCAGGGAAGGGAAGGTGAAGAAGGGGAAGGGAGAGAAGAAGAAAAGCAATCACGACATGAATATGATCAAAATACAGGTATGAAGATGTAAAAAAAATAAAGTTCTTTAATTCTCCTCTCAAAAACAGTTGTGCCAGGCATGGTGGCACATGCCTTTAATCCTAGCACTTAAGAAGCAGAGGTAGGAGGATCACCATGATTTGAGGCCACCCTGAGACTACATAGTGAATTCCAGGTCAGCCTGGACTAGACTAAAACCCAACCTTGAAAAACACAAAAGAAAAAAAAAAAAAAAGCAAAAAGCAGTTGGTCTTGCTTTCATATCTTTTTTTTTTTTTTTTTTCCCAGAGCTGTCAACAGAACTTTATTCATCAGGAAATAGGCAGACCTCAGGTTGCTGCATGCCCTTCTGTTTGGACCCTAGTGAATGTGCGCTCTGCCCTCCCCAATGCCAGGGAGAGACAGGGAGGAATGCCATGTTGGGTGTGAGGAGGAACAAGTAAAACCTTGGTGATCCTTCTGAAGTCGGCTCCCGCACAGCTGGGCACCTGAGGGTGTATGGTCCCATAGCCAGGTATAGATGCACTTCCCCTATTCAGGAGTAAACTCCTGATTCCAGATTTTGGATCAGGTTGGGAGTCTAAAAGATCGTGACAGGCAGAAGTGGTTCTCAGGGCATCTGAGGGATTCAACTCCCAAACCTACCAGTTCACAGAGGTTCTAGCCAAACATAAATATTCAAGGTCACTGCAAAACAAGAAAACCAAAGAATATAAAAAACAGGATCTCGCCAAGATCCTTGAGTTACCAAACTACTCAAATGACACTGGTGTGTTGTGGATACAGAAGTTGGGAGAAGAGGGGAGACAAAAAAATTCCCAATAGGAAAAAACAGAAGCAGAGAAGGGTAGGCCCAGAAGCTGGTATCTAGGTAGGCCCTGGGCAGGCTGGAGGACAGCCCACTGCATCCAGTCTCAAGGCCCTTGCATAGTGACATAACTCACCATCCTCAGCATCACAGGGACCCACGGAATTCACAGTAACCATCATCCTGCACCACCGGATCAAAGTCTTCCAGAATATCCCATCTTCATGTCCTGAATGTATGGCGTGGGGCTTGGTTTGGCAGGGCAGCCATTGGGCCTAGAGGACTCGGGCCAGAACCCTGAGTGGTGTCCAGTCTGTCCCAGAGCAGAGGCCTGTGAAAAGCGAGGTGGGAGGACAGGCAGGCAGGCAGTCTTCAGAGGTAGACATTGATGGTCTACAGGATGCCACGGTGGCAGAGCGGGCAGTTGCGATGGTAGACAGGGTGGCACATAAGGATCTCAGTGAAGGCCTGGCACAGGCCCAGGTGCTGGCAGGGCAGAAGCAGTACAGTCTTGCTCTGGTCCTGGCAGATCACACACTTCTTCCACTCCTCTTGCTCCTTCAGCAACTTTCTTGGGTCTTGCCCAGCTGTGGGTTCCTCCTCACTGAGTCACTCTTGGCCAGCGCAGGTGTAGCTCTGATGGTCCTGACCGACTCCGCTTCTGTTCCAGTGTCCTCTCCCTGGGTCCTGAATGAAAACACCCTGCGAGGGCCACCCTGGGGGGGCCCCAGGTGCCCCTCCCCGGTTCGGCAAGCTGGCCACCTATAGGCTACGGCTCCAGATTCGCTGCCAGGCCTCCAAACCCAGTGCTAGACCAGACAGCCGCACAACATCCTCTCGGAGCCTGTGGTAGGATGGCCGGGCGTGAAGCTAAGCGCTCGGGTGGCCAGTCTCAAGGTAAGGTCCGGGTTCAACACAGTCACGGTCACTGCCAACACACAAGCCAGCAACATCAACCCAGTGAGATTGAAAAGCACGAAGCTGGCCAGGAAACGTACAGCCGAGGCCAGCAGCTCCAGCGCTAGCTGACAAGGGGTCCAAAGGAGGATGGGCACGGCCACAGCACTGCTGGAAATGTGGGCAAGGAAGGCGGCCAGCACATCTGTCATCCTCCACAGAGGCCCCATCACCTCATCCCACAGGGCCAGCACCACGGAGAAGAGGTTCTGAGTGCCAATGAGGCAGATGTTGACCAAGCTGTTAATCACATAGGCCACCAGACTCATGGCAATGGCACAGATGTCGCAGGCCTGGTGCAGCAAAGCATGGCCATTGGAGAGCACACCGACGATGCCTCGATTCAGTATCTCCCGGCTCCGCAGCGCCCCATGAGAGGCCGGGTGCCCCAGGAGCTTTAGGCTCTCCAGGCTAGAGAAACAGCTATACACCAGAGTACACAAAGCCTGTAATCCCCCAAAGGTGAAGCGAACCAACGCTTCGATCAAGGCCAGCAACGAAAGCAGGACACCTCGGCCCAAATGCAGAAAACTAGCCAGTACCCTGTGCAGCAGCTTGTAGATGAAGGGCAGGAGCCAGGCCACGGAGGCCAGGAGGGAGGACACCAGCAGGAAGTTGAGATCCAACACCAAGGTCAGCAGGTCCAGCACCAGGCCCACCCCATTCAGTACCAGGTACACAGCCTCCATGGTAGGACTAGAGCTGCATTCAGTGGGAAGGCCGGCTCCTCAGTGAGCTGTTGTCTAGACTGCCAATATCTTAGGGGGTTGGAGAGTCATTTGGAAGGGAAATGGGTCTCCAACCAAGGGAGACCAAGATGTCAGGAAGCAGGTTAGGGGGAGCCCGGGTGTAGAAGGAGGGCTGGCTGGGACAGAAGAAGCCAAACATCTCTAAAGTGATGGCGAGTAGAGACTGGAGGAGATACCTCAGCTTAAGAAGCCTCGCACTGGGTGCCGCGGGTGGGCACGGGGCAGACCCGGAGGAAACTGGGCACGGCCAGAGCCGGGGTCGGGGCCGGGCGGGGGCGGCGCAGGCTGGGCGTGGGCTCGCGATCCAGCTGCGCAGGTGCCCCTGTCCCCGCTCGGCCCCTGTCGTCCTGCTCGTGGCACTCGGCACCCAAACGGGGAGAAGACGGGGGAGTCGGCCTCGGTGAACCCCGAACGTGGCCGCGGCTCCGCTGGGCGCCGCCATCTTCTGCCTTGCTTTCATATCTTTAAAAAACATTATAGCAGGGTTGGAGAGATGGTTTAGTGGTTTTGGCACTTGCCTGTGAAGCCTAAGGACCCAGGTTCATCTCCCCAGAATCCATGTAAGCCAATGCACATGCATCTAGAGTGGTCAGAGGCCCTGGTATGCCCAAATCATTCTCCCTCTCTCTAAAGTAAGTAAATATATTTTTTAATTATACAGCAAAATCCCTGTGCACAATTTGTATGTATTGATTAAAAATCACATTTGTTATGAGCAAGAAAGTGAGAGAGAGAGAGAGAGAGAGAGAGACAATTGGCATACCAAGGCCTCAGTCACTGAAAACAAACTCCACACCCATCTTGTGCACATGCATCACCTTATGCATCTAGCTTAGATCACAAGCAAGCACCTTAACCACTAAGCCATCTCTCCAGCCCTAAAAACCAATTTTAAAGAAACACAGTAAGAGGCTGGAGAAATGGCTTAGCAGTTAGGTACTTGCCTGCAAAGCCAAAGGACCCAGGTTCAACTCCCCAAGAACCACACAAGCCAGATGTACAAGAGGGCACATGTGTCTGGAGTTCGTTTGCAGTGGCTGGAAGCCCTGACATGCTCATTCTCTATCTGCCTCTTTCTCTCTCCTTCTCTCTCTCAAATAAATAAAGATATTTTTTAAAAAAGAAACAGTAAGGATGAAATGAAGATTGCTTGGAAATATGGAGAATGATGGCCTCTACCTAAAATGGATCAGAACTTCAAATACACATTCCTTGCCAGGTGTGATGGTGCATGCCTTTAATCCCAGCATGTAGGAGGCAGAGGCAGGAGGATAGCAGCAAGTTCAAAGTCACCCTGAGACTCCATAGGTCAGCCTGGGCTAGAGTGAGACCCTACCTCAAAAACACACAAACAAATACACATTCCTTGTCAAAGTCCTCGTGCAAACCTGAAGAAATGAACAAGTCTTGCTGGGTCAGTGAAGACTTTGAGACTAACCCAAGAGAATCGGTGCTCCAGAATACACAATGTATTCAAAGCTCTTAAGTACACTTCTTGCTGACTATATAAAAAGAATGGAAAGAGGGTCTCTTCTATGGCATCAAATGACCACAAAGACTCCAGGCAACTGAAATTACCAATGATTTTATGATAACCAGCTAAACACAGCACTAAAACTCTGGGTTTCACATTGTTCCACAATTTTTCCCTAACACTACCCTACAAATACCCTTCACATGTACTAAGCATACCCAACCCAGTGCCTACAGACAGCATCCTTATCTGCTCTTCTGGTGACTACCTGGCTCTTTATAGGCTTCTGCTGTGCACAATATTTACACCACCCGTGGACACCTAGTCTGCTTAATCCTCAAGGAACCTACAACTCATTACTATTAACTAGTACCGTTCATTGGCAAATACCCAGTATTCTCACAATACTAGATCACAGCTGACTACAAAAACATATTCCAAACAGATTTCCTGGTTCATTAATTGTACACATCTAAGTTTATTTAAGTTGTGAAATTTAATAGGTGACAAATAAAAATAAGTTCTAATACGAACATGCAATCTAAGTTGGGTGTAGTAGTCCACGCCTCTAATCCCAGCATTTGGGAATTAGAGGTAGGAGGACTGCCATGAGTTCAAGGTCAGCCTGAGACTATATAGTGAATCCAGGTCATCCTGGGCTAAATAAGCAAGACCCTACCTCAAAATGAATAAATAAATAAATAAAGCAAAGAAAGAAATGTGCACCCTACTCACAAGGTGTGCAGTCCCCAACTGTCTTGTGCAGCATTCTGCATGCAAAGTGTGTGCCTGGACAGTCCCAACATCAATAGCTCCTTCTTCAAGAGACAATGCAATCTATTCTGTGTATGTACTCCTTATAAATTCTTCCAGACATGTGGTATGCTGCCCACAGTGACCCACTCATCCCCTTCATGTACAATACATTCAAGGACACAGCTATGTACTCCAGTATCAGCCCATGTCTGGGCTTTCAATGTTTAGCCCTGAACAACAACCCCCACAAGCATCCAGCTCTGCTTCCCTGACAGCCCCTCTCTGAAAATTCACCTTCCAGTACAACAGAACATTGTGACTACAATATTCATCGGAACTACCAGCACCTTCCCTAACATAGGCAATGTAAGCTAAGATTTCATTTAGAACACAGCAGCCATTATATGCTCAAAATGAAATAACTGTGGATTAACTAAACGACTAAAAGCTCAAAGTCACAAATTCAGAGGCTAATAGCAAGCCAAAACATGTCTACAATAATAACATTTGCCTTGCATGTGAAATTTGGACAATACTCTACCTTCAATTTTTCATTTCAGGATAAATGATATCTTGACATGACAAAAATATACAATGGAAAGGAACTCTCTTGGAGACTCAGTGTAAACTGTTAATACCTCATTAGAACAACACAGGCTTAGAGAAATTTGTTGGCCAAGAGCACCATCTTGTGGATGAAGGTTTCTAAGCTGCCCCATTGTGCAAAGAATGACATCCATAGGCCAGTGAAAACAAGTCTTTCTAGAAAAAAGGTCCCCATGCCTTAATCAATAGCTATCACACAGAAGTGCTCATGATATGAAAAAATTCTAATGTAAAAGAAATCTAGAACTCACAAAAATTCACTACATTAGAATTTAGTTCCCCTTTTTGAAGAAATGTTCCTTATCCTAAAATATTTTCAACCCCTTTCCTTCACAGAAGATACTGAAATAAAAACAGAGCTTTAATAAAGAGATTGCTTGACACCGAGTGTGTAAGTATAGAGGTCAAATGTTCAGTGTTGTTTAATACACTCTTGTTATCTCAAAAGGCCACAAAGGAAAGCAAGTCACAAGTCAGGTGGTATCAATGGCCACTGCCACTCTGAGGTTAGCTGTGAACAATAATCTGGCCACCCTACTTTGGACTATGCAGATCCGACACTGACAATCAGACTAGGTAAGGATGGTTACATCCCCCCTGACTCCACTGTCTACCTGTCTCCTTCCCTCTTCACGTTGAATGTGTCTACTTTCCTCTGCTTATGAACCAATACAAATGAGATCAAGTTTAAGTCACTCTAGTAGAGAACAGCTATCCTGGGAAAGCATTCATAATGTCTTCAAACACAAGGGGGGTGGGATATCAAGATTAAACAATGTTAATTATCCCATATCTGCTTAAAAACAATGATGGAAGAGCCATGCATGGTGGTGCACAACCTTTAATCCTAGCACTCAGGAGGCAGAGGTAGGTAGATCCCTGTGAGTTCAAGGCTATCCTGAGACAACATAGTGAATTCCAGGTCAGCCTGGGCTACAGCAAGACCCTACCTTAAAAAACAAAAAAACAAAACAAAACAAAAAAAAATTGCAACATTGGTAGGAGAAAAAAACTCTAGAAATGGATGCACAAAAACTTTTTTTTTTCAAAATGTTAAGATTTTATTTACAAAGCTTTTTGTTGTTGTACAGAAAGTAAAAATGTTGTTACAATCCCAGTGTAACTGGCAGCCACAGACAGTTGACTCATCAATCACAGCTATCCACGCTACAGCAAGAGTCTTACACAAAAACATAACAACGCTTACAATTTTGTTGGGGTGAAGTTCCCAAGCTTGGTGGTGTATTACCAAGAGGGACTAAATGGAGGAAGGTGGAATGTCACAGGAACTATTCTTTGGCTCTTTGGGTGGGTGGGTGTCCTGGGGTTTGTATCACAGCTACCTTTCTTTTTTTTTAAACAGCAACCAAATCCATGAGCAGTCCAACCAATACTGAACATTTCTGTTTCTGTAGTTCATTTGGGTCTTAATCACCTTCTTCTTCATCATCTGTTTCTCTCTTTCTCTTTTCACCTTTCCCACTCTCTTCCTCTTCTTCATCTTCATCAACTTCTCCATCATGTCCACATTCTTCTTCCTCACTACTGACTTCATCTTCTCCTTCTACATCTTCCTCTTCATCTTCATCATCATCTTCATCAAACTCTTCCTCCTCACCATCTTCTTCCTCATCATCATCTTCATCTTCTCCTTCTTCATCCTCTTCCTCTTCATCCACAACATCCACCTCAGCATCTGAATCAGGGGCTTCCTGGTACTCTCAGCCATAGCCATCCAGGTAGGTCAGCTGGGGCAGGAGCTTGAAGACACTCTCTCAGTAGTCATTTAGGTTAGTGACCTCACAGATCCCGGCTTTTCAGACAATCCAACTTTTTTAAAGGTTCCAAGGTGCTGTTATCTTTCAGTGTATTTCGACTTAGGTTTAGATGTGTAAGATTTGGAAGTTCTTCTGCTAATATGTCCAAACCTCCAAAGATTCTATTGTCGCTGAGCTCAAGCTTTTTCAATTTAGGTAGCTTGGGTAGGTTTGAAACCAACAACAAACCTACACCTATTAAACAGATGAACTCTAAGTTCACAAATTTGGATGTTAGCCGCTCAATTTTTCCATCATTTGATTTGCAATGGTACAAGACAAGCTCTTGAACAGCTGCTGGGGTTTGGTTCCTCAGCTCCAGGTGGATCCTCTTCTTCATGTCCATGTTCCCCTTGTCTCCCCTCTTCAAATTTAACTTTCTGCGGGGGGGGGGGGGGGGGGGGGGAGGGGGGGCATCCCAGACTGCGTGGCGAGGGCCACTGGAAGGGGCTGGGTGGGGGGGGAGTGTGCCCGCGAGGAGCCAGGGCGCGGTCCGAGACGGCCTGCAGCGAGAAGCATGCGGAGTCCCGGGAGCCAAGTTACTGGAGGGAAGGGAGAGAAACCATGGAGGAAAAAGGAGGCTGGAGCAGGGCACTGGCCTCACTATCGCTGCCCCCGGCTGCGGGCCCGCACTGCGCTTAAACCGGCAACGCGGCCAGGGCTACACCAAGGGCAGGAGGGCCAAAAACTTTTTTTTTTTTTTTTTTTAAACAGGGTCTCTCAGTAGCTAAATATAGAGCAGGATCACAACCCTCTTGAGTCTAGTATTCAAGCATGTGCCAGTATACCTACCCACAAAATTTTTATGACAGGTACTCTGAATTTCAGCCCAAATGATTTTAAGTTTCTTCCTTATATATTGCTCTTGTTTTTATATATATGCTTACATTAGCAACAGGGTAATTTTACCTAAAAATGAACATACTTAAGATCATAAATGATGAAGAAAACTGAAAGAGATAAGGGGAACAAAGAAGGCCTCACTTGCCAAGATACACAAATTATTTTTTTTTAAAATTCCTCAAGATAGGAAGGGGCACTGTGCCAAGTTTTGTCTGCCTAAAGTATAGAGCCACCAGAAACTTAAATATAGTCACTTCTCAAACCTTTCCTAGTCATACTGAACTCATCACAGGAAAACAATCACATTTATTACTCTGTGATTCCTTATTCGCTCCTGTTTTTGCATTGTGTTTGGCCAGTAATCACAAATGATTATCTTCAGTATAAAAAGATTTTTTCCCTGTTTTGCACAATAATAAAAAGATAGTAAATTTGAAAAAAAAATCCCAAGCTAAGTAGGGTGGCCCATGCCTATAATCTTAGCACTTAGCAAGGTTAAGGCAGGAGGATCACAATGAATTCAAAGCTACCCTAGGCTAAACAATAAATTTAAGGCCAGCCTGGACTACAAATTGAGATCCTGTTTTGAAACAAATACAATAATCAACATTCAGCAAGCTACACAGTCTATTTTTCCATTGCAATGCACTAATCAATTCTATGACTATTTATGGCATTCTTTGCAGCAAACACTATTCTCAGGGACTCTGGTTGGATATTTGAGAAGTCATATGTCCCACAAGTAGACTCAAGTCTACAGGGAGGAAGGAAAAGATGGCATAACACAAAGTATGTTCTGAAAGAAAGGCAGAAAGGGAGGAATGGAGGGAAAAGGAAAGAAAAAGAAAAGGAAATAAAATAAAAAGAAAAAAAAAGTAAAATGGTTACAAAAGAACAGTGATAAAATGATAAAATAGCCACCAAACACTGGGCTGGGGAAGTAGCTCTCAACTGTTATTCCTGCTATGCTTGAAGCCCTGGGTTTAATCTCCAGCATTGCACAAGCCCAATACGGTGGTGTACACATGTAATGCCAACACGAAGGCAATGGAAACAGGTGCTTGCCTACAAAGCCTAACAACCCCAGTTTGTTTCCCAATGCCTTACATAAAGCCAGATGCACAAGGTGACACATGAACCTGGAGTCCATCTGCAGCAGTTAAGAGGCCCTGGCACTCCCATTCACATTTTCATTCTCATTCTCTTTCTCTTGTCTGTGCAAATAAATAAATTATAAGGAAAAAACAAAACACGAAAGTATTACTGTGAAGTCTGAATATTTACCATTGGAAGAAAAAGAAGTCTGTGGTAGGTAAAGAAGTTATAAGGGAACACTATGGTGAAAACATTTCCCTGGGATGTTAAAAGCAAATAATAGCCGGGCATGGTAGCACACGCCTTTAATCCCAGCACTTGGGAGGCAGAGGTAGGAGGATCACCATGAATTCAAGGCCACCCTGAGACTGCATAGTGAATTTCAGGTCAGCCTGGGCTTGAGAGAGTCCCTACCTTGAAAAACCAAAAACAACAACAACAAATAGCAAATAAGCCAGTCACGGTGGTGCACACCTTTAATCCCAGCACTCAGGATGCTGAGGTAGTATCACCATGAGTTCAAGATCACCCTGGAGCTACAGAGTGAGTTCCAGGTCAGCCTGGGCTGAAGTGAGACCTGGCCTCAAAAAAGCCAAAATAGATGGTTCGGCCATTAAGGCACTTGCCTGCAAAGCTTAACGACAGGGTCCAATTCCCCAGTACCCACATAAAGCCAGATGCACAAAGTGTCGCATGCATCTAGAATTTATTTGCAGTGGCTACAGGCTCTGGTGTACCCATTTTCTCTGTCAATCTCTTTTTTCTTTGTCTCTGTTTGCTTGCTAATAAATAAATAAAAATATTTAAAAGAAAATACATGGGTGTTCACCTTTCAATAGCCTCACATGTGTAAGGCCCTATGCTAGAATCTCAAGAAAGAAAGGTAGGAGGTTAAGAGTGAGAAGGGGAAGAAGGGAGATAAAGGAAGAGGAGAGAGGGAAATGGAGACAGACAGAGAGAAAGATTATAAACCTGTTCAAATGTTAACTTTTAGATGACTAGTGATAGACAAGAAAGACAACTCTAAAACACTGTTTTCATTGAAACACGATGAATATTTCCTGTTTTCATATCATTTTTATAATGTGCTGTGCTTATAGTATTTTAATGTAATGTATACATTAGCCAGAAAAACACATTACTATAGAACAATCTCAGTTATATGTACAATTAGCTTTGATTTGAAAAACACCAGCTGCAGAAGCCTACTGATGAGGAGAGATGTGGCTCAACTGCAATAATTCTCCACATGTAAGAAGCCCAGGCTTCCATCCTCAGAATAGCACAAACAGGGAGTGGTGGTGCATACAATTATCCCAAGAAGTAGAGAGGTGATTAAAAGTTCAAGGTCATTAACTACTGGGGAGTTCAAGGCCAATCTGCCTAAGATCAAACACCAAAATAAAAAGGTGTTGGGGGGGCGGGGAATGTCCTACTGAGAAGTATTATTTCCTGAATTTAAAGAAATAATAGGGGTTGGAGTGATAGCTTGGTGGTTAAGGCACTTACCTGCAAAGCCTAAGGACCCTGGTTCAATTCCCCACATAAGCCACATGCACAAGGTGATGCATGCATCTAGATTTCATCTGCAGTAGCTGGAGGCCATGGTGGGCCCATATCCATTCATTCAGTTATTCATTCTCTCTCTCTTTCTTCCTCTCTCCCTTTCCCCCTCTATCTGCCACTTTCTCTCTCTAAAACAAATAAATCAAAAAAATATTTTAAAAATTAAAAAATAAATTATGAAACACCGAAAAGCTCTAAGAAATAAATACTTCTCAGATTTCTAAAATGGTAACAGAAACACTAACAAAATGATCTTTTACAAAGCATACTATACATACAAATATACCTCATCATATATGCTCCCATTAATATCTGCGCCATAGATAGGTGCCACAAAAGTTAAATTTTTCCAGTATTTGCGCTCCAAATCTTCATAATCCAAGTACCTTGGGGTACAGTATCTGTAAAAGATAAACGAAAATAAAAAAAAAAAACAGTGAGATAATTTTAAAGTTTAAATTTTCCTCCATCCACCTGATTTTATTCACTGTCTGAACAAAAACACTTTAGACACACATAGTGCCAAATCTATCAAGTAAGTATACAAAATGCACTCATCACACTTAAAATAACTACACAACCTTCTTATATGCAGTAACTGTAAGGAACGTTTTCATAAAAATATCAATAGAAGCAGAAAATTAGTATGAAAGTTTTTGTTTTGTTTTGTTTTTTTGTTTTGTTTTGTTTTGTTTTGAGCAAGGTCTCACTCTAGCCAAGGCTGATGTGGACCTTCTAATTTTTTTTTTATTAGTTATGGACATACTTAGTATGGAAACATCTGTGTTGGTACCTTCTTTTCCTTCATCCCTGCCCCCTTTCTAAAGGAGGCCCTCCTCACTGGGGTCACAGGTTATCCCAGAGAGGACTGTGGGTTGTGTGTTGAGGGAGCAGTCAGTCACTGGGGAGAGGCAATGCCTCTGGGCATAATGTCCCAACTTGTAGCTCTCACAATCTTTCCACCCCTCTTCCACAAAATTCCCAGAGCCATGTTAGGTGTGCTTTAAGTCTGCTTCAGTGATAGGCTCTTAGGAGTCTCTGGATCTCTGCTTTGGTAGGTGTTGAATTGATGTGGACCCTCTTAATAGCCCCAGGCTGGCCTAAAACTCAGGAAATCCTCCTATCTGTCTTCTGAGATTACAGGCATAAACCACTACACCAAGCTTAAAAATAATTATCTCATCTTTCAAAATATTCCTAATGTTGTAACCATGATGCAAGGTTATTTACAGATTTTATTTATTTGTTTGGCAAGTGCATGTGGGGGTTACACACACTAAGACATGCAGGAGCATAGAGATCACAGATGCGTGCTGTACATGGGTGCTGGATGAATTGAACCTAGGCCAGAAAGCTTTACAGGCAAGCACATTTAACTACTGAACCATCTTCCCAGCCCCCATTTTACATATTTATATGTAAAAAAATATGACATGTGTAGAAAATTGAAAAAAGGCAACCTTACTAAAAATTAAGTCTACCAAATTAAAATTCCTTGCAGTTACTAAATTGGCAATGCCTAATGCATTAATGGAGGGAAAAAGTAAAACCTCATATACAGCTGATAGAACCTTTCCAGAATACAGCTTGTCAGTACATGTCAACAAAATATATACTATTGACCTTAAAACCTGACTCTAGGGCTAGAGAGATGGCTTAGCAGTTAAGGCTTTGCCTGCAAAGCCAAATGACCCAGGATCGATTCGCCAGGACACACACAAGCCAGATGCTCAAGGTGGTGCGTGTCTGGAGTTTATTTACAATGGCAGAAGGCCTTGGTACACACATTCGCTCTTATCTGCCTCTCTCTTGCGCGCACACACACACTCTCTCTGTATCTCTCTTTCTGCTTTTTTCCCTCTCTCTCTCTAATAAGTAATTTTTTTTAATCTGACTCTAGCAATTTGTCTGAACACAGACATATGTATAATGACAGATAATCCAGTTTACTGTAGTATTAACTAAAAACACAATGGACTAGTCAGAAATTAAGCATTTTATAAACTATAGAATCCAGGGGTTGGGGAGATGGCTCAGTCAGTAAAGTGCTTGGCACATAAGAGTGAGGACCTAAATTTGGATCTCATAAACCCACAAAAATGCCAGGTGTGAGAGCATACACCTATAACTCCAGGGTCAGGGAGGCAGAATCCCTAGGATTTACTGGCTGGCTAGAAAAGTCAAATTGGTGAGTTCTGAGTTCAGTAAGATGCTGTCTCAATACTAGTGGTGTCCACGTGCACCGCCACGTACAATCTCTTTATATGCAGCATTAGTAAGGAAATATGCCCACACACATACCGAACATACATATATGCATGTACACCAGCACATACAGAAACACAGAACATGAAATAAAGTATGTCTTTTCTATGTATTGACATTAAAATCTTTCCAAAATGAATAAAACACTTTATAGATTACTATGTATACTGTGATCCTATTAATGTCTTTAAAGAAAAAACGAGTTCTGGGGCTCAGTCAGTAATGCTTGCCTACCATGAAAGAGGCCCCTGGGTTCAGTCCACGTACTACATAAACTAGACATGCTGGTACATGCCTATAATCCCAGAAAGAGAAAGTATGAGGACATACTTCAGTGTCCATCCTTGGCAGCATCCTCAGTTTGAAACAACCTTTAAATGGCCAAAAAAAGGGTATGCAAAATTAATAATGATTAACAGTTATCTTGCTGGATATGGCTATGTACACTGACAGTCCTAAGCATGTGAGAAGCAGAGCAAGAGGATCAGGAGTTCAAGACCAGCCTCAGCTACAGAAGACTACCTGAAAAAGAGAAAAAATGCATTTGCCTCTTTGCATTTGGATTTCTTCTAATATCACAAGAAACAATATTTCTTCATGAGAAAAAAAATGTCAGCAAATTGAGAAAACAATGAAACAAAGTAATATATATATATATTTTTTAATGTCTATCTAGCAGAGAGCTGGAAAGATTGCTTAGTCCAAAAAGGACTTGCCTTGAAAGCATGAAGACCTGAGTTCAATCCCTAGAACCCATCTTAAAAAGCATGATGGCATGCATGTATAATCCAAGTCCTGCCTGAGGTGAGGGAGGAAGAGGAACAGGAAGAGGAAGAGGGAGTGGAGACACACATATCCTTGGGGCTCACTGGCCAGCTAATCTGTGTGACATGCTCCAGGTCATTCAGAGACCATTTAAAAAAAAATGTGGACTTGCTGGGCGGGTGGCTCATCCCTTTAAACCCAGCACTTGGGAGGCCTCTGTAGGAGGATACTTGTGAGTTGAAGGCTATTCTGAGACTACAGAGTGAATTCCAAGGCAGCCTGGGCTAGAGCGAGACCCCACCTCAAAAAAAAAAAGGGCTGGAGGGTGGCTTAGCGATTAAGGCACTGGTCTGCAAAGCTAAAGGGCCCAGGTTTGATTCCCCAGGACCCATGTTAGCCAGATGCACAAGGGGATGCATACATCTGGAGTTCTCTCTCTCTCTCTCTCCCCCTCCCTCTTTCTCTGTCAAATAAATAATTTTTTTAAATATGGACAGCATGACAGGAACAATATGCATGCACACATGTACACATGCACCCCACCCATACATATGGACCTGAATATTACACACATATACTTTCCAAAAAGGTGTCTGGTAGAAACAACAATCCCTTTAAGGATACTGAACATTTTTCAATTATATATACAACAACCAACATCTGAACTCACTACACTGGGAGCAAACCAATTTACTACACTGGGAGCAAACCAATTACTTAATTACTTATACAATAGATAATAACACCAAACACCTTAATTTGATAAACGTATTGGAAATACAAAACAATTCACAGATTTCCCAGAACACAACAATCTCACTATATATCCAGAAATAATGAGTGAGCATCAAATAAGCATTAATTAACTTGGTATCATTCTACCACTGCTATTAGCAGGTCTCAGATATACCACAAATTCCAGGCAAGCTAACCAGAAGTCAGTATCAGGTGATTAAAGAAAAAAGATGTACATCCACAATGGCCAAGTACAGACCACTGGAAAACAGAGCAAGAAGAGGTAACAGAGATGTTGTTCATTATAATTTGGAACTGAAACCTTACACTGTTTTATACAAGAACTTTAGAACTGACCACTGTATACCCTGTTCATATTTTTCAAAACCTTGAACTCTAAAACTCTATGTGTGGTCATACCCATTGAAATAAAGTTCTAAAACACTTTATTATTGAGAATACATATTCAAACTAGAAGCAAGCAGTTTACTGGACTGGTATCTGAGTCTGCTGAATATTGTCTAAAGAATCCATCCCCAACGAACCGTCAAACAACTACAGCTGTTCCACAAATCCTTCATCAGTTTGCACAAAACTAACTTAATAATTTATCTTCTCATTCAGAACCTTTCAATGACAGTACCACAGCCTCAAAAGGCAGTCCCTGAATCAGGGACCTCCTGCCTCAACCACCCTAGTGCTAGAATTACCCCGGATAGGAGTTGCATGTCTCTAAAGCTTGGATACTCCTCTTTAACAGCTGAGCTGTTGAGAAGACACAATCAGATAATCGAGTAAAGCACTCAGCTCTATACCTACAAGAAAACACAGACTATAACACAGGCAACAGTAAAAGAGAATTGTTTGGCTGTGCTGAAATATCTCAAGATTATCTTTGGCCAAACTATATTATCAACCACATGAGCATTTTATGCTCTTTACTGCTAACACCAAGTACAGCATGTACTGTGTGCCTGTGCAAAGGAGCCTCATGAAAATTCATCCCACCTCAAGACCATGCAATCCTAGCACCGCTCTCAGGCAAGAACCTTGGTTTGACCTTAGAATCCAACTCACACTGGTGTCTGAAATAATTTTTCATTACACTGATATGGAAAATATTTTAAAAACATAAACTTAAGCCAGACAGGGTGGTTGCATGCCTTTAATAGCACTCGGTAGGCAGAGGCAGGAGGACTGCTGTGAGTTCAAGACCAGCCTGAGTCTACATAGTGAATTCCAGGTCAGCCTGGGCTAGAGTGAGATCCTACTGAGAAAAAAAAAAAATCATCTTTAAACTCAAAAATATAAAGACATACACATCCTAATGAAGGAAGATAAGAGACAGCTAGTTTCTTTTAGCATATTTCAGTTAGAAATTGAGGCCCATCTATAGTTAGGATCCACAAATGAGGGAGAACATGTGGTGCTTGGCTTTCTAAGCCTGGGTTACCTCACTTAATATAATCCTGAAAACTTCACATACTTGGGCTGCAAGGCCACTGACAAATCCTGTTGGAACTGAGCTGATAACCTCCTCCATGTAGACCAGCTGACAGAAAGCTAGAAGAAGCCATTCTACATGTAGTTCAATGGGAGAAAGAGATACCACCAGTAAAGATACTCAACAGTGGACACTGCATGCCTTATAATAGGCCAGCCAGCCCAAATGAGCCAATGGGTGCAATAGTGGCACATCTATCACGGTGGAAACCAACTGCCCTCCAATTGGACTGGAGGCCCGCTCCATGGGAGGAAACACATCCCTGATACTGAAAACTTAAAACAGGGGTAGTCATGAGCCCAAGGGGTATAACATCTGTTGATGTCTGGAAAAATGTAGATAGTATGCTTATCAAACTGCCCAGCAAGCACTTCTCTTAATATTTATACCCTTATATTAATGCTACTCTCACTTTGGGTAGAGAATCTTCTCTTTTCAGATGGCAGTAACCTTGGGATGACTCAGAAGGTATCATAGTGCTGGAAAGAAGTGGCTGGAGTACGAGTAACATCTCGATCACACCTTTCAAGGCTCAGGGTCTAATGCGGAAGAGGTGGCGGAAAGAATGTAAGAGCCAAAGGAAGGGTAGGACTCCTTACAACGTGCTCCCTTCAGACATAAAATGGCCTGGATATCCATGACCTCATAGTGCCTGACACTACCTACATAAGACATCATAAAAGGAGGAAAAGACCATGACATCAAAATAAGAGAGACTGATTGAGATGGGGAGGGGATATGATGGAGAATGGAATTTCAAAGGGGAAATTGGGGGGGAGGGGAGGATATAACCATGGGAAACTTTATAAACATGGAAAATGTTAATAAAAATTGAGGAAAAAAAGAAAACAACAATAACAAAAATCCCAGACTCGAAATGAAGACTCTAAGTCATAAAAATCCACAAGTAGCAAATAACATTTTCTATTTCCTTTCAGTTTTCATATTATCATAACTGTGATTATATTTTTGCTTTCTCATTTATTTATTTTGAGATGGGAGTTCTCACTCTATAACCCAGGCTGATCTGGAACTTGGGATCCACCTGCCTCATCTTCCCAAATACTGGGATTTCAAGTGTGTACCACCACCCACAGCTTATACATTGTTTGTAATTTTTCCTTTTACTACTTTGTATATGAGAAGGAGTAATGATCTTGTCATTAAAACACATTTTGGCTGGGGGGGACTTCCGGTTAAGATGGCGGCGTAGGTACCACGCCAAAGCAGCCTAGGGGGGAAAAAGACCAAAAAAAACTCAGCAAAATACACACTTTTACTAAAAAGTGAGGTGTATAGGAAATTGAGGCGGCAGCGGAGAAGTGGAAGAGTTATAGAGCATCCAGAGCCTGCACAGGCGGGAACAGCGGCTCCGGGATGGCTCGGCCACCAGCCACAGCCGCGGAGCGGCAGAAAGCCGCCGGACTCTCGGCTCGAGCCACAGGACAAGCCAGGTGCGGGATTTTCCCCTCACACCGCGCTCTCCGCAACTCGGGAAACGTGAGGGGAGAGCGGCAGCGAGCAACGGAGGGAGGAGCAGACCGCGAGGTAAAAGCACACGTGGAACAGCGATACAACCAGAGCAGCCGCAGCTACCTCCCCTCCCCCACCGCCTGAGCCCAGCTCCAGCAAACACAGCAGCGGCCCGGGACCGGCCACGCCAACTTGGGCTGACAGCGGGACCCAAGCAGGAGCAGAATTCGGCAGCAACTTCAGCGGCTCCAGCACCGGTACCAGCGGCCACAGCAGCAGCGGACCCAGGAGCGGCAGCGGTGGCAGATCCCGCAGCAACGGCTTCGGGGTGAGCAGCGGCAGTGGACAGGGCAACGGCAGCTTCAGCAGCGGTGGTGGCTCCGGGGGTGGCAGCTACAACAGCAGCAGAGGCGGCAGCAGCGGCTCAGTTTGCCCCGTAGGAAAAGCAAGTGCCCAGCTCCAGAAATCAGAACAGCAGCCCGACAACCCAGGCAGCAACTTGACTGAGACCAAAATCACCAAAGGTAACTGGGATTGCACCAGGGAAGGGTCTCACTTGGTCACAAGCTGACTTGGATACCTCAACAGACCAGAAATCTAAACCTCTTTGTTGATAGAGGATCTGGTCATTATAATAACTACTCTTGCATACATTCTCGGGGCTGTTTTTGATGGAATGTGTACAGTGTTTAGTTAAATTTTAGAATCTACCAGTATTTTATTCCACTCAGCCTGCTTGAATACTCCTATAGCAGGGAAACTCAACCCCTAAGAACATCTTTGTAGATACTCTGAGAGTCTTAAGAGCCACACCTAATACCTTAAGGTCCTACCCTGAAAATATATTACATCAAATCAATTGATACAGCTAAGAATACACAGCTAGCTAGAAAATCCAAGCATTAACTTAATCCAAGATGCAAAAATATATACATTATAACACAAGAAACACTAAAAAGCAAGACGATATAAATCCACCTAAAAGTATTAATGCATCAGAAATGTCCTCCAGTGAGAAAGAGTTAGAGGAAATGCCTGAGAAAGAGTTCAAAAGAATAATTATAAATATGTTCAAAGAGGTCAAAGAACACATGAAAACAATCAAAGAAGAAATCAAAGAGGAAATCAAAGGAATCAAAGAAGAGGCAGGACACCAATTTAATGAAATAAAGAAGGCAATACAAGACATAAATAGAGAAACAGAAATAATAAAGAAAAACCAGTCAGAATTACTAGCAATGAAGAACACAGTTAATGAAATAAAAAACTCTGTAGAAAATCTCACCAGTAGGATGGATGAGGGAGAGGACAGAATATCTAAGCTAGAAGATCAGGTGGCAGACCTAATGCAGTCCAACAAAGAGAAAGACAAACTTATAGAAAAGTATGAGTGGGAATTTCAAGATATTCGGGACACTATGAAAAGATCCAATATAAGAATTCAGGGCATAGTAGAAGGAGAAGAACTCCACTCCAGAGGCATAGTAGGCATCTTCAACAAAATCATAGAGGAAAATTTTCCCCAAATTGGGAAAGAGGTGCCAATACAGATACAGGAAGCCTTTAGAACCCCAGCCAGACAAAACCCAGAAAGAAACTCTCCTCGCCACATTATACTCAAACTTCCAAACACACAAACCAAAGAAAAAATATTGAAAGCAGTTAGAGAGAAAAATCAAGTTACCTACAAAAGCAAGCCCATCAGGATTACAGCAGATTATTCAACACAAACTTTTAAAGCCAGAAGGGCTTGGAGTGATATATTCCAAGTTCTGAAAGATAACAACTGTCAACCAAGGTTACTTTATCCTGCAAAGTTATCCATCCAAATAGATGGAGAAATAAAGACATTCCATGACAAAAGCAGGTTAAAGGAGTATCTGAAGACAAAACCAGCTCTACAGTAAATACTTGATAGAATCCTCCATGCTGAACAAAAGGAAAAGCACACATATAAGGAACCTAGAAAAAACCAGCCATACTCAAATACCAGTTAACAGAAGAGAGCACAGGTAGAACAAGTAACACACACACACACACACACACACACACAAATGGCAAACATAACTACACACCTCTCAATAATATCTCTTAATATCAACGGTCTCAATGCCCCAACGAAAAGACATAGATTTGCAGACTGGGTTAAAAAGCAGGATCCTACAATTTGTTGTCTCCAAGAAACTCACCTTTCTACAAAGGATAGACATTATCTTAGGGTGAAAGGTTGGAAGACGGTGTTTCAAGCAAATGGGCCTAGAAAACAAGCAGGGGTTGCTATCCTAATATCAGACAGGGTGGACTTTAGTCCGAAGTTAGTCAAAAAAGATAAGGAAGGTCACTTTATATTGATTAAGGGCACACTCCAACAGGAGGACATTACAATCCTAAACATATATGCACCTAACATGGGGGCTCCCAAATTCGTCAAACAAACACTATTAGAACTAAGGTCACAGATAACACCAAACACAGTGGTGGTGGGTGACTTTAACACCCCACTCTCATCAATTGACAGGTCATCCAGGGAAAGAATAAACAGAGAGGCATCTGGACTAAATGAGGTCATAGAAGGAATGGACCTAACAGATATATACAGGACATTTCATCCAAAGGCTGCAGAATATACATTCTTTTCAGCAGCACATGGAACATTCTCTAAAATAGACCATATATTAGGACACAAAGCAAATCTTAACAAATTCAGGAAAATTGAAATAATTCCTTGCATTCTATCTGACCACAATGGAATTAAACTACAAATCAGTAGCAAGAAAGGCTATAGAGCATACACAAAATCATGGAAACTAAACAATACACTACTAAATGACGAGTGGGTCAATGAAGAAATCAAAAAGGAAATCAAAAAATTTATAGAGTCAAATGATAATGAGAACACAACATACCAAAATCTCTGGGACACAATGAAGGCAGTTCTAAGAGGTAAATTTATAGCCTTAAGTGCCTATATTAAGAAATTAGAAAGGTCGCAAGTAAACGACCTAATGCTTCGCCTTAAAGCCTTGGAAAAAGAAGAACAAGGCAAACCAAAAAGTAGTAGGCGGGAAGAAATAATAAAGATTAGGGCAGAAATTAATGAAATAGAAACAAAAAGAACAATCCAAAGAATTAATGAAACAAAGAGTTGGTTCTTTGAAAGGATAAACAAGATTGATAAACCCTTAGCAAATCTGACCAAAAGAAAGAGAGAAGAGACACAAATTAATAAAATCAGAGATGAACAAGGTAACATCACAACAGATTCCAGAGAAATTCAAAAAATTATAGGGACATACTATAAAAGCATATACTCCACAAAGTATGAAAATCTGAAAGAAATGGATGATTTCCTTGATCTATATGACCTACCTAAATTAAATCAAAATGAGATTAATCACTTAAATAGACCTATAACAAACATGGAGATCCGAGCAGTTATCAATAATCTCCCAACTAAAAAAAGCCCAGGCCCGGATGGATTCACTGCTGAATTTTACCAGACTTTTAAGGAAGAGCTAACACCATTGCTTCTTAAGCTTTTCCAGGAAATAGAAAAAGAAGGAATCATACCAAACTCCTTCTATGAGGCCAGCATCACCCTGATACCAAAACCAGGCAAAGATACAACAAAAAAAGAAAATTACAGACCAATCTCCCTCATGAACATAGATGCAAAAATTCTCAACAAAATATTGGCAAACAGAATACAAGAGTATATCAAAAAGATCATTCACCCTGACCAAGTAGACTTTATCCCAGAGATGCAGGGATGGTTCAACATACGCAAATCTATAAATGTAATACATTACATAAACGGGTTGAAGGACAAAAATCACATGATCATCTCATTAGATGCAGAGAAAGCATTTGACAAAATCCAACATCCCTTCATGATAAAAGTCCTACAGAGACTGGGAATAGAAGGAACATACCTCAATATAATAAAGGCTATTTATGACAAGCCTACAGCCAACATATTACTAAATGGGGAAAAACTGGAAGCTTTTCCACTAAAATCAGGAACAAGACAAGGGTGTCCACTGTCTCCACTTCTATTTAATATAGTTTTGGAAGTCTTAGCCATAGCAATAAGGCAAGAGACACACATAAAAGGGATACAAATTGGAAAGGAAGAAATCAAGTTATCATTATTTGCAGATGACATGATTCTATACATAAAGGACCCTAAAGACTCTACTAGCAAGCTGTTAGAGCTGATCAAAACCTACAGCAATGTAGCAGGATACAAAATAAATACACAGAAATCAGTAGCCTTCGTATATGCTAACAACAAACACACAGAGGACGAAATCAGAGAATCACTCCCATTCACAATTGCATCAAAAAAAATAAAATACCTTGGAATAAACCTAACCAAGGAAGTAAAGAATCTATACAATGAGAACTTTAAAACACTCAAGTGAGAAATTGCAGAAGACACTAGAAAGTGGAGAAACATCCCTTGTTCCTGGCTTGGAAGAATCAATATTGTGAAAATGGCAATCTTACCTAAAGCAATCTACACATTTAATGCAATCCCTATCAAAATTCCAAAGGCTTTCTTCATGGAAATAGAAAAAACAATCCAAAAATTCATTTGGAATCATAAAAAACCTCGAATATCTAAAATAATACTGAGCAACAAAAAAGAGGCTGGTGGTATCACCATACCTGATTTTAACCTATACTACAGAGCCATAGTAACAAAAACAGCATGGTACTGGCACAAAAACAGACATGTAGATCAGTGGAACAGAATAGAGGACCCAGATGTAAGCCCAAGTAGCTTTAGCCACCTGATATTCGATAAAAATGCCAAAAATACTCATTGGAGAAGAGACAGCCTCTTCAGCAAATGGTGTTTTGAAAACTGGATAAATATCTGCAGAAGGATGAAAATAGATTCTTCTCTCTCACCATGCACAAGAATTAAGTCCAAATGGATTAAAGACCTTAACATCAGACCGGAAACTTTGAAACTGCTAGAGGAAAAAGTAGGGGAAACCCTTCAACATATTGGTCTTGGCAAAGACTTTCTGAATACAACCCCAATTGCTCAGGCAATAAAACCACAGATTAACCACTGGGACCTAATGAAATTACAAAGATTTTGCACCGCAAAGGACACAGTGAAAAAAGCAAAGAGGCAACCTACAGAATGGGAAAAAATCTTCGCCAGCTATATATCTGATAGAGGATTAATATCTAGGATATACAAAGAACTCAAAAAGTTAACTAATAAGGAATCAAACAAGCCAATCAAAAAATGGGCTAAGGAGCTAAATAGAGAGTTCTCAAAGGAAGAAATATGAATGGCATATAAGCACCTAAAAAAATGTTCTATGTCACTAGTCATCAGGGAAATGCAGATTAAAACTACATTGAGATTCCATCTCACTCCTGTCAGATTGGCCACCATCATGAAAACAAATGATCATAAATGTTGGCAGGGATGTGGAAAAACAGGAACCCTTCTGCACTGCTGGTGGGAATGCAATCTGGTCCAGCCATTGTGGAAAACAGTGTGGAGGTTCCTAAAGCAGCTAGAGATTGATCTACCATATGACCCAGCTATAGCACTCCTAGGCATATATCCAAAGGACTCATCTCATTTCCTTAGAAGTACATGCTCAACCATGTTTATTGCTGCTCAATTTATAATAGCTGGGAAATGGAACCAGCCTAGATGTCCCTCAACAGATGAGTGGATAATGAAGATGTGGTACATTTATACAATGGAGTTCTACTCAGCGGTAAAGAAAAATGAAGTTATGAAATTTGCAGAAAAATGGATGGACCTGGAAAGTATTATACTAAGTCAGGTAACCCAGGCCCAGAAAGCCAAGCGCCACATGTTCTCCCTCATATGGGGATCCTAGCTACAGATGATTGAGCTTCTGTGTGAGAATGAAAATACTTAGTAGCAGAGGCCAGTAAGTTGAAAAGGAGACATAAAGGGTGGAGAAAGGAAGGGAGGAGGATACTTAATAGGTTGATATTGTATATATGTAATTACAATGATTGTAATGGGGAGGTAATATGATTGAGAATGGAATTTCAAACGGGAAAGTGTGGGGGTGGGGAGGGAGGGAATTACCATGGGATATATTTTATAATCATGGAAAATGTTAATAAAAATTAAAAAAAAAAACACATTTTGAAGCTTTCTATGAACAAGAAAAGGCATATCCAAATTTACAAACAGGAGAGATTGAACTTGAATATTGCTGCTGATAAACTGGCAGACAATGCTTGCCTGCTTTGTACATAACAAAGACTCCATGAGTATAGATCCTCTCTTTCTTTGAAAGAAACTCCTTAAACTAGCAAGCAAACCTCCATGTCTATTAGGCTGAAATAAATCTTTTGTTGTTATTGTTAAAAAATTTTTTTGAAAAAAATAAATAAAAATTTGAAAAAAAAAAAAAGAAATTGAGGCCCAAAGAGAACCAGGAGATGCCACCCCACATGTCATGTCGCCCTGACACAATATAGAGAGACTGACCTACAGCAAGCCCATGCTGTCCAGTCTAGCACACTACCAACATGGGCTGGCACAGGCAGGTTGGTTGTGATGAGAGGTCCATTGTCCAAACCTACAATCAAATCAGGCAATTGTCTTCTTCCTGTAGCTAACTCCACTCCACTCCACTCCACCTAGCTCCACTCAGCTCAGCTCTGCTTTTCTGGATCAGATCTTCTTGTTAGGGCCACAGGGACACCTGGGAGTCTGGCTTCCCCCTCACTCAGCCTGGCTGCATGGGGGATGGGGGGTAGAGCATAATACAGCTTCTTGTCTGGGGGACTTTTCTGATTGCCTCTGTTTTACAGTCTAGGGTAACTTTTCACTTAGATTACATGAATGATTTTTCCTCTTGTCTCTCAATTTACCACATCTGTATTTTCCTTATACTCTAGATCTACCATGGATGCTCTCACTAACTCCAGGCATGCTATCCAAGTATTTTCCTTAAACTCAGGGTAACCATGAGTATAACTATTCATTACTCATTTCTCTTCTGAATTTTGTGATCTCTGCTTTGATATTTTCCCTTATTTTTCCTTGAGCGTCAACATTTGCCCTCTTCCCTCCATAGGAAAGCATGTGGCAGATATGTCACCATGTGTGTTCTTTCTATGTCTTCCTACATATGCACCTAAATTCTAATCTCCATGTGTTTGTGGCTCTACCTCAGTCTTTCCTGGAAAGTATTAGTTTAGCTCCTCTATATGTGCTTGTGGCTCTCATCCAGTCTTTCTCTCCCAACCCCCGCAAAAAAAAAACCCTCATTCTCCCCCCCAAAAAAAACCTCAATTGCTCTTAAATGATCCTTATAGACTACAGTGTTTCCACATGAGAGCATGTTCCCTAAGGCCCACAATTTGTGCTTTCTCCCTAAATAAACTTAACAATTCTTAATCTATCCCACTTTTGTTAGCTCCTTCTTGAAGGGAGGAGAAAATGCAAAAATTGGGATGCATAAATTCTAGAGAACCTCTACTGAACCCTAAAATTCTGTGTCACTCTCTTTTGAGGAGGTTTTTGAGGTAGGGTTACACTCTAGCCCAGGCTGACCTGAAATTTACTCTGGAATCTCAGGGTGGCCTCAAACTCAGGGCAATCCTCCTACCTCTGCCTCCGAAGTACTGGGATTAAAGACATGCAGCCCCACGCCCAGCTCATCAACATTTTTTTTTGCTTTGTTTCTGTTTTTGTTTTTGTTTTTTTTAGTAGTATCCCGCTCTAGTCCAGGCTGACCTGGAATTTGCTATATAGTCTCAGGGTGGCCTCAAACTCAGCAATCCTCCCACCTCTGCCTCCCAGATGCCAGGATTAAAGGCGTGCACTATGACACCCAGCCTGTATCACTATTAATAAGTAAATCTAGAAAAGTAAGAAAAGAAAAAGGGCTGGAGGGATAGCTTCACAGTTACGGTGCTAAGGTACTTGCCTGAGAAGCCTAAGGACCCAGGTTTGATCCCCTAGTACCCATGTAAGCCAGATGCACTAAGTGGCACATAGATACGGAGTGTTTGCAGTGGCTAGAGGCCCTAGTGCACCTATTCTCTATATAACTGCTTCTCTATCTCTATTTCTATCTCAAACAAATAAATAAAAAATTTAAAAATATTTTAAGCCAGGTATGGTGCTGCATGCCTTTAATCACAGCACTCAAGAGGCAGAGGTAGGTGGATCTCTATGAGTTCAAAGCCACCCTGAGACTAGTGAATTCCAGGTGAGCCTGGGCTAAAGTGAGACCCTACCTCAAGAAAAAACCAAAATGGGGGTGGAGAAATGGCTTAGCAGTTAAGGCACTTGCTGGCAAAGCCAAAGGACCCAGATTTGATTCCTCATTACCCCTACAAAGACAAATGCACAAGATGCAGCATGCTTCTGAAGTCCATTTGCAGTGGCTAGAGGCTCTGGTGCACCCATTTTCTATCTGCCTCATGTTCTCTCTCAAATAAATAAATAAAATATTGAAATAAAATAAAGGACTGATTGATTAACTGATTTGATTTCATTTAAAAGGGAAAGAGAGAACAAGTGATCCAAGGCTTCTTGCCACTACAAAGGAACTCCAGACACATATGCCACTACATGCACTGGTTTAACATGGGTCATGGGGAAAAGACCCTGAGTTAGCAGTCTTTGCAAACAAGCATTTTCTACTGCTGAGCCATCTCCCTAAACCCCCTCCTTTTATAGGCAGTCTTACTGGGGAACTACCTATATAGCAGAAGGAAATCTTGAGCCTGTGATCCTCCCCATCCTGCATGTTAGGACCACAGAACCAGGCCAAGCACTTTTTTGTTTGTTGGTTGATGATAGTATTTTTGAGGCACAATTTCCCTAGCCCATGCTGACCTGGAACTCACTCTAATCCAGGATGACTTTGAACTCATGATCCTCCTAGCTCAACTTCTCAAGTGCTGAGCTAACAGCAGAAGCCACCATGCCCAGGTTTTCTTTTATATTACCAATGCTTTGTATAATTTTAAGCTCAAACATTGTCATGATGAAAATTTTTCATACTAAAACTGAAGCATGTAGAATCAAAAACTCATAGAAACTAAAAGAACCATTTATAGCTGTCAGAAATAGAATAAGAAAACATGGAAGAATTTCCTAACAATAAACTACATGTTAGAAAGTAGCCATCTGAAGAACAGAAAACCAAGAGATTACAAAGGAGCCCCCTGCTTTTCTATTTGGTTTTTCTTAGCATGTTCATATACAACAGATAATATACAAACAGCAAAACTCAAATAACTCACTTGCTACTGTTAGCCAGCTGCCTGAACTCCTTCACAGTCATGGCTTTTTTCTGGATGTTGTACTGAGTAAACAGTCCCGACTGCCCTGTGACCATTTGTTGAATTGGTGCCGGAATAAGCAAATTATCAATATCATCATAGCACTGTCTTGGCTTCCACTCCTTAGGAGGAATCACCTAAAAATGAAATAATAAAGTATTAATTTAAACTATTCCAAGCTAAATATTATTGTTATTATTTTCCAAAACACTGCAACTGAAGAATTTCTCAGCATCTATGACAAATTTATTATTTAAAAAATGCAGAGGATGAGACAGATTCATGATTAAAGAATATCTAATACCAACACTGGTCAAACTGTTCTACAAAATAGAAAGCAAAAGGCACTACTAAACTCATTCTACGAAGCCAGCATTACCCTGGGACCAAAAGTGGATAAAGACAAGCAGGCAGGCAGACACACAGAGAAAACTACAGATCAATTTCCTTGATGGACACAGACATAAAATACTCAAAAATATACTTGCAAACTGAATCCAAGGACACTTAGAAGGTTATATATGATGACTACAGTGGTTTGAATCAGGTGCCACCACAAACTTATGTGTTCTGAATTCTGTCTAGGTCCCCAGCTGGCAGCAATTTGAGGCCTCCTACCTCTGCCTCCCGAGTGCTGGGATTAAAGGCATACGCCACCACGCCCGCCCTGGCTCGGCTCATAAAATATTTTTAAAAGAAGAAATAACAGGTTAATTTATGTAACTTTATCTAAAAGATGGCAAAAATGGGCTGGAGAGATGGCTTAGCAGTTAAGACACTTGCCTGCAAAGCCAAAGGACCTCATTTCAATTCCCTAGGACCCCTGTAAGCCAGATACGCAAGGGGGCGCATGTGTCTGGAGTTCCTTTCCAGTGGCTGGAGGCCCTGGAGCACCCATTCTCTCTCTCCCTCTCAAATAAATAAATAAATAAATAAATAAATAGTGGCAAAAATGATTAGAAACCAACAGTTCACTGTGCCCCTAGAATAAGTAATAGAAAGTTTTCACAGGACTGAATAAATTTATATCTCCACCTTTGTCAATGAGTCTCATTTTGGAGGTGGGAGAAATACAGACAGGTCTCAGGTGTATCTACTTAACTGTAGTTCTCATTAGCTTCACTCACACAGTACCAGGAGTGTCACAGGTGTACTCTGTGTGTGTGTGTTTCCCTCATGAGGGAGGCTGCTGCTTCCTCTTCTGAAGATACCAAACTTATCACTTTACTACTAGAAAGTAGACTAATCTCAATATGTACTCAAAAAACTAAAAGGAGAGAAAATGAGAGAAAAGGCTGCATTCAGAGATCAAAGAAGGAGAAAGTCATTCCCATCTTCTCTCCACCTAAATAAAGCCTAAATTCTTAGAAATTCATTTCATGTTAATAAAAAAAAAAAATGAGGGCTAAAGAGATGACTTTGTGTGTTAAAGGCCCTAACGACTCAGGCTCTACACATAGCCAAATGCACAAAGTGGTACCTGTGTCTGGAGTTCTTTTTCAATGGCAATAGGCCCACGTACACCCATAGTCTCTCTAAATAAATAAATAATCAAAAATCAAAACATAAGCCAGGCAGGGTGGCGCAAGCTTTTAATCCCAGCACTTGGGAGGCAGAGTTAGGAGAATCACCATGAGTTCAAGGCCACCCTAAGACTACATAGTGAAGTCCAGTTCAGCCTGGGCCAGGGTGAGACCCTACCTTGAAAAACTAAAAAAAAAAAAGTCAATCAAAAGTGACTCTGAGCTGGGTGTGATGACACACACCTTTATTCCCTGCACTTGGGAGACAGAGGTAGGAGGATCGCCGTGAGTTCAAAGCCACCCTGAGACTACCAAGTGAATTCCAGGTCAGACTGGGCTAGAGTGAGACCCTACCTCGAAAAACTAAAAAAAGAAAAGTGACTCTGGGCTAACACGTTTTCACATGTTCAACTGAAGAATGATTCTTTGCTCCCAAAAGTAATCTGCCAGGTGGTAGTGGTGCACACCTTTAATCCCAGCACTCGGGAGGCAGATGTAGGAGGATCACTGAAAGTTCAAGGCCACCCTGAGACTACATAGTGAAATCCAGGTGAGCCTGGACTAGAGCTAGACCTTACCTCCAAAAAAAGTAGTCTGCAGTTTGTAAGTTACCAAATAAATGAGAAATTGGAAGAGTTAATGCACCAAGGATAACTCTTATGAGAAATAAATACATTGTAAATCTCTCTTTGGTATCATTTTCTTTTTTCAATTCTCACCCAGTCCTAGTTGAGAATAAGTTTAATATTCTCAAATTTTAGATTCTTTTCTAGGAATGACTTTTTTTTAATTTTTATTAACATTTTCCATGATTATAAAATATATCCCGTGGTAATTCCCTCCCTCCCCACCCCCACACTTTCCCATTTGAAATTCCATTCTCCATCATATTACCTCCCCATTACAATCATTGTAATTACATATATACAATATCAACCTATTAAGTATCCTCCTCCCTTCTTTTTTGAGGTAGGGTCTCACTCTGGTCCAGGCTGACTTGGAATTAACTCTGTAGTCTCAGGGTGGCCTTGAACTTTGAACCTAAACAGGACATATAACAAAATGACAAACCTCCAGAGACAAGATGTCACAAATGACAAAGAATTGTGTTGCACTACCTAATTTTCACAGTAGAGATGAAGGTATCAAGAAAACTTCTCACAGGTCCATTGAAGTGGCTCAGCCCAACAGTAGGCTCAGCCAGGCACACACATTAATGTGGTAACACTGACCACTCTACAGAAGCCAAGATCATAAACTACACATAAGCAATGATTATCTGAAGCACAACAAAATGTATTCTTCCAAGGCTAAGTTTTAAATTAAAATATATATCCATTACAGAAATGGACAATATTTTCAGGATATAATCTGCCACATGTAAGAACAAGAACAGATGGATATTTTCAAACAAACTGAAGATGACTTCTTCAACTATCTAGGCTCTTCACTACATAAACACACTACTCAAGACAAGACTCAACTCCCTATAAGCACTCTGCCCTCACATCAAGTTTAATCTTCATATGGAAGCCAAAGTGATATTTCATACAAGGTCTCAAAAGCAGGAAAAGAGGGCTTGAGCAATGGCTCAGTGGTTAAGGGCACTTCCTATGAAAGTATGAGGGTCTGAGCGAATCTGAGCCCAAGCTAATTCAAATCTCCATGGACATCTGTATCACCAGTCCTGTGGTAAGCAGAGAAGGAAGAATCCCTGGAGCTAAGAGACTCTGTTGCAAGGGAAAATAAGGGGCTGAATGATGGAGGAGGATACCCACGGGGGGCAGCGTGTGGGCAAAAGGGGCAATGCATCAGCACATCACACGTACTATGCAAACACATGCACACATACACACACACACAACAACAACAACAACAACAAAAAAAAAGCCAACAGCTACTACATTTTCCTTTCTCATCATTGCTCCTCATTACAGGTAGAATAAAACCCATGATGTTTTAGCAAGGTGAGGCCTGTGATCTTTGCACTTGGGATGTAGACACAGGAAGACCAAGATAAGGTCAATCTTCACTACACAGTGAGTACAAGGGCAGCAGGGCTATACGGGACATTTCTCAAAACAATCTAATAAACAAAAACTTGATGCTTTACTATTACTGAACAAGACAGATATAATCTAACCCTTCAGCCCCTTATTTATGAACCTTGTTCCTCTGCTTAATGAGCACAAACTCCATAGATCACCTTCCTATTCCTCTCACATATAGTGTTTAGGACCACTCCCAGGCCATTGGACTGACATTTATTTCACCTCTACAACTTGAAAGAAGCTCAGTTCTTTTTATCCTTTCAGTCTCCACGTAAATGCCCATATCTATGAATATCCAAATATATTGTTTCTAGAATGGAAGCTCCATGGAGACAGACCCTGGTATACTCTGTCCCCATCTTATCTCAATATCCTAATGTGTTTTAAGAACAGAAGCTCCATAGTGGCAGGAGCTTTGTCTACTGTCCCCATGTAGCCTTCACAAACACCCATGGCACATAGCAGCAGTTTTCATTCTTTTAGTTTCTTGTTTTGTTTTATTTAAAGATTTTTGAATATATTTTATTTATTTATTTACTTATTTGAGAGAAAGAGAGAATGGGTGCTCCAGGGCATCCAGCCACTGCAAACAAACTCCAGATGCATGTGCCCCTTGTGCACCTGGCTTACATGAGTCCTGGAGAATTGAACCAGGATAATTTGGCTTTGCAGGCAAATGCCTTACCCACTAAGCCATTTCTCCAGACCATTTGTTTTGTTTGTGTTTTAAAACAAGGTCACACTCTGGCCCAGGCTAAAGTAGAACTCATTCTGTAATCCAGGCTGTCCTCAAATTCATGGTGATCCTCCTACCTCAGCCTCCCAAATGCTGGTATTAAAATCATGAGCCACCATGTCTAGCACTTTTCACATCTGATAAACAAATAGCTAAAAAGAAAATATAATAGGAAAATACTTAAGAGAAAGCAGAGTGTTACTGCTTAGGGCTGGGGAGATAGCAACAACTAGGAAATAGCTGATTAATGGATAAAGTTTCTCTGAAGAAAAAATTGTTCTGGAATTTGATAATACAAATAGCAATACAATCCCATGGTTATACCAAAAAAATATTAAATGACAAATTTCATTTCATTTTTATTTATGTATTTATTGAGAGAGAAAGAGAGGAGAGAGAATGTATGTCAAGGCCTCCAGCCACTGCAAAAAAAAAAAAAAAAAAAAAAAACCCTCCAGATGTTTGCACCATCATGAACATATGGCTTATGTGAGTTCAGGAAAATAGAACCTGGGTTCAGGGAAATAGAACCTCGGTACTTTGGCTTTGCATTAAAACCACGAAGCCATCTCTCCAGTCCTTAAATTACAAATTACATCTTATATAAATTAGACTCACATAACTATGACTAAAAGGGGCCAGAGAGATGGCTTCGTGGTTAACATCCTTGAACGTAAAGCCTAAGGATCCATGTTCGACTCTGCAGTTCCCACATAAGCAAAACACACAAAGGTGAGGCAAATAAATAAAAATAAATAACTAAAAATAAACAAAAGAATTTTTTAAGTAAATTAAGTTTGCCATGGTAGTGCACACCTTTAATCCCAGCACTTGGGAGGCAGAGGTAGGCAGACTACCATGAGTTCAAGGCCACCCTGAGACTCCATAGTGAATTCCAGGTCAGCTTGGGCTACAGTGAGACCCTACCTAGAAAAAAAAAAAAAATGTAAATTAAGCCGGGAGTGGTGGCACACAACTTTAAATCCCAGCACTTGGGAGGCAGAGGTAGGAGCATCACAGTGAGCTCAAGGCCAGGCTGAGACTGCATAGTGAATTCCAGGTCAGCCTCAGCTAGAATGAAACCATACCTAAAAAAAACAAATAAAGGTAAATTAATTAAAAAAAAAAAAAGGAAGGCTGGAGGGCTGGAGAGATGTCTCAGCTATTAAAGTGCTTGCTTGCAAAACCTGACAGGTTGGGTTCAATTCCCCAGTACCCACCTAAAGTCAGATGTACAAAGTGGTGCATGCATCTGGAGTTCCTATGCAGTGCTAGGAGGCACTGGCACACCCATGTTAACTCATACTGTCTCTCTCCTTGCAAGTAAACAAATAAAAATATTAAAAGAAGGAAAGAGAAGAGAAGAAGAGAAGAGAAGAGAAGAGAAGAGAAGAGAAGAGAAGAGAAGAGAAGAGAAGAGAAGAGAAGAGAACCTGGCATGGTGGCACATGCCTTTAATCCTTTAATCCCAGCACTTGGGAGGCAGAGATAGGAAGGCTGGGGTGAATTCAAATCAGCCTAGGACTACAGAGTGAGTTCCAGTCCAGCCTAAGCTAGAATGAGACCCTACCTCAACAACAACAACAACAAAAATGTCTAAAAATCAGGGCCAGAGAGAGGGCTTAGTGGTTAAGCACTTGCCTGTAAAGCCTAAGGACCCCAGTTCAAGGCTCGATTCCCCAGGACCTACATTAGCCAGATGCACAAGGGGACGTACACATCTGTTTGCAGCAGCTAGAGGCCCTGGCACACCGATATATTCTCTCTCTCTCTCTTTCTCTCCCCTCGTCTTTCTCTCTGTGTCTGTCACACTCAAATAAATAAACAAAAATAAAAGCAATTTTTTTTTAAAGTCTAAAAATCAAATAAATAAAATGGTACTAGGTGTAATCCTTGTACTTGAAGAGGCTGAGGCAGGAGGATTACCACAAATTCAAAAGTAACCTGGACTACCTACTGAGTTCCAAGCCAGCCTGGGCTAAAGAATGAGACACTATCTCAAAAACATGGAGGGAAGGAGGGAGGAAGGGAAGGAAGGAAAGAGGGAGGGAGACAAAAAAAAAAAAAAAAGTAGAAGAATCGAGGCCTGGAAAAAGCAAAGGGGAACACATTAAGCTTCAGGTTTATTTACCATTCATGAGAAATTGAGGAAAGTTGTGACATTTAATGTACATACGCTGGCCTATACAATCTACTATGAGAACTTTACAACTCTAATAAAGAAACCAAGCATGATACGACAAGATGGAAAAATCTTACTTGCTGATAGATTAGGAGAATTAAAATTGTGAAAAGGTCACTCCATCAAAAGCAATAATCAAAGCCTGGAGTGGTGGCGCACACCTTTAATCCCAGCACTCAAGAAGCAGAGGTAGCTGGATCACCGAGAGTTTGGGGCCACCCTGAGACTACATAGTGAATTCCAGGTCAGCATTGGCTAGAATGAGACCCTACATCAAAAAAACAAAAAAGAAAAAAGAAAAAAAAAAGCAATTATCAGTGGCTTGAGAAATGGCTTAGCAATTAAGGCAGTTGCCTGCAAAGCCAAAGGACATAGGTTTGATTCCCCAGGATCTACATAAGCCAGGTGCACAAGATGACACATGCGTCTGGAGTTGGTTTGCAATGGATGGATGCCCTGGAACGCCCATATCCTTTTCTCTTTCTCTCTCTCTCCTCTCCCAAATAAATAAAGAAAATCAGATTCAATGCAATTCCAATCAAAATCCCAGTAGCATTCTTTATCAAAATAGAAAAGATAACCTTAACATTCATATGGAAACAAAAAAAACTATTTGAGATTCATCTCACTCCAGTCAGACTAGCAATCATCAAGAAAATGACATACACTGGTGAGGACATGGGGAAAGGGAAGCCCTTATTAGCTACAGATGCAAATGTAAACTGGTACAGGCACTGTGGGAATCATCATGGAGCGTCTTTGAAAAGCTGAAAATGGCTCTGTGCTTCCTGAACCTCCAGCTTCTAATGAACTTTGCCTCAGCTCAGCCCCCTAGCTCTTAATTTCCACATGCACTCCTTTTCCACATGTCAGGAGCTCTTTGTACTTTCTTTTCTGTCCGTTTTTTTTTTTCAGGCCTACCAAATGGGCTCTCAAGCTATGTAGGTATATTCATCCTCTTTTCCTTGGTTCTGTACTTCCCTAAATAAATCTAGTAATTTAATAAATATCCTTCTCAGTCTTAATCAGTTATTTGATTAAAAGTAGACAGGAACCTAGGTTTTGGGGTTCAAGGACTTTCCTGAATCCCTAGAAACTCGATTTTGGTATGTATGGATATGTATGCACATTTACCATATATGTACCATGATAGTTTGTGGAGGTCACAACACATCTTTTAGGTGTTGGTTCTCATTCCCAACCCCCCTTTATTTTATTTATTTTTTTATTTGGTTTTCAAAATAGGGACTCACTCTAGCTCAGGCTGACTTGGAATTTACTCTGTAGTCTCAGGGTAGCCTTGAACTCATAGCTATACTCCTACCTTGGCCTCTGAGAAGATAGCTAAGTGGTTAAAGGTGTTTGCTTACAAAACCTATCAGTCACCGGGAGTGGTGGTTCATGCCTTAAATCCAAGCACTCAGGAGGTGGTAGGATTGCCGTGAGTTTGAGGCCACCCTGAGACTCCATAGTGAATTCCAGGTCAGCCTGGGCTAGAGTGAGACCCTACCTCGAAAAACCAAAAACCAAAACAAACAAACAAAAAAAAAAAAAAAAAAAAAAAAAACCTAACAGTCCAGCTTCAAACCACAAGCATCTACATAAAGCCAGATGCAAAAAAAAAAAAAAAAATAGCATAAGCACTTGGTGTTTGTTTACAGCAGCAAGAGGCCCTGTCCCCTCCCATGTGCAAATAAATAAAATATTTTTAAAACAGCTTTTCTGAGGGCCTGAGAAATGGCTTCAGTGGGTGAAACACTTACAGCATAAACCTGAGTACCTGAGTGCAGATGCCCAGGTCCCACCCTATCAAAATGTCAGAAGCCATGGCTACCTGAAAGAACTTGCCTTAAAACAAAAGGGAAAGCCAGGTGTGATGGCACATGCCTTTAATCTCAGCACTTGGGAGGCAGAGATAGGAAGACTGCTTTGAGTTCAAGGCCACTCTGAAACTGCATAGTGAATTCCAGATCAGCCTAGAGTGAAACTCTACCTTGAGGGGGAAAAAGAGAGTTAAGAAAAGACTAACACATGACCCCTAGGTATAGCACTCCTGGGCATATGCCAATAAAATGCTTTAGCCTATTACGGAGATATGTGCATATTCATGTTCATCACTGCTCTGCTCACAATAGCTAGGAAAGGGAATTTGCCTAGATGTTCACCAACTAATAAGTGAGTAATAAAAACATGGTACAGGGTCTAGAGACATGGCTTAGTAGTTAAGGCACTTGCCTGCAAAGTCTAATGACCTAGGTTCAATTCCCTAGTACCCACATAAGCCAGATGCACATGATATCACATGCATCTGGAGTTCATTTGCAATGACTAGAGGCTGTGGCATGCTCATTCTCTTGCTTGCTTGCTCTTTCTCATAAATAAATACAGATAAATCTTTTAAAAACATGGTATTCCTGGGCTAGAGCGAGACCCTACCTCAAAAAAAGAAAAAAAAAAAAAAATAGAAGGGCTAGAGAGATGGCTTAGCAGTTAAGTGCTTGCCTATGAAGCGTAAGGACCCTGGTTTGAGGCTCAATTCTCCAGGGCCCATGTAAGCCAGATGCACAAGATGGTACATGCAGCTGGAGTTCATTTTCAGTGGCTGGAGGCCCTGGCATGCCCTTTCTCTCTCTCCCTATTTGCCTCTTTCTCTTAATTCAGGTTGAATAGTTAAATTCTCTCTCATACATAGATCCTGACTTCAAATCTTCAGACCAGTGAGTACAACTTAAGAGGATCTGCAAAAACCAAGAAATTAGAAAAAAAGAGAAAGGGGGAGATAGTTAGGCAAACATGCCATAGAAACAAACAGTTGCAAGAGATAAGCAGGAGGGAAGACAAGGAGATGGACAACAGGGAGTGGGGTAAGTTAAGCAACACTCAGGCAACATCAAAAAAAAAAAAAAAAAAACATTAAATCTAATACTAAACTTAAAAATATATATCTATACATACACATATACATACATGGAAAACAATACACATTCTTGCCATGGCTCTTGGCTGGCCACCAGAATTGAAAGGTAAAACCTTGTTTCTGAAGATGCCACATCTGTTCATAGCAGGACACTGAGAAACCAAGCTGGAGCTGAAGCTTCCTCCTCACTGGCTAATTTTCATAGTGTTAGAAGGAGCTATGCAGACTGCTGAATGAGAAAATTCATTAGGGGCTGGAGAGATGGCTTAGCGGTTAAGGTGCTTGCGTGTGAAGCCTTAGGACCCATGTTCTACTCTCCAAGTCCAACGTAAGCCAGACGCACAGTGAAACAAGTATGCAAGGTTGCACATGTGCACAAGGGGGCATGAGTATCTGGCATTTGAGTGAAGTGGCTAGAGGCCCTGACGTGCCAATTCATTTGTATTCATATTCTCCCTCTCTCTCTCTCTCATTTAAGGGGGGGGGGGGGAGGCAGTCTGTTTTGATTGCCTCAAAAAAAAAAAAAAAAGCCATCAATACTATCACCCAGCAGTGTTTCCTACATTCTACAATACTGACCCTCAGGCAAGACATGACTTCCAATGCAAAAGTGACATAACCAGTACAAGGGTAACCAACAGCTCTAGGATTTTATTTGAGGCCTTCTCCAAAGCAAGGGTGGGGAACAAAAGCCCATGACTTGGGCTAGAGAAATGGCTTAGTGGCTAAGGTATTTGCCTGCAAAGCCAAAGGACCAAGGTTCGATTCCCCAGCATCCCCATAAAGCTAGATGCACAAGGTGGGGCATGATCTGGAGTTCATTTGCAATGGCTGGAGGCCCTGGCACACCCACTCTCTCTATTTTCTCTCTCTCAAATAAATAAAACTCCATGGCTTAGAAGAATATAGCTCCTAGGGAAGAACTGTTTTATTGCCAAACAGATGTGTTGACAAACTGCCTCCTAAATATTTACCTTGATACCCACAGATGGTTCTGTTCTGCTCTCAGTCTATGCCAGAAAATCTTTCTTTAGTTGGGCTAGAGGAATGGCTTAGCAGTTATGGTGCTAGCCTTTAAAGCCAAAGGACCCAGGTTGGATTCCCCAAGACCCACATAAGATGCACAAGGTGGTGCTTCTGGAGTTTGTTGGCAATGGCTAAAGGCCCCCAGGTTGGATTCCCCAAGACCCACATAAGATGCACAAGGTGGTGCTTCTGGAGTTTGTTGGCAATGGCTAAAGGCCCTGACACGTCCATTCTCTTCCTCTCTCCCTCTCCCCCCGCCTCTCAAAATAAGTAAAAAAAAATATAGTTCACACTTTATATATTTTGCTTAAAAAGAAGAAAAAATCTTTCTTTGGCTTTTAATTAATTATTTTTCATTTAGCAGTAGAGAAAGTCAATATAGAGAACTATAACTGATCAAGTGCTTAATAACTGACTGGTGAATGCTAGGACCTACACAGGGCTCAGGAAACACTGTGGCAGTTGGGGCAGAAAGAATGTAAAAGCTGGAGGAAAAGGAGCACTAGGGAACTCTGTAATCCAGACAGGACAATGCTGTCTCTCAACTCTTGGCAGCTGGGATTACCTGCATAGGATCTGAACATGATGAGGCCCAGTCAATACTCCGTTATAGACAGGGGAGGGGCTTTGGAGTCCCACCCTGATGAGTAAATGACAATCAACAGTTGCCAAGAGAAAGAGAGTCATTCTCTTAAGTGATATACCTATTGGTTAAGTGATGAGAAGGAGTAGAGAGAATGAGGGTGATAAGGAAGGGAAATGTTGGGGTACATTGATAAAAATGCATTTATGTATAAAAACACCAAAATACAATTTTTTTAAATCTCTTAATACCCATGTATAGTGGCACACACCTTTAATCCTAGCACTTGGGAGGCTGAAGTAGGAAGAGTGTCATGAGATTGAGGGCACCCTGGGGTTACAGAGTAAGGTCCAGATCAGCCTGAGTAGAGTGAGAACCTGCCTCAAAAAAGGGAGGCAAAAAGGAGGGGGTTAAGATATCTCTGAAACTGACACATGGATCTCTGGTTTCTCTGAACCTCCCTCATTTAAAAAAAAAAAAAAAAAAAAATAGAGGGCTAGAGAGATGGCTCAGGGGTTAAGGTGCTTTCCTGCAAAGCCTAGTGGCCTGAGTTGGATTCCCCAGTATCCATATAAAGCCAGATGCACAAGGTAGGACACATGTCTAAAGTTTGTTTTACGTGATTAGAGACCCTGGCATGCCTGTTCTCTTTCTCTGTCTGCCTCTCACCTCCTTCCCTCCCTCCCTCTCCCTCCCCCCTCCCTGAAATAAATAAAATAATAAGTAAAACAAAAAAGAACACAGGACACAAAGCAGTAAAATTTAAAGAAAAAAATGTTTAAGTATTCTTTGAGGCTCAGGTATTATTAGGCAAGGATTAAACAAAATCAAAGATAATGGAGATAGCTTCTGTTGGAAGAAACAAAGTCTAAGAGCACAGTTTAAAGACCATATGCACATGACACTTTTTTTGTATGACAAGACCTGAGTATAATCACCTTTGCAAGACCTGCTCGGTGAGCTCCTTTAGACTCCATGTATATGAGATATTTGTTGAATTCCCGGAATTCTTCCATGGAGGGTCTGAAGGTCATTATCTTACAGCTGGGGTTTGGGGGACTCTCCTCCGCCACCTCCATGACAGCTAGGAATATCTCTGCAGAGAAAATGTGATCATCAGCAATGAATTTCTAGGGATATACCTAGTAGGTGCTCTTTTCTCTCAAACAGCATGCAAAACACCTCTTTGGGTACTTAACACTCCCTCCCACTACCCTAAAGAAACTCCCATTTCTTTTTTGTTTGATTTGTTGTTTTTCAAGGTAGGGTCTCAGTCTAGCTCAGGCTGACCTGAAATTCACTATAGTCTCCATGTGGCATCAAACTCATGGTGACCTTCCTACCTTTGCCTGCCAAGTGCTGCAATTCAAGGTGGCATGTGCCACTACAACTGGATCTCCCACTTCTGTCCCTAGAGTCCTGGAAACACTGAGGCTTCAGATCACATCCTGCCAAGTTCCTGTGTGTGTGTGTAGTTTTTCAAAATAGGATCTCACTCTAGCTCAGGCTGACCTGGAATTCACTATGTACTCTTAGAGTGGCCTTGAACTCATGGCAATCCTCCTACCTCTGCCTCCTGAGTGCTGGGATTAAAGGTGTGCTCAAGTTCCTATTTTTGGTACTCAATCACTGATCTGTCTGTACTGCTGACCTCCATGAAACTCTTCCAAGTAAAAATGAATTTTCTAACACTACAAGTTTACCAAATATGTTTCTCCTCTATTCCAGCTCTGAAATTTTCACTCCTGCATGCACATATGCAGAGACCTTGTGTGCAAGTTGAGTGTAAGATGTTTAACATCAGTAGCACAGAACTGATTTGAGTGTACAGTCCCTAAATAATTTGCAACACTATTAGTCAGCAAAACCATTAGATACCAGGCTAAAAGCACGATAACAGTTACCTTCTCATTACTAGGGGAAAACAAGTAATCAGAAGCACCTATGGAAGACAAGAGTAAATTATCAGCTTGTAGTTTCGAGGGAATGTTTTCAGCATGGCTGAAGCAGACAGCCAGCATCCCATCATCATATCATCAGAGAGAAAACAAAGCAAGTGAGCTAAGTGGCAAACTAGGTTAACACCCCAAGGCCCACACCCCTCCACCCAGATGGCACAACTCTTCTAGCAAAGTTCTACCCCCCCAAATGCTCCACTAGTTGGGGATTAAGTATGAAGCCTAATTACAAATACACCTAATTACAAAAACATCATTGGGAGCCATTTTACATTTAAGTCACTAAAAGTACTTAGGACAGAAAATAGATAGGGTTTCCCATTCACCTTCTGAACCTACTATTATCCAGACAATGAACAAACTTTAATACAAAAATATACATAGAAAGAGCCGGGCATGGTGGCAAATGCCTTTAATCTCAGCACTTGGGAGGCAGAGGTAGGAGGATCACTGTGAGTTCAAGGCCACCCTGAGACTACATAGTGAATTCCAGGTCAGCCTGGGTTAGAGCGAGACCCTACCTTGGGGAAAAAAAAAGTACACAGAAAGAAACAAATAGCCCTACCTGGACTAAATTATTTCCCTGGAAAGATTTACAGAAAAATATACCAGCTGTTCAGATGAGAGAATGAGCATACTAAAAGGTGGAACTATTGAAAGAATCTCAGGAATTAAAAGGAGTCTAGAAAAAATAAGTAAAAAAATATAAAGAGTCTACAGACTGGAAAGATGGACCAGTGGTTAAGGTACTTGCTTGCAAATCCTAATGACCCAGGTTCAATTCCCCAGTACCCACAAAGTCAGATGCACAAAGTGACACACGCATCTGGAGTTTTTTATGGTGGCTGGAGAACCTGTAGTGCCCATACTCTGTTTTCCCTCCCTTCCTTCCTTCTTCCTTCCCTTCCTCTCCCCTGCCCCTTATAAATAAATAGATGCTGTTTTTTTTGTTGTTGTTGTTTTGTTTTGTTTTTAAAAAGGAGTCTAGTCTCTCTAGGGCTCAGAAGCAATGATAGGCATACAAGGAAGAAAGCAGATAATAGATTTTGGTACAAAAACATGAACTTGCTGGGGAAATGGATAAACTTGAGTACCTGAGTTGAGATTCCCCCAGAACCCATGTAAAGCTGTAGCAGTCATCTATCATTCTAGCAAGTTAACAATGAGATGGAAAGTAGAAAAAAAGAATCCGCTAGAAGCTCACAGGCCAGCTAGCCTAGTGAACAGAGTATTGAATAATGAAAATCCTGTCTCAAACCAAGTGGAGAGCAAGAACACACCTGAGGTTGTCCCCAGACCTCCATATAAACTTTGTGGCAGGTACATACACCAAAAATAAAATAAAATAAACCTGAACTTAATTTTGCTGTCACTGAATGGAATGATTCTTCCACAAAAAGCTTATTGAGAATGTAGCGTGCTGAAGCATTGGAGTGACTGACTCACAAAGGGTATATTCCATCCAATTTCCAAGCATACTAAGAGGACATAGCATCAGACAATTCAATCCACAAATCTTAAAAAAAAAAAACTGTCCTGTCTTTTTTTTCGGTAATAAATTTCCTGACAGAAGAAAGGGAAATAAAGAACCCAATATATAATAAGAGAGGACATATGACACAAGTGATGAGTACACAAATATTGGGGACGGCACAGTGGTTAAGGGCGCTTGCTTACAAAGCCTGATGGCCCAGGTTCAGTTTCCCAATGCCCAGCTAGGTAAAACCAGGTATACAAAGTGGTGCATGGGTCTGGAGTTCACTTGCAGTGGCAAGACAACATGGAGTGCCCATTTACTCTCATTTATTTGTATTTTCTCTGTCTCACACTCTCCTTGCAAACAAAAAAAAAAAAAAAAGATTTTTTAAATACAGTGATTTGATCATTATTCATTTAAAAAAATTAATCTATTTCATGATGAACAAGTGAGGATCTATAAGAAACAAAAAAAGGACCCAGGCCCAGAAAGCCAAGTGCCACATGTTCTCTCTCATATGTGGATCCTAGCTCCAGATGATTGGGCTTCTGCGTGAGAAGGAAAATACTTAGTAGCAGAGCCCAGTAAGTTAAAAAGGAGACATAAAGGGAAGAGAAAGGAAAGGAGAAGGGTACTTAGTAGGTTGATATTGTATATATGTAAGTACAATGATTGAGTTGGGGAGGTAATATGATGGAGAATGGAATTTCAAAGGGGAAAGTGGGGGGGGGAATTACCATGGGATATTTTTTTATAATCATGGAAAATGTTAATAAAAATTTTTTAAAAATTTAAAAAAGAAACAAAAAGGAGGGCTGGAGAGATGGCTTAGCGGTTAAGTGCTTGCCTGTGAAGCCTAAGGACCCCGGTTCGAGGCTCGGTTCCCCAGGTCCCACATTAGCCAGATGCACAAGGGGGTGCAAGTGTCTGGAGTTCGTTTGCAGAGGCTGGAAGCCCTGGTGCGCCCATTCTCTCTCTCCCTCTATCTGTCTTTCTCTCTGTGTCTGTCGCTCTCAAATAAATAAATAACTTAAAAGTTAAAAAAATAGAAAAGAAACAAAAATGAAAGAAGGGAGGGAGGGAAGAAGGGGAGGGGAGGGATAGAGAGGAAAGGAGAGAAGAAGGAAGGAAGGAAAGAAGGAAGAAAGGAAAGAAAGAAGGAAGGAAGGGCTAGAGAGATGGTTTAGTGGTAAAGATGATTGCCCAAGAAGCCCAAAGACCCTGGTTCGATTCTACAGGTCCCACGTAAGCCAGATACGCAGGGTGGCGCATACATCTGGAATTTGTTTCAGTGGCTAGAGGGCCTGGTATGCCTATATACTCTCCCATATTGATTCTCATTCACACATCTTTCTTTCTTTCTTTCTTTCTTTCTTTCTTTCTTTCTTTCTTTCTTTCTTTCTTTCTTTCCCTCCCTCCCTCCCTCCCTCCATCCCTCTCTCTCTCTCTCTCTCTCTCCCCAAAAACTGAGTAGCACAGGCCAATAAGCTAGAAAGGATATATATAGGAAACAGAAAGGGGGGCGGAATGACATAATAGGATGGTATTGTATATATGTAAGTAGAAGAACAGCTTAATGGGGGTGAAAAGGCCCAAAGTGAGGTCAGGGGAAGAGCTTCAGTAAGGAAAGGTGAAGGGAGGGCTAATCAAAATCTAACAGGATATAAATAAGTCATATGGAAACCTACTTTTTTGGACCATGGAACACTCAGGAGCCATTATTACTAGAAATTTTTCAGTGCCAGGGATGGGATACCTTACAATGAGTTATTGGCCAGGGAGGGCCCTGATGCCCCCAAAACATTAGAGGCCCTTGGCTTCCCAGCAGGAATAGATGGTAAGATCCTACTGTTGAAGACTCCATATATGTGGGCTGCAAGATCACTGAGAAATCCTGCTGGAACTGAGCTGAAAACCTCCTCCACGTAGACCAAATGACAGAAAGCTGGAAAAAATCCATGCTTCATGCAGTTCAATGGGAGAGAAAGAAATCACCAGTGAAGATACCAGACAGTTGACACTGCAAGCCTTATATTTGGCCAGCGAGACCACATGATCAAACAGGTTCAATAGTGGCACATCTGTTATGGGGGAAACCAACCACTCTCTAATTTGACTTAAGGCACACTCCATGGGAGGGAATATATACCTAATACTAAAAGCCTACAACAGGGGTAGTTATGAGCCTAAGGGGTGTAATATCTTCTGCTATCTAGCCAGATATACTATGTATATACTATGCTCACCAAACTGGCCAGTAAGCACTTCTCTTAATGTTCATATCCATATATTAATGCTACCCTCACTTTTGGCTACAGAACTTTATCTTTTAAGATGGCAGGGACCTTGGGATGACTCAGGAGGCACCATGGTGCTGAGAAGTGATAGAGAGTGCTCAGCACTGAAATATCTCAATTACACCTTCCATGGCTCAGAGTCCATTGAGGAAGAGGTGGAGGAAAGAATGTAAGAGCCAAAGGAAGGGTAAGACTCCTTACAACGTGCTCCTCCAGACACAAAATGGCCTGGATATCCATGACCTCACAGTGCCTGACACAAGTCCATCATAATAGGAAGAAAAGATCATGACATCAAAATAAAAGAGAGAATGATTGAAAGGGGGAGGGGATATGATGGAGACTAGAGTTTCAAAGGGGAAAGTGGGAGGAGGGAAGGGAATTACCATGAGATATTGTTTATAATTATGGAAGTTGTCAATAAAAAAAAAGCTTCTGTTCCCCAATGGTGGTTACTACAGATATTAAAAAATGAAGTGAATATTGAGTACTCAGTACTAAATGAGATGTTGCTATCATGCTTTCCAAGGTTCAAGGAATACTGAAGAAAAGGGGGCAGAAAGAATTAAGAGCTGGCTAGGCATGCAGACCTTTAATCCCAGCACTTGGGAGGCAGAGGTAGAAGGATCACCATGAGTTCAAGGCTACCCTGAGACTACATAGTGAATTCCACGTCAGTCTGACCTACAGTTCAGACTCTACCACAAAAAAAAAAAAAAGGAAAAGAAAAAAGGAAAAGAAATTAAGAGCTGGAGGATAGAGAGGAATATGTTGGATGGAATGCTATCTTCTGGATGTAAGTGAGCAATGGATTCCTAACAGCTATCATTAGCTATATCAGAACTCTACCTCAACATTTCAACATGGATCATGAAGGAGGGCAAAAATATATACATAAATAAAAATAAACCAGGAATTAGACAGAAAGAAGAAGGGCAACAGTGGAAGAAGGGCACAGGTGGAGACAGTGAGAGGAAAAAGTAAGGGGAGAGGATTATGACCAAAATATACCATATAAATGTGTGGAATTTATCAATAAAAAAGTTTTTAAGCCAGGCATGATGGCACATGCCTTGAATCCCAGCACTTGGAAGGCAGAGGTAAGAGGATCACTGTAGGTTGAGACTACATAATTCCAGGTTAGCCTGGGCTAGAGTGAGACCCTAACTCAAAAAATAAAAATATATATATATATATATATTTTTTTTAATTAATTTATTTATTTATTTGAGAGCGACAGACACAGAGAGAAAGACAGATAGAGGGAGAGAGAGAGAATGGGCGCGCCAGGGCTTCCAGCCTCTGCAAATGAACTCCAGACGCGTGCGCCCCTTTGTGTATCTGGCTAACGTGGGACCTGGGGAACCGAGCCTCGAACCGGGGTCCTTAGGCTTCACAGGCAAGCGCTTAACCGCTAAGCTATCTCTCCAGCCCAAATGTATATATTTTTTAAAATAGACATATAACAAACATGGAGATCCGAACAGTTATCAATAATCTCCCAACTAAAAAAACCCAGCCCAGATGGATTCACTGCTGAATTTTATCAGACCTTTAAGGAAGAGTTAACACCACTACTTCTTAAGCTTTTCCAGAAAATAGAAAAAGAAGGAATTCTACCAAAATCCTTCTATGAGGCCAGCATCACCCTGATACCAAAACCAGGCAAAGATAGAACAAATAAAGAAAATTACAGACCAATCTCCCTCATGAACATAGATGCAAAAATGCTCAACAAAATATTGGCACACAGAAGACAAGAGAATATCAAAAAGATCATTCACCCTGACCAAGTAGACTTTATCCCAGAGATGCAGGGATGGTTCAACATACGCAAATCTATAAATGTAATACATTATATAAACGGGTTGAAGGACAAAAATCACATGATCATCTCATTAGACGCAGAGAAAGCATTTGACAAAATCCAACATCCCTTCATGATAAAAGTCCTACACAGACTGGGAATAGAAAGAACATATCTCAATATAATAAAGGCTATTTATGACAAGCCTACAGCCAACATATTACTAAATGGGGAAAAACTGGAAGCTTTTCCACGAAAATCAGGAACAAGAAAAGGGTGTCCACTATCCCCACTTTTATTTAATATAGTTCTGGAAGTCTTAGCCATAGCAATAAGGCAAGAGACACACATAAAAGGGATACAAATTGGAAAGGAAGAAATCAAGTTATCATTATTTGCAGATGACATGATTCTATACATAAAGGACCCTAAAGATTCTACTAGCAAACTGTTAGAGCTGATCAAAACCTACAGCCATGTAGCAGGATACAAAATAAATACATAGAAATCAGTAGCCTTCATATATGCTAACAACAAACACACAGAGGATGAAATCAGAGAATCGCTCCCATTCACAATTGGATCAAAAAAAATAAAGTACCTTGGAATAAACCTAACCAAGGAAGTAAAGAATCTCTACAATGAGAACTTTAAAACACTCAAGTGAGAAATTGCAGAAGACACTAGAAAGTAGAGAAACATCCCCTGTTCCTGGATTGGAAGAATCAATATTGTGAAAATGGCAATCTTACCAAAAGCAATCTACACATTTAATGCAATCCCTATCAAAATTCCAAAAGCATTCTTCATGGAAATAGAAAAAACAATCCAAAAATTCATTTGGAATCACAAAAACCCTCGAATATCTAAAATAATACTGAGTAACAAAAATAAGGCTGGTGGTATCACCATACCTGATTTTAACCTATACTACAGAGCCATAGTAACAAAAACAGCATGGTACTGGCACAAAAGCAGAATGTAGATCAATGGAACAGAATAGAGGACCCAGATGTAAGCCCAAGTAGCTAGAGCCACCTGATATTCAATAAAAATGCCAAAAATACTCATTGGAGAAAAGACAGTCTCTTCAGCAAATGGTGTTGGGAACACTGGATATATATCTGCAGAAGGATGAAAATAGATTCTTCTCTCTCGCCATGCACAAGAATTAAGTCCAAATGGATTAAAGACCTTAACATCAGACCTGAAACTCTGAAACTGCTAGAAGAAAAAGTAGGGGAAACCCTTCAATATATTTGTCTTGGCAAAGACTTTCTGAATACAACCCCAACTGCTCAGGCAATAAAACCACAGATTAATCACTGGGACCTCATGAAATTACAAAGATTTTGTACTGCAAAGGACACAGTGAAAAAAGCAAAGAGGCAACCTACAGATTGGGAAAAACTCTTCGCCAGCTATATATCTGACAGAGGATTAATATCTAGGATATAAAAAGAACTCAAAAAGTTAAATAATAAGGAATCAAACAAGCCAATCAAAAAATGGGCTATGAAGCTACATAGAGCATTCTCAAAGGAAGAAATACGAATGGCATATAAGCATCTAAAAAAATGTTCTACGTCACTAGTCATCAGGGAAATGCAGATTAAAACTACACTGAGATTCCATCTTACTCCTGTCAGATTGGCCACCATCATGAAAACAAATGATCATAAATGTTGATGGGGATGTGGAAAAAGAGGAACCCTTCTACACTGCTGATGGGAATGCAATCTGGTCCAGCCATTGTGGAAATCAGTGTGGAGGTTCCCACAACAGCTAAAGTTTGATCTACCATATGACCCAGATATAGCACTCCTAGGAATATATCCAAAGGAATCATCTCATTTCCTTAGAAGTAAGTGGTCAACGATGTTTATTGCTGCTCAATTTATAATGGCTGTGAAATGGAACCAGCCTAGATGTCCCTCAACTGATGAGTGGATAATGAAGATGTGGCACATTTATACAATGAAGTTCTACTCCATGGTAAAGAAAAATGATGTTATGAAATTTGCAGAAAAATGGATGGACCTAGAAAGAATTATACTAAGTGAGGTAACCCAGGCCCAGAAAGCCAAGTGCCACATGTTCTCTCTCATATGTGGATCCTACCTACAGATGATTAGGCTTCTGCGTGAGAAGGAAAATACTTAGTAGCAGAGGCCAGTAAGTTAAAAAGGAGACATAAAGAGAGGAGGGTACTTAGTAGTTTGATATTGTAAATACGTAAGCACAATGATTGAAATGGGGAGGTAATATGATGGAGAATGGAATTTCAAAGGGGAAAGTGTCAGGGGGGAGGAAAGGAATTACCATGGGATTTTTTTTATAATCATGGAAAATGCTAATAAAAACTTTAAAACATAAAAATTTTAAAAATTAAAAAAAAAGAAAATATCTAGGGTCAGATGTCTTTATAATTACTATTTCAGAGAAGGATACCTCCAAAATAAACAACAAAGGAAAACTCCCTTGATAGGTACTTTTATTTATCAGCAGATACAAGTTTTCGGAGTTGTATTAGGGTCCTATAGGGAGAGAGCACTTATATAATGCTTATGTATTAGGTAGAGGATTGCTTAGATCTGCTTTCATGCTACAGATTGAGTACTGAGTAGTGCTGTCTGCATTCTAGAGAGGCTGAGAACCTGGGAGCTGCTCAGCCTATGATGCTGGTTGCCTCAGCTGTCCCAGTCTGGTGATGAAGGCAACTCTCACTTTTGGTAGAGAATTTTCTCTTTTCAGATGGTAGTGACCTTGGGATCATGGTGCTGGAAAGAAGTGACAGGAATGCTCAGTACTGTAATACCAATATCAAAACTTCCAAGACTCAGGATCTATTGCAGAAGGAGTAGCAGAAAGAAAGTAAGAGCCAAAGGAAGGGTAGGACTCCTTACAAAATTCTCCCCCCAGACACAAAATGGCCTGGATATCCATGACCTCACAGTGCCTGATACTACCTACACAAGAACATCATAATAGGAGTAAAACATGATGATATCAAAAAGAGAGACTGATTGAAAGGGGGAGATATGATGGAGAATAGAGTTTCAAAGGAAAGGGAGGGCATTACCATGGGATATTTTTTATAATCATGGAAGTTGTTAATAATGTTCAAAGAACTCAGAGAACAAATCAAAGGAGTCAAAGAGAAACTGAAAGAGGAAATCAAAAGAATCAAAGAGGACACAGGACACCAATTTCATGAAATAAAGAAGGGAATACAAGACATAAATAAGGAAATAGAAATAATAAAGAAAAACCAGTCAGAATTACTAGCAATGAAGAACACAGTTAATGAAAAAAGAAAAACTCTACAGAAAATCTCACCAGTAGAATGAATGAAGGAGAGGACAGAATATCTAAGCTAGAAGACCAGGTGGCAGATCTAATACAGTCCAACAAAGAGAAAGAGAAACTTATAGAAAAGTATGAGTGGGAATTTCAAGATATTCGGGACACTATGAAAAGATCCAATATAAGAATTCACTTGTTACATTCTGAACTGAATGAAAATGCAGACTATCTCTAGAAGGATTTGAGAAATGGTAAACACTAGTTGGAAGGAGTCTGACATAAGTACTAAATGCAAGAGCATAGTAATTACTGTAATGTGCACCACAAGGAGAAGGAGTCAGCAGTGAGCACAGGAGATGTTTAGCTGTAATGTGGAATTGCTTCTCTAGTGACTTGTCATCTCTGCTGAGCTTCTTATCCAAGATAACATGATCATAAATGTTAAGTCACAAGTAAAATAAAAAACTTAGGTATGGTGGTGCAAAGCTGTAATCCCATAACTCAGGAGGCATAAGTATCAGGACAGTGGTAAGTTTGAGTGAGGCCAGACAGGGGTACATAACAAAACAGTGTCTCAAACAAAAGATTAAAAAAAGAAAGAAAGAAAGAAACTTGATTCTAATGAAGGTTTGACTATTCAGTTCACTGCATAACCAAAACCAATGAGCACCAATGACATCTGCTTTATAAGACCCTTACTCTCAAGATGTCAACAGAAGTTCAGCATACCAACAATTAGGGTAATCAAATAATTTAATGTCCAAATCAAGACATTTAAAAATGAAGATGAGCCAGACATGGTGGCACACGCCTTTAATCCCAGCACTTGGGAGGCTGTGGTAGGAAGATCGCTGTGAGTTTGAGGCCACCCTGAGACTCCATAGTGAATTCCAGGTCAGCCTGAGCTAAAGTGAGACCCTACCTCAAAAAGCCAAAAAAAAAAAAAAAAGATGGAGAAAAACCAGGGACAAACTAGCACTATTTCCAGAAAACAAGAGCACATGAGCCCATAATTATAACTAAAAGATGTATGGCAGTAAACTGAAAATCCCACCAACAATGTCCTATTTTAGAGACAGAATACAAATCTATATCCCTGTGGGAATGAAAAAGACAGTTAACACCAGATATGGTGGTGCATGCCTCTAGTTCCAGCACTCAAGACGCTGAGGTAGGATGATTGCCATGAACTCCAAGCCAGCCTGAGCTACACAGTAAGTTCCAGGATAGTCTGGTAGAGTTAAGATCCTGCCTCAAAAAAAAAAAAAAAAAGGAAAAGAAAGAATAACAATAATAAATACCAGAAGCAGATTAACAGTTCAATGTTTTCTGCAAGTAAACATGAGATGTGTCTCAAACATACATCCCCAGCACTGCAAAACAAAACAAAAATAAGTCTACTGATTCTCTAGCAAAATACTTAGTGGCTAAGGGGACAGGGAGAAACCCAGCTGAGCAAATATGAAAAGGAAGGCTGAGGAGCCTGCAGGAAGTCCAGACTGGTAAGATGTACCAACATTAGCATCATGTATCTATAAACATAAACGTTCATTTCTTCTTCAGTTTTATCAAAGAAAAAAAATCCTCATCTTTACCTAAGAGGATCATAAAGTACAAGTGCAGAGCCCCAATTTTCCTGACTGCCATTTCTTACCTACAGAAGAATTTTACACAAAAATTCAGAACTACTAAACTTATTATAAAGAGTATTATTTGGGGTGGGAACAAGGAGGAAATTAAATTAGCTTTCTGAAGTTTCAGATCATTCACCATGTTCTAGCAAAACATTTAAGTAAAAGGACTAGTTTTGCTTATTAGGGTTAAGCTCTCATCCCTAAATAGCTAGACCTGGGCTTCATTCCTCAGAAAGAAGCAATATTGCAGAAAACGATGCAAGTTGCTATTACTTGTCCTCAACAGTGGGAGAAATACCTTTATGGCTAGCTAAAAATGTACAGGTTCTTTTCTTTAGACAGTATTAGAAATCAATCTTCTCTCTAAAGTCTCGTATTAGCTATACATCAGTCTCCAAGACCATTTGTTCAGATCGACATTTTAAGACTATTAGTCATCCCAAATTCAACCATAAAAAGTAATTAGCGGGCTGGAGAGATGGCTTAGCGGTTAAGTGCTTGCCTGTGAAGCCTAAGGACCCCGGTTCGAGGCTCGACCCCCAGGACCCACGTTAGCCAGATGCACAAGGAGGTGCACGCATCTGGAGTTCGTTTGCAGTGGCTGGAAGCCCTGGCACGCCCATTCTCATTCTCTCTCTCTCTGTATCTGCCTCTTTCTGTCTCTGTCACTCTCAAATAAATAAATAAAAATGAACAACAAAAAAAAAAAAGTAATTAGCTAAGTTGAAAAGGAGACATAAAGGGAAGAGAAAGGAAGGGAGGAGGATACTTAATAGGTTGATATTGTATATATGTAATTACAATGATTGTAATGGGGAGGTAATATGATGGAGAATGGAATTTCAAATGGGAAAGTGTGGGGGTGGGGAGGGAGGGAATTACCATGGGATATATTTTGTAATCATGGAAAATGTTAATAAAAATTAAAAAAAAAAAAGTAATTAGCAAGTGACTGACTGAATAAGCTTTTTCTCAAGACTCTAGCAGGAAGAGGAATTCCAGAAGCAGTTCTACCACTATGGCATTTGGCTTCATGTGCAAAGTAACAGGGACTGAAAATGAGTGCATTCGTTTTAAAAGTCAGCAATTCCAACTGCCTGCCTAAAACTAAACATGATACTCAAGGAATCCTATTCTATCTACTTCTTACTTGATACGTACAAAAACAGGAAGAAAATGCTTTTTAGGACAAGGCTTCGGAAAGCACAAGCCTCCTAAAACACTTGTTCAAGATATCCAGACCCCAAGGCAGTCTCTAGGAACTGGGGTACCGTTAACAAGAAATCCAGGTGGATTCTCATGGCCCCCAGCTCAAATTTGGTCTTCAAAATATCTTCATATCCGTAGGGATACACCAAGATTTTCCCATGGATTAAGCAGACATGTATAGATATATGGAAATCAATATCAAGACCTTCAATTCCTATATGGGCATTAGCCTAAAATTGATGTGGCTAAAATCTCTACAGAAATAAAAACATTCAATTCTCTTTAATAACTTCACTCTTCACCCAAATCTTACTGTGGACCACTACCTCAGGGTGGCATAGAGACCAAAATGCCTGAAGAACTTCCAAGAAACAATGAGCCAAGAAAGCGAAGCAAGGAAAGGATTATACTAAGTGAGGTAATCCAGGCCCAGAAAGCCAAGCGCCACATGTTCTCTCTCATATGTGGATCCTAGCTACAGATGATTGGGCTTCTGCAACTGCAAACGAACTACAGACGCATGCACCCCCTTGTGCATCTGGCTAACGTGGGTCCTGGGGAATCCAGCCTCAAACCGGGATACTTAGGCTTCACAGGCAAGCGCTTAACAGCTAAGCCATCTCTCCAGCCCGGCAAGGTATTTTTAAATAGAACAAACATGTTGAATTTAAAATATGAACAACCCTGTCAATTTTCAGTTTGTTTTGCTTTGGTCTAACTTTGTGTGTGTTCATCACCCATCAGTTACTGTGAGGATGTTTATTCTAAATGAGTATTGTTTCATGTTTGTTTGGGGAAATGTAGCTAAACATGGTACAGACACAAAAATTGAGGTTAGATCAAGGGAACAAAAGAAGGGCCACATGTAAAAACAGTCATCAGATTTTTGATAAAAATTCCAAAAATACTCAGGAGAGAAGACAGCCTTTTTAACAAATGGTGCTGGGAAAACTGCTTATATGTAAAAGGATAAGAGCTGGAGATAGGTTCAATTTCCTTGTTCCCACATAAAGCCAGATGCACAAAGTGGCACAAGCATCTGGAGTTCCTTTATAGTGGCTGGAAATCCTGGTACACCCATTTCCCCCCCCCAATTTACCCCTCCTCCTCTGCTTCCTCCTTCTCGTTCTCTCTCACTCTCTGCTTGCAAATAAATTTAAATAATAATAATAATAATAATATATGTAGAAGGATGAAACTAGATCCTTATCTCTCTCCATGCACAAAAATCAGCCCCAAATGGAACTAAGAGTTTAACATCAGACTTAAAACTCTGAAACTGCTAAAGAGTAGAGGAAACCCTTCAATATACAGCCATGGTCAAGGACATTCTGAACGGAACCCCAGTCACTCCAGTTGTAATACCACTAATCAACCGCTAGGACCATATGAAATTAAAAAGCTTTTGTACAGCAATGGACACTGTGAATAGAGCAAAGAGGCCGACTACAGAATAGGAGAAAATCTTTGCCAGCTAAAAATCTGACAGGGGATTAATATCTACAATATACAAAGACCTAAGAAAAAAAAAACAAAGAAGTCAAACAACCCAAACAAAAAATGGGCTAGGGAGCCTGGTGTTGTGGTGCAACATCTTTAATACCAGAACTTGGGAGGCAAAATAGGAGGATCATCATGAGTTTGAGGATACCCTGAAACTACAGTGAATTCCAGGTCATCCTGAGCTACAGTGTGACCTTATCAGAAGAAAAAAAAAAAAAAGTGGTAAGAAGGTTAGGGAAACGAGCGCGGTGCACTTGAGGCAGAAGTAGGAAGATCAATGGCTGAGTTCAAGGCCACCCTGAGAATAAAGAGTGAATTCTAAGTTAGCCTGGGCTAGTGTGAGACCCTACCTCAGAAAAAAAAAAAATGGGGGGGGGACTGAAGTGATGGCTTAGTGCGCAGTGGTTAAGGCACTTGCCAGCAAAGCCAAAGAACCCAGGTCTGATTCTCCAGTACCCACATAAAGCCAGATGCACAAGGGGGTACATGTATCTGGAGTTTGTTTGCACTGGCTAAAGGCCCTACTTCATCCATTCTCTCTATATATATATGCCTCTCTTTTTCACAAATAAATAAATATTTAAAATTTTTTTAAATGGGCTGGAAGCGTGGTAACACACACCTTTAGTCACAGCACTCAGGAGGTCACTGTGAATGCAAGGACAGCCTGGGACTACAGAGTCAGCCAGCCTGGGCTAAAGTGAGACCCTACCTCAAAACCCCTTCCTCTCCCCCCCACAAAATAATTGGGCTAGGACTGGGGAGATGGCTCAGCACTTAAATGTGCTTGTCTGCAAAGCCTGTTGGCCTAGATTCATCTCCCTAGTACCCACATAAGGCCAGATGTACAAAGAGGTACATGCAACTGAAATTGGTTTGTAGCAATATGCCCATTTGTGCTCCCTCTTTCTCTCTTGAAAAAATAAATAAAATGGGCTATAAGACTGAATAAAGGGTTCTTCCGCAGGGCATGTTAGCACATGCCTTTAATCCCAGCACTTGGGAGGCAAAGGTAGAGGATCGCCATGAGTTCTAGGCCAAGTGAGCTAGAGTGAGACCCTACCTAGAAAAACCAAAAACATAAAATAAAACATTAAAAAAGAAGAAGAGGGCTGGAAAGATGGCTTCATGGTTAAAGCACTTGCCTGCACAGCCAAAGGACCCAGGTTCAATTCTCCAGGAACCACATAAGCCAGATGCACAAGGTGGCACATGCATCTTGAGTTCATTTGCAGTGTCTGGAGGCCCTAGCACACCCATTCAGTCTCATCCTTATTCTTTTTCTCACTTACTCTCTCCTATTCCTCCCTACCTCTTTCCCTCCTCAAATAAATAAATAAAATTATTTTAAAAAGAAAGAGTTCCAGTTAAGATGGCGATGTACCAAGCCAAAGCAGCCTATGGAAGAAAAAGCCAAAAAAATACCTCAGCAAAATACACACTTTTACTAAAAAGTGAGGTGTATAGGAAATTGAAAGGGCAGTGGAGAAGTAGGAGAGATCCAAAGCATCCAGAGCCCACACAGGCCAGCAAAAGCAGCTCTGGTAGGTCTACCGATCGTGGCAGCGGCAGAGGCGCACCAGAAAGCTGCCAGGCTTGGCTTGAGCCACAGGAAAAGCCAGGTGAGGGGAGCTTCCACTCATACCGGCCCTCTCCGCAAACTCAAGAAATGTGAAGAAAGAGCGGCAATGAATAATGGAGGAGCAGATCACACAGTAGAAGAACACGTGGACCAGCAAGAAAACTAGAGCAGCATGGGCAGCCTCCCCTCCCCCAAGGCCAGTGCCCACCTCCAGCGAACAGAGCAGCAGTACAGGCACCCCAGCCAGGTTAACGTGACCCAACAGAAGGACCCAAGCAGGAGCAGAGGTAACTGAGACTACACCAGGGAAGGGTCTCAACAGGTCACAAGCTGATTTGTAACCCTCAACAGATCAGAAATCTTAACCTCCTTGTTGTCAGGATTAAGGGTATGGGTGGGGTACCAAACACCCTAAGGGACAGTTAGAGGATCTGGTTGTCATAATTCCTACTCCTGGATAAATACTCTGAGAGTCTTCAGAGACACCCTTAACACCTTAAGCTCCTACGGTGAAGTTATACAACATCAGATTATCTGATAAATCTAATAATACCCAGCTAACTAGAAAATCCAATCAATAATTAATCCAGGATGCAAAAAATATATACATTAAAACACAAAAAACACCAAAAATAGAAACAATATAAATCTACCAAAAAGTATTAATACATCAGAAATAAACTCCAGTGAGAATGAGTTATAAGAAATGCCTGAGAAAGATATCAAAAACAGTCAAAGAAGAAATCAAAGAGGAAATCAAAGGAAACAAAGAAAACATAGGACAACAATTTAATGAAATAAACAGGTCAATACTAGACATAAATAAGGAAAAAGAAATAATAAAGAAAAACCAGTCAAAATTACTAGCAATGAAGAACACAGTTAATGAAATAAAAAACTCTGTAGAAAATCTCACCAGTAGAATGGGTGAAGGAGAGAACAGAATATCTAAGGTAGAAGACCAGGTGGCAGACTTCAACACCCTACTCTCATCAATTGACAAGTCATCCCGGGAAAAAATAAACAGAGAGGCATCAGTACTAAATGAGGTCATAGAAGGAATGGACCTAACAGATATATACAGGACATTTCATCCAAATGCTGCAGAATATACATTCTTTTCAGCAGCACATGGAACATTCTCTAAAATAGACCATATATTAAGACTCAAAGCAAATCTTAACAAATACAGGAAAACTGAAATAATTCCCTGCATTCTATCTGACCACAATGGAATCAAACTACAAATCAGTAACAAGAAAGGGTATAGAGCATACACAAAATCATGGAAATTAAACAAAACACTACTAAATGATGAATGGGCTAATGAAGAAATCAAGAAAGGAAATCAAAAAATTTAGAGTCAAATGGTAATGAGAACACAACATACCAAAATCTCTGGGACAAAATGAAGGCAATCCTAAGAGGTAAATTTATAGCTTTAAGTACCTATATTAAGAAATTAGAAAGCCAGGCGTGGTGACACACGCCTTTAATCCCAGCACTTGGGAGGCAGAGGAAGGTGGATCGCCATGAGTTCGAGGCCACCCTGAGAATACATAGTGAATTCCAGGTCAGCCTGGACTAGAGTGAGACCCTACCTCAAAACACCAAAAAAACCCAAAAAACAGAAATTAGAAAGGTCGCAAGTAAACAACCTAATCTTTACCTTAAAGCCTTGGAAAAAGAAGAACAAAGCAAACCAAAAATCAGTAGCCGGTGCCGGGCGTGGTGGCACACACCTTTAATCCCAGCACTCGGGAAGCAGAGGTAGGAGGATCGCCATCAATTCGAGGCCACCCTGAGACTACAGAGTTAATTCCAGGTCAGCCTGGACCAGAGTGAGACCCTACCTCAAAAAAACAAACAAACAAACAAAAAAATCAGTAGACGGGAAGAAATAACAAAGATTAGGGCAGAAATTAATGAAATAGAAACAAAAATAAAAACAATCCAAAGAATTAATGAAACAAAGAGTTGGTCCTTTGAAAGGATAAACAAGATTGATAAACCCTTAGCAAACCTGACCAGAAGAGAGAAGAGACACAAATTAATAAAATCAGAGATGAAAAAGGTAACAACAGATTCCAGAGAAATTCAAAAAATCATAGGGATACACTATAAAAGCATATACTCCACAAAGTATGAAAATCTGAAAGAAATGGATGATTTCCTTGATTTATATTACCTACCTAAATTAAATCAAAATGATATCAATCATTCAAATAGACCTATACCAAGCAAGGAGATCTGAACAGTTATCAAAAATCTCCCAACTAAACAAAGCCCAGGCCCAGATGGATTCATTGCTGAATTTTACCAGACCTTCAGGGAAGAACTAATGCCATTGCTTCTTAACCTTTTCCATAAAATAGAAAAAGGAATCCTACTAAATTCGTTCTATGAAGCCAGCATCACCCTGATACCAAAACCAGGTAAAGATAGAACAAATAAAGACAATTAAAGACCAATCTCCCTCATGAACATAGAGGCAAAAATTCTCAACAAAATATTGGCAACCAGAATATAAGAATATATCAGAAAGATCATTCACACTGACCAAGTAGGCTTTATCCCAGAGATGCAGGGATGGTTCAACATACACAAACTGATAAATTTAATACATTATATAAATGGACTGAAGAACAAAAATCATATGATCATCACATTAGACACAGAGAAAGCATTTGACAAAATCCAACATCCCTTCATGATAAAAGTCCTACACAGACTGGGAATAGAAGGAACATTTCTCAATATAATAAACTGGAAGCTTTTCCACTAAAATCAGGAACAAGACAAGGGTGTCCACTGTCCCCACTTTTATTTAATATAGTACTGGACGTCTCAGCCATAGCAAAGAGGCAACATACAGAATGGGAAAAAAAATCTTTGCCAGCTATATATCTGATAGAGGATTAATATCTAGGATACACAAAGAACTCAGCCGGGCGTGGTGGCGCACACCTTTAATCCCAGCACTTGGGAAGCAGAGGTAGGAGGATCACCATGAGTTCAAGGCCACCCTGAGATGACAGAGTTAATTCCAGGTCAGCCTGGACCAGAATGAGACCCTACCTCGAAAAACCAAAAAAATAAAAATAAAAAAAATAAAAAACCTCAAAAAGTTAAATAATAATAACTCAAACAACCCAATTTAAAAATGGGCTATGGAGCTAAATAGAGCATTCTCAAAGGAAGAAATATGAATGGCATATAATCATTTAAAAAATGTTCTACGTCACTAGTCATCAGGGAAATGCAGATTGAAACTACATTGAGATTCCATCTCACTCCTGTCAGATTGCCTATCATGAAAACAAATGATCATAAATGCTGGCAGGGATGCGGAAAAAGAGGAGCTCTTCTACACTGTTGGTGGGAATGCAATCTGGCCCAGCCATTGTGAAAATCAGTGTGGAGGTTCCTAACACAGCTAAAGATTGATCTACCATATGACCCAGCTACAGCACTCCTAGGCATATATCCTAAGGACTCATCCCACTTCCTTAGAAGTACATGCTCAACCATGTTTATTGCCACTCAATTCATAATAGCTGGGAAATGGAACCTGCCTAGATGTCCCTCAACTGATGAGTGGATAATAAAGATGTGGCACATTTATACAATGGAGTTCTACTCAGCGGTAAAGAAAAATGAAGGTATGAAATTTGCAGGGAAATGGATGGATCTGGAAAGGATTATACTAAGTGAGGTAACCCAGGCCTAGAAAGCCAAGTGCCGCATGTTCTCCCTCATATTTGGATCCTAGCTACAGATGATTGGGCTTCTGTGTGAGAAGGAAAAAACTCAGTAGCAGAGGCCAGTAATTTAAAAAGGAGATATAAAGGGAAGAGAAAGAAAGGGAGGAAGGGACTTAATAGGGTGTTATTGTATATATGCAAGCAAAAGAATAGATTAATGGGGGTGAAAAGGCCCAAAGTGAGGTCAGGGGAAGAGATTAAGTAAAGGAAAGGTGGAGGTAGGGCTAATCAAAATCTAAGAGTATGCAAATAAATCATATGGAATCCTCTGGTTTTGGACAATAGAACACTCAGGAGCCATAGATCATTGTTAGGAAATTTTCAGTACCAGGGATGGGATACTTCCGGTGAGTTGTTGGCCAGGGAGGTCCCTGATGCCCACAAAACATTATAAACCATTGCTGAGGCCTTTGGTTTCCCACCAGGAATAGATGGTAAGACCCTATTGCTGAAGACTCCACATACTTGCGCTACGAGGCCACTGAGAAATCCTGCTGGAACTGAGCTGATAACCTCCTCCATGTAGACCAGCTGACAGAAAGCTGGAAGAAGCCATTCTACTGTAGTTCACTGGGAGAAAAGACATACCACCAGTGAAGATACTCAACAGTGGACACTGCAAGCTTTATAATTGGCCAGCCAGCCTAAATGAGCCAACGGGTACAATAGTGGCACGTCTGTCATGGTGGAAACCAAGTGCCCTCCAATTAGCCTGGAGGCCCACTCCATGGGGGGAAACACATCCCTGATACTGAAAACTTAAAACAGGGGTTGTCATGAGCCCTAGAGGTATAACATCTGCTGATGTTTGGATAAGTATATATACTATGCTTATCAAACTGCCCAGTAAGCACTTCTCTTAATATTCATACCCTTATGTTAATGCTACTCTCACTTTGGGTAGAGAATCTCTTTTCAGATGCCCAGTAAGCACTTCTCGTAATATTCATAACCTTATATTAATACTACTCTCACTTTGGGTAGAGAATCTTTTTCCAGATGGCAGTAACCTTGGGATGACTCAGAAAGTATCATAGTGCTGGAAAGAAGTGACTGAAGTACTGAGTAACATCCTGATCACACCTTCCAAAACTCAGGGTCTAATGAGGAAGAGGTGGCAGAAAGAATGTAAGGGCCAAAGGAAGGGTAGGACTCCTTACAGCATGCTCCCTCCAGACATAAAATGGCCTGGATATCCATGACCTCATAGTGCCTGACACTACCTACACAAGACCATCATAAGAGGAGGAAAAGACCATGACATCAAAATAAAAGAGAGACTGAGATGGGGAGGGGATATGATGAAGAATGGAATTTCAAAGGGGAAAGTGTGGGGGGGGGGGTATTACCATGGGATACTTTTTATATTCATAGAAAATGTTAATAAAAATCGAGAAAGAAAAAAAAAAGAAAGAAAACCTAGGGCTGAAGAGATTGCTTAGCAGTTAAGGCACTTGCCTGCAAATCCAAAGGACCGAGGTTTGATTCCCAAGACCCATGTAAGCCAGATGCACAAGATGGTGCATGTGTCTGGAGTTTGTTTACAGTGGCTGGAGGCCCTGGCACACCCATATTCATTCATTCTCTCTCTCTTTCTCTCTGCCTCTTTCCCTCTCTCACTCTCTCAAATAAGTAAAAAATAATTTTTTTAAAAAAAAAGAGAGAGCTGGGCTTGGTGGCGCACACCTTTAATCCCAGCACTCGGGAGGCAGAGGTAGGAGGATTGCCATGAGTTCAAGACCACTGTGAGATGACAGAGTTAATTCCAGGTCAGCCTGGACCAGAGTGAGACCCTACCTCAAAAAACCAAAAAAAAAAAAAAAAAGAGAGAGAGAGAGAGAGAGAGGCTGGAGATATGGCTTAGCAGTTAAGGTGTTTGCCTGTAAAGCCAAAGGACCTCGATTCAATCCTCTAGGACCCAGTGCATGCGTCCAGAGTTAAGTCTGCAGTGATTGAAGGCCCTGGTGCACTCCCTCTATCTCTCGCTCTCTCTCCCTGTCTCTCCCTCTCCCTCCCTCTCCCTCTCTCTCTCTCTCTCTCTCTCTCTCTCTCTCTCTCTCTCTCTCAAATAAATAAGTAATAAAATATTTTTAAACATTTAAACAAAATAAAATATTAGCTGGGTGTAGTGTTGTACGCCCTTAATGCCAGCACTTGGGAGACAAGAGATGGGAGTATCGCAGTTGTGGGTCTGAGGCCACCCTGAGACTACATAATGAATTCCAAATCAGCCTGGGCTAGAGTGAGACCCTATTTTAAAAAAGAAAAAAAATCTAGGACTGGTGGTGCAAGCCTTTAATCCCCGCACTAGTGAGGCAGAGTTAGGAGGATTGCAGTGAGTTCAAGGCTACCCTGAGAATACAGAGTGAATTCCAGGTCAGCCTGGGCTAGAGTGAGACCCTACCTCAAAAAAACAATAAATAAATAAATGAAAATAAAAACAAAAAAGAGCAATTTGCTTGTAACTTGTAAGTAATACTGGTAGAAAATTCTAAGCAGGGAGAAAAGCAAAGAAGCCTACAGATGACCTATTATGTAGAAACATGGGTATGTGAAAGAGTAGCCTGGGTATTTCTAGACAGAAAAGGAAGCCACTGAAGAAGAAATTAGAAATCAAGACAGTCATTCAACAAATAGTCACTGAATGCCTAAATGCTGAGCTGGCATTCCTAAAACAAGAACACAAAGTCCTGACACTAACAGAATGCAACAGACAATAAATAAATAACAAGTACTAAGATAACACAGTAGAAATGATACAGGAATTTGGGGGTTCCTTACCAATGCACCAATAGTTTTAGGGGGTACCCAGATTCTTGTGTAACGAATTAAATGAATGAAATCCACAGACCGAAGGATAAGATTCAGAAAGATTGTATTATAGCTTAAAGCTGTAGGACAGAAAGCCTTAAGAGAAGGGGAAATTAAGGGAAGAAAGGGATTAAAGGGGAGGAAAGGAAGGAATTAGCAAGCCCAGAACTTAAAAATGGGAGAGCTCTAACCCAAGGAGCCAAGAAGGGGCTTGAGAAGCACACCTGGAGGCTCAAGTTGGGGTTTTTACAAGGAAGGGTGGCTGGTTTAGCCAGTCTAGGATTTTCTAGAAAAGTGCAATCTTCCCAGAAATCTTAATTCCGTAAGGGCTTTCTTGGAAAGGAGTAGAAGGACTCTCTAAGGAGACAGAGATAAGAAAAAGCCAGACCATTCTCACATTTCTGTCTTAGATTCTCCCCATAGGCTCAAGGATAATTCCTGCATTTAGTCAAGGAGAAAACTATTCACTTAGGAGCCTTGTAACCCCTAAATTGTCTGCCTCAGAAAGGAGAGGGTTGATGTTTCAGACCATACAAAGGAAGACATTTCAGAGAAGGTGAAATCCAGGACAGTCCAGAAAGAAATTAACCAGAAAAATATTTGGAAAGAACATTTAAGGACAAAAAGGGATGAGAGGGGAGTAAAGTTAGGGTGACTGGACCACTGAAGGTGAAAAGTGCAGGAAAGTTTATACTTGCTAGAAATTAAAGATGATCTGACTTCTTATCTCTTGCCTAGTTCCTTAGGAACCTGTTTTTCTACCATCAGGACCCTTCCTGGGAGGGAGTTCTTTCATAGGATTTAAACATTGTGGCTCAGGCTGGAAAGATGGTTTAGTGGTTAAGGCTGTTGCTTGTGAAACCTAAGGACCCAGGTTCAATTCTCCAGGTCCCATGGAAGCCAGATGAACAAGGTGGTGCATGCATCTAGAATTTGTTTGCAGTGGCTAGAGGCCCTGGCACACCCTTTCTAAAAGTAAATTAGTTAAAAAAAAAAAAATTAGGGCTGGAGAGATGGCTTATTGGGTATGTGCTTGCCTGTGAGGCCTAAGGACCCCAGTTCTAGGCTCAATTCCCCAGGACCCACGTTAGCCAGATGCACAAGGGGCACACACATCTGGAGTTCATTTGCAGTGGCTAGAGGCCCTGGCCCGCCCATTCTCTCTCTCTGCCTCTTTCTCTCTCTGCGCCTGTCGCTTTCAAATAAATAAATAAAAATAAAAACAAAAAAAATTAAACATTGTGGTTGGTCAAGTTCAGCCCCCCCGGAACTTGGTGCCAGAGCTAACCTCTTTCTGAGACAGCCCATAGCCCTGACCAACCAGCTGTCCTCTGAGCAGAAAGACAGCCCACCACCATAAGGTCATAAATACCTTTGCAAGGGGAAGGCAGGCTCTCTGATCATTTTGGAACTTCCAGCTGTGGGTGAGGTTTTAATGTTTTCTTTTTTTGTTGTTGTTTTTTTGTTTTTTTTTTTTTACCTGCTGGGTTCTTTATCCCCTCCAGTTCCCCACATGGCAGGAGCTCCTTGAAGTTTTCTTTCCACTTTTTCTAAGCCCTTCACATGGCATCTCTAGCCATGTGGGTGCCTTTCCTTGGCTCTATACTTCCCTTCCCTCAACAAATATAATAATTTAATAATTATCCTTCTTAGTCTTTTTTATTCAACTCTTTGACTAAAATAGAAACAAACCTAGGGTTTAGAGTTCAAGGAGCTTCCTGGACCCCTAGCACCCCGTAACACTATTTTTGGCACTGGGCATCACCAGTTATCCTGAAACTTGTAATAATCATTAGCCCTAAGAGGACATATTTCATAAGAATCACCACTGTGGAACAGAGGATGGTAGGTCAGCTGGCAGAGTACTTAACAAGCATGAACAAAGCTGTGGGTTTGATACCCAACAGTGTATTAAAGTCAGGTGTGGTGGTACACCTCTGTACTCCCAGTATTGAAGAGATGGAGTCAGGAGAATCTGAAGTTTAGGGCATCCTCAAGGCCAGCCTGGGCTACCTGAGACTGTCTTAAAAAAAGAAAAAAAAATCACCACTATGCTTTTCAGCTAATGGTGATGCTATAATCTTTTTCTTTAAAATACTACCACTCAAAAAAAAAAAAAAAACTACAACTCTTTGGAGACTAAGTTCCCAAAATGAATAACAACAGTACATGAAGGGTAATGTTTGGTAGCCAAGCAAACATTAACACTCTGTGTCATAATCATCTATGGACCCCACCTCCCATAGCCTTAACATACTAATTTTAAGAAAGGGGAAAAACCACAATTGCCCTCTCTAGAATCTGAAGCACTGTATGTATGAAGGGAGGAACCATCTCAACTACCACTCCTTTTAGTCATCAACTAGCATACAAAAGGGAGGAAAGTGGAAGTAGCAGGGCTTTTTTGAGACCCATTAACAGAAAGTTATTTCTTCAGAAAACGCATGGCTATTTAAGATGGGTTTGTTTGCTTGCTTGGTTAAATGATTGGTTTGGTAATTTGAGACATACTCTCAGTCTGCTCCTGAACACTTAATTTAGTAATTGAAGAGGACCTTGAATTCCTAATCCTCCTGCCTCCATTTCCCAAGTTCTGGGATTATAGGCCTACACCATTATACCCAGAATTTATAATTTTTGTTTCTCTGAAAAAGCAGCTGGGCATGGTGGTGCACATCTTTAATTCCACACTTGTGAGGCAGAGGTAGGAGGAAGGTTGTCAAGTTCCAAAGTCAGCCTGGGCTAGAGCGAGACCCTACATTTGAAAACCAAAACAAAGGGAGGGGGCATAACTTTTTTCTTTGGATATCAGTCAAAACCCCTATCCTGACCCTTACTTAGTTACTTTCTCTGAAGTGCTCATTTCTCTCACCTCACTATCACCCTAGCTGCTGCTCAGACTTTAACTCAGAAACACATGGTTTTGTCTCTTCCTCTTCTTACCCACATCTCCCCTTCACCTAGCAGGCTGTCCACCCTCAAGCTTTAATAAAATAGCTCTTGGGCATTCATCTGAGTCTTTTTCTTTTTTTAGGCTAAGTCTCACTCTAGCCCAGGCTAACCTAGCACTCACATTATAGACCAAGCTGGTCTCAAACTATGATGTTCCTCCTAAATCAACCTCAGTGCTGAGGACTGAGATCAAAGGTGAGAAGCAGCAAACCTAATTTGCTATTTTTAATCCCTTCTTATCAGACTGGGGAGATGGCTCAGCTGTGAAAGGCACTTGCTTACAAAGCTCACAGGCCAGAGATTAGATTTACTCAGAACCCACACAAAGCTAGACATACAAAGTGGTGCCTACATCTGAAGCTCATTTGCAGCAAGAGGCCCTGGTGTGCCCATTCTCCCTTTCCACATCCTTTTCCCTCTCCTAGCAAATAAATACATTTTTAGATTACTTTATCTTTAAGATTGGTCCTTGATAATAGTTGACTTGTTATTTTGCTTCCATAGACCTGCCTACCAATGTTTTGAGAACACCTATGCCAAGTAACCATATACAGTAAGTACACTATGAAATTCTTACAGTGTTTAAGAGGCAGGCTCTCCCTATGCTGCCAGACTGCCCTCCAAGTCTTGGTCTCATCTGACCCTCCCAACCTCAGCCTCTAAGTAGCTAGGATTACTTCTAAGGAGCTTTTATTTTTATTTATTTATTTGAGAGAGACATAGGCAGGAAGAGAGAAAGAGAGAGAGAGAATGGGTACGTCAGGGCCTCCAGCCACTGCAAACTCCAGATGCAGGCACCACTTTGTGCATTTGGCTTACGTGGGTCCTAAGGAATCGAACCTGGGTCCTTTGGCTTTGCATCTCTCCAGCCCCTAAGGAACTTTTAATAAGCTAAAAATCACTGGGTGTGCTCCTTAAAATCCAGTACTTAGCAGGGAGAGGTAGGAGGATCACTGTGAGTTAAGGCCACCCTGAGACTACATAGTGAATTCCATGTCAGCCTGAGCTAGAGTGAGACCCTACCTACAAAAACAAAAAAAAAAAAACAAGCTAATTTTTTTTTCATTTAATAAAGGAAAGCGGTGGACAAAACTATGCTTCTATACCCAACACCATCTTCGTTTCTGAAAGCTTGCCTTAGTGCAAAGGAAAAGCATCTGCTTTTTTTATTGTAAATAACACATCTTTTTTAAAAAGTTTATTAATTTTAATGTTTTTATTTATTTGCAAGCAGAGAGAGATGAGAGAAAATGGGAATGCCAGGGCCTCTAGCCACACTGCAAGCGAACTCCAGACATATGCGCCACTCTATGCATCTGGCTTTACATAGGTACTGGGAAGTTGAACCCATGTCATTAGGCTTTGCAGACATGGGCCTTAATAACTGAGCCATCTCTATAGCCCAACACATTTTACTTAACTAAAAATAACAGGATAGCTGAGCATGGTGGAACATACCTTTAATCCCAATACTCAAGACTCAAAAGGCAGGGCTGGAGAGATGGCATAGCGGTTAAGTGCTTGCCTGTGAAGCCTAAGGACCCCAGTTCGAGGCTCGGTTCCCCAGGTCCCACATTAGCCAGATGCACAAGGGGGCGCACGCGTCTGGAGTTCGTTTGCAGAGGCTGGAAGCCCTGGCGCGCCCATTCTCTCTCTCGCTCCCTCTATCTGTCTTTCTCTCTGTGTCTGTCGCTCTCAAATAAATAAATTAATTAATTAATTTAAAAAAAAAAAGACTCGAAAGGCAGAGGTAGGAAGATCTGCGTTTGAGGTCAACTTGGGCTACAACAATACCCTAACTTGGATAAACCAAAACAGGATAATGGGGCATGGCAAAGGTAGGAAAACCACAGAGTTCGAATCTAAGTCCAGCAGGAGCTACTGATTGAGCTCCAGGTCAGCCTAGGCTAAAGCAAAATGCTACCTTGAAAACACCCAAAATAAAAAATAGGGTAATGCTTCTCTGTCAAATTTCATCTCTTACACTGCTCTCCTGCACACACTTATACGGCTGATCTATATCCTCTTAACTTGCATGCTTATGTTGTTGATGTGCATCCTCAGGATGTGCACACATGTGTGTGTGTGTGTGAGAGAGAGAGAGAGTGTGTGTGTATGTGTGTATGTGTTCTGGAATTATAGAAGCAAGCTACCATGCCCAACTAAACAACTTCTGGGACAAGATGGGACTTAATGTTAGCTCTGCACTGTTAACATAAGTGACAGCCTGTCAGGGTCTACTTTATAACATATCACCTGCAGGATTTCATGTTCTCCAATTTAGCACATCATGATTAGGCTACAAAAAGAATAATGGGAAGCCAGGCATGGTGGCATACGCCTTTAATACTAGCACTAGCACTCGGGGAAGATCACTGTGAGTTCAAGGCCACCCTGAGAATACAAAGGGAATTCCAGGTCAGCTTGAGCTAGAGTGACAACCTACCTCAAAAAACAAAAACAAGAGCCGGGCGTGGTGGCGCACGCCTTTAATCCCAGCACTCGGGAGGCAGAGGTAGGAGGATTGCTGTGAGTTCAAGGCCACCCTGAGACTCCATAGTGAATTCCAGGTCAGCCTGGGCTAGAGTGAGACCCTACCTCGAAAAACAAAAAAAAAAAAAAAACAATAAAAAAATAAAAGGGCCAGGCATGTGGTCCATCCTTTTAATCCCAGCTGGGGAGGCTGAGGTAGAAGGCTACCCTAAGACTACTACTTACTCAGCCTAGGCTGGAGTAAAACCCTACCTCGAAAAAATAAATAAATAAATAAATAAATAAATAAATAAAGAGGGCTGGAGAGATGGTGTAGTGGTTAAGGTGTTTCCTGCAAAGCCAAAGGACCTTGGTTCAATTCCCCAGGAACCACATAAACCAGATATACAAGGTGGCACATGCGTTTGGAGTTCCTTTGCAGTAGCTAGAAGATCTTTCTCTCTCTCTCAAATAAAAAGAGCAGGGCATGGTGGCACATGCCTTTCATCCCAGTACCCAGGAGGCAGAAGTAGTAGAATCACTGTGAGTGTGAGGCTACCCTGAGACTATATAGTGAATTCCAGGTCAGCATGAGCTAGCATATACCCTACTTTGAAAAACCAAAAAGAATAAAGAGAGAAAGAAAGACCCAACCAGTCACCAGCTATGCTAGTTTAAAGATAATGCTATTTCAGTCTCTCTTTGGTTGTTCACAGACGTGTTCAAATCCTGAAGGTCACCCTCTCTAGTCCTAAGACATCCTGCTGCTCTGCAGCAAGAGCCCAAAAAGGAATTTGGCAAACAAGGTTCCAAAGTGAGTGCTATTCCATTCCCATGTGCTAAGTTCACCAAGGCACATCCTAGGCCTTCTTGAGACACAAATCTTAGTGCTGTTCATTGTGTTTGTTCTCAGTGCTCTGCCCACAAACTTGGCCAGACATTGATTTCAATGGGTTGGCTTATGTCATCCAAAGAGACATGGTGAAGCCTAATTCCCTCACATCTATGTTTGTAATCGTATTTGGGAAGAGGGTCTTTTCAGACTTACAAAATCAAGTAAAGATGAGATTAAGTAGGAAAGATCCTAGTCTAGTTCAATCTAACTGACTTGCTTTTAAGAGAAAGCGCCAGGCCAGAAATGGTGCCACATGTAATAATCCCCTCAAGGCCTTTCCTAGTGAGATCATCTCAAAGCAGCAACAGCAAAAGGTTAAGGACCTGGTGTGGTAGTAAAAATCTGCACTTTAGAGACAGGATTACAAACTGAAGGCCAGATTGTCTCCAAAAAGCCAGAGAGACAGACAAAGCAATCAGAATACCAACCATCTACTATGTAAAGATAAGAGGCAAAAACTGAAGTCATGCAACTGTAAGTCATGGGTTGCCTGGCAAACAGAAGGTAGCATGAGAAAGGCAAGGAACTCGTCAACGACAGTGAAGATATGCTGACACCTTGATTTTACACTTTTCGCCACCAGACATGCCCATTAATAAATTTCTCTTGTTTTAAACCATCCCACTTTATGGCAGCTTATAACAGCAGGTCTGGCATACTAATTCAGGGCTAGACATAGAGGAAGTAGGTAGAAGACCACATCTTCCAATACCAACTTTATCAGTAGTAAAATACTCTAACCTTCCACCTTACCTCTTCTTTCTGGGTTGGTTGGAACTTAGCAGAAGCCCAAAAAGAGACCCAGAAGATGTTACCCTGCTAGCTTTTGAAAGAGCTGGAATTCCCCTGCTGCTTCCCCAGTTCAGCACACTACCTAGGTTGGCTAACCTTTGAGTCAGCCCCCTGAATTTACCTGCCAATAAGGCCTCTCCTCTGCCTATCTGGTTCTGACAGAAGTCCATCCTAATGAACTATAAAGGGCGTAATCCTCCTTTCTTCCTTCCACTTTGACCACCTGTTAAGACTTCCAGCTCCTTTTATTAGACGGGTAAGTATTAGAGGGGAAGGCCCCAAGTACTCTTTTGCTCATTCCACACTTCTGTTTCCAGATACTTTTTTTTTTTTTTTTTTTTTTTTTTGGTTTTTCGAGGTAGGATCTCACTCCAGCCCAGGCTGACCTGGAATTCACTCTAGTCTCAGGGTGGCCTTGAACTCACTGCTATCATCCCACCTCTGCCTGGGATTAAAGGCGTGCACCACCATGTCAGGCCTCAGATACCTTTTCACTGATTTAAAAAAAAAAAAAAACTGGAGACTTTACATTTATTCAATAAGTGGTATGATACAAACTGGAATTACTCAATTCCAAATAAACGAATTTCACTTTTTCACCATTTGATCTGTTGCTTTTTAGCACCAACACTCTTGGCAACCACCTGGTGTAAACATTACAATGGGTTAACAACTTCTGCCTGCTTTAATAAGTCCTTCTGTCACTCTCTGAAAGGATGGCCTACTGTACTTTCTGTACAATCTGGACAAACAGACTGGTGATGTCTACAGTAGTGTCAATGAAGCAGTCCATACAACTAGAGAGACAGTTTTCAATGCGAGAATCTAGACGATTTCCTGGCTTTTCCACACACTTATCCCAACACAGTTCTATGAAGTAATACATCTGAGCCATGAACTGTAGCTTCTGCTTGATGGCCACCAGGCACTGCAACTTCTCCTGTCGGCTTCACCCAGCTCTGCCATGTCCAGCTGCACTGCAGCCTTCTGCAAGTCACCATATGTGGCAGAAGCACACCGACTTCTGGTCCATCCATGTTTTTCTCTCACCTTGAATTTCCTCTAAATCCTGTGTCTACCAAATGTGCATTTCCTCTAAACTCCAGGCCTGCTACCTGTATAATTTCTCTAAATTCAAGGTGTACCGTATATGTATTTTCTATAAACTTTGGCCTACCTACTACCTGTGTGACTCTTTACTCATTTTCCCATCTAAATTTCCCAGTCTCTGCTTAAGTGCTTTCCCTCAGTCATTGTTCTTTAACATCCAAATCCATCACCACTTAATCTTCTAAGTACTGAACTGATGCTTTTACGCTCTTCTTCCACGAGTCTGTGAATGTTTCCCCTAAATTGTTTAGCATGGGCTTCTAGATCCTGTATTCTACGTGTATGTAACTGCTCTAGTCTCTTCCTAGATACCAATCTTTCCTAAATAAAGCCCACAATTCCTAATTTATACCTAAATAAATTCAATAATTTGTAATTTATCCCTCAAGTCCTTTTTTTTGTTTTGGGTTTGTGTGTGTGTGTGTGTGTGTGTTTTGTTTTTGTTTTTGTTTTTGTTTTTTGGTTTTCCGAGGTGCTCTAGCTACCTCAGAGCTGACCTGGAATTCACTCTGTAGTCTCAGGATGGCCTGGAACTCATGGTGATCCTCCTACCTCTGCCTCCCGAGTGCTGGGATTAAAGGTATGCGCCACCATGCCCAGCTCCTCAAGTCCATTTTTATCAATTATTTGTTAAAATAATGACAAGGACCCAAAAAATGGGCTTCACAGGCATAGGAAAACCGCTCCTGGACCCCAGACTCTTGCAACAACGGGACTCAACAAGCCTGGGCCCTAAAGTTCGAAGGCAACACAGTCAAGAAAAGCCCTTCAACTATAGATCATACTTGTCTGCACCAAGCCACATTCCTCTCCCAGGTCCACAGAGCTTTTTGTCAATCCTTTTCATCCAACTCAGTTTACTACTCCATCTTACTCAACAGGCCTACATGCACTGATCAGGAGTACAAATGGAAAAGACTCAGGGATACTATGGTCCAGGATAGGAGACCAGGGCAACAAATGACTCTGTAGATGTTCCCTTCAAGCTGAATGTGGTGCCAAATACCTATACTTCTAGCACTAGTGAGGTGGACAGAAAAGGATCATGAGTTTAAGGTCAGCCTGGGTTACATAGCAAGATCTCATATCCAAGCCAAGCAGAAAATAAAATCTTATTTGAGGTGACAGATTCTAGGCTGAAACCCAGGAGAATGTAACCCAGCCTCAGAAAGCAAGATGTCACGTGTTCTGTCTTGTATGTGGATCCTAGCTACAAATGATTGGACTTCTATGTGAGTTGGAATAAAACTCAGTAGCAGAGGCCAGTAACCTAGAAAAAGAATATAAAGGAAACAGAAAGGGAAGGAGTGGGTACTTAATAAGATGGTATTGTATATATGTAAGTAGAAGAACAGATTAATGGAAGTGGAAAGGCCAAGAAAGGTCAGGGGAAGGGACTGAGTAAAGGAAAGGTGGGAAAAGGGCTAATCAAAATCTAAGAGGGTATGAATAACTCATATAGAAACCTACTTTTATGGACAATGGAATACCCACAGATTGTTAGTAGAAAATTTTCAGTGCCAGGGATGGGATACCTTTCACTGAGTTATTGTCCAGGGAGGTCCCTGATTTCCCCAAAACATTACAGGTCATTGCCGAGGCTCTTGGTTTCTGTGGTTGTTTGATTCAGGTGTCCCCCATAACCTTAAGTATGCTGAATACCAGTCTCCGTAGCTGATGGCAATTGGAAGTTAAAGCCTCCTGGAGGCAGTGTATTGTTGGGGGCAGATTTATGGGTGTTATAGCTAGTTTCTCCCATACCAGTGTTTGGTACAATCTCCTGTTCTTGTTGTCCATATGATGTTGGCCAGGGGGTGATGTCCAACCTCTACTCATGGCATTGTTTTCCCCTGCCATCATGGAGCATTCCCTCAAGCCTGTAGGCCAAAATAAACCGTATTTTACCCACAAGTTGCTCTTGGTCAAGCGTTTTCTGGCAGCAATGCAAACCTAACTGTAGCAGTTTCCCACCAGGAACAGATGGTAAAACCCTATTGCTGAAGACTCTACATACTTAGGCTGCAAGGTCACTGAGGAATCCTAGAAATCCTATACGAGCTGAGCTGAAAACCTCTTCCATGTAGACCAGATGACACAAAGCTGGAAAAAGCTATGCTGAATGCAGTTCCATGGGAGAGAGAAATCGTAAGTGGAAATACTCAACAGTGGACACTGCAAGCCTTAAATTTGGCCAGCCAGGCCAAGTGAGCCAATGGGTGCAATAGTGACATGTCTGTTATAGGGGAAACCAACCACTCTCTAATTAAACTGGAGGCCTGTTCCATGCCTGATACTGAAAACCTACAACAGGGGTAGTCATGAGCCCTAGGAGTATAATGCATGCTAACATTTGGCTAAATGTATATACCATGCTCACCAAACTGCCCAGTAAGCACTTCTCTTAATGTTCATACTCATATATTAATGCTATTCTCATTTTTGGTTAGAGAAGCTTCTCTTTTCAGATGGCAGTGACCTTTGGATGACTAGGAAGGCACCATGGTGCTGAGAAGTGACAGAGGAGTGCTCAGCACTGAAATAATTCTATCACACCTTCCAAGGCTCAGGGTCCATTGCGGAAGAGGTAGTGGAAAGAATGGAAGAACCAAGGGTAGGACTCCTTACAACATGCTCCTCCACACACAAAATGGCCTGGATATCCATGACCTTGCAGTGCCTGACACTACTACACAAAACCATCATAATAGGGGGAAAAGATCATGACATAAAAATGAAAGAGACTGACTGAGTAGGGGAAATGGACTGATGGAGAGTAGCATTTCAAAGGGGAAACTGAGGGGAGGGAAGGAATTGCCATGGGTTACTGTCTATAATTATGGAAGTTGTCAATAAAAAAATAAATTAGAACTGGGCATGGTGGCACACACTTTTAACCCCAGCACTCAGAAGACAGAGCCAGGAGGATTGCTGTGAGTTCAAAGCTGCCCTAAGACTACATAGTGAACTACAGATCAGCCTGAGCTAGAGTGAAACCCTACCTCAATAAAAAAAAAAAATAATAATAATTAAATTTAAAAATAAAAGCAAATTCATTCTACACGTCTATATTGGCCAACTTAAAATCCTCATTGCAGTGGTGGAACACGTCTATAATTCTAGTACTCGGGACTTGAGTGCTGAGATTATAGCTATGTGAGTCTCTCAAGACACACAAAAAATAACTAAATTCCCATTATTATTTACAAAAATACAACACAATCTAGGCTACCTTTTGTTTCACTAATTCATCATTTATAGCAGGGAGAGTATCCACCTATACAAACCCTTCAATTGTATAAGACTGACAGCTACTCTCTCTTTCTATCTGCCTTTCTCTCTCTGTCACTCTCAAATAAATAAATAAAAGTAAACCAAAAAAATTTCCATGATTATAAAAAAATATCCCATGGTAATACCTTCCCTCCCCCCTTTCCCCTTTGAAACTCCATTCTCCATCATATCCCCTCTGTATCTCAGTCTTTTATTTTGATGCCATGATCTTTTCCTCCTATAATGATGATCTTGTGTAGGTAGTGTCAGGCACTATGAGGTCATGAATATCCAGTGTGGGGAGCCCCTCGGCTCGCATGGCCAAGGCCTATGGGGAGAGTACCCCTGGCCAAGCCCTAAAGATGGCGCCTGATGGAAGTTCAGTGCTTGGGACAAACAAGTCCATATCTGGAGGAGTTTGCCATCTCTGCCGTTCATTGGTTTCTGATGCTCCTCTGGAGGCGTTGCGTGGCCTGGGGTGATTGGGTGGAGTGAGTGCGCGAGTGAGTGCGCTTATAAGGAATCCCCGCCCGAGGCTTGGGGGAGATGAAGCTTGAAGTTGCCTGAATAAACTGCTGTAAGAAGAACTGGTGGTTGTGTCTTCCTTGCTGGTCGAGGCGGACGCGACAAGCCAGGCCATTTTGTGTCGGGGGGGGGGGGGGGGGTACGTTTTAAGGAGTCCTACCCTTCCTTTGGCTCTTACATTCTTTCTGCCACCTCTTCTGCAATAGACCCTGAGCCTTGGAAGTTGTGATAGAGATATTGAAGTACTGAGAACTCCTGTCACTTCTTTCCAGCATCATGATGCCTTCTGAGTAATTTCTAATTTTTTTTTTAGAAACTCCATACTTATTTCCATAATGACTGGCTAGTTTTCACTCCCACTAGCAGTGAAAAACTTCATTGGTCAAAAATTAGAAAAAAAAAAATTAGGTGGCGAGGGCCAAAAGTGGTGGCACATGCCTTTAATCCCAGCACTTGGGAGGCAGAGGCAGGAGGATTGCCATGAGTTCAAGGGCCCCCGAGACTACTTAATGAATGTCAGGTCAGCCTGAGCTAGAGCAAGACTCTACCTCACAGGGGGAAAAACAAAAAAGGTAGCAAGCTGGGCATGGTGGCTCGCGCCTTTAATCCCTGCACTTGGGATGCAGAGGTGGGAGGGTTGTGAGTTTGAGGCCACCCTGGGACTATGGAGTGAATTCCAGGTCAGCCTGGGCTACAACGAGACCCTGCCTCGAAAAACCAAATAGAAAAAAAAAAAAAAAGGTAGTCCAAGCAGTGTAGGTTTATTGTGTGGGTCCTCTATTTTGCTCCTGATCTATATTATGTTTGGTGCCAGTACCATGCTATCTTTGAATCAGCATAGTGCCCATCGATAAATGAGCCAATCACAAATATGTGGTACTTAGACACAATGTAATTATATTTGGCAATATGGAAAAATGAAATTTGGAGGAAATGGATGGACCTGGAAAGAATTATATTAAGCAAAGTGACTGTAACTCTGAAAGACAAAAACATGTTCTCTCTGACATGCGGATCCTAGCTTATAACATCTATGTGTGTGCATATAAAGGGGGCAAACATGGGCAACCCACAAAGCTACAAGAGTGAGTATAAAGAAAAGAGTAGGAAGAGGAGTGGAGGAGGACAAAAGGATATTTACAACATGTAAACAGAAGAGGGAAGGATCCTGGAAGAGAGGAAGTCTGGGGAGAGGACAGGGAAGAGAAACAACAAACTATAGGACTGGAGAGATGGCTCAGAGATTGAAGGCACTTGCATGCAAAGCCTTATGGCCCGGGTTCAATTCCCCAGTACCGAAATGAAGGCAGAAGCACAAAGTGGTGAATGCATCTAGAGTTCATTTGCAAAGGCAGAAGGCCCTGGTGCACACATATGCCCCTCTCTCTCATAAATAAAATATTTTAAAGCAAATTATATTTGAAAATTATACCTAAATATCAGTATGCCAACTAAAAAAGAAATAATAAAATAAAAAATAAATCTTAAGGAGGTGAAAGACTTGTACAATGAAAACTACAACATAATTCTAAAAAAAAAAAATAAACAAGTTATAGATACACAAAAAGTTACTGTCATGAGGGAAAATGTTGAAAAACTTTCCTTAACTAACAATCAAGCATATATTATAAACCTGTTTCTTGGCTGTGAAAAGAAACTGAGTAAACTTATGTATCTTGTCTCTAACCTCACAATTGGTAATTCTTTTCATTATGACTGCCATATAACTTGTGACACAGCAAACATTTAAATTATTTAATACTTTTTAAATCTCTGGGCTCGAATAGATGATAAGACCCTATTCCTGAAGACTACACATACTTGAGCTGCAAGTCCACTGAGAAATCCTGCTGAAACCAAGCTGATAACTAACCTCCTCCATGTACACCAGCTGACAGAAAGCTGAAAGAAGCCATTCTGCGTGCAGTTCAATGGGAGAGAGAGAAATCACCAGTGAAGATACTCAACAGTGGACACTGCAAGCCTTATATTCAGCCACCCAGACCAAATGAGCCAATGGGTGCAATAGTGGCACGTTTGTCATGGTGGAAACCAACTGCCCTCTAATTGGACTGGAGGCCCACTCCATGAGAAGGAATACATCCCTGATACTGAAAACTTGAAACAGGGGTAGTCATGAGCTCTAAGGGTGTAACGTCTGCTGCTGTCTGGCTAAATGTATATACTATGCTTATCAAATGCCCAGTAAGCATTTCTCTTAATGTTAATACCCTTATATTAATGCTACTCTCACTTTTGGTAGAGAATCTTCTCTTTTAAGATGAGTGACCTTGAGATGACTCAGAAGGCATCATGATGCTGGAAAGAAGTGACAGGATTGCTCAACACTACAATATCTCTATCACACCTTCCAAGGCTCAAGGTCTATTGCAGAAGAAGTGGCAGAAAGAAAGTAAGAGCCAAAGGAAGGGTACGACTTCTTACAACATGCTCCACGCCAGACACAAAATGACCTGGATATCCATGTCCTCACAGTGCCTGAAACTACCTACACAAGACAATCATAATACAAGGAAAAGAACATGACATCAAAATAAAAGAGAGAGACTGAGAGGGAGAGAGGATATGATGGAGAATGGAGTTTCAAAGAGGAAAGCACTAGCATAGAAATATTGTTTACAATCATGGAATTTGTTAATAAAAAAAAAACTGAAAAGAAAAAAAAAGACTGACAGCTACTCTCATTACAGCTTTGAGTACAGACATCTTTATATTAAATGAGCCTTACCAAAAGAAAAAAAAAAAAAAAGGTGCAAGCCTGGCAGTTGGGAGGTTGAGTCAAGAGGGTCAGGAATTCAAAGTCATCAGCTACATAGCAAGTTTTGAGGCCAGCCTTAGATATATGAGACCCTGTCTCAAAAGAAAAATGAAGTTAAAAAAAAAAAAAAAAAAGGCTTACATCATTTGCTTGGTTGTTATAATTACATTACCTCACTTTCATTCTTAAAAAGTTCTCTGTGAAGTTAGGTTTCTGTTGTTATTCCCATATGAGAAATGATGAAATTAAGACCCAGATAATGAAATCACTTCCTTCTGCAGCCCAGACAATCCTGCTTCTGCTTCCCAAGTAGCCAAGATTAAAAGGCTTGCACAACAGGCCTGGCTGGAAATCCCTTTACTATCACAGAGCAAGTACCCAGTGATCTGATTTCAAATCCAATAACCCCCAAATTCAGGTCTCATAATAAATATAACTGATTTCTTTGCTATATTCACCAGCTGACAGGAAAAGGATTGGGAGGCAGAGCAAGAATCAGGAGTCCAAGATTATCATTGGTTGTAAACTCTTTTCTGAGGCAAAGCAGTACTTGCTTGCTACAGGCACAGAAACTTCAACAGATTAAACATTGATTCAGTTAGTGTTCACCCTGGCAAGCAAAAGTGTTTACTGAGCTTCCTTACAGAGCACTGGTGACAGGTTACTACAGGAACATGAAGACCTCAAAGCAGCTGTACCATCAAAAGATTTCACTGTTCCCAGCACTAGGGAGGCAGAAGTAGGAGGATCACCATGAGTTTAAGGCCACCCTGAGACTCCATAGTGAATTCCAGGTCAGCCTGGGCTACAGTGAAACCCTACCTTGAAAAAAAAAAAAAAAAAAGATTTCATTGTGGAAAACAACCTGTCCATAGGTGCAGAGATGATGCTCCTTGTCCCTTATCTTACACCTTCTATGTACACTACTTCCCCTCAAGGCCAGGAGACTTCTTGTATCACTGTATACACCTGACAATGGGATGTGTTGAGACCTCAAGGTGTGGGGGGGGGGGGGAAGGGCTGTACCTCAATCCCCTCCTTCAATGAAAGAATGGCAATACACCAAATCTCTAGGGTCTCTCTTCAAGTGGTGACAGCTGCTTCTTATAAAGATGGCAACAAGCCGGGCGTGGTGGCGCATGCCTTTAATCCCAGCACTCGGGAGGCAGAGGTAGGCGGATTGCCGTGAGTTCAAGGCCACCCTGAGACTCCATAGTGAAGTCCAGGTCAGCCTGGGCTAGAGTGAGACCCTACCTCTGGAAAAAGATAAAATAAAAAAATAAAGATGGCAACAGTTAGACCGGAGAGGTGGATTAGTGATTAAAGGTACTTGCTTGCAAACCCTGACAACCCAGGTTTAATTCCCCAATACACAATAAAAGACAGGTGCACAGAGTGGCACATGCATCTGGAGTTCATTAGCAGTGGCAAGAAGTCCTGGTGTACACATTCTCTCTCCCCCCTTTCTCTGATTGCAAATAAATATTTTTTTTTTTATTTGATAGAAAGAGAGAGGGAAAGAATGGGTGTACCAGGGCTTCCAGCCACTGCTAATGAACTCCAGATACATGTGTCATCATGTGCACCTGGCTTACGTGGGTCCTGAGGAATCGAGCAAGGGTCATTTGAGTTTGCAGGCAAATGCCTTAACCGCTAAGCCATCTCTCCAGCACCCAAAATATTTATTTTTTTTTTGTTCATTTTTATTTATTTATTTGAAAGTGAGGGGGGGGGGAGAGAAAGACAGATAGAGAGGGAATGGGCACGCCAGGGCTTCCAGCCACTACAAACGAACTCCAGACGCGTGTGCCCTCTTGTGCATCTGGCTAACGTGGGTCCTGGGGAAACGAGCCTCGAACCAGGGTCCTTAGGCTTCACAGGCAAGCACTTAACCGCTAAGCCATTTCTCCAGCCCAAAATATTTATTTTTAAGAAGATTTTTAAGTGTGGTGGTTTGATTCAGATGTCCCCCACAAACTTAGGTGTTCTGAATGCTAGGCTCCCTGCTGAGGAATTAATGCCTTCTGGAGGCAGTGTATTGTAGGGGGTGGGCTTATAGGTATTAAGTAGCCAGTTTCCCCTTGCCAGTGTTTGGTACACTCTCCTGTTGCTGTTGTTCATCTGATATGGGTAAGAGGTGATATCTACTCTCTGCTCATACCATCATTTTCCCCTGCCATCATGGAACTTCCCCTTTAGTCCATAAACCAAACTAAATCTTTTTTCCCACTAGCTGGTCTTGGTGGGGTGATTTCTGCCAGCAACGCAAACCTGACTGCAACAAATGGCAACCGTTGTTTTCTCAGAGGGCCACATAATATAACAGCTACACAGTGAGTTCAAGGACCTGTGAAAAAACCCTGTCTCAGAAGATTAAGAAACAAAAAACAAAATAGCTTATTAAAAAAAAAAAAAGTTGTTCAGCCAGGTGTGGTGACACACATCTTTAATGCCAGCACTCGGGAGGCAGAAGTAGGAAGATTGCCTTGAGTTCTAGGCCACCTTGAGATGACATAGTACATTCCAGATCAGCCTGGGCTAGAGTGAAACTCTACCTCAAAAATAATAAATAAATAAAATGAAGAAAGTTTCTCAAACTTATTTTTATCTCGAAGCAAGAAGTATAAAACTAAATAATAAACTATGATTTTAAAAAAATTTAAATACTAGATGTGGTGGCACAACCCTTAATCCCAGAACTCAGGAGGCAGAGGTAGAAGGATTGCCATGAGTTCAAGGCCACACTGAGACTACATAGTGAATTCCAGGTCAGCCTGAGCTAAAGTGAGATACTACCTCGAAAAATAACAATTTTTTTTTTTTGAAAAGAATAAACTATGGAGCCAGGAGTGGTAGTGATATATACCTTTAATCCCAACACTCTGGAGGCGAAGATAAGAAAACCACTGTAGGGCTGGAGAGATGGGGTAGTGGTTAAGCACTTGCCTGTGAAGCCTAAGGACCCCGGTTCGAGGCTCGATTCCCCAGGACCCAGGTTAGCCAGATGCACAAGGGGGCACACGCATCTGGAGTTCATTTGTAGTGGCTGGAGTCCCTGGCGTGCCCATTCTCTCTCTGTCTCTATCAGCCTCTTTCTCTGTCACTCTCAAATAAATAAATAAAAATAAACAAAACAACTAAAAAAAGAAAAAGAAAACCACTGTAAATTCAAGGCCAGCCTGGAACTACAGAGTGCGTTCCAAGTCAGCCTGGGCTAGAGTGAGACACTACCTTGAAAAACAGAAAAAAATTAAACTATGGACAGGTTATTTCAGGAATAAAAGAATTGTGTGATAATAGTACAGCCATTTATATTTATTTTATTTCAGGAATAAAAGAATAGTACAGCCATTTATATTTTTTTTTTTCAGGAATAAAAGAATAGTATAGTCATTTATATTTACATCCTTCTTTGTGTCTGTGTAAGGATAAGTAAATAAGCAGACATACATCAAATGAATTTGTATGCATACATTCTTTAACTCTACCCATTGGCAGGCCTCGGAGAAATAGCACACATCTTTTACCTGGTAAATACCTCCAGTAGGCAAAGTTCAAAATGAGCCTAGACAGGCCAGGTGTGGTGGCACATGCCTTTAATCCCAGCACTCCGGAGGCAGAGGCAGGAGGATCACCATGTGTTCGAGGCCACCTTGACACTCCATAGTAAATTCCAGGTCAGCCTGGGCTAGAGTGAGACCCTACCTCGAAAAAATGAGCCTAGATACCTAACTGTGCTAGAACTGAAACACTCAAAGGATGATGGAATGAGTTTTTATAAAAGGCAAAAAAGCAGGGTATGGTGGCACACACCTTTAATCCCAGCACTTGGGAGGCAAAGGTAGGTGGATCACCATGAGTTCAAGGCCACCCTGAGGCTATATAGTGAGTTCCATGTCAGCCTGGACTAGAATGAGACCCTACCTCGAGAAAAAAAAAAACAGACAGACAGACAGACAAAAAAAAAAAAACAGGTTTTCAAGGACCAAGCCTACAACAATTTCAGAACCAGTAATAATATCACAAGATTATAACAATGAATAAAGTAGAATCACAAGCCTGGCGTGGTGACACACACCTTTAATCCCAGCACTTGGGAGGCAGAGGATTGCTGTGAGTTCAAGGCCACCCTGAGACTACATAGTGAAATTTCAGGTCAGCCTGAGCCAGAGTGAAACCCCACCTGGAAGAAAAATAAATAAAAGTAGAACCACAAACCCAAGTCATTAAATAAATGGAAAGCTTGACAAGGAACAAAACACTCATATAACTAGTTAAAAGAATCATTGATTATAGGGGCTGAAGAGATGGCTCATCAGTTAAGGTACCTGCCTGAAAATGTAGTTAATTCCAATTAAGAGTGTTTCATATAATTTCATAAGTTTTACATTCCCTCCTTATCTATATATTTCTATTTATTAGGAACCCAGAAGCATGAGCAGGAAAGCACTTAATATATCTGGGCGTGGTGGTGGTTCCTAAACTGAAATGCCTAAATCAAATACTTTGGAGGTTATCTGTGATGTTTCCTTATTCATTCTTCATTCCTACCACTTGAGCTGACAACTTTCCTTCCCAATAAATATTCACTTACACCTCCTGCCTTTGTAGTTTGGGTATTCACTTCACCATGCACCACCTTTGGCAAATTAAAGTGTATGTCACTTCTTAACATATGAGAAAAGGGAAATAAAGTAAACCTTTTTTGGGGGGTGGGGGGAGTTGTTCATTTGTTTTGAAGTAAGGTCCCACTCTAGCCCAGGCTGACCTGGAACTCACTCTGTAGTCCCAAAATGGCCTCAAACTCAGTGATCTTCCTACCTAAGCATCTGCTGTGATTAAAGGCATGTGCCACCATGCCTAGCCATGAGTACTCTTGCCTACAGATTTCTGCAAAAGTGAGAGGTTGCCCAGTTTGTCTATCAATATTTTGGGTTGCTAGCCTAAAAAAGCTTTGTGAAAATGGTACATTCTATGTAACAGCAAAGTAACATAAAATATACTCATACGCCTGAGCTAGATGGAGACCCTACCTCAAAAAAAAAAAAAAAAAATCCCTCCAGTGAGTTGTTAGCCCGGAAGGTCCCTGATGCCCCCAAAACATTATAGGCCATTGCCCAGGCCCTTGGTTTCCCACCAGGAATCGATGGTAAGACCCTATTGCTGAAGACTCCACATCCTTGGGCTGTAAGGCCACTGAAAGATCCTGCTGGAACTGAGCTGATGACCTCAGACCAGCTGACAGAAAGCTGGAAGAAGCCATTCTACATGTAGGTCAATGGGAGAAAGAGATACCACCAGTGAAGATACTCAACAGTGGACACTGCAAGCCTTATAATTGGCCAGCCAGCCCAAATGACCCAACGGGTGCAATAGTGGCACACCTGTCATGGTGAAAACCAACTGCCCTCCAATTGGACTGGAGACCCACTTCATGGGAGGGAATACATCCCTGATACTGAAAACTTAAAACAGGGGTTGTCATGAACGCTAGGGGTGTAACACCTGCTGATGTCTGGATAAGTGTATATACTATGCTTATCAAACTGCCCAGTAAGCACTTCTCTTAATATTTATGCCCTTATATTAATGCTACTCTCACTTTAGGTAGAGAATCTTCTCTTTTCAGATGGCAGTGACCTTGGGATGACTCAGATGGTACTGTTGCAGTCCGGTTCACATTGCTGGTAGAAATCACCCAACCAAGAGCAGCTGCTGGGAAAAAGAGGTTTATTTTGGCTAAAGGCTTGAGGGGAAGCTCCACGGTAGCAGGGGAAAACAATGGCATGAGCAGAGGGTGGACATCACCCCCTGGCCAAAATAAGGTGGGACACAGCAACAGGAGGGTGTGCCAAACACTGGCATGGGGAAACTGGCTTTAATACCCATAAGCCGGCTCCCAACAATACACTCCTTCCAGGACGCATTAATTCCAAAATTTCCATCAGCTGGGAACCTAGCGTTCAGAACACCTACGTTTATGGGGGACACCTGAATCAAACCACTACATTCTGCCCCTGGCCCCCATAAACTGATATCCATACATGATGTAAAATACAATGCAGTCTGACTTTAAAAGTCCCCATAGTTTTTATCAATCCCAAAGATCATACATCCCCATAGTCCAAGATCTTTTAACTGAGCCATAATACCAAAAAATAACCTCAAAAAACCCATAGTGGCACAGAATAAATATTCACACTGCAAAAGATGGCATTGGGCACAGCAAAGAAACATTCAACCAATACAAGATTTAAAAACAACCAGGGCAAACATCAAACTCTGTAGTTTCAAGTCCAGCAACTCTAGCCAGTGACAAATCTTCAAGTCCGATAATTCTAACCAGCAAGAAGTCTCTGGCATTCCAATTCCACCCCTCCAGCTAGGCTACTCACAGTCCTGAAAAACTTCATCGGGGCTGGCAGCTCCTTGGCAGCCATCTCATGGTCCCGGCATCTCCACTGGGTCTCCACTGCAAGCCATGGTTCATCCTCATGGCCCCATGGGGTCTCCATGCAGGCAACCAGCAAACCTGCTTCACACTGCCCATGGCCATTTCCAAATCACAAGACCGTGTTGCAAACTCAATGACCCTCTTTCCAGCATTTCTTATACTCCATGATACCAGGTAGGGTGCCAATTTGTTAATCCAGGGAGGGAATAAAGCAGACTTTGAAAACAGGACACTCCTTGAGCACCTAGGCCCCTTCAAAAGAGTCTACATTCTTCTTGTTACCCCAGCGCAGGTCAGCTAGCCCAGTCTCAAAAGTTGCAATCTCTCAGTTGCAGCTGAATGGGCAAGAGTTCACCCAAAGATTTTTCTTTCTGTGCCATATCCCTCTGCTCACACCAATTCATTTCTACGCAAAGCAACCCTGCACAACTTCTCAGGACACGGGCATAATAGCAAGCTTCTCACACAAACTGCTAGCCCAGTCCAAGCAAAGCTCTTCCTCACCCTCATAAGCCAAACCTCACAGTCCATAGTTCTTACTGCATTGAGGACTTGCAGCTCAGACCAGAATAGTCCATCAAGCTGTACTTACAGCATTGCAAGACATCTCTTAGGCCAAGGTTTCAACTCCTTCCACATTCTTCTTGAAAATCAGCTACAAAAGGCTGAAGCCACATAGTCAGGTGTCTAGCAGCAATCCCACTCCTCGGTACCACTTTACTGTTGCAGTCCGGTTCACATTGCTGGTAGAAATCACCCAACCAAGAGCAGCTTCTGGGAAAAAGAGATTTATTTTGGCTAAAGGCTCGAGGGGAAGCTCCACGGTGGCAGGGGAAAACAATGGCATGAGCAGAGGGTGGACATCACCCCCTGGCCAACATAAGGTGGGACACAGCAACAGGAGGGTGTGCCAAACACTGGCATGGGGAAACTGGCTATAAAGCCCATAAGCCCGCCCCCAACAATACACTCCCTCCAGGAGGCCTTAATTCCCAAATTTCCATCAGCTGGGAACCTAGCATTCAGAACACCTACGTTAATGGGGGACACCTGAATCAAACCACTACAGTATCATAGTGCTGAAAAGAAGTGACTGGAGTACTGAGTAACATCTTGATCACACCTTCCAAGGCTCAGGGTCTAACACAGAAGAGGTGGTGGAAAGAATGCAAGGGCCAAAGGAAGGGTAGGACTCCTTACAACATGCTCCTCCAGACACAAAATGGCCTGCATATCCATGACCTCACCGTGCCTGACACTACCTACACAAGACCATCATAAGAGGAGGGAAAGATCATGACATCAAAATAAGAGAAAGACTGATTAAGATAGGGAGGGGATATGATGGAGAATGGAATTTCAAAGAGGAAAGTGGGGGGCGAGGGTATTACAATGGGATTTTTTTATAATCATGGAAAATATTGATAAAATTGAGAAAAAACTTCTATGCCTGGGGCTGGGTGATGGCACAGAAGTTAAAGCCCCTTGCTTGCGAAGCCTGATGGCCTGGGTTCAATAACCTAGTAGTATTTATGTGAAGCCAGACACAAAGCATCAAATTGTCTAGAGTTTGTTTGCAACAGCAAGAAGCCCTGGTACACCCATACTTCATTTTTTTCTCTCCAATAAATCTTCCCCTCCACCCCCAAGGGTTTCACTCTATCCCAGGCTGATCTGGAACTCACTATGTAGTCTCAGGGTGGCCTCAGACTCAGGCTGCAATCTGATCGTTCTCCCTCTGTCTCCAGGCTCAAAAAAGAATTTTGTACCCATACTTTAAGGGACAGCCGATTTTACTGCCCACCCCCTTTATTTTATTTATTTATTTATTTTTGCAGTGGCTGGAAGCCCTGGCGCACTCATTCTTTCTCTATCTGAGCCCCTAAATAAATAAATTTTTTTTTTAAATCTCTTGGACTAGAGAGATGATTCTGGGGTTAAAAGTACTCCCTTAAGGGAAGAGAAAGGAAGGGAGGAGGGTACTTAATAGGTTGATATTGTATATATGTAAGTACAATGATTGAGATGGGGAGGTAATATGATGGAGAATGGAATTTCAAAGGGGAAAGTGGGGGGGGGGGAATTACCATGGGATTTTTTTTATAATCATGGAAAATGTTAATACAAATTTAAAAATTAAAAAAAAAACAAAAACAAAAACAAAAACAAAAAAACAAACAAGCAAAAACAAAAAGAATTAAAGGTGAGCATCACAAAAAAAAAAAAAAATGTACTCCCTTGCAAAGCCTAACAGCCTGAATTTAATTCCCCAGGATCCACATAAAGCCAGATGCATGGGCTGGAGAGATGGCTTAGTTGTTAGGTTTTGCCTGAGAAGCCAAGGGACCCAGGTTGGATTCTCCAGGACCCACATAAGCCAGATGTACAAGTAGCACAGGCATCTGGAGTTTGTTTGCAGTGGTTAGAGGCCCTGGTGTGCCCATTCTCTCTTGGTCTGCCCTTCTTCTTTTTCTTTGGTTTTTCAAGGTATGGTCTTGCTCTAGACATAGGTTGACCTGGAATTTTCTATGTAATCTCATGATGGCCTTGAACTCACAGCAATCTTCCTACCTCTGCCTCCCAAGTACTGGGATTAAAGGCATGCACCACCATTCCCAGCCTGTCTGCCTCTCTTTTCTCTCTCTGCTTGCAAATAATTTTTTTTTTAAAAGATGCACAATGTGGCCCATGCATCTGAAGTGTGCACTAGCAAAAGGCCCATACTTTTTCTTTCTCTCTCTCTGTATCTCTTTTTCCCTCTCATACAAATAAACATACAACTCTCTTTTCTAACACATGGTGGCTCACGCCTATAATTCCAGCCCTCCTTTTGGAAAGCTGAGGTAGGAAGATCACCATGAGCTTGAGGCCAACCTGGGAATAGTGTTTTCCAGATCAGCCTGCACTGGCAAAAAAAAAAAAGAAAAAAACCTTTCTCTCATATTTTTATGTTTTCTTTTGAATTTTTTTGAAGTAGGGTATCACTCTAGCCCCGGCTAGTCTGGAACTCACTCAAAATATCTTTAATAAATTTCACATCTACTTTATACTGACCTATCCTAAAATTCCTTTCTGTGGTAAATCCCAAAAGGATAAGGGAACTCCTCAGCCTGGTAGTGGCAATTCAAGGGGGACTGTAGCTGACACATAGACAAATAAACACCATATCCTGACTCTACCATGATCTTTATTGCATATATTCACAAAAACTTACTGGCTTTTTCATGATCCCATTATCATTTTGAGATTTTTGTTTGGTATGAAAAAAAATGAAAGCACAAAACTGATTTAAAGGCTAGTCTTAAAACTCATTGAATAATCACATTTCTGAAAATGAGCAAAGACCTAAATAAAACAGAAAAGTACAAAGAGTGGACTAGAGAAATGTGTAAGATAAACCCCAAGGGAAGGGCAGATTTTGACCGTTCTCGAAAGCTTCCTTTGGGGAACCACCTGAAAGCAGACTAGAATGACTATATAGAATTAGCCCTTAGTAATAAACATCTCTTTAAAGGGGAAGGGACTTGGTATTTAAAGTTATCTTTGTACTTCCCATAAGATATTTTTCAAAAGTTAAGTGCTGCTGGGCATGGTGGCACACGCCATTAATTCCAGCACTCTGGGAGGCAGAAGTAGGAGGATCATGGTGAGTTCAAGGCCACCCTGAAAGTACACCATGAAAACCAGGTCAGCCTAGGCCATACCTGGGCATAGCAAAGAAATACTCAACCAATGCAAGATTTAAACAGGGGGCTGGAGAGATGGCTTAGCGGTTAAGCGCTTGCCTGTGAAGCCTAAGGACCCTGGTTCAAGGCTCGATTCTCCAGGACCCACGTTAGCCAGATGCACAAGGGGGCACACGCGTCTGGAGTTCGTTTGCAGTGGCTGGAAGCCCTGGCGCGCCCATTCTCATTCTCTCTCTCTCTGCCTCCTTCTGTATCTGTCATTCTCAAATAAATAAATTAAAATGAACAAAAAAAAAATTTTTTTTAAAGAGGAAGAGAATTAATCTATCAGTAAATAGCACATATTCCACTGAAGGTAAGTGAAATGCCAATGTCCAGAGAGGGAATGTAAAACTGTAGGTAAGGCTTGGGAGGTTGGTAGGGAAGCCTGGACAAACAAGAATTAAAAAAATATTCCAGGAATTTTAAATGTCCTGAAGACAATGATGACCTTCATTATACATTTTAAAAGACCATCAGGTAAAAAGAAATTAAAGAAGTAGATAATGGGTGGAGTACAAGTGAGAAAGTTTAACAATGGGTTTGGTAAAGGAGATTGAAGAATCTACAATGTTTGAGAGATCATTCACAGGCTGCTGGCTGTGTATACAATGTATGCGACTCTAGAAAAATCCCAAAGAGCCGGGTGTGGTGGCACACGCCTTTAATCCCAGCCCTTGGAAGGCAGAGGTAGGAGGACTGCCATGAGTTCGAGGCCACCCTGAGACTCCATAGTGATTTCCAGGTCAGCCTGGACTAGAGTGAGACCCTACCTCAAAAAACAAAAAACAAACAAACAAAAAAAAAAAACCCAAAGAAGCACAGCTGAGAAAAAGATCACAAAATTAAAAAATAATAATAATAATGTAAAAAAGAAATTCTTAGAGAGGTCTGTTTACTAACTAACAAGTAGAGGTGAAAATTAAAAAAAAAAAAAAAAAAAAAAGCTGGGCGTGGTAGTGCACGCCTTTAATCCCAGCACTCGGGAGGCAGAGGTAGGAGGATCTCCAAGAGTTCGAGGCCACCCTGAGACTACATAGTGAATTCCAGGCCAGCCTGAGCCAGAGTGAGACCCTACCTCGAAAAACCAAAAAAAAAAAAAAAAAAAAATGTGGTGGTGCACACTTTAATCCCAGCACTTGGGAGGCAAGTGGTAGGAGGATGGTGGTGAGTTCAAGGTCACCCTGAAACTACACAGTGAATCCCAGGTCAGCCTGGACTAGAGTGAGATCTTACCTAAAAAAAAAAAAAAAAAAAAAAGCAGGGCATGGTGGTGCACACCTTTAATCCCAGCACTGGAGCACTCAGAGGCAGAGGTAGGATTGCTGTGATTTTGAGAATACAGAGTGAATTCCAGGTCAGCCTGGGCTACAGTGAGACCCTACTTCAATAAAACAAACAAACAAATAAATAGTCAGGTGTGTTGGTGCATGCCTTTAATCCCAGCACTTGGGAGGCAGAGGTAGGAGGATGTCCGTGAGTTTGAGGCTACACAGTGATTTCCAGGTCAGCCTGGGATACAGCAAGACCCTACCTGGAAAAACCAAAAAAAAAAAAGGCAAACCCAAACCCAAAATAATCTAAAATAAGGGCTGGAGAGATATCTTAGTGGTTAAGCGCTTGCCTGTGACGCCTAAGGACCCCAGTTCAAGGCTCGATTCCCCAGGACCCACATTAGTACAAGGGGGCGCATGTATCTGGAGTTCATTTGCAGTGGCTGGAAGCCCTGGCGTGCTGATTCTCTCTCTCTCTCTAATTCTCTCTGTTGCTCTCAAATAAATAAATAAAAATAAAAATAAAAGAATCTAAAATAAATTGGAAAAACCCTTAGGCAAATGATCTGAGGTTCCTCCCCAGCATGGCACAAAACTAGTATGGTAGCACATGCCTGGAATCCGAGCACACTGGAGGGAGGCAGAAAGATCAAAATTTAAGGCCATCCACTCTGCTATATCATGACTTTGAGGCCAGCATGGACTACATGAGGAATAGTCTTAAAAAAAAACTAATTTTTTTTTTAATTATGAGCTGGGTGTGGTGGTGCAGGCCTTTAATCCCAGCACTTGGGAGGCAGAGGTAAGAGGATTTTCAAGTTCAAACCACCCTGAGACTACACAGTGAATTCCAGACCAACTTGGGCTAGAGATCCTACTTTGAAAAAAAACAAAAAGAAAAAAATTATGTAGTAGCAGTTCATAAATAGCTGAAACCATTCTAGCTGCAAATATAACACAGCAGTGTAACCAAACATCACACTTAAAATAATGAAATCAGGGCTCGGGAAATAACTCAGTAGTTAAAGGCAGGCACTTGCTTGCAAAGCCTGCTGACGTGTGTCCAATTCCCTAGAACCCACATTAAGAAAGATGCATAAAGTGGTGCATGTGTCTGGAGTTCATTTACAATAGCAGGCCCATTCTCTCTCTCCTCTCTGACTGCAAATAAATTTTAAAACATAATGAAACCATAAGGAATCAGTTACTGTGTTCACTGCTATGTAATTCACATCTAATAGTGCATGGCACATGGTAGATGTTATTGCATTGAGATGTACCCACTATGATGCAGAATAAACCACTCAGCAAAAATAAACTACAAATAATGGGCAATTATTTAAAAGAAATCTCAGTAGTATGACAGACACATCATATATACCAATTAGCAAGGGGAAAAAAAGAAATGAAGTTATTTATTAGAATGTACTTGATCTTCATACCTAATAGTCTTGGATGCTAACTTCTGTTCTAAGAATCCACTTAATTTCAATACCAGAAAATTCCATGTAGACAACCAACAGACTTCTCCCCGTAACCCCAGAACTCTCTAAAGAATCTGCAAATCAAAAGTTTGATATAGAAACTATGCTAAAATCACATGCAAGTTATTAAAACAAAATAAAAACTGTTACAAGTAAATACACCGAAAGGAAAATAGCAATACTGTCGAGCCTCGCCTCCATCCAGTAGTCTAATTATGTAGACTAGCTGGCCAAAACTCCAGATCCTCCTGCCTTCGACCCGCAAGTGCAAAAACTACAGGAGAGGGACACCATACTCAGCTCTGATAACTTTTTTCTTCCTCCATCCTCCCCTATTTTGTAGATTTTTCGAACAGACACGAGCTTTATTAACTTTTCCCCTGTACACAAAGGTACACATTCATAGGATGAACATTTAGAAAATACACATAAACAGAAAGGAAACAAAGTATCCACAATCCATCACCCAGAAGTAACTACCACCAATATTTGTGTGTGGCCCCTTCTCCAAGAGTGATAAAGGCACAATTGTTCAAGGCTTAACAGAAATTCACTAGAAGCTTTTAGTTAGGGCTTGGCAACTTATTTTTATTCTTTCTGCTTTGAGTGTTCTGATCTGCAACTCCCTATCCGGTAAATTTACTTCTTTCTACAAGCTGAGCTCAAACTGGGGCTGATGACACATCTTGTAATGCCAGCGTGAGAAGGTGGTAACAGGAATTAAAAGGTCAGGTCAGTCTCAGCTATGTAGTAGAGGAGACAGAGGAGTCTGGGAGAAAGTGGTTGATCAAAGCTTTGCAGTAAAGGTGTAGCAGAGAGCAGAGTTGCTCAGCAAAAGAGGACTTGGAGGTGGAGCAAGCTGGATAGGCTTCTTAAAGGAATTATAGCCAGCCTAGGTGAGATTAGGATATGCAAGTATAGATTTAGAAAAGTGCCAATTTTACCATGTGTCAGTAATTCCAAGGTGTAGGAAAGGCAGACTGTAAGGACTTTTGATAGGTTGGGAGACTGAAAATATACACATTTTTTAGGTACCACAAAACCTTTGTATTAAAGGGACAAAAATATACAGTGCATGTTCAGGGTCCTGGATCTTATCTCCATTAGTCCAAAAGGCAAACAGCGAAAAGACTTCATGGCATACCTCTCAAGAAATTCATACCAGAAAGCCAGGTGTGGTGGCGCACGCCATCCCAGCACTCGGGAGGCAGAGGTAGGAGGATAGCCATGAGTTCAAGACCACCCTGAAACTACAGAGTTAATTCCAGGTCAGCCTAGACCAGAGTGAGACCCTACCTGGAAAAACCAAAAGAAAAAAAAAAGAAAGAAAGAAATTCATACCAGAAACAGTTTGAGAGAAGAGTAGTATTAATGTTTGACAAAAGGCGACAAACTTCCAAAGATTAAGAGACCTATACTAGATGCTGAGCTATGAGAACACAAAATGTACTTGTATCATTTTATCTCCAATAAATAGTAACAAATCCATGAATATCCAGGGCATAGATAGGAGCGAAACGAATGAACACTTTGCTAACCTGTTAACAAAGTGTGACTCGTGACGTAGCTCAATTAGTAGAGTGCGTTCGCTAAGCATGCAGAAAACCCTAGACTCGATCCCCAGTAACTAGCACTGCATAAAGGGAGTTTGGTAACCCACATCTGTAATCCCAGCACTTTAGGGGGCGGGGGGGGGGGGGGGAATGGCAAGAAAAGCAGAAGTTCAAGGTCATCCTTGGCTAAATGGATTTCAGAAATGGGAAGCACTATACTACATTAGCCAGAGGATGAAACCACACAAATAATTCTGGTCTCTATAAAATGTGGAAAAGGGTTAAATGAAAGAACGCAACCTAGTGTATGACTTTATTTATAAATGAAGGGCCCACAAAGCTGGAGAAAGAGGCAGATGACGGGAAACAATACCTGGTCTACATAGGGAGAAAAGAATATAGCTGGAGAGATGGCTTAGCAGTTAAGGCACTTGCATTCACCTTCTCAGCCTAAGAACCCAGGTTGGATTCCCCAGTACCCATATAAGCCAGATGTGGGCCTGAGGCCCTGGCGTGCCCATTCTCATTCTCCCCCTCTCACAAATAAAAATACAATTTTTTTTAAATGTAAGAGCCACTAATTTTCAACCATAATACTTTGAAGTAGAATACTAGTAACTGTTGTCATAGAAACGGTGAAGCCAATTTTTTTTTTAGGTCGCGACTCCTATGGGTAAAAAGGGGCTAAGTTTGGTTTAAACCAATTAAGTCGACCAGGTCCATTACAGGCATAAACCGACGGCATTTGCAACCCACACTTCTAAAGCACGGCCGCATAAATCATCTCGTGTGAGTAACTATCAAGTACCAAAAAAGTTTGATCGCCCTGGAAGAACCTAACAAAACCTCTCTCAGCATCCGCCACAATTAAAGCCACCCGGTGCAGGGTTGCTGGACACTGCCAATCCCGGAGCCAGGTGCGATGTCCAAAAGGAAAGCATTCGAACCGAACCCAGAGATCCCCAAATTCAAGTTCGAGCCCTGGCCGGCCCGCCTACGGTCTTCCTCCGACCTCCCTCGGCACCTGGCGGTCCGCGCGACCCGACTCCACTCGCACTTGCTAAGTGCCCGCGGGTGCCCCAAGCAGGGGCTGCTCCGGCCCGAGCACTGAGAGCAACTGGGAGGGAAGGAAACGGCCCCGACCTCCGCGACCGGCATCGAGAGGGAAGCCCCGCCCGGCCCGCGGGCCGTGACAGCCTCGGGGAGAGAGGCCTCGGAGGGACGCCCCAGGCCCGGCTTTCCCGCACTCCGCCGGAGCGCCCAGCAGAGATTCCGCGTGCCCGGGAGCGCGACTGCGAACCAAGCTCCCCGGAGGAGGGCGGGCGCAGAGGCCGGGCCGGGCGAGGGCCCCGAACGGGCTGTCAGAGGCTCCCTCACCGGCGTGACAGACCCGCGCCGAGGGCCTCGCTCGCCGCCCGGGTCCCGGAGAAGCGGTTACCTGCGGCGCGGAGGAGACGACCAGCAGGGCAAGGAAGGGGAAACCCGGGGCGGACTCCCTCCCGGGGAGATCTGGAAGACTTGTTCCGCACAGGGTGACAGCTGCCGCCGCGCACGCGCCCCGGGCGCCCGACGCCGATCCCTCCGCCGCGGCCGCCGCCGCCGCCGCCGCCGCTCACCCGGGCGTCGCGGGCTGGGTAGGAGGCGGCGGCGAGGGCGCGCCCACCGCGCAGGCCGGCCGTGCCTGCGTGCGCGCGCCCCCACGTGACCGCTGGGACTCCGCACGGCCCGGGTCACGTGAACTTGTGAACTGTTTAAAGTGCCGGGCCGCTCTGCGGACGCAGCCTCCGCCGTGAGGGCGCGGTGGCGCCGCCTCTCCGCGCGCGAACGCGTCGCCTTACGCCCCGAGCCCGCCCGGAGGAGGGAGAGACAGGGCGCAGACTGAGACTGAGCGCTCCCGCGGGCTGCACCGACGCTGGGTCCCGGTCCTCGCGCCTCCCGCAGCCTGGAGCCCGACCTGGCCTACGGCGGCCCTCGGGGCGCGCACGTCACAGGGGCGTGGCTCGGCCGCCGCGGCCGGTGACCACATCCTGTGCCGCTTCTCCCTTCGCCCGCGCCTGGGCTCTCCAAGCTTCGTTACTGCCGCCGGTGATCCTCCCCGAATTCACGTCCCGGCCTCCCTCTGACCAGCAACTGCAGTTAGCCTTCTGAATCCTCCAGCCTCAAGATGGGGACTGAAAATGGGGACTGGTCCAATAGCAGTCCTGGGCTGGGAGTGCCGCGGGTACGACAGGGCCGACCCGGAGTAGCGAAGTGCAGGGTGGCGCCTGTGAGCCCTTTAGTTATCAGAGGAACCACACAGACCTCAAACTTACTGATAAAGTCATGCGCCAGAGTACCTAACTTTTTGCTAAGCTGAACTTTTTTTTTTTTTTCGGTTTTTTCGAGGTAGGTTCTCACTAGCTCAGGCTGACCTGGAATTTACTATGTAATTCACGGGCGATCCCCCTACCTCTGGGAACTGCTGGAAGTTAAAAAAAAGTTTGGGCTGTGTGGTGCACGCCTTGAATCCGAGCACTCAGGAGACTGAGGTAGGAGCGAGTACCACCATGACTTTGAGGCCAGCCTGGGACTACAAAGTGAGTTCCAGTTCACCCTGGGTTAGAGTGAAACCCTATTTGGAAAAAAACTGGAACAAAACAAAAATAAACAACTTTCTGGTTCTCCTTCTAGAGTCCTTAGAAAGCCATCTGCTCTGTCAGATTAGAAACTGGTACGTCAGAATAAAAATTATGGAAACCGTGCTGGAGAGATGGCTTAGCGGTTAAGCGCTTGCCTGTGAAGCCTAAGGACCCTGGTTCGAGGCTCGGTTCCCCAGGTCCCACGTTAGCCAGATGCACAAGGGGGCGCACGCGTCTGGAGTTCGTTTGCAGAGGCTGGAGGCCCTGGCGCGCCCATTCTCTCTCTCTCCCTCTATCTGTCTTTCTCTCTGTGTCTGTCGCTCTCAAGTAAATAAATAAGTAATTTAAAAAAATTCTGGAAACCTGAACTCTACGCCCTTCACTGTTTCAGACCCAAAATGTTGCACATATGGTATTTGTGCAATACAGTAAATTTAGACAGAACTAGAGTCTCCTGCTTTTCAATTTTTGTGGGGTTTTTTTTCGGGTTTTCAAAGTAGGGTCTCACTTTAGCCCAGGCTGACCTTGAATTCACTATGGAATCTCAGAGTGGCCTTGAACTCAGCGATCCTCCTACCTCTGCCTCCCAAATGCTGGGATTAAAGGCGTGCGCCACGACGTCGGGATTTCACACCTTTTTTTGAAACAGGATTTCACTCTAGATCAGACTAAACTGGAACTCACTCTGTGGTAAAGACTGGCCTTGAAAACTTAACAGTGCTCCTCTGACTTAAACCTCCCCAACTGCTGGGATTAAAGACATGTGCCATCATGCGTGTCTCTCAGTTTTTGTTTAAATTTGAAGGGTCTATGGTGAGGTACCAACCTAACTGAATTCACAAAACATTTTTGAGAATTAAAGATAACAATATCAAACATAAAAACACTTGAGAAAATGTAAGGCAGAGGCTGGAGTGTGATTCAGTTGGTGGAGTGCTTGCCTGGCATAAATGAAGCCCTGGGTTCCATCCCCAGTACTGCATAAACCAAACAGTGTCACAGGCCTGTAATTCCAGCACTTGGGAAGTGGGGGCAGTAGGATCAGAAGTTCAAAATCCTCAACTACATAGGAAGCATGAGCCCAACAGGGGTACATGATTGTTCCCCATTTTTATATGCTCATAAAACTTTAATAAAAATACAGTTTTACAACAATGATACTAAAATTTATGATTTCCATTTCTCCTTTAGTGGGAGACCTCTTGATGAAAATTTAGTAGTCCTGACTCTTCTGGCCTAGTTTCGAAGTTATACATAAAGGGACCTAGTTCCGATTTTATTTCATCATCAGTACAAACTGCAATAAGCCATACTGATTTCTGAGATGCAGAACATTCCAAAGGGATGGTCTGAGAGTCATAGTGAATATTCCTTGGTGTAAAGTGTACCTCAGTTTGAAAGAGGACTGTATCCTCTGAGATAACCATTTTCCTGATACCACATTTATGAGCAGAGTATATAAAATGGTATAAATATGTTGGTATCAAAGTCACAGGACAGCCCATTCCCAGAAACAATTCATTGGCACATTTCTATACATTGTTTCTGTTCTCAGTAGAAGGACTAACCTAGACCATCACCTAATCCAAAAAGCAGCTTATTTTCACATTGATATTCTCAGCACAAGGCCAAATCAAGACAGCAAGAAGAATCAAGATCTCTAAAGTCATAGAGGCCTTCATGGAGGCTGACTTCTAGCTCAGCATTTCAGGAAAGAGGAAGTCCACATTTTTTTTTAATTTATTTATTTTTTTATTTGCTAGAAGGGAAAGGGAATGGGTGTGCCGGGGCCCTCTACTATTGAAAATAAACTCCAGATGCATTGTGCCACTTTGTGCATCTGGCTTTATGTGGGGACTGGGGGGAATTGAACCCATACTGGCAGGCTTTGCAAGTAAGTAACATTAACCTCTGAGCCATCTCTATTGCTTGCTCCTTTTTTAAATAAATATTTTTTGTTCATTTTTATTTATTTATTTGAGAGTGACAGAGAGAGAGGGAGAGAAAGAGGCAGATAGAGAGGGAATGGGTACACCAGGGCTTCTAGCCACTGCAAATGAACTCCAGACACGTGTGGCCCCTTGTGCATCTGGCTAACGTGGGTCCTGGGGAATTGAGCCTCGAACCAGGGTCCTTAGGCTTCATAGGCAAGCACTTAACCGCTAAGCCATCTCTCCAGACCTCCCCCCACCTTTTTTTAATTAAAAGGTAGAGTCTCACTCTAGCACAGAGTGACCTGGAACTCACTCTGTAGTCCCAGGCTAGCCTTGAACTCACAGGATCCTCCTACCTATGTCTTCCAAGTGCTAGAATTAAAGGCATGTGCCACCATATCCATGTCCAGCCTCTCTTCTTTTCCTTCTTTCCTTTTTTTTTTTTTTTGTTTTGTTTTGTTTTCCGAAGTAGGTTCTCACTCTAGCCCAGGCTGACCTGGAATTCATTATGTCGTCTCAGGGTGGCCTCAAACTCATGGTGATTCTCCTACCTCTGCCTCCCAAGTGCTGGGATTAAAAGCATGCACCACCATGCTTGGCTTTTTGTGTTTGTTTGTTTGGTTCTTTTTTTGTTTTTTTGATGGTGTTATTTTTGTTTGTTTGTTTTTTGAAAAAGAGCCTCTCACTGACCTAGAAGCCGTAGTGATCCCCCCCCCCCGCCTCCCAGAACTAGAATTATGAACCATGCACATGCGGTGATTTTTTCTTTTCTCTCTATTTCGGTTGTTTGCTTGATTGGGTTTAGTTTAGTTATTTAAGATAAGGTGTCACATAGCCAAGGTTCCCTACCTTAATCTCTAGATAGGGATGCTGGCCTTGATCTCTTCATCCTCCTGATTCAATCATGCAAGTGCAGGTATTACAGGGCTATAGCATCAAGCCAAGCAAACACTCTCTACCCCTCATTTTCTTTTCCAGTGTTGGAGACTGAACCCAGGGGCTCATGCATGCTAGACACCTTTATTTTTATATTTTCTATGGATCTTAGGCTGGCTATAGTTAACAAATATCCTGTTCCATCTTGCTTTATGCACAGCTCATTAGCTCAAAATATGAATGTTTTTTCTTTACTTTATAAACTTTGGAGCTTATTAATAAAGTCCTTATCCTATTCATTCCCTGCTTTTATCAGTTGCAAAATGTAGCCAAAAATCTTCCAGTGATACTTTGCAGTGTAACACTTCATACTTCTTCCTCTCAAAAGATCATTCATTTCCACACCTGCTAAATCTGGGCCAGTCTTGCAAAGTGCTTGATTAAAAAAAGGTGGCAGAAGCCTGGAGAGATAGTTTAGTGGCTAAGGCATTTGCCTGCAAAGCCATAGGATCCCAGTTCAATGCTCCAGGACCCACAAGAGCCAGATGCACAAGGAGCATATGCGTCTGGAGTTCATTTGCAGTAGCTGGAGACCCTGGCGTTCCCATTCTCTCTCCCCTCCCTCTCTCTCTCTGCCTCTTTCTCTTTCTCAAATAAATAAATAAAATATATTTTTTAAAAAAGGTGGCAGAAGCAATGTCAAAGGATTTCCAAATCTAGACCTTAGGAAACATTGCAGCATAACTAAGCATGGTGGCTCATGCCTGTAATCTCAGCTCTTGGGAGGTAGAAGGCCAGCCTTGGCTACCTGATATTCTGTCTCAAAGAAAACAAACACCAAAGAGCAAGAGATTGCAGCTTTTTATGTCTTAAAACTTTAATGTAGCAAGCCAATCTAGTCTATTAGAATATGAGAAAGCACACATAACCATAGGATTCAGTAGATATATGTCACCAATTCTTATACATATGAATGAGGCCACCTTGACCACCTTGAGGCCAACCATCCTCTTGCTGAATGCAGCTACATGAGTACCAGAAGCTCGCCTCAAAGTAGCACAGAAAATCATGAGAACCATATCTGCTGTAATTACTTTAACTAGTTAGTTTTCAAGTTGTAACAGTTACAAATGAATACTTGAACTGTCTTCCCTGCCTGACACGTCTGACCTTGGTAGTCCTCTGACTCTCCATTGTTAATTCGGGTAATACATTTTTTTGTTTATTTGTTTTTTCAAGGTAGGGTCTCTCTCTAGCCCAGGCTGACCTGGAATTCCCTATGTATGTAGTCTCAGGCTGGCCTCGAACTCATGACAATCCTCCTACCTCTGCCTCCCCAGTGCTGGGATTAAAGGCATGTGCCACCATACCCAGCTTTAATTAGGGTAATACAATTTCTTTCCTGTTACTTTGTTTGTTTGTTTGAGACAGGATCCTGCCCTCCCTTGCTGACCTGACTGATGATAACCTGCTTCATAGCCCAAGCTGGCCTGGAACTCAAGGCAATCTTCCTGCTTAGTCTCACAGGCTCTAGGATTACATGCATGCTACAACATGTCCAGCTTTCTATTGCTTTTTAAAAAATATTTTCTTTTTATTTATTTATTTGAGAAAGAGAGAGAGAAAGAGGCAGCTGCTGCAAATGAACTCCAGACACATGCACCACCTTGTGCATCTGGCTTTCATGGGTCCTGGGGAGTTGAGCCTGGGTCCTTTGGCTTTGCAGGCAAGTGCCTTAACCACTAAGCCATCTTTCCAGCTTTTTTGTTTGTTGTGAGTTGAGGGAGTTGAGAAGATTATGAGAGGGAAGTAAGATGTTCCTAAGTGGCTCTCTCTCAGTAGCATTCTGCTTCTTTAGCAAATGCTTCAGGTGGACCCAAAGAAATGAATTTCTATGAAACATCTCTTGAAGCATCCCTGGATCATGGAAGATTTCAACTGTCCTGTTGATTAGCAAAGTAAGAATCCTTTTCTTCACCTTGATGATGATTGTACAACAGAACTCTACATCACCGAAACAATGATGGATTTAATTTCCTTGTAGCAGTATGATAACCTCACAGCCATCTATCTTTTGTATCTTGCCAAGAAGGCTCAGAAGAAGGCAGTTTGCTTACAGCTTCATTCTTTTGGACCTGCCAGTGCCACCCCAAAGTTAAAGAACCTGAGTATGGAAGATATGACAAGTGATGAAAATTATGCGGCTGGATTGATAGACTATGAATGGCATGAAGACAATTTATCAACTCTCCAAACACCACAGTTCACCAAGCATTGGGCAGAATCAGATAGTGTAGAGTCTAAACCAGGAATTCCAGTATTGTGCAGAGCACCAGTAAATAAAAGGACAAACACAATACATGTACTCCTAAGTCTGCTGTGAAGAATGAAGAGTGCTTTGTGCTTTGTATTTCCTAAACCAACACCCCAGTGAGTAAGAACCAGTATAAAAGAGAAATACTACACTAAGTCATTACACTACACCCTCAAAAGATAGAATGCGTGAAAGAAACCCCAGTCAAAACCCCAGTAAATTCAGGAAAAGACAAACTAATGACAAATCTAATTAGCCCTGAGAGGCGGTATCACTCAGTGGAAGAAAATCTCAACAAGGCACACATGGAAGAGGTTTCTAGAAGAAAAGAAGCTAAAGTGTTTGGAAAGGGAGCCGGGCGTGGTGGCGCACGCCTTTAATCCCAGCACTCGGCAGGCAGAGGTAGGAGGATCGCCACGAGTTCAAGGCCACCCTGAGACTACAGAGTTAATTCCAGGTCAGCCTGGAACAGAGTGAGACCCTACCTCGAAAAACCAAAATAAATAAATAAATGAGCTTACCTCATTACAGAAGCACACAGTAGGGCATGGTGGTGCACACCTATAATCCCAACACTTGGGAGGGTGAGGTAGGAAAATTGCTTCTAAGTTTAAGGTCAGCTATCTTTGCTAGACCTTTTGTCCAGGGTTCCTGATTTTTTTTTCAACCTGCTCTTGTAATTTCTTTCTTTTTTTTTTTTTTAAGTTTGGTTCTTTTTTAAAATTTTTTTATTTATTTGAGAGCAACAGACAGAGAAAGAAGAGGGAGACAGAGAGAGAGAATGGGCGCGCCAGGGCCTCCAGCCACTGCAAACTCCAGACGCGTGCGCCCCCTTGTGCATCTGGCTAACTTGGGTCCTGGGGAATAGAGCCTTGAACCGGGGTCCTTAGGCTTCACAGGCAAGTGCTTAACCACTAAGCCATCTCTCCAGCCCAACTTTATTTCCTTTATTATTTTTTGTTTTTTATTTTTTCTTCCAAATTTTTATTAACAACTTCCATGATTATAAAAAAATACCCCATGGTAATTCCCTTCCTCCCCCCCCACTTTCCCCTTTGAAATTCCATTCTCCATCATATCCCCTCCCCATCTCAATCAGTCTCTCCTTTACTTTTTATGTCATGACCTTTTCCTCCTCTTATGATGGTCTTGTACAGGTAGTGTCAGGCACTGTGAGGCCATGGATATCCAAGCCATTTTGTGTCTGGAGGGAGCGTGTTTTATGGAATCCTGCCCTTACTTTGGCTCTTACATTCTTTCCACCACCTCTTCCACATTAGACCCTGAGCATTGGAAGGTGTGATAGAGATATTGCAGTACTGAGCACTGCAGTCATTTCTTTCCATCACCATGATACCTTCTGAGTCGTTGCAAGGTCACTGCCATCTGAAAAGAGAAGATTCTCTACCAAAAGTGAGAGTAGCATTAATATAAGCATGTGAACATTAACAGAAGTGCTTAGTATATACATTTAGCCAGACAACAGATGTTACACCCCTAGGGCTCATGACTACCCCTGTTTTAAGTTTTCAGTATCAGGGATGTATTCCCTCCCATGAAGTGGGTCTACAGTCCAATTAGAGGGCAGTTGGTTTCCTCCATATCAGATGTGCCACTATTGCACCCGTTGGCTCATTTGGCCTGGCTAGACAAATATAAGGCTTGCAGTGTCCACTGTTGAGTATCTTCACTGATGATTTCTCTTTCTCCCATTGAACTGCATGCAGAATGGCTTCTTCCAGCTTTCTGTCAACTGGTCTACATGGAGGAGGTTATCAGCTCAATTCCAACAGGATTTCTCAGTGGCCTTGCAGCCCAAGTATATGGAGTCTTCACCAATAGGGTTCCTGATTTATAGAAGTTAAGATATTACTAGTTTTTCCAAGAAATTCACATATGAATTAGATCAGATTTTTCCTTGATTTGTTTGTTGAGTCAAGGTTTTATATAACCTAAGTGGACTCAAACTTTCTATGTAGCCAAGACTAGCCTTGAACTTGCTATATAGCCAAAGCGGGCACAGAACTTCTGATCGTCTACCTCCAAAATGCTGTAATTAGAGGCATGTGTCACCACACTTGATTCAATGTTGGAAATAAGTTTTCCCAAAGCTTTGTCAATGCAAAAAAAAAAAAAAAAAAAGAAAGAAAGAGAGAGAGAAAGTGAGTACATGGGCATGCCAGGGCCTCTACTCGCTACTAATGAACTCCATATGCATGAGACACCTTGTGCATCTGGCTTTATGTGGGTACTTGGGAATTGAACCCTGGTCATTGTGTTTTTTAGGCAGCCCTCCTGAAGTTTTATAGTACCAGATCAAAGAAAGTCACAAAGTAGAACACTTAAGATATATTGGTGGAAACACCAAGTAAGAAGGTTATAGTAGGGTTGGCTATAGTAGATGGCTCAGCAGTTAAGGCACTTGCCTGCGAAGGCTAAAGATCCAGGTTCAGTTATCCAGTTCCCACATAAACCAGATGTACAAGGTGGTGCATGCATCTGGAGGTTGTTTGCAGTGGCTAGAGGACTTTATGCACCCATTCCTCTTTGTCTCTTCATCTTTCATAAATAAATAAATAAATAAAGTATTTTAAAAAGTAAGGGCCAGGGCTGGAGAGATGGCTTAGCAGTTAACTGATTGCCTGTGAAGCCTAAGGACCCCCATTCGAGGCTTGATTCCCCAGGACCTACGTGAGTCAGATGCACAAGGGTGCACATGCATCTGGAGTTCATTGGCAGTGGCTGGAGGCCCTGCCATGCCCATTCTCTCTCTGTCTATCTGCCTCTTTCTCCCTGTCACTCTCAAATAAATAACTTAATTAATTAAGTAATGACCCAGCATGGTGGCACATGCCTTTAATTCCAGCACTTGGGAGGCAGAGGTAGGAGGATCCCAGTGAATTTGAGGCCACCCTGAGACTACAGAGTGAATTATAGGTCAGCCTGGGAACCCTGCCTTGAAAAACCAAAAAAAAAAAAAAAAAAAAAAAAGGTTATACCAAGGCAGGGAAATCTGCCCTAAAATGTCTGGTGACATTCTTAGCTTTTGGGTTGGTGGAAGCTAAGAGTGTAGTACATTCCAAAAGGATTTACCTCATAGTCACAAGGATGTTAGGTCACACAGAGAGGTAGGCAATATATCGTTATTTAAGGGAGATTATGATTACCCAAGATAAAAAAAAAATGATTAAAAAAAAAGATAGCCCAAGATAAATTTGTCACTTGGGAGGCAGAGGTAGGAGGATCAAGGCCACCCAGAGACCTGAGACTACATAGTAAACTCTAGGTCAGCCTGAGCCAGAGTGAGCCCCTACCTCAAAAACAAAACAACAACAATAACAAAAAGCTTGTTTGTGAAGCTTAAGAATACAGGTTCAATTCCTCAGTACCCACATAAAGCCAGAAGTGCAAGATAGCTTAGCTTATGTATCTGAAGTTGATTTGCAGTGGATAGAGGCCCTGGGGTACCTATTTTTTCTCTTTCTACCTGCCTTTTCTCTCTCTCTCTCAAATAAGTAAATTAAATATATATATATATATATTTCTTTTTCTTAGTGCAGGCTGACCTGGAATTCACTATGTAGTCTTAGGCTGGCCTTGAATTCACAGCAATCCTCCTACCTCTGCTTCTCTGAGTGCTGGGATTAAAGGCATGCACCACCATGCCCAGCTTTGAAATATTTTTTAACTTTTATTTTTTATTGAGACAGGGTCTCACTGTAGCCCAGGCTGACCTGGAATTCACTATGTAGTCTCAGGGTTGCTTTAAACTCACGGGATTTTTCTTTTTTTCTTTTCTTTTCTTTTTTATTTTTTTTTTGTTTATTTTTTTATTTAGTTATTTATTTGAGAGCGACAGACAGAGAGAGAAAGAGGGAGAGAGAGAGAGAGAATGGCGCACCAGGGCCTCCAGCCACTGCAAACGAACTCCAGATGCATGCACCCCCTTGTGCATCTGGCTAACATGGGTTCTGGGGAATCAAGCCTCGAACCAAGGTCCTTAGGCTTCACAGGCAAGTGCTTAACCACTAAGCCGTCTCTCCAGCCCTCACGGGATTTTTCTATCTCTATGTGCCAGGTGCGGGGATTAAAGGTGTGCAACACCACACCCAGCTACAAAATATTTTTTTAATGTCCTAATCAGTGCTGGAGAGGTGGTTTAGCAGTTAAGGTGCTTGCTTGCAAAGCCTAAAGACCCAGGTTCGATTGCCCAGTACCCATGTAAGCCAAATGCACAAAGTGGTGCACGCATCTGGAGTTTGTTTGCAGTGGCTAGAAGCCGTGGTACACTCATTCTCTTTCTGTGTGTCCCTTTCCTTATCTCATAAATAAATAAATTCTAATTAGTCAGATAATGGTAGAATGTTTAATGTAGGTGCAGCTCTTTCTGGAAATTTCAGTTAACTGCTTCTTTCTATTGAGATTCCAGAAATCAAGCAGGTCCCCTCTTTGTCTACTTCCTAGAAGTGTCATAATGGATAATGTTGATTTTTCAACATGGCCAAGTTTAGAGATGAGTTCATTTGCTACCCACAAGCCGAGTGAATTCTACAAAATCTATATGGAAAGCAAAAATTCTTGTGTTCTGTGCCTTAGCTTTTATTATTTAAGATTTAACAGCTGGGCATGGTGGCAAGTGCCTGTAATCCTAGCGCTTTGGGAGGCCGACTCAAGAGGATTAGAATTTCAAGGCCAGCCTTGGCTAGATAAGGAGTTTGAGATCAGCCTGGGTTTCATGGGATGTTATATCTATAAATAAATAAACACATGCTTGATAATCCTTGTTGCTCTTTGTTCATTTTATTTATTTACTTATTTGAGAGCAACAGACAGAGAAAGAGGTAGAGAGAGAGAGAGAATGGGTGCACCAGGGCCTCCAGCCACTGCAAATGAACTCTAGACATGTGGGCCCCCTTGTGCATCTGGCTAACATGGGTCTTGAGGAATTGAGTCTTGAACAGGGGTCCTTAGGCTTCACAGGCAAGCACTTAATTGCTAAGCCATTTCCCCAGCCCCCTTGTTGCTTTTTAACTCTGCAAAAGGATATTCATTCCGTGTGCCCCCACCCATGCCCTGAATTGTGCAAGCTGTTTTTGATGGAGTGTGTCAATATAAGGTAAACATGGCATGAAGTGCTACAGTGATGCTACTAAAAAGGCTGGATCCCTCCACCACGGACAAAACCATTCCGGTGACCTAATTTCATTATCTCTACTAACATAAGAGGATTAATTATCTAGCAGCTATATTGCTTTAATCTGCCTGATCCTTTGTTATTTTCACATTGAGTGATGCTTTTTTTTTTTTAAACAGCATCTCAAGTAGCTCAGGTTGGCCTCAAATTTGCTATGCAGGCAGAGATGACCTTGAACTTCTAATCTTCATCCTTCTTACTTCCCAAGTGCTATGATTACAAGTGTGTACCACTAACTCGGATTGGGCAATGCTTTGTAAACACCCTATTTCTTATAAGAATCCCATATGAAAGGACAAACAACCTCAAATATCTAAGACAACCCTGAGCAATAAAAATAAGACTGGTGGTATCATTATACCTGATTTAAACCTATACTACAGAGCCATAGTAACAAAAACAGCATGGTACTGGCACAATAACAGAATGTAGATCAATGGAACAGAATAGAGGACCCAGATGTAAGTCCAGTTTGCTATAGCCACCTGATCTTTGACAAAAATGCCAAAAATACTCATTGGAGAAAAGACAGCCTCTTCAGCAAATGGTTCTGGGAAAATTGGATATGTATCTGTAGAAGGATGAAAATAGATCCTTATCTCTCTCCTTGTCAAAGAATTAAGTCCAAATGGATCAAAGACCTTAACATCAGACCTGAAATTCTGAAACTGCTAGAGGAAAAAGCAGAAGCTACTCTTCAACATATTGGTCTTGGCAAAGACTTTCTGAATATAACCCTAATTGCTCAGGAAATAAGACCACAGATAACTTCTGGGACCTCATGAAATTACAAACCTTTTGTATGGCAAAGGACACTTTATACAGCAAAGAGGCAACCTACAGAATGGAGAAAATCTTTGCCAGCCATACATCTGACAGAGGATTAACATCCAAACTATTCAAAGAACTCAAAAAATTAAATAATAAGAAATCAAACAATCCATTTAAAAAATGGGCCATGGAAGTAAATAGAGAGTTCTCAAAAGAAGAAATACAATACTTACCTGTCAGGGGAGATACCATGATCATGAAGGTAGTTTTCCCAGGGCGAAGCTTATTCATTGCACTCTGGATGTGCTGACCCCTGTAAGTTCCCCAAATGTGGGAAACTCGACTGCATAATGTATGGTAGTGGGGCACTGTGTTTGTGCTCTCCCATGTAAAAGCCAAAAAAATAAAAAAAAAAGAAGATGGCATATAAACATCTAAAAAGATGTTCTACATCCCTAGTTAGTCATCAGGGAAATGCAGATTAAAACTACATTGAGATTTCATCTCATTCTTGTCATATTGGCTACCATCATGAAAACAAATGACTATAAATGCTGGCGAGGATGCAGAAAAAGAGGAACTTATTCACACTGTTGGTGGGAATGCAGTGTGGTCCAGCCATTGTGGAAATCAGCGTAGAGGTTCCTAAGACAGCTAAAAATAGATCTATCATATGACCCAGCTATAGCACTCCTAGGCATATATCCTAAAGACTCGTCTCACTACCTTAGAGATATTTGCTCAACCATGTTTATTGCCACTCTATTCACAATAGCTAGGAAATAAAACCAGCCTAATTGTCCCTCAACTGATGAGTGGATGATGAAGATGTGGCACATTTACACAATGGAGTTCTACTCAACAATAAAGGAAAATGAAGTGATGAAATATGCAGAAAAATGGGTGGATCTGGAAAGTATTATAGTGAGGTAGCCCAGGCCCAGAAAGCCAAATATCACATGTTTTCTCTCATATGTGGATCCTAGCTATGTCTATGTGAGTAGGAATAAAACTCAGTAGCAGAGGCCAGTAAGCTAGAAAGGAGCTATAAAGGGAATAAAAAGAGAGGGAGGGGGGGATTAATAGGCTGGTATTGTATACCTGTAAGTAGAAGAACAGATCAATGGTGGTAAAAAGGCCTAAGTGTGGTCAGGGGAAGAGATTGAGTAAAGGAAAGGTAGAGGGAAGGCTAATCAAAATTTAAGAGTATATACAGAAAAGTCTAAGAGAATATAAATAAGTCATATGGAAACCTACTTTTTGGATAATGGAACAACCAGAAGCCATAGATTGTTACTAGAAAATTTTCAGTGCCAAGGATAGAATGCCTTCCAGTGAGTTGTTTGCCAGGGAGGTCTCTGATACCCCCAAAACATTACACGCCATTGCTGCGGCCCTTGGTTTCCCACCAGAAATGGATGGCAACCCTATTGCTGAAGACTCCACATACTGAGGCTGCAAGGTCACTGAGAAATACTGATGCAGCTGAGCTGAAAACCTCCTCCATCTAGACCCGCTGACAGAAAACTGGACAAAGCTACGCTGCATGCAGCTCAATGAGAGAGAGAGAAATCACTAATGGAGATATTCAAGAGTGGACACTATAAGCCTTAAATTTGTCCAGCAAGGCCAAATGAGCCCACAGGTGCAATAGTGGCATGTATGTTATGGGGAAAACCAATCACTCTCTAATTAGACTGGAGGCCCTTTCCATGGGAGGGAATACATGCCTGATGCTGAAAACCTACAACAGGTGGAGTCATGAGCCCTAGGGATATAACTCCTGCTAGTGTTTGGACAAATACATATATTATGCTCACCAAACTGCCCAGTAAGCACTTCTCTTAATATCCATACCCACATATTAATTGCACTCTCAGTTTTGGTGGGAGAAACTTCTCTTTTCAGATGACAGTGATCTTGGGATGAATAAAAAGGCTCCATGGTGATGAGAAGTGATAGAGGAGTGCTCAGCACTGAAATATCTCTATCACACCTCCTCAAGGGTCACAGTCCATTGTAGCAGAGGTGGTAGAAAGAATGTAAGAGCCAAAGTAAGGGTAGGACTCCTTACAATGTGCTCCCTCCAGATATGAAATGGCCTGAACATCCATGACCTCACAGTGCCTGATACTACCTACAAAAGACCAGCATAATGGGAGGAAAAGATGATGACATCAAAATAAAAGAGAGACTGATTTTGGGGGGGGGATATGATGGAGAGCGGAGTTTCAAGGGGGAAAGTGGGGGGTGAGGGAGGGAATTACCATGGGATATTGGTTACAATAAAAACATAAATTTAAAAAAAGCATAAATAAATAAATAAATAAAAATGGCTTTTCAGAGTGCTCTTTTCCACAATGACTCTGTCCCCTCTCTTTCCTCTACCCTTGGAACTTCATCACCAGATATTCCACCTCTTCCCCTGCCCACTTTTTTTGTGTGCATATAACTACAACTATAAAAGGTACACACGTTTCCAGATTTGGAATCTGAACAACTGAGCTGTGGACCAGACTGAGAATTTGCCACACTTCAGCTTCTTTCCATTTGGTTTTCTATTTATCTATTTGAGAGAGGAAGAGAGGCATAGAGGCAGACATAGAGAGAGAGAGTAAATGGTAAATGGCTACACCAGGGCCTCTAGCCACTGCAAACAAACTCCAGATGCATGTGCCATCTTGTGCATCTAGCTCTATGTGGGTACTGAGTAATCAAACCTAAGTCCTTTGGGCTTGCCATCCCAGCAGGCACCTTAAGTACTAAGTCAAGGCTTTTTCCAGTGCCTGGCTTTCCACTGAGGATCACAAATTGGATACACCTGAACTTTCTTCTTCTCACTACACTACCATAAGATTCAGATTCAAAATCCAGTGCTAAATTTCTACCTTTAGTATTCAAGGTGCTTAAAAATGAGCTGAACTAGCTTCCACTAGATGGCAGCATATTTTGGCATAGTGCTGGTCATTATGTTTCTAAATTTTATAATTGTTCTTATTTATTTATTTTTTCTTTATTTTGGTTTTTTGAGCTAGGGTTTCACTCTAGCCCAGGCTGACCTGGAATTCACTCTGTATTCTCAGGATGGTCTTGAACTCACAGCAATCCTCCAACCTCTGCCTTCTGAGTGCTGGGATTAAAGGCCTGTGCCACCATACCTGACCTTTATTAAAAAATATTTTAGGGCTGGAGAGATGGCTTAGAGGTTAAGCGCTTGCCTGTGAAGCCTAAGGACCCCGGTTCGAGGCTCCATTCCTCAGGTCCCACGTTAGCCAGATGCACAAGGGGGCGCACTCGTCTGGAGTTCGTTTGCAGTGGCTGGAGGCCCTGGCACGCCCATTCTCTCTCTCTCTCTCTCTCTCTCTCTCTCTCTCTCTCTCTGCCTCTTTCTCTGTCTGTCGCTCTCAAATAAGTAAATAAAAATAAACCAAAAAAAATTTTAAAAAAAGAGAAAAAAGTTTGAATATTTCAATTAAAAAAATATTTTAGTTATTTATTTGAGAGAGAGAGAGAATGGGCATGCCAGGGCCTCCAGCTGCTTGAAACGAACTCCAGATGCGTGCATCACATTGTACAACTGTTTACATGGGTCCTAGGGAATCAAACCTTGGTCCTTTGGATTTCCAGGCAAGCACCTTAATCGCTAAGGCATCTCTCAAGCCCCCAATTGCTACTTCTTTCTTTCTTTCTTTTTTTTTTTTTTTGAGGCAGGGTCTCACTCTAGCCCAGGCTGACCTGGAATTCACTATGTAGTATCAGGGTGGCCTCGAACTCACAGCAATCCTCCTACCTCTGCCTCCCAAGTGCTGGGATTAAAGGTGTGCACCACCACACTCGGCCCAATTGCTCTATCGTACTGTTATAATAAGTGGATTCCTTGCCACTTCTAATATAGTTACAGATCATTCCTACCTCACAATGTTAAACATACCATACCTTGAAAAAAACCTTCAAAACCAAAACAAAAAAACAGTGAAAAGCTATATTTCTCCTTTTAAAAATACTTTATTTATTTGAGAGAAAGCAAGCATATGTCACATGTGTTATGTTCTTTTTTTTTTTTTTTCTATGGGGCCTTGGTTTTTATTTTTTACAAATGAGGATATTGAGTCAGGTAACTTGTGACACATAAATTTTGAGTAATGAAGCAGTGATTGGATTTCAGGCTTATACATTCCAAGTCTCAGTATAAAGTTGACCCATGGGGTCACCAACTTCAGTTGTCTTTGGTTTTATTTTTTCCAGCAATATAATACTTTAGCACAAAACATCTTTTCATGTGAAAGTAGATCCTGAGATCAAATCCCCAATTACATAGTGTTTTCTCATATTTTATCTGTGTGGGTGTAACAACCTGTTTTTTTTTTTTGTTTGTTTGTTTGTTTGTTTTCCGTCACTTTCAGCAATGGCGATCTAGATCCCTGGTCAGGAGGTGGAGTAACCAAAGACATCACAGATACCCTGGTGGCAATCACCATCCCACAGGGTGCCCATCATTTAGATCAGAGCCCACACAATCTTTGACCCTGTAACCCTGATGTTAGCCGGCTCGCTGGAAGTTAGACACATGAAGCGATGGATCGCAGATTTCTACCCTGGAAGACAGCTCTGAGCAACTTAAAAAATTTTTTTTCTTTCTTTTATGTTCATTCCATCCACATGGGAACCTCAGTTTGATTTTCCACATGTGTCTGTGGCCACACCATCCTGAACTTGCCTGACCTTGTCTGATTTTCTACATGCTTCTACTTTCCCTGTTTGTTACTAGACTTGTTGGGGCCAAGGTTGATACAGAAGAAGGTGATGGGGTGAGAACAGCCATCCCACCAAGGTGACTGCTCTGTTGTCACTGTCTGTGCCACTTCCAGGAAGAGTGTCACCATGGCAGCTCCTACACTGTCAGGACTGTGCCATTCCTGCTGCCTTCCATTCGAGGGAGAGCCACTGCCATTGTCTCTATAAGAAGGGACTCTCCTTGTCTTTGAGGCTGGAATCTGGCCATTTGTAAGTCACCATACCTACCTCGAAAAAGGAAAGCCAAAGCTGGGATAAAGGATGTCATCACAGTTGACAGGAAGGATGTGTGATGGCAATCCAGGCAATGGGGCCATTTCTTCTGTCCTTGGTCACCGATTGTCACATGTGCTGACACCGATCCAGAACCAGCCCCTGCGGCTCGACCAGCTCCCCACAGTCAAATCTCCCGCGTCTCCTTCCGGCGGAAGTGACCGTGTTATGTTCTTTTAATATAGTCTGTCTTTATGTCCAACATGGCCTTCAAGTGCTCTGATTTTAAAATGTGCATATATTTCACACTAGTGAAAACACTTTCATAATGTACTTAAAATAATGACTAATCTCTGTACTTTTAATCAGGAAAAAAAAAACCACTAAGGTCTGGAGAGATGGTTTTGTGGTTAAGGCACTTGCCTGTGTAGCATAAGGACCCAAGTTTGATTCCCCAGTACCCACATAAACCAGATGCACAAAGTGGCACATGTGTCTGGAGTTCATTTGCAGTAGCTAGAGGGCTTGGCACATTCACTCTCTCAACCTGCCTTGCTTGCTCTCTCTCTCAAATACATACAATTAGAAAAAAAGCCAAGCCAGAGGAGGTGGCTCACGCCTATGATCCTAGCACTCAAGAGACTGAGACAGGAGGATTGCAGTGACATCGAGGTTACACTGGACTAAGGAGTGAGTTCCAGGTCTGCCTGGGATAGAACAGCACATGGTCTCAAACATACAAATAAATAAAAGCAAAACTTTAGTCTTGATATTTAACTTTCCTTACAGACAAATAAAAAGTGAAGATGGGGGCTGCAGAGATGGCTTAGTGGTTAACTGCTTGCCTGTGAAGCCTAAGGACCCAGGTTCAAGGTTCCATTTCTCAGGACTCACGTTAGCCAGATGCACAAGGGGGTGCATGAGTCTGGAGTTAGTTTTCAGTGGCTGGAAGCCCTGGCACGCCCATTCTCTCTGTGTGTGTCTCTCTCTCTGCCTCTGTCTTGCTCTGTCACTCTCAAATAAATAAATAAATAATAAACAAAATTAAAAAGTGAAGATGGCCTGGAGAGATGGCTTAGAGGTTAAGGCTCTTGCTTGTGAAGCCTAAGGACCCTGGTTCAACTCCCCAGAATCCACATAGAGGCACAGCGTGGTGCATGTGTCTGGAGTTTGTTTGCAGTGGTTAGAGGCCCTGGCACAATCATTCTTTGCCTCTCTGTCTCATGAATAAATAAATAAATAAATATTTTTAAAGAGTGAAGATTTTTTAAAAGATGAGTTCTAAATGTTTATTGTAATAAAACTAAATTCTTATACAAATGATTTGGCTTTATTCATAAAACAGGACTGTTGATGAATTTTGCCTGCAGTTAAAACTGTTAAATATGGGCTGGGAAGTGAATAAAGTTGCTTGCTTGTGAAGTCTGCTGACCTGGGTTTGATTTCCAGCACCCACATAAAGCCAGACGCATAAAGTCATACATATGTTTGGAGTTAGTTTGCAGTAACAAAAGTTCTAGCACCTCTATTCTCACATCTTTTCTTTTTTTTTTTTTTGTTTTTTTTTTTTGAAGTAGAATCTTCCTCTAGCTCAGGCTGACCTGGAATTCACTAGGTAGTCTCAGGGTGGCCTAAAACTCACAGCAATCCTCCTAAAAAATCTTAATCAGAGCTAAGTGTGGTGGCACATGCCTTTATTCCCAGCATTTGGGAGGCAGAGGCAAAACGTGCTGTGAGTTTGAGAACAACCTACCTCGGCAAACCAAAAGAATAATATAACATAAAATAAAATAAATCTTAGTCAGCAATGAGTCCTATGAGCTACATCACTGGCCAGCCAGGCAATGTTATTTTTAAAATTTTTTTTGTTTATTATTTTTATTTATTTATTTGAGAGTGATAGACAGGGAGAAAGAGGCAGAGAGAGAGAGAGAGAGAATGGGTGTGCCAGGATCTCCAGCCACTGCAAATGAACTCCAGATGCGAGCGCCCCCTTGTGCATCTGGCTAACCTGGATCCTGGGGAATCAAGCCTTGAACGGGCATCCTTAGGCTTCACAGGCAAGTGCTTAACTGCTAAGCCATCTCTCCAGCCCTGGGCAATGCTATTTTAACAACAAAAAATTTAGGTATGATAACAGATACCTGTGATTCTAGCACTTAAGAGGCTGAGGCAGGAGATCCTCTGGGAGTTCCATGGCACTCTGTGTTTCATAGTGAGATATAGGCCAAGCTGTCTCCCAAAACAATGAGAATAAACCAGTTTCTTTCATTTATTTGAATATATACTCAGAGAGGGAGAGAAGGAGAGAGGGAGAGACAGAGGTGCAGAGTAGAGTAGAAGAGTGGATTATTTTTGCTTCTCTGCTTATATTTTTTGTTACTAGGGATTTAAACCTGGGGCCTCATGAATGCTAAGCAAGTCCTCTGCCACTGAGCTATTTCTCTAGTCATTTTTTGGTTTTGTTTTATTTTTGTTTTTTCAAGGTAGCACCTCATTGTAGCCCAGGCTGACCTGGAATTCACTATGTAGTCTCAGGGTAGCCTTGAATGCACAATCCTCCTACCTCTACTTCCTGAGTGCTGGGATTAAAGGTGGACTTTTTTGTTTTCTTGAGGTAGGGTCTCACTGTAGCTCAGGCTGACCTGAACTTCACTATGTAGTCTCAAGGTGGCCTTGAACTCACGGTGTTCTTCTTACTTTTGCCTCCTGAGTGCTGGGATTAAAGGCATGTGTCACCATGCCTGGCTTAGTCCTTTCTTCACTTTTATTTTTAAAATATTTTTATTTGTTTTTAGCAACTAGAGAGACAGACAGAGAGACAGAGAGAGAGAGAAAGAAAGCTAGTGTGCCAGGGCCTCTAGCCACTGGAAACAACCTCCAGATGCATGCAGCACTTTGTGTATCTGGCTTTAAGTAGGTACTAAAAATTGAACCCGGGTTTTTAGGCTTTGCAGGTAAGCACCTTAACCACTGAGCAATCTCTCCAGCCCTCTACCCTATTATTTTAAGGCAGGGTCTCAGAAATACTAGTTTTAAACTCATTGTGTAGCCCAGGCATCTTTAAACTTATGATCCTCTGTCTCAGCCTCTCAAGCATCTAAAATTACAAGCCTGTACCATCAGACCTAGTTTTTATATGGCTATTGAGGATCTAAGACACATTTTGAATAAATATGCTTTTTTTTTTTTTTTGTTTTGTTTTTCGAGGTAGGGTCTCACTCTAGCCCAGGATGACCTTGAATTCACTCTGTATTCTCAGGGTGGCCTCAAACTCATGGTGATCCTCCTATCTCTGCCTCCTGAGTGCTGGGATTAAAGGCGTGTGCCACCACACCCAGCTATAAATATGCTTTTAATATGAAGAGAGTCTCTTCATAAAACTCTACGCTATTATGTATATTTGCATTTAAAAACAAATACATTTAATTTCTCAAGGCCTTCAAGAAACACTTGCCATTCAACATATCATACTACTTTCTGGTGTTTCTCTACCTGCTTTGCGTTAACCTCCTGGAAAATAAAACTCCTTGACACTGTTTAATTGATTTGGTAAAAATATCTCTACTTGTAAAGAACTTCCTTCATGACTTATTTACCATCCACTCCTATATTTTTTAGAATATGATTCATTGGGGTTAATATTCTAATATTTTCATTGTAATTATAGTAAGACAGTTTAATTGGCAAAATCTGTGACTTTTATTTAAAGGATCTTAAATTTATTTTATTTATTGGGTTTTCGAGGTAGGGTTTCACTCTAGCCCAGGCTGACCTGGGATGTACTATGGAGTCTCAGGGTGGCCTCAAACTCACAGCGATCCTCCTACCTCTGCCTCCTGAGTGCTGGGATTAAAAGCGTGCACCACCACTCCCGGCTCTTATTTATTTTTTTCTTTTGACCACTTTTTACATTGTATATAATGTATTTTGATCATATTCACCCCATTATCCTCTCTTGGTCCTCTCCCACCCCTACTTCTTCCCAACTAATTCTCTTTGTAGGGTTTTTTTTTTTTTTTTTTTTTTGGTTGGTGGTATCCCAATGAGTTTAATTATGGTTGCTTATATGAGCATGGATGAGAACTTATTGAGGGGTTATGAGCATGGATAACTTAACCAGTAGCTATATCAATGAAAAGTGTGTACTTTGATAATGTGTGTGTGTGTGTGTGTGTATGTGTTCATTGAGTTTAATTTGGGTTGCCTGCAAAGCATGGATGTGGGGTTATTTACCTGAGTACATTCAACTTACCAGTGGCTACAAAACTGAAAATAATGTCTCTTGTTCCCCCACAACCATTATCTTCTAATAGCTCCTCAGAAATGGGTGGGGCTATGGAGTTAACAATTGTTAACTGCCTATAAGTCCTAAGGAGAAGGTGGGGTCTGGTAGCATTGAACTTCTCATTGCTGAGAAAAAACACTGGACCAGAGCAGCTTATGGGAGGAAAGAGTTTATTTCAGGCTTACAGTTTAAAGGGGAAGCTTCATCATGATGGAGAAAGCATGGCAGCTGGCTCACATCTTTATACATCAGTCACCAAGAGACAGAACAGCCTGAGTGCGCTAGCTCTGAACACCCAGTGATAATCCTTAAGTTTCTTGCTCAGTGACACACCTCCACCAGCAAGACTGTACCTCACAAAGGCTCTACCAACTAGGGACTAAGTAGGAAGCTTATTTACAAACACTTGAGGATATGGGAGACATCTTAAATTTAAACCACTGCAGGCCTCATGAGAAGTTGGGACTATCAATGAAGAAATGTTGTAGGCACATCTCCTGCAGATAATCTTAGCTGCTATGAGTTCATGAATGCAACAGACATCTCATGTCTGGAAGACAGCATACTACAGAACTCCTCATCATATAATTAGTATATTCTCTCTGTCCCTCTTACATGATGTTCCCTGAACCTTGGGGAGTGTGATACAGACATTTCATTTAGGACTGAGCACTGAACAGTCACTTATTTTCAGCACAAAAATGCATAAATCTTATTATAATCAAGTTACTCAATGGACTGAATACTTGTGTTCTCCAAAAGTCATATTTGGTAAACCCTAAATTCTAATATGAGAGATTTTGGAAATGAGGCTTTGGAAAGAAATTAGGTCATGAGGGTCAAGCCTTCATGTATGAGATTAGTTTTCTTATAAGAAGAGACAGGAGAGCTAGCTAACTCTCTACCTGCCACATAAGCATTCAGTAATAAACTGGCAGCCAGTGACAGGAAAGAGCAGGCCCCTCACTGGACTGGCCATGAGATTTTAGCTGAAATTAAGTTCTTTTTATAAGCCATCCAGTCTGTGTCACTTTTTTCAATTCTTTTTTAAAATATATTTTATTCATTTATTTATTTGAGAGAAAGAAAGCTGGAGAGAGAGAGATTGACATAGAAAGAATGGGTACACCAGGGCCTCCAGCTGCTGCAAATGAACTCCAGATGTGTGCGCCCCCTTATGCATCTGGCTAATGTGGGTCCTGAGGAATTGGAGCCTTGAACCAGGGTCCTTGAGCTTCACAGGCAAGTGCTTAACCACTAAGCCATCTCTCCAGGCCCTGTGTCACTTTTTATAGCCACCTAAACCAGTACAAAATAGCAGCAGTTCTTTAAGGAAATAATTTTGGCCATGTTCAAATAGAATTCTGCCAGTTTACTGTACTTTTCTTCCCTTATTGAGATAATAGCTACATAAACATAAACATTGAGAAAGGTTGGGTTTGGTGGCACTCACTTACAATCCTAGCACTTGGGAGGCAGAGACCTTTGAGGTCAACCTGAGCAACGTAATAAAACACTGTCAAAAGAAAAAGATGTTGAGCTTCACAAATTAGCCAAAATAAATATATTTAAGTGATTATTCCAATCACTGATCTCATCATGAAGTTTAATTGCTGTTTAATTATGTATTTATCAATAATTTAATTCATTTATAAGATAAATATTTATTATATTTATATTGCCATTTTCACAATTTTGTGAGATATGGTCTCATGTATCCCAGGCTGTTTTGAATTCACACACATATATATGAACAAGTGCATGCACATATACAAAATGCACACATTAATGTGAAAATACACATACACACAGCACTTACAGAAAATCACATGCACACATGCCAACGAAAGCACGTATGTATACATGCACCCTCACATATATTCACCCAGGCATGCAGGCACTATGCACACATGGACATACTCATACATAATGATACACAAGTTCGTAGGATGAATTGTTCACATGCAAAAATGTACATACAGCCGGGCATGGTGGTGCACGCCTTTAATCCCAGCACTCAGGAGGTAGAGGTAGGAGGATCCCATGAGTTTGAAGCCACCCTGAGGCTCCATAGTGAATTCCAGGTCAGTCTGGGACAGAGTGAGACACTACCTTGAAAACTCCTCCCAAAAAAATGTACATACAGAGATATGCATATGTGCTGACATACCTATCTACCATAATGTGAACAATCACACATATACATGCCTTAGTGTGTGAACATGCTGATGCATGCACACACACAGAGACATTGACATATATAAACAAACTTGCATACACACACACACACACACACACACACACACACACACACACATTTTAAAAGGGCTGGAGAGATGGCTTAGCAGGTAAGGTGTTTGCCTGAAAAGCCAAAGGACTCAGGTTCAATACCCAGGACCCATGAAAGCCAGATGCACATGGTGGTACATGCATATGGAGTTCATTTGCAGCACCTGGAAGCCCTGGTACACCCATTGTGTCTCTCTCCCTTTCTTTGTCTATCTCTCTGTATCTCTCAAATAAATAAATAAACATAAAATACAACTTAAAAAAACAGACAAACTTGCTCACATATTGACACATGCAAGGGTTCCCACATGGCACATGCACACTCATACTCAATGTACCTATACACACAAATGCACACAACTCTGTATGTGCTCAAAAGCACACATATACATATTGACACAGATGCATTTGCACACACATAGACATGTACAAACTCTCCCACAAACACTCTGACACAAACCCAAGTGAATGCACGTGCACACATTCTCATATGAGGACTTGTACACACAGACATGTAAACATCCACACATTTTCTTTTACCCACACTCACATACCTTTCCATAGATAATGGCATGCATTATGCAAACAACTTTAATGAACATGGAAACAAACTCATCCATGCATTCAAGAATTGAAGCATATATATATGCAAACTTGTATGTATATATGCACAGACAAGCATATAAACATACATAGACACATACAGAAAACATGTACTCACACAGTAATTCATGCACAAACACTTACCCACATGCCTGTGTGTGAATACATTCAAATGCAAGCCCTTGAGGGCTGGAGAGATACCTCAATGGTTAAGACACTTGCCTGCAATGCCTAACAACTTGGGCTCAATTCCCCAGTGCCCACATAAAGCCAGATACACAGAGTGGTGCATGCATCTGGAGTTCATTTTCAGTTGCTAGAAGCCCTGGAACACCCATTCTCTCTCTGTTTCTCTCTCTTGTTGCAAATAAATAAATAAAATATTTAAAAATTAATGTACATACTTGAATACATGCATGTAGATGTAGACACATAAAAACATATACATGCAGACATACACACATCTCTATAAACATTTGAATAAGTCTGAATGCATACACATTAACACATTCACACACACACACACACACACACACACATATACAAACACAGTTGCACAAACGCACAATCAGGCATTATCAGGCATATATGCATGCAGATGTATATGTCTGAACAAACACATTTATGCACAAATGCATACAGGCATGCACAAATGCAGCCATGCATGCTAACACACACAGAAATAATGTACACACATCTGCTAAAATCCACATGCACAAATTAAAGCATGCATGTTAACATGGAAATACATGGACACATGTGGGTACACAGTCACATGAAAGCACACATGCAAATACTATCACATTACACATATCTCAATATATACAGGCAAAATATACACTTGTCCACTAACACACAAACATATAAACACACACATGCATGTGCAAACTAACATTCTCAAAAGTCTACAAATACACATGCACAGTAGTGTGTAGCACACACTCAAAAGCACACAAACATGACCCCATACATTCAGCATATACATATGAACATAAAAGCATAAGCAAACACATGTTTACATGCACACATGAACATGCACAGATACAAACATGCTCATACACATAATACAAATAAAATATGTATGAACACATGCACAAATTTAGGTGATTTGCATATATGCCTACACATGTACAAAGGTACACTCATTCATGTAACAGCATATACACATGTGCACTCATGCAAGCACGCATCCTAGTTTTCACATACACAGATGCATCTAGGCATTCAAGACCTATACAAACATGTATACATGTACATGTTACATGTGATAATTTGCATGCAAACACAATTGACAAATTATTATGCACATACTTGTACATAAGCACATACTGTGCATATACACATGTCTGTGGATAGCAATGCACATTTATACACACAGACACCTATTTGTGCAATCATGCACAAGTGCATGCACCTATGCACGCAAATATACATGAGAGCACTTCTGTATCATACACATAAACAGACACATGCTCCCATACATCTAGATAGCCAAATGTGAAAAATTCTATCTGCAAACTTAAAGCACTCATATGTACATGCACACACAATAACCCACATATTCATACAGCCTTTTAGATGTAGGCACAGTCATACTTACAGACACAAATATGTATATAGGCATACCACAAACCACACTTAGACACTCATGTATACACACCTATATATGCACAAATGCACACACTTTTACTCATAATTCCCACACATATATTCATATGCTTCCACAAAAGCACACCCAAATATGTAAATAGCCAAACAACAATTGTACACATAGAAATACATACTCACAAGTGCACAAATGCACATATGTGCACACAGATGAATGTAGATATGCATAAAGATAAAAACCCATGTGCACACACCGACAATCACAGACAAATAAATGCTAATGCATGTAATCATACATACATGTACACATATATACAGAGATGCACACATGCAAATGAACACACATGTCCATGCACAGAGAAGTGTACACATATATCCACAGATTACATACCCATGAGAACACACACATGTCCATACATATAGGCATGAACATACCATGCATGCAAAAATATGCATGTATATTCACACAGAGCAGTACACAGGTGAATGCACATGATCTCACATTTCTGGTTGTTGTGTGAAACTTTCTCTGAAGAAATGTAAATAGGCTTCTACCTATTCACCATAGATAGGGCATAGAAACCAGACCAAAATACAACTTCACCAAGATGCAACTTGGTAGACCAATGCATTTATTGGGTTACTTACAGACCATGGGTGACTCAAGGGAAACTGCATCACTGAAAATCCCACCTTGGCCTAGGTGATGACTCATGGAGCCTGAATCCCTGGAACTCACTAAAAATGAATAGAAAGCACATCTGCCTAAACATCCAATCACAAACCTGAACACACACCATGCAAACAAAATGCTCAGGCAACTCACATGTAAGTACACAGATACATTGATGTGTGCAGTTATACCTGCAGTCATAAAGTCACACACAAGTACACAAGTTCATCCCTTTACCTCCATATACACACACCTGAATGCATAAGGACACATGCAGGCATGAGTACACCTGCAAAACCATATATGTATGCAAGCATAAACACTCAAGACATATCTAAGCATGCACACAAACACACACATTTATATATGTGAGCACACATATAGGCACATATTCTCACAAACATGCTCATGCTTGAACACATATACATAAAGCACACAAAGTAGGGCTGAGTGTGGTGGTCAATTCCTTTAATCCCAGCACTTGGGAGTTCGAGGCCACCTTGAGATTACATAGTGAATTCCAGGTCAGCCTGGGATAAAGTAAAACCCTACCTTGAAAAAAAACACACACACAAATTACACATGTACATATACACACATATCCAACATTCACATGCATGAATATACATGCACACACTCGGCAAGCATGCATACATGCATACATAGACTCATGTGTACACGCATCACAAATTCATAACTGTACAGATGCATGTTCATATGAACAAGGATGTATATACTCTTGGGTCTGCATATGAACTTCTCCTAACATGGGCTGTGACAAACACATTTTAACAAATAGACATGTAAACACATATAAGGAAACATACATACTCAAGCATACAACACACAGAACATGTATACCCACATACTCACTGTGGTAGTTTGATTCAGGTGTCCCCCACAAACTTAAGTGTTCTGAATGCTGGGTTCCCCGCTGATGCAGATTTGGGAATTAACACCACCAGGAGGCAGTGTATTGTTGGGGGTGGGCTTATGAGTGTTATAGCCATCACCCTCTTGCTAGTGTTTGACATACTCTCCTGTTCCTATAGTCCACCTGATGTATGCCAGGGGGTGATGTCCACCCTCTGCTCATGCTGTCATTTTCCTCTGCCATCATGAAGCTTCCCCTTTAGTCGGTAAGCCAAAATAAACCTCTGTTGTTGTTTTTTTTTTTCCCCAAAGCTGCTCTTGGTTGGGTGATTTCTGCCAGCAATGCTAATCTGACTGCAACAGTCACATATATGAACATACATCCATTCAGGCAGACAAAAGCACACATGGAACAAAGAACATACATGTACACTAAAAGATCCACATATGAATAAATTCAGGCATAAAAATTTTTGCATGCATGCACAGATAGATACATGTGCAATAATCACACACAAATGGAAGCAGGCATGCAGAAAATACTTGCAAAAATTCATGCTAACACACAGCCACAAATACACATGCAAAACACACACAACTGCCAAGATGCTCACACATGTATGTGTCTACATACACATGAACATGTCACCACATTACACACATGTACTCAGAGTGGATACATCCAGACATGCACATGAGCACACATGAAAGAACATGCATTTGCAGGCACACTGATATAGACATGCATTTGAAAACATATGCATGGAAATATATCACACACATTACATACACATATGCAAAGTTACACAGACACATACATCAGGACACTCAAGCACGTACAAAACTACATATATACAATCACACACTCATAGCCATGTCTATACATGTAAAACACATGTGAAGGCAAAGCTGCCAACACCTGCATTGACACATGTGCAAACATATATACATACCAGGAACTATTCATGTAAATATTTACATGCAGGCTGACATAAAGGCATGTATCACACAAAACACACATGTGCATACATGTACCTATGGTTACTTTAATGTCCACACATAATCACCTATGTAAATATGGGCACACAAAAATCATGTGAACACAGGCTATAAATACCTGCATAGGTAAACACATATATGTATATACCTAGGCACAGTTATACACACTCATGCATGCATATTCACAAGGAAGCACACATGTTCACATATGTACATATGTGTACACTCTTACACAAATGTCTGAGCACATGAATATATACACACAAACATACACTAATATGCATGCATGCAAACACACAGGTAAAAATATGTGAATACAATAGCACACAAAAACACACAAACACAAGCACACACATATGTATACCAGTGCTTATTATATACATGTGCACATACATACATGTATACATTAAACCACAAGCATACATACAACCACAATCAAACACATATTTATATACACATGCACACATAAGGACACAGAAGAACACATGGATGAAAACATACACATGAAAATGTACATGCATGTTCTCACATGCACATACACATTTACATGAGTTTGAATGCCCACATATGTGGAGCCTTGTACCATGCACACATGAAATACACAAAGGCAAACAGACTCATAAGCAGAGGTCCATGCCCACATGATCTCATGCACATTAACACATGCCTGTAACCACACACACATGGCAACAATGCATATGTGTACCAAGTACATGCATGTACAAGGTGACCAATATGTGAACATATAGAGACGAGTGGAGTCTGATTCAAAGGCTTTGAAATAGCAGAACGGACCAATACAATAGGAAGACAAATGCCAAAGTCTTTTCTTCTGTTTTACATATTTATCAGATATTTTTATATTCTAGTATGTAGTATGTAGTCTGTGTTTTAACAAAAGCAATCTTCATGTTCCTGCAAAATAGTCCAAGCATCTGTTATTGTAACCCACATGGGAATGTGTGGTCCTACAGTAGAATGTGGTTCTGCTCTGACAGGTTGCCTGGTAGTTGACTTGAGTCTTATTGAGTTTACTGAGAACAACTCATGGGATGATGGTTTTTTTCCCCTTGATCATAAACTCCTTTTTGTCTTTGTCATTGTAGCCATTCCAAACTGCCCTCATTTTGTTCTTAGTTTAGTCATATGGGGCTCCTAGTCTATAAGAGTTTTTCCTTGTGGCCTAATCTTGTGTTTTATGGCAAAGTTGACAGGATTTTGTGGTAATTTGAATGTGTTTTTTTAAAATTTTTATTTATTTATTTATTTGAGAGAGACAGACACAGAGAGAAAGACAGATAGAGGAGAGAGAGAATGGGCGCGCCAGGGCTTCCAGCCTCTGCAAACGAACTCCAGACATGTGCGCCCCCTTGTGCATCTGGCTAACGTGGGACCTGGGGAACCGAGCCTCGAACCTGGGTCCTTAGGCTTCACAGGCAAGCGCTTAACCGCTAAGCCATCTCTCCAGCCCGAGAAGTTGCTTTTTAGATTGGACCAGTGAAATCCAGTTTTATGGAGTTTTTTGTGTCTTCTTTAAAATACTAGCTTTCTATACTATGCATCTTCCACCATGGGTATGTTTGCCAGGGCCCAGGGGTGCTTATCTGGCAGACTGCCAGTGCCTAAGCAGAATCAATGGAGATTCTGAATGACTCACTTGTGGCAACTTTTGTAAACTTGGTCTGTAGGGGGCACCAAATTCCAGCTTGTCTGTAAAATCAAAATGCAAGTTACATGCTTCCAACATATGACACAGAATAAACATCCCCTTTCCTACAGGGAAGAATGGGGGCATAGCAAGGACAGATTGGATCATAGCAAGAGCAGAACACAGAATGGCAAATTCCAAATCCTTCAGCTCCAAGTTCAGTATTTGGGGTTTGTGGTAGAATCCTCTGATTTCTAAATGACTTGGGTACCCCCACCCCTCATCTCTTGCCTGAAGCACACATAGACTTTCTCTTGGGCTGACTCCACCCCAAGCCTATAGCTCTCCTTGGGGGGTGTTGTAGTCAGTTCTGCACTGCTGGGATGAGCATCCAACCAGGCACAGTTTATGGGAGGAAGTGATTTAGTTTAAGCTTACGGATCCAGAAGAAGTTCCATCAATAGCAGAATAAGACAGCCCCCTTTCACAGATCCAAGCAGAGAGAAAAACTACCAACAGCCAACACCATAGATGCAAACATGGACCCACCAGAGCTTAAATTGCTCTCTATACCTTTGGGCTGCAATTCAGACTTACCCTCTGTCCCCCAGCCCACCCTGTGACAAGCCTCCTTTAGGAGGAATCTATCTGCTAGGGCTGAAGTTGCAAACTCAATGTTTTAAAAAATATTTTATTTCTTTATTTATTTGAGAGAGAGAGAGAATGGGCATGTTAGGGCCTCCAGCCACTGCAAATAAACTCTAGATGCATGCACCCTCTTGTTCATCAGGCTTACGTGGGTCCTGGGGAATCGAACCGGGGTCCTTAGGTTTCACAGGCAAACACCTTAACCACTAAGCCATTTCCTCATCCCTGAGTCTTTGGGGCCAGACATTTACACTATAACATTCAAACTATCATGGTGGGCATCTCCTGCTTCTGGCACCTCCAGCATCCTGGGGTTCCCATTGGAACTTAGGCTTCCTCTCTACCACTTCACATAATGGACTCTCAGGGCATCCTTGCAGGGAACTCAAACCTGTCTTACATTGGCTAGACTCAGCAACTCCCTGAAACTGGAGCATGATGTTTTGACTCTTCAATTTGGCATTTTTCATACCTGTAAATCAGATGCCATGTGTATGATACTGCCAAGTTCCATTGCCAGCTGGGATGGAGCATAGCCTTGTTGAACCTCAGTTGCAAAGGCCTGTGTGTTTCTTAGGAAAATAGTTCTTTAGACAGTAATTTTCTAGGAGCATAGAACTCCTTAAGCATTCTCCCTTCTGACCTTCAGGAGCTTTCCAGCTTGGGTACTGTGCCCCAGGGCACCTTTCCTGTTATCCTAGTGTACCAAATTAGTTTCTCCTTAATCATGCTAATTTCTTTATAAAATTTTTTTATTGACAACTTCCATAATTGTAAACAATATTCCATTGTAATTCTTTCCTCCCCCGACTTTCCCCTTTGAAACTCCACTCCCCATCATATCCCCTCCCCCACCAATCAATCTCTCTTTTATTTGATGTCATGATCTTCCTATTATGATGGTCTTGTGTAGGTAGTGTCAGGCACTGTGAGGTCATGGATATTCAGGCCATTTTGTGTCTGGAGGAGCACCTTGTAAGAAGTGCTATCCTTACTTTGTCTCTTACATTCTTTGTGCCACCTCTTCCGCAATTGACCCTGAGCCTTGTAAGGTGTGATAGAGATATTTCTGTTAACTATGCTAATTTCCTTAATGAGTACAGATGCTTTGATTTAGGTACTCTCCTTGTCTGGAACTAAATTTGCTTATAAAACTTTCCTCTCTAAACTTCACTTTTCCTCCGCAGGCAAGGTCTCATGTTAGCCCAACCTGACCTGTAGCTCACACTGTAGCCATGGCTGGCCTCAAGCTCATGATGATCCCCCTACCTCAGTATCCAGAGTGCTGGGATTAAAGACATTTGCCACCACCATGTATGGCTAAACTTCATGTTTTATTTATTTATTTATTTTTATGTATTTTTTTTTTTAAATTAGTTTTCTATTCAGCAAATACATGCAGTTTGGTACCACTGTTAGGCTCATCCATGACCTACACCCTCCCCATTGGCCCCTCCTTGTTGAGGTATATGGGTCATGCATTGTGGAGTTAGCCCACAGTTACAGGTAGGATAAATGTCTCCGCATATCCTGACCCAACATGTGGCTCTGACATTCTTTCTGCCTCCTCTTCCACAAAATTTCCCTGAGCCATGTTGGGTTCATTTTTGGTCTGCTTCAGTGATGAGGTGTTGGGGGCCTCTGAGGCTCTGGCTCACTGATTCGGTAGGAGTTGATTTTTCTCTGTGTTGGTCTCCTTCCTCCTTGTGCTGGTTTTTGGCTCATCAGGAAAACAGCACCCTTGCTTGTTTCGCTAATTTTCCTTAGTTTCAGCTGGGACCCTGTTGAGGTATGATGGGGTGGCTTTCTCCTTAGGATCTGCATCTATCTGAAAAAGAGAAGTATATTATCCAATGAAAAGTAAGTTAGTTCCAAGACAAATGAAATAACCCTTACTTTTTTTTAGAGAGAGCTTAATAGGTGTAGGCCCTCTTGTAGCCCATGATTGATGGTAGCTTGATATTGGAAAGAGGGTTTATGTTTGGATGATTCTGACTTGTTTCCCAGCTCCAGCTATGGGTCTTGTACCACTGAGATGATCTGTTACCCAAATCAAGAGCAGTTGGTTCCCCACCATGGCTGTGTGCCACTATTGCACTTGTGTGGGCATCACAACCAGTTATTTGTTGCTAAGTAGGTTAGACCATGAGTTGCTTGGAGAGATATTGGTTATTTCCCCCAGTTGCCCATGTAGCACCTTCTGGCACTAGATACGCTGACTGTCTGGGGACTGACTCTTTCCTGGCCTCCAGCCATGCCATTCCATTTTATGAGTCAGCTGCATATGGTGTCTTCAGCAATAGGGTCTTACCACTAACCTTTGGTCATCAAATACTCTGACAGAAATCTGTCATTCTTTTAGGAAACCTTGTAAGTTTCTCTGATCAAAAGCTCATTGTGGATAATAGCCCCATGCTGGTACTGGGAGTCACAGGTCAGTACCTACTAAGAAAATGAGGAAGAATATAACTAATATACAAGAGTTAGGGAGGAGAGAGAGAGAGGGAGAGGGAGGGAGGGAAGATGTAGAAGGTTTAGGTTAGATTGATCCTACCCTCTCCAGTGTCTTGTGGTTCAGGTGTTTCCTATAAAGGCCTGGTGAGGGTTCAACCATTTGGTCTGCCTTTTAGGAAGTAGAATTTTATGGTACCATTGCCGTTTGGGTCTAGATTAGTGTTTCCCACCCCTTCTATGCCCAGCCCTCCCTCCCTGTCCATCTTAGTATCTAGTTCATGAGATGCTTGCTGGGTATGTAAGGTATCTTGGGTAGATTCAGGTTAGGTGCTGTAGATTAGTGAGACTATGTGGCAATTTTTTTCTGTGGTTGGGTAAGTTCACTGAGGATGATCTCTTCCAGGTTCACTCATTTTTCCTCAAATTTCTTTGTGTCATTTTTTTCTTACTGCTGTGTATAATTCCATTGTGTAGATATACCACATCTTAGTTATCCATTCTTCTAGTGATGGACATCTGGGTTGATTCCACCTCTTAGCTATTATGAATTGAGCCGCTACCAAACATGGTTGAGCAAATCTCTCTGGCCTGTGGTTTGAAGGTTTTAGGGTAGATGCCCAGTAAGGGAATAACTGGGTCTGTTGGTATCTCCATAGTCAGCTTTTTCAGGAGTCTCCATATTGCTTTCCAAAGTGGATGTACCATCCTACATTCCCACCAATAGTGGATGAGTGTTCCTACTCCACCACATCCTTGCCAGCATTTATTTTCATTAGATTTTTTTAAATTTTTAAAATTTTTATTAACATTTTTCCATGATTATAAAAAAAATATCCATGGTAATTCCCTTCCTCCCCACTGACACTTTCCCCTTTGAAATTCCATTCTCCATATTACCTCCCCATCTCAATCACTGTACTTACATATATACAATATCAACCTATTAAGTACCCTGCTCCCTTCCTTTTTCTTCCCTTTATGTCTCCTTTTTAACTTACTGGGCTCTGCTACTAAGTATTTTCCTTCTCACGCAGAAGCCCAATCATCTATAGCTAGGATCCACATATGAGGGAGAACATGTGGCGTTTGGCTTTCTGGGCCTGGGTTACCTCACTTAGTATAATCTTTTCTAGGTCCATCCATTTTTCTGCAAATTTCATAACTTCATTTTTCTTTACTGCTGAGTAGAACTCCATTGTATAAATGTGCCACATCTTCATTATTCACTCATCAGTTGAGGGACATCTAGGCTGGTTCCATTTCCCAGCTATTATAAATTGAGCAGCAATAAACATGGTTGAGCACGTACTTCTAAGGAAGTGAGATGAGTCCTTTGGATATATGCCTAGGAGTGCTATAGCTGGGTCATATGGTAGATCAATCTTTACCTGTTTTAGGAACCTCCACACTGTTTTCCACAATGGCTGGACCAGATTGCATTCTCACCAGCAGTGTAGAAGGGTTCCTTTTTTTCCACATCCCCGCCAACATTTATGATCATCTGTTTTCATGATGGCAGCCAATCTGACAGGAGTGAGATGGAATCTCAGTGTAGTTTTAATCTGCATTTCCCTGATGACTAGTGACGTAGAACATTTTTTTAGATGCTTATATGCCATTTGTATTTCTTCCTTTGAGAATGCTCTATTTAGCTCCATAGCCCATGTTTTGATTGGCTTGTTTGATTCCTTATTATTTAACTTTTTGAGTTCTTTGTATATCCTAGATATTAATCCTTTATCAGATATATAGCTGGCGAAGATTTTTTCCCATTCTGTAGGTTGCCTCTTTGCTTTTTTCACTGTGTCCTTTGCAGTGCAAAGTCTTTGTAATTTCATGAGGTCCCAGTGATTAATCTGTGGTTTTATTGCCTGAGCAATTGGGGTTGTATTCAGAAAGTCTTTGCCAAGACCAATATATTGAAGGGTTTCCTCTACTTTTTCCTCTAGCAGTTTCAGAGTTTCTGGTCTGATGTTAAGGCCTTTAATCCATTTGGACTTAATTCTTATGCATGGTGAGAGAGTAGAAACTATTTTCATCCTTCTGCAGATATATATCCAGTTTTTCCAACACCATTTGCTGAAGAGGCTGTCTTTTCTCCAATGAGTATTTTTGGCATTTTTATTGAATATCAGGTGGCTATAGCTACTTGGGCTTACATCTGGGTCCTCTATTCTGCTCCACTGATCTACATGTCTGTTTTTGTGGCAGTATCATGCTGTTTTTGTTACTATGGCTCTGTAGTATAGGTTAAAATCAGGTATGGTGATACCACCAGCCTTATTTTTGTTGCTCAGTATTATTTTAGATATTGGAAGTTTTTTGTAATTCCGAATGAATTTTTGGATTGTTTTTTCTATTTCCAGGAAGAATGCCTTTGGAATTTTGATAGGGATTGCATTAAATGTGTAGATTGCTTTAGGTAAGATTGCCATTTTCACAATATTGATTCTTCCAATCCAGGAACGGGGATGTTTTTCCACTTCCTAGTGTCTTCTGCAATTTCTCACATGAGTATTTTAAAGTTCTCATTGTAGAGATTCTTTACTTCCTTCGTTAGGCTTATTCCATGGTACTTTATTTTTTTTTTTGATGCAATTGTTAACGGGAGTGATTCTCTGATTTCATCCTCTGTGTGTTTGTTGCTAGCATATATAAAGGCTACTGATTTCTGTGTATTTATTTTGTCCTGCTACATGGCTGTAGGTTTTGATCAGCTCTAACAGTTTGCTAGTAGAGTCTTTACAGTCCTTTATGTATAGAATCATGTCATCTGCAAATAATGATAACTTGATCTCTTCCTTTCCAATTTGTATCCCTTTTATGTGTGTCTCTTGCCTTATTGCTATGGCTAAGACTTCCAGAACTATATTAAATAAAAGTGGGGACAGTGGACACACTTGTCTTGTTCCTGATTTTAGTGGAAAAGCTTCCAGTTTTTCCCCATTTAGTAATATGTTGGCTGTAGGCTTATCATAAATAGCCTTTATTATACTGAGATATGTTCCTTCTATTCCCAGTCTCTGTAGAACTTTTATCATGAAGGGATGTTGGAATTGTCAAATGCTTTCTCTGCGTCCAATGAGATGACCATGTGATTTTTGTGCTTCAACCCATTTATATAATGTATTACATTTATAGATTTGCATATGTTGAACCATCCCTGCATCTCTGGGATAAAGCCTACTTGGTCAGGGTGAATGATCTTATTGATATACTCTTGTATTCTGTTTGCCAATATTTTGTTGAGAATTTTTGCATCTATGTTCAGGAGGGAGATTGGTCTGTAATTTTCTTTTTTTGTTCTATCTTTGCCTGGTTTTGGTATCAGGGTGATGCTGGCCTCATAGAAAGAGTTTGGTAGAATTCCTTCTTTTTCTATTTCCTGGAAAAGCTTAAGAAGCAAGTCTGGTAAAATCCAGCAGTGAATCCATCTGGGCTGGGGTTTTTTAGTTGGGAGATTATTGATAACTGTTCAGGTCTCCATATTTGTTATAGGTCTATTTAAGTGATTAATCTCATCTTGAGTTAATTTAGGTAGGTCATATAGATCAAGGAAATCATCCATTTCTTTCAGATTTTCATACTTTGTGGAGTATATGCTTTTATAGTATGTCCCTATGATTTTTTGAATTTCTCTGGAATCTGTTGTGATGTTACCTTGTTCATCTCTGATTTTATTAATTTGTGTCTCTTCTCTCTTTCTTTTGGTCAGATTTGCTAAGGGTTTATCAATCTTGTTTATTCTTTCAAAGAACCAACTCTTTGTTTCATTAATTCTTTGGATTGTTTTTTGTTTCTATTTCATTAATTTCTGCCCTCATCTTTATTATTTCTTCCCGTTCACTGATTTTTGGTTTCCCTTGTTCTTCTTTTTCCAAGGCTTTAAGGTGAAGCATTAGGTTGTTTACTTGCGACCTTTCTAATTTCTTAATATAGGCACTAAAGGCTATAAATTTACCTCTTAGAACTGCCTTCATTGTGTCCCAGAGAGTTTGGTATGTTGTGTTCTCATTATCGTTTGACTCTATAATTTTTTTTTTATTTCCTTCTTGATTTCTTCATTGACCCATTCATCATTTAGTAGTGTATTGTTTAGTTTCCATGATTTTGTGTCTGCTCTATAGCCTTTCTTGCTACTGATTTGTATTTGTAGTTTAATTCCATTGTGGTCAGATAGAATGCAAGGAATTATTTCAATTTTCCTGAATTTCTTAAGATTTGCTTTGTGTACTAATATATGGTCTATTTTAGAGAATGTTCCATGTGCTGCTGAAAAGAATGTATATTCTGCAGCCTTTGGATGAAATGTCCTGTATATATCTGTTAGGTCCATTCCTTCTATGACCTCATTTAGTACTGATGCCTCTCTGTTTATTTTTTCTCAGGATGACCTGTCAATTGATGAGAGTGGGGTGTTAAAGTCACCCACCACCACTGTGTTTGGTGTTATCTGTGACCTTAGTTCTAATAGTGTTTATTTGATGAATTTGGGAGCCCCCATGTTAGGCACATATATGTTTAGAATTGTAATGTCCTCCTGTTGGAGTGTCCCCTTACTCAATATAAAGTGACCTTCCTTATCTTTCTTGACTAACATTGGACTGAAGTCTACCTTGTCAGATATTAGGATAGCAACACCTGCTTGTTTTCTAGGCCCATTTGCTTGAAACACCGTTTTCCAACCTTTCACCCTAAGATGATGTCTATCCTTTGTAGAAAGGTGAGTTTCTTGGAGACAACAAATTGTAGGATCCTGCTTTTTAATCCAGTCTGCAAACCTATGTCTTTTTGTTGTGGCATTGAGGCTGTTGATATTAAGAGATATTATTGAAAGGTGTGTATTTATGTTTGCATTTTTTTTTTTTTTTTGTGGTTTGGTTCTACCTGTGCTCTCTTGTGTTAACTAGTATTTGAGTATTGCTTGTTTTTTCTAGGTTCCTTATATGTGTGCTTTTCCTTTTCTTCAGCATGGAGGATTCTATCAAGTATTTTCTGTAGAGGTGGTTTTGTCTTCAAATACTCCTTTAACCTGCTTTTGTCATGGAATGTCTTTATTTCTTTATTTGCAGGACAAAGTAACCTTGGTTGACAGTTGTTAACATTCAGAACTTGGAATATATCATTCAAAGCCCTTCTGGCTTTAAAAGTTTGTGTTGAATAATCTGCTGTAATCCTAATGGGCTTGCCTTTGTAGGTAACTTGATTTTTCTCTCTAACTGCTTTCAATATTTTTTCTTTGGTGTGTGTGTTTGGAAGTTTGATTATATTATGGCAAGGAGAGGTTCTTTCCAGGTTTTGTCTGGCTGGGGTTCTAAAGGCTTCCTGTATCTGCATTGGCACCTCTTTCCCAATTTGGGGGAAATTTTCTTCCATGATTTTGTTGAAGTCGCCTAGTATGCCTTTGGAGTGCATTCTTCTCCTTCTACTATGCCCTGAATTCTTATATTTGATCTTTTCATTGTGTCCCGAATATCTTGAAATTCCCACTCATACTTTTCTATAAGTTTGTCTTTCTCTTTGTTGGACTGTGTTAGATCTGCCACCTGGTCTTCTAGCTTAGATATTCTGTCCTCTCCCTCATCCATCCTACTGGTGAGATTTTCTGTAGAGGTTTTATTTCATTAACTGTGTTCTTCATTGCTAGTAATTCTGACTGGTTTTTCTTTATTATTTCTTTTTCCTTATTTGTGTCTTGTATTGCCTTCTTTATTTCATTAAATTGGTGTCCTGTGTCTTCTTTGATTCCTTTGATTTCCTCTTTGATTCTTTTGATTTGTTCTTTGACCTCTTTGGACATATTTACAATCATTCTTTTGAACTCTTTCTCAGGCATTTCATCTAACTCGTTCTCACTGGAAGACATTTCTGATGCATTAATACTTTTAGGTGGATTTATATCGTCTTGCTTTTTAGTGTTTCTTGTGTTATAATGTATATATTTTTGCATCTTGGATTAAGTTAATGCTTGGATTTTCTAGCTAGCTGGGTATTCTTAGCTGTATCAATTGATTTGATGTTATATATTTTCAGGGTAGGAGCTTAAGGTGTTAGGTGTGGCTCTTAAGAGTCTCAGAATATCTATAAAGGTGCTCATAGGGTTGGGTTTCCCTGCTATGGGAGTATTCAAGCAGGCTGAGTGGAATAAAATACAGGTAGATTCTAAAAGTTAACTAAACACTGTACCCATTCAATCAAAAACAGCCCCAAGTATGTATGCCAGAGTAGTTATTATAACAACCAGATCCTCTATCAATATAGAGGTTAAGATTTCTGGTCTGTTGAGGGATCCAAGTCGCTTGTGACCAAGTGATACTCTTCCCTGGTGCAATCCCAGTTACCTTGGATGATTTTGGTCTCAGTCAATTTGCTGCCTGGTCGTTGGGCTGCTGTTCTGATTTCTGGAGCTGGGCACTGGCTTTTCCTGTGGGGCAAACCGAGCCTGGCAAGTGTGCCCTGCAGATCAGCACCCCTGTTGCTGGAAATGCTGCTGCTAAAGCTGCCGCTGCTGGGTCTGCAGCCACTACTGCTGAAGCTGCTGCTGGGCCCACCGTTGCTGATGCTTCTGCTGCTGCTGCTGTAGCTGCCACTGCTGGAGCCACCCCTGCTGCTGAAGCTACTGTTGCTGGGTCCACTGCCACTGCTGCCACTGAAGCTGCTGCTGCGTGATCTGCTGCTGCTGCCACTCCTGGGTCTGCTGCTGCTGGGTCTGCTGCTGCTGCTGCTACTGGATCTGCTACTGCTGAGGCCGCTGTTACCTGTGTTGGAGCCACTGATGTTGTTGTTGAACTCCGCTCCTGCTTGGGTCCTGTTGTGGGCTCAAGTTGGCGTGGCCTGGTCCCAGGATGCTGCTCTATTTGGTGGAGCGTGGCTCAGGCAGTGGGGGAGGGGAGGGAGCCGCATCTGCTCTGGTTCTCTTGCTGTTCCACGTGTCCTTCTACCTCATGGTCTGCTCCTCCGTTGCTCACTGCTGCTCTCCCTTCATGTTTCCTGAGTTGCGGAGAGCTCCGGTGTGAGTGGAAAATCCCTGCACCTGGCTTTTCCTGTGGCTGGAGCCGAGCCTGGCGCTTTCTGTTGTGTTGCTGCCACCACCGCGGTTGACAGAGCTGCTGGAGTCACTTTTCTGGCCTGTGCGGGCTCTGGATGCTCTGGATCTCTTCCACTTCTCTGCTGCTGCTTCAATTTCCTATACACCTCACTCTTTAGTAAAAGTGTGTATTTTGCTGAGTTTTTTTGGTCTTCCCCCCCCCCCACCAGGCTGTTTTGGCATGGTACCTACGCTGCCATTTTAACCAGAAGTCGCCACTGGACTCTTGATGGGGACTGCATTTAATGTGCAGACTGCTTTTGGTAAGACTACTATTTTCACAATATTTATTCTTCCAATCCAAGCCATGGGATGCATATCTTTCAATTTTTTGTGTCTTCTGCAATTTCTATCTTAAGTGTTTTAAAGTTTTCTTTGTAGGGATCCTTCACTTCCTTGGCTAGGTTTATTCCAAGATACTTTATTTATTTATTTATTTATTTATTTATTTTTGATGAAATTGTGAATGGGAGTGATTCTCTGGTTTTTTTTCTTCAGTGTGTTTGTTGTTAGCATATAAGAAGGCTACTGATTTCAGTGTGTTTATTTTCTATCCTGCTACATGGATATTGGTATTTATCAGGTCTAACAGTTTACTGGTAGAGTCTTTAGGGTCCTTTATGTATAGCATCATATCATCTGCAAATAATGATAATTTGATTTCTTCCTTTCCAATTTGTATCCCTTTTATGTGTGTCTCTTGCCTTATTACTATGGCTAAGACTTCCTGTACTATATTAAATAAAAGTGGGACAGTAAACACCCTTGTCTTGTTCCTCATTTTAGGTTTTTCCATTTACTCTTATGTTGGCTGTAAGTTTGTCATTAATAGTCTTTATTATGATGAGGTATGTTTCTTCTATTTCCAGTTTCTATAGGACTTTTATAGTGAAGGTATGTTGGATTTTGTCAAATTCTTTTTCTGCATCTAATGAGATGATCATGTAATCCTTTTCCTTCAGTCCATTTATATACCGTATTACATTTACTGATTTGCATATGTTGATCCATCCCTGCATTTCTGGGATAAAGCCTACTTGGTCAGGATGAATGATCTTTCTGATACATTCTTGTATTTTGTTTGCCAATATTTTGTTGAGAATTTTTTTCATCTATGTTCAAGAGGGAGATTGACCTTTAATTTTCTTTTTTGGTTTTTTTTTTTTTTTTTTTGAATTTGGTATTAGAGTGATACTGGCTTCATAGAAGGAGTTTTTTAGGGTTCCTTCATTTTAAATTTGTGAAAAAGTTTCAGAAGCATTGGTGTTAGTTCTTCCATGAAAGTCTGGTAAAATTCACCAGTGAATCTATCTGGGCCTGGATTTTTTTAGTTGGCATATTTTTGGTAAGTGCTTGGATCTCTGTACTTGTTATAGGTCTGTTTAAGTTGTTTATTGCATCTTGATTTAATTTTAGTAGGTCATATAAATCAAGAAAATCATCTATTTATTTCAGATTTTCAAACTTAGTGGAGTATGTGTTCTTATTGTATGTCCCTATGATTTTTCTGGATTTCTCTGGTATCCTCTGTAATGGTGACTTTTCATGTCTAATTTTATTCATTTGTGTCTCTTCTCTCTTTCTTTTGGTCAGATTTGCTAAGGTTTCAACAATCTTGTTTATCCTTCCAAAGAACCAACTCTTCATTTCAATAATTCTTTGTATTATTTTTGTTTCTATTTCATTAATTTCTCCCTTAACCTTTATTATTTCTTCCCATATACTGATTTTTGGTTTGCCTTGTTCATCTATTTCTAAGGCCTTAAGGTGGCATATTAAGTCATTTTCTTGTTACCTTTTTTTTTTTTTTTTTTGGCTTTTTGAGGTAGGGCCTCACTCTAGCCTAGGCTGACCTAGAATTCATTCTGTATTCTCAGGGTGGGTGGCCTCTAACTCATGGTGATCCTCCTACCTCTGCCTCCCAAGTGCTGAGATTAAAGTCGTGTGCTACCATGCCCAGCTACTTGTCACCTTTTTAATTTCTTAATGTAGGAACTTAAAGCTATTAATTTCCCTCTTAGGACTGCCTTCATTGTGTCCCAAAGGTTTTGGTATGCTGTGTTCTTGCTATCATTCGATTCTATGAATTTTTTGATTTCCTTCCTGATTTCTTTACCCTTTCATCATTTAGTAGTGTATTATTTAGTTTCCATGACTTTGTTTATGCTCTATAGAATTTCTTGCTATTGATTTGTAGTTTGGTCCCATTGTGATCAGATAGAGTGCAAAGAATTATTTCAATTTTCCTGTATTGTTAAGATTTGCTTTGTAGCCAGGTGTGGTGGCACATGCCTTTATTCCCAACACTTGGAAAGCAGAGATAGGAGAATAACTGTGAGTTCAAGGCCACCCTGAGACTACACAGTGAGTTCCAGGTCAGCCTGAGCTAGAGTAAGACCCTACCTTGGAAAACCAAAAAAAAAAAAAAAAAAAATTTGCTTTGTGTCCTAATATATTGTCTATTTTAGACAATGTTAAATGTGATGATGAAAAGAGTGTGTATCCTGCAGTATTTGTGTGAAATGTTCTGTTAGGTCCATTTTTTCTATGGCCTCATTTAATCCAGATGCATCTCTGTTTATTTTTTCCCAGGATGATCTGTTGATTGATGGGAGTGGGGTGTTGAAGTCACCCACTACAACTGTGTTTGGTGTTACCTGTGACCTTAGTTCTAGTAGTGCTTGTTTAATGAAATTAAAAGCCCTCATGTTAGGTGCATATATGTTTAGGATTGTAACCTCATTCTGCTGGAGTATTCCCTTAATCAATATAAAGGGACCTTCCTTATCTTTCCTAACTAATGTTGGTCTGAAGTGTATCCTTTCAAATATCAGGATAGCCAAATCTGCTTTTTTTCTAGGCTCATTTGCTTGAAACACCATCTCAACCTTTCACTTTATGATAGTGTCTATCTTTTGTGGAAAGGTGAGTTTCTTGGAGACAACAAATCAAAGGATCCTGCTTTTTAACCCAAGCTGCAATCCTGTGTCTTTTGGATGGGAATTGAGGCCATTGTTATTAAAAGTTATTATTGAAAGATGTGTATTTATTCTTGCCATATTTTATGTTTTGTAGTTCTTCCAGTTTTACCTTTCGTCTCTTGTATTAACTAGTATTTGCGTGTGGTTTACTTTTTCCAGTTTCCTTTTGTGTGCTTTGCTTTCTCTTCAGCATGGATGATTCTTTCAAGTATTTTCTGTAGAGCTGGTTTAGATTTCATGTACTCCTTTAGCCTGCTTCTGTTGTGGAATGTCCTCATTTCTCCATCTATTTGAATGGATAGCTTTGCAAGATAAAGTAATATTGGTTGTCAGTTGGTATCTTTCAAAGCTTGGAATACATTATTCTAAGCCCTTCTGCCTTTTAAAGTTTGTGTTGAGTAGTCTGCTGTTATCCTGATGGGCTTGCTTTTTTATTTGATTTGATTTTTCTCTCTAACTGCTTTCAGTATTGGTATTTTTTTTATTATTGCTATTTCCCTACCCATGTACTATATTGACCTCCTTATTTTATTTTATTTATTTTTAAAAATATTTTAAAATTACATATAACCTTAGAATACCTCTTACCATGGTGTAAGTCTTAAAATTTTAATGTATGTTCCCTGCAAGACTAACTTGTAAATCACATCCAGGCTTTGCTGGGGAGGAGCACTCATAATATATGGCATAGCAATTATTTTCCCAGTCATCAAACATTTCTAAATGTTATTAAACTATATTTGCCAAGTTCTTTTACTTAATATATACAATTTACAAATAAGTTAATAGGAGGAAGCAGAGGGAGGTCTTCTGGTACATATGGTGCAAGCATACAACTTTCCCCCATTAGTAGCAGTTCTGGGCATGTCCATCTGATCTGAACTCCCACCTGGAAATAGAGTAACATTCAAACAGTGGAGCTCTTGCTTTTTCACACACTGCAACTCACTTCCTTTCATCATAGCTAACAAAAATAAAAACAGTATTTCAAAATCTGTCTTTACACCCACACCTTGAAGTTTAACACAAATTCTTTGAACAATTGGGAAGAAAAACACTTTTTTTGGTAGAAATTCCATAAAATAATTTTCAATTCACAAACATGTATCTACTAGTAAAACCAGCAACCCTTGTGGAGTGTATGTGCAATGACACTTGGCCCCTCTGAGGTATAAATGCAGCTATATTTGCACTAAGTAAATAGTTTTTTTTTTTTTATAAGGTATGCCAACGGTTTGAATAAAATTTGGAGTGATGTCATCCTGACTGACTGGAAAATTATTTTTATAATAATGGAGGTTAACTATTTTTAAGAGAAAACATATACTTTTAGCCCAGTAATACAGCCAGAATTCTGAATTCCTAAACCAATGCAGATGGTGATTACATTTTTAAAAATATTTAACATTGCAAACTGATTTCCAAAAAAAAAGAAAAAAAATAAATATTTTAGATTCAGCAGGACACCACAAAAAAGCATACTATAGATAAGTATGAAATCTGTCAAACTTTCCAAACAGAGATCCTTTTAATCCTTTCCCAAATCTCTGTGGAAATAGTAGGTATACAATGAAAGTGAGACAGGAGCACCTAGATGCTCCCAGAGGCTTGCTACGTTTCAGTATTCCTGCCCCATTTCCTGTGCAGACAGCTGACATGGTAAGTCCATGTGACAATAGTTCAGTGACTCCTTCGCGCTTACCACTGCTGCCAGCTGAAGTCATCATTGCTTCCAAATACCAAGAAAAAGCCTAGTATAGTTGCGAAGATGACCGTGTTTCCCATGAGAACAGGTGCACATGCTCCCCACTTAATCAGATGTGCTCTGGCAAATACAATCAGAAGTCCAAATGCGGAGATACCAATGCCTGTTGTGAGAAATATGGCCAGTTCCTTATGGCATCTGTGTCATCCACTAGTCTTCTTGCTATGATGTAAAAAAACAGAACAAACAGCGGCCAATATTGGTTGTATATTGGAAGGGCACATCCAAGCATTAGGAACATCACCCTGACTGCTCCTCCAAAGGACAAACTGATCAAAGCTTTGATGCCAGCCATGGTGGTGATGTCCCTCGGGGCTCCACACACTCAGGCGGCGGCAGTGGGGAGACCCTGGACGCTGACCTCCTTATTTTATTAAGTTGGTTTCCTGTGTTCTCCTTCATGAATTTGTTTTCTTCTTTGATTCCTTTGATTTCTATTTATTTATTTATTTATGAGCAACAGGCAGACAGAGAGACAAAGAGGCAGATAGATAGAGAATGGGCACACCAAGGCCTCTAGCTACTGCAAACAAACTCTAGATCCATGTGCCATCTTATGCATCTTGTTTACATGGGTCTTTGGGAATCAAGCCTTGAACTGGGGTCCATAGGCTTCACAGGCAAGTGCTTAACCACTAAGCCATTTCTCCAGCCCTCTTTGATTTCTTTTAACATACATTTTTTGACATATTTGTCAGGTATTTTATCAAAATCAGTCTCACTGGAGGGCATTTCTGATGGATTTATAATTTTTGGTGGAATGATATTATCTTGATTTTTTTGTGTTTCTTGTATTACAATGTAGAGATTTATTTGCCTTTTGAGTTAATTTGATACTTGTGTTTTCTAATTGTCTGTATATTCTTAGCCATGTAAATCCAACTTTATATATCTTCAGAGTAGGAGTTTAATGTGCCATGTTTGGCTCTTATATTGCTTCCTAAGTAATAGCTGAAGTGACTCTAGGTGTTGAGTTTGCCTATGTTGCAAGTATTCTAGTAGGCTGGGTGATGCACATTCCTGGCAAATTCTAAAATTCCCCTGAGAAATACACACATTTAGTCAAAACCAGTACAGTGTATTTATGTAAGAGTGAGGATTAAAACAAACAGAGAATCTAACTAAGCCAAAGTCTCTAACATGTGTTGCCCCATGCTCTTAATCCTGACAAGTGGGAGGCTGAGATTTCTGGTCTGAAATGGGTTCCAGGTCAGCCTGTGCCCAAGTCAGACCCTGCCCCTAATAATGAAAAAAGGCTATGGTCCTACAAATCTGGAAATGTCAAACACAATAATAGTCAACAGCAAAATACAGCTTATTTGAGAATAGTAAATAGTGGCTGTGCAGGATGCCTGGAGTTGTCCTGGATCCCTTCAGCTGGTCTCCTTTATGATACCCTTCAGTAGCTTCTCAGCTTGTCCCTGCTATCTCTTCCTTCATTTTTTTTTTTTTTTTTTTGACTTTGAGAGGAGGCTGGTGTGAATGAAAAATCCCTTCACCTAGTTTCTGCTCCTGCACCTATGTGCTGGCCATGCTGGTGTGTGGATTGGGGCTGCTGGTTCCTCAGCAGGATTCTGGCCAGCTTCCTTCTTGCTTGAAGGTCTGAGTGTCTTCTGTTTCTCGACTGTGGTTGATAATTTCTTATCCTTATACACCTCCACGTTTCAGTGGAAGAGTGAATTTTGCTGTTTTCTGCTTATTTCCCTCCGTTGGCTGCTTTGGCATGGCTACTATGGTGCCATCTTACCTGGGAGTTGGAGATGGGATTTTTTTTTTTGTTGTTTGTTTGTTTTGAGGTAGGGTCTCACTCTAGCCAAGGCTGACCTGGAATTTACTATGTAGTCTCAGGGTGGCCTTGAACTCATGATAATCCTCCTATCTCTGTCTCCTGAGTGTTGGGATTAAAGGTGTGTGCCACCACACCAAGTATGGAGATGGGGTTTTGATGGAGGATTATACTGAATATGAAAATAACTTTTGTTAATCTAACCCATGAGAATGGGAGGTCTTTCTGCGTTCTAACATTTATCAATTTCTCTCTTGAGTGTTTTAAAGTTTTCATTGTTGAGGTAATTCACTTCCTTGGTTAGGATTATTCCTAGGTATATTGATTTTTTGAGTCATTTGTGAATGGAGTTGCTTTCCTGACTTCTTTCTCAGTTTGTTTGTCATATATAGTAAGTCTATAGATTTTTATGTTATTTTTGTAACCTAACACTTTGTTCAAAATGTTTACCAGTTCTCAGAGTTTTCTGGCTGATTCTTTAAGATTTCTAATGAATAAAATCATATCATATGCAAATAATTGTATTTTGACTTCTTTCTTTCCTAATTGTATTCCTTTTATTTTCTTCTTTTGTCTTATTGACTCAACTAAGGCTTCCATAAATATATTAAATAAGAGTAGAGAAAGTGGAAAGCCTGGTTTTGTTGTTGATTTTAGTGAAAATGTTTGAAGTTTTTCTTATTTAGAATAATATTGGCTATAGGTATGTACACATAGCTTTTATTATGTCAAAACTTTTCTTCAGAATTTTTATCATGAAGGGATGTTAGAGTTTGTCAAAAGCCTTTTCTACATGCGAATTTTTGGTCCTTGAGTCTATTATTTAATGTACTACATTTATTGCTTTGCCTGTGTTGAACATCACTGACTTTCTGGAATAAAGCCAATTTGAACATGTTGGCTAATCTCTTTGATGTATCCTTGAATTCTGTTTGTAAGTATTTTGTTGTGAAGTTTTGTATTTATGTTTATCAGGAATATTGGTGTATATTCTTTTATTTTTGTTGTGTGTTTATCTGGTTTTGGTATCAGGATAATGCTGGCTCCATAAAAGGAGTTTGGTAGTGTTACTATATCATCTATCTATCTATCTATCTATCTATCTATCTATCTATCTATCTATCTATGTATGTATCATCTATCTATCTATCTATCTATCTATCTATCTATCTACCTATCTTCCATAATTATAAACAATATTCCATGGTAGTTCCCTCCCTCCCCCCACTTTCCCCTTTGAAACTCTACTCTCCATTATATCACCTCCCTTCCTTTTCTATTTTATGAAATAGTTTGAGAAGCATTTGTGTTCGGTCTTCTTTGAAGTATTCAGCAGTGAATTCATCTGTGTCTGGGAATTTTATTGTCATGAGAGCTTTCGTGATTGCTTCATTCACTGCTTGTTATAGGTGTTTAGCTTATTTGTCTGTTCTTGACTTAATATTGGAAGGTCATATGCACTTCCAAGTTCATACATTTATTTCACATTTTTCTAACTTATTGCCATGTGTTGAAAGGAACCCTATTGGCCCAGCCAGGAAAACTACACATAACTATTTATAATACAGCGTATGGAGCCCATCACATACCTACAAGTGTGCAGAATAAACCCAAGACATAGTATAAGGAACTGACCTACAAGTGAGGGTCAAGGGAGTTACTTCCAGAAAATGAAGACATAAAAAGAAATTCAAGAAAAAAGGAAAACTGCCATTTGTTCCTGCAGCTGCTTTTGTCTGATTACTATGATAAGGCAGCTTGCAAGTTAGTTTTGGCTTTTCTCCTGTAGATTTTCTTTTCATAGGAGCTCACTGTGGCAATGCTTTTAAGTGAAGATAAAATAGCTTACTCTGGAGCTCAACATGAGTGGCATGGCCCAAGAGCCAAAATTTAGGTTACTCCAAATTCCCTAAGCCCACATGATAGTTTTATGAAGTCCCAATAGTAGCAGAAGAAAAAGAATGTTATATATCAAGAGAGTTGTAAATGCACTGGTGGAAACATACAGGTTATACCAAACTGAGGGAGTCTCATTATTGGTCTCAGATGCCACTCAATGACATCTAGAGCCTTTGGGTTGATGAAATATTAAGTGGAAAATCATAAGAGAGGCTGTGATTTCCCCTGAGAAACAAATGAATTTCTTAAAAATATTTTTTATTTTTATTTATTTATTTGAGAGAGAAAGAGGCAGACAGAGGCAGAAGTGGGGGTGGGATGCATTAGGGCCTTTAACCATTGCAAATAAACTCCAGATGCATGCACCACCTTGTGCATATGGTTTTGTGGTTACTGAGAAATTGAACCTGGGTCCTTAGGCTTCACAGGCAAGTGCCTTAACCACTAAACCATCTCTCTGCGGGGCTCCTTCCCACACAGTTAGTGCCGAGGGAAGGACCAGGCCTGCTGGTTCCTCCCTAGGGGTTGAGGGGATGATGAGCGTCGGATGACTCAGAAACCTCTCCTGGCCACCGGAGAAAAACCACACTGAGTTGGGAGTCTTTGCAATGCAGGAACAACTCGCTTTATTACTCTGAGCAGTTGCCTATATCATGTTGGGGATGAAGGCGGGGATTTTAGGGTGGGAGAAGAGGTAAGGGCCAATAGTAAACTTTAACTATTGAAATGGTAATTACAATTACCACGAGGAAGTAGCAGGCCAGAAGCCCTTAGGCATCCTGCTGAGTCATAGCTGGCCAGAGACAGGTCGCCAAACTTTAGCTAGGCTCAGGAAGTTCCACTAGGCCTCACGCCTAGGCCTTTCAGGGCCCAACATCTCTCCAGCCCAAAAATGGATTTTTGAGTAGAGAGTGATCTAATATATCATCTTTTGATGTTCCACTTCTTTTGCAGACAGAAGGGTCTTGGTAGAGGGTCATTAAGCCCTGGACTAAGGGATTTTAGATAATTTTCCCTGCCTTTTACTGAAAAGATCTAATTGAAGAATGATATAATTGTGGCTGCCACTCTGGGATCATTTCTTTCCATATCTCAGTTGGTATTGAGGCCAGCCAATGTTACTGTCAAATATGATATGTCTTTTCCTAAAGTTGTCTGGGTTAAATTTTCCCAATAATTACAAATATATCTGGCAGGGGAAGGAGAAGGCATCCAGGCTTATCATAATGTACAATAAAAGGAAGAAAGGGAATGGAGAACTTCTGGCCTGATCCCTCTGGAAGAGCATACCTTGAGAGAGAAGAGGAGGACATGTGTGGATTCTAGGGCATCTCTCTATGAACCGCTCCTTAGGATGCTGAAAGCCTCCATCCTTGCCCTAGAAAGAGTTATCATGCCTCTTTAGTTTCCTTGACCTTAGAACAAAGTTCCTCTATGACATATGTGCTCTTTCAAGCTGTGGTACTCCTGAATGCAAACAGTAACCTTTGGTTATCCTCCTATAGGAAGACCTGGTCTCTTCCCAATGAGCTTCTTGGGAAAGGTGCTGACACATGTGTCAGATTGCTATGTGAATGAGCATTGGATAAGAAGATGTATGTATGGCCAAGAGAGGTGGTCTACTATAGTTATTATGAGAATAGAGTCCTGGCATGTCATATGCTTAATCAAGTAAGTCATGGAGATTCCATGATCTGAACATGTCTGCTTCCTTGTGGTTTGGGTAGAAAATGGGAAAGTGAGACCTCATAAGATATTTCCAGTTCCATAAGATGCTTGACATAATTTAGAAGACCTTCCTTATCCAAAGGAAAAGGATTATGCCAGGGGAAGGATTATACCAGCTGTGGTTTGAATAGATGGCCCCCAATATATTCAGATTTTATTTGTTGTAATTTGTATTTGCAGCCACCTGGCTGGAGGCAGTGTCACTGGGTGGGTCTTAAGGTGTGGTGGTGGGTTTCAGATTTCAATCTAAAGATATGCAAAGTGTGCCTAGCTGGAGTTCCCGAAGTGTGCTGTGGCTTTTGACTTTTAGGCTTATACTTCTCTCTCTCTGCTTGGTCCTGTGAAGGCAGGCCAGTTTCTTCTGCCATTTATGGAACTTCTCCTGGATATGTAAGCTTCAATAAATATCCCTTCCTCCATAACTGTGCCTGGTATGGAAGTTCATCTCAGTGAACCTGAATCTGTCTGCTACACAACTTGGTACCAAGGAGTGGGCTAAGATGAACCTGACCATGTGGATGTTGATCTTTTGGAAGCTTTGTTTTGGAGGAATAGGCATGGATTTGGTGCTTTCAATTGAAGATGCCTTCTGGAGTGGTAAGCCAAGTTTTATGGAATATTCTGATGACTGGAAATACTAAGTGCAGACAGTATTGAACTTTGAAGCTTGGCTTATGAGCTTTCTAAGGGGAAGGAAAGACTACAGAAGACTTTGTTGGAACTGGGCTACTGGCATAAGGACTGGCTGCGTCCTGCTACCTAGGCCCAAAGAGTTTGATCAAGGTTAAATTTGTAATGGACTGATGTGCTTGGCTAAAGGTATTGGACTGAGAGATTTAAGGTTTTAAGTTGGAAAACCTCAAGCAAGTTAAAATTACAGACACTGAGACTGGTTTAAGGATACTGAACATGCTATTGTCAAACACATTAGCAATCTTAAGGAAGATGTTTCAAGTGTTTACCCTAAAACAATGAAAAGGATGTCTGAGAAAGGACTATAAATAGAAATGCAAAAATTTTTTTGGAAAGAGTTGACTGGAGAAGGAACCTGCTTTTCAAGGTTATGATTTAGTGTATCTGTGAGTTCAGAATATGGCTGTGTCTTGTATACCTGGCATTAGTTTCAGAAGCATTAAAATGCATGGAGTGGTCATGAATTGCACATGGTTCCAGGAGCTGCTACTGAGATGTGGCATGAGGCAGGTCCTGATGTCCTGATAGGCTGAAAGAGCCTTTGGAAGATGGACCGTAGTTTGCATGAAGACCTGAAGACATTTTGTATATACCAGGACTATGCAAGGGCTACCATAGAGTGCACTGTTGGCCTAAGATGGAAGTGTTCCCTGGATACTCTGCCCAGCTGGAGGCGTGGAATTGGAAAATCTGGAGACTGTCAGTCTCTGGTTGTATTGAACTTGAACTGCAGAAGTTTGATGGTGGTTGAGTTTGCATTGTTTTAGTCTCTCCTTGCTATTCCTTATGCCAGTTGAAAATGTTTACTCTGTGCCTTTATATGTTAGAAGTGTTTAACTTGTTTGATTTTACAGGTCTTACTATCTTAAGTTGGTCAAGACTGTGGGGACCTTTGTAATTGAACTGAGTAAAATTTACAATGTGTGATGTTTATAAATCTATCAGGGCCAGGGGTAGAATGTAGTGATTTGAATAAATGGTCCCCAATCTATACAGTTTTTTATTTGTTGTTGTTTCCATCTGCAGCCACCTGGCTGGAGGCAGTGTCACTGGGTGGGTCTTAAGGTGTGGTGGTGGGTTTCAGATTTCAATCTAAAGATATGCAAAGTGTGCCTAGCTGGAGTTCCTGAAGTGTGCTGTGGCTTTTGACTTTTAGGCTTATACTTCTCTCTCTTTGCTTGGTCCTGTGAAGGCAGGCCAGTTTCTTCTGCCATTTATGGAACTTCCCCTGGATCTGTAGGCTTCAATAAATATCCCTTCCTCCATAACTGTGCTTGGTTGGGAAGTTCATCTCAGCGAACCTGAAGCTGTCTACCACACTAGCTTAATTTGTTGTTGTTGTTTTTGGTTGTATTTTTCAAGGTAGGGTTTTACTCTAGCCCAAGCTGACCTGTAATTCACTATATAGTTTCAGGGTGGCCTCAAACTCATGGTGCTCCTCTTACCTGTGCCTCCCAAGTGCTGGGGTTAAAGATGTGCACCACCACACCTGGCTTATACCAGCTTAATTTTAATAGAAGGAACAGGATCCCTGAGTCCTTGAATCTAGAAACTGAGATAATGTGGAAAAGTGAGGTCCTCAAGGTTTTGTAATAAAATGCTTAAAATAGTCAGCTATAGAATAAAGATAAAACTCACACAAACATTGACCTGACAGATGAATAGATTTGTCTTCCTCCAGGAAGGGCATAATTTTCCAATTTCCATGTCCTGGTTACTCTGTCAGACAACTTAGTGTCTTTCAACTGTCTGACTCACACTACCTGATTAACATAAGACAGCAGAAGTATAATTTTTATTATTTTTATATATTGATTTATTTTTATCATATTGCATAATGGTCATATTGCCATTGGGTTATGCTCTCTCCCTTTTCTCTCACCCTCATTCTACTGGGGGCCTCTCAGTGGGGTTATTGGTAATCCCTGTGAGTTCATGAATGCACCAGTCAGTCTCTTGGTGTAGGGGGCACAATGCCTCAGTATACCCTTTCTCACCCTGTGTTTCTTACAATCTTTATGATCCCTCTTTAAAAATGTTCCTTGAGCATGCTCTAAGTTTCCTTTAGTGTTGTACTCTCAACAGCCTCTGATTTTCTACATTGATGAATTTTATGTCTTCTCAGTGTCCACTGCAATTTCCTTGGAGGAGGTTCTCAGGCTAACCGTGAAAGCAGCACACATGTTTAATCTGTTACTTCCTCTGTAATGTTTCCTGGACCTGGACAGTGTGATAGAGATGCCTTTTCTCATGCTGGGAAGTTGGTTTCTTTTCTTGTCATACTTATGCATCTTGGGTCTCCCTGGTATTCACTATCACCTGTAAAAAGCAGATTAATAAAGAGTGAGAGCCGGGTGTGGTGGCACATGCCTTTAATCCCAGCACTTGGGAGGAAGAGGTAGGAGGATTGCTGTGAGTTCAAGGCCACCCTGAGACTACATAGTTAATTCCAGGTCAGCCTGGGCCAGGTGGAACACTACCTCAAAAAAAAAAAAAAAAAAAAAAAAAAGAGTGAGAGAAGCATGGATCAAGACATTTAGAAGATTTTTTGATGGGAATACCTATGCTTTTAATAAAAGAACAGTCCAAGCTTGCCTCTAAGGTCAATGACTTTCCAAGTCATAGGCTTCTGACTTTGTTTTCAGTATCAGGAATAAATTTCCTTCCGTTAAGTGGGTCTCATGTCCAATCAGAGAGCAGATGATTAACCCATAGTCTGTTTGTCACTATTGCACAGGTGTGTATATCTTGCCTGGCTGGTTGATTTTGTAGCTTGCAACATTTCCTGCTTGTTTGTGCTGTTATCCACCATCATCAGCTCATATGACACTTTCCAAGAGTATGAGGGCAGGTTTCCATCTCTGTTCCAGCAGGATCTCTTGATGTTCTATGATCACAGTCTATGCTGTCTTTAGCAATAAGGTCTTACCATTAAAGCATGGTGGGCAATAAAGTGCTTTTCAATGGCCTGGATTGTTTTGAGGGCTTCATGGATCACCCTGACCAATAGCTCACTGTGTGTGTGTTGGGGTGGAGGGTAACTCCACTTTGGAACTGGGATTTGCCAGCACAAGCCTATAGTTTTTGTTTTTTTTTTTTTTTTTGAGGTAGGGTGTCACTTTAACCCCGGCTGAACTAGAATTCACTATGTAGTCTCAGGCTGGCCTCAAACTCATGGTGAGCCTCCTACCTCTGCCTCCCAAGAGCTGGGATTAAAGGCATGTGCCATCACACCCAGCAAGAGTCTATAGTTTTAAGATAGGGCTTTCTCCTCCTCCTATAGGATATTTCTGTCCAAAGTGTCTACCCCTTCTCTTACTAAGAGTTACATATTTGAGTTAATTAATCATAAGGAAGATTTCTATGGTACTAATTCATGCTACCATTAGTTTTGTGTGTTTCCCCCTTCCTAGCCCCCCTTACTCTAGTACCCCCATAAGTCCCTACCACCCTCTGTAATCTGTCCCTCAACTCTCCTATCTGGTATCCCCTTCTTTCATCTCTCCTTGCTTCTCTTCTCTCCAACTCTCATTATAGTTTCCTGCCAAGACTTCTGATGCTTACCACAACTTATAAACAATCAAAATGTTCCATGTTACAAACCACATATGAAAAAGAACATGTGACATTTGTTTTTCTGAGCCAGTGTAACCTCACTTAATATAATTTGCCAAGTGCATCTATTCTATGTAAATTTCGTTATTTCATTTTCCTACTGCGGAGTAGAATTCCACTGTGTATTTGTGCCACATTTTCTTTTTTTTGGTGTGTGGGGGGGTTCTCTCACTCTAGCTCAGGCTGACCTGGAATTCACTATGTAGTCTCAAGGTAGCCTCGAACTCATGGCAATCCTCCTACCTCTGCCTCCAGAGTGCTGGGACTAAAGGTGTGTGACATTATACCTAGCATTCTTTTTTTCTTTTTTGAGGTAGGGTCTCATCCTAGTTCAGGCTGACCTGAAATTCACTATGTAGTCTCAGGGTAGCCTTGAACTCATAGCAATCCTCCTACCTCTGCTTCCCAAGTGCTGAGATTAAAGGCATGCATCACCATGCCTGGCTTTGTACACATCTTCATTATCAATTCATTAGTTGATGGGCACTTGGGCTGATTTCACTTGTTAGGTATTGTGAATAGAGTAGCAAAAATACATACCAGAGTAAGTTATCCCTAGAGTAAAGAGTCCAGAAGTGGTATACTTGGATCAAATGGAAGGATTATTTTTAGGTTTTTGAAGAACCTCCATACTGATTTCCATAGTGCCTGTACAAATTTGCACTCCCACCAACAGTGAATGAGGGTTGCCCTTTCCACAGACCCTCATCAGCATTTGTCTTTTGATATTTTGAAGATAGCTGTTCTGAAAGGAGTTACATAGAATCTCAAAGTACTTTTAACTTGCATGTCCCTGCTGGTTAAATAAGTTGAACTGTTTTTTAGATGTTTACTGACCATTTGTAATTTTTCCTTTGAGAATTCTGTTTTGTTACATGTCCATTTATTTATTTATTTATTTTTGGTTTGTTGAGGTAGGGTCTCACTCTAGCCTAGGCTGACCTGGAATTCACTATGTAGTCTCAGGGTGGCCTTGAACTCATGGTGATCCTCCTATCTCTGCCTCCCGAGTGTTCTGGGATTAAAGGCATGCACCACCATGCCCAGCACATGTCTAATTTTTTTGAGTGGTTTGATTGAATTTTTAAATTTTTTTTTGTTTATTTATTTGAGAGTGACAGACAGAGAGAGAAAGAGGCAGTTAGTGAAAGAGAGAGAATGGGCATGCCAGGGCATTCAGCCACTGCAAATGAACTCCAGATGCGTGTGCCCCCTTGTGCCTCTGGCTAACATGGGTCCTGGGGAATCCAGCCTTGAACTGGGTCTTAGGCTTCACAGGCAAGTACTTAACCGCTAAGCCATCTCTCCAGCCCTGATTGAATTTTTATTGGTTAGTTTTTGAGTTCTTTGTATATTCTAGATATTAAATACCTGTCAAGGGTGCATAGATGATGAATATTTTTTTCTCATTCTACCAGTCATCAGTTGACTGTGATTGTTTTTTCTTAGCTGTTCAAGAGCTTTTAAGTTTCATGAGAGCCCAATGGTCAAGTGTTTGTCTAATTTCCTGGCTGCTAGGGGCTTATTCAGAGAGTCTGACAGCAGAAGTTTAAAGGTGAAAAAAAGTCATCAAGCAAAGGTAGCAGAGAGTAGGGCCCCATTTGGAGGTGGGGCATTCACCTGCTGAGTGATGAGAAGTCTTGTATCCCCTCTTTGTTTTGTGTCCGTTTCCTTCTTTTTAGCTATCTGCTATCCTCTGCAGGAAAGCGCAATACTCACCCAAGCAAAGCTAAAGAAGGGAAATAAATCATGGTCTTGGTTCTTGGGTTCCAAGAACAGCAGAACCAACAGAATTATTTTAGATGTATGTGAGGCCAGAGTAAAATCAGGAGATGTAAAAGAGAAAACTTAAAAATCCAGAAGAGCTAAGCTCTGCTTCACAGAGCAAAAACAACATTAGAGGAGGGTAGGGGGAGAATGGACAAGCTTATTTTGTCCCCAGTCACCTCCCTCTCTTCCTCCTTGTTGTTGTCTCCCATCCTGGATGAAGCTACTGATGGATGGTATCTAGCCACAATCAGTCCCTGCCCCTCATGGGCCAAAAAAATAGGAGGCCACAGGCCATGGCCCCTCAACCTACCTTACTGGCTCAGTTGGCCACTGCAGCTACAGACAGCCACATGAAAAAGGACTAGATACTTCCTGAATGACACTTGCAACAGTGAGGCAGGAGAGGATTTATTTTCTTACTTCCTGGATGGCTCCAAATAGCATGCATCAGTTATATCTATCTGGATGTTCCCAGGTCCTTGACAATTTATTCAAAGAATTATATTCCAAATCACATATGAGAAGAAGCTTTATTAAGAGAAAAGCAATAGTGCACTGCCATTAGAGGCAGCAGGATACCTGAGTGGGAAAGTACTCAAGAGTCCTGGTTTCTCATTTGAGGCTTATTCATAAGGTCTAGAAGAAGGAGAAACTGGTTTCTAAGGTGTATAGTTCACCTGGGTCACCATTTTGATTGACAAACTGGAGTTATATAAGCTTTCCTTCCCATGTGCATCTAATTTTAATCATATGTGCACTCAATCATGCATAGGCATAATATGACAAGTAGGGAATTCTCCCTACAAGTTATTGCAGAGGACACAGTTCGCCTTATTGCATATGTACCCTGTTACAGTTAGCTTCATGTTGCTGGTAGAAAACATTAGATCAAGAGCAGCTGTGGGAAGAAATGGTTTATTTTGGCTTAAATACTCAAGGGGAAGCTCCATGATGGCAGGAAAAAATCATGACATGAGCAGAGAGTGGACATCACCTTCTGGCCAACATCAGATGGACAAGAGCAGCAGAAGAGTGTGCCAAATACTGGTAAGAGGAAGCTGGCTTTGACATTCATAAGCCTGCCACCAACAATACATCACTTTCAGGAGACTCCCAATTCCTAAATTTCCACCAGCTGGAGATGTAGCATTCAGAGCATAAGTTTATTGGGAATACCTGAATCAAACCACTGCACACCCCAATCCGATTTAGGCTGAACATTTCTTTTTATTTTATTTGTTTTTCAAGGTAGGGTCTCACTCTAGCTTGGCTGACCTGGATTTCACTATGTAATCTCAGGTTGGTTTCAAACACACAGTGATCCTTCTACCTCTGCATCCCAAATGCTGGGATTAAAGGTATGCGCTACCACACCCAGCTCTAAACATTTATTTTTTTTGTTTATCATTTTCATTTATTTATTTGAGAGTGATAGACAGAGAGAGAGAGGCAGATAGATAGATAGAGAGAGAGAGAGAGAGAGAGAGAGAGAGAATGGGCACACCAGGGCCTCCAGCCACTGCAAACAAACTCCAGATGTGTGAACCCCCTTGTGCATCTGGCTAATGTGGGTCCTGGGGAATCAAGCCTCAAAATGGGGCCCTTAGGCTTCACAGGCAAGCGCTTAACCACTAAGCCATCTCTCCATCCCTGAACATTTATTTTAAAAAATGTGGTGTAGTATTTTGATTCAGGTGTCCTCATAAACAGGTGTTCTGAATGCTAGGTCCCCAGCTAATGGTGATTTGGGAATTAATACCTCCTGGAGGCAGTGTATTGTTGGGGGTGGACTTATGGGTATTATAGCCAGCTTCCCCTTGCCAGTGTTTGGCACACTCTTCTGTTGCCCAGGAGGTGATTTCCACCCTCTGCTCATGCCATCACTTTCCCCTGCTATTATGGAGCTTTGCCTTGAGTCTGTAAGCCAAAATAAATCTTTTTCCCACCAGCTGCTCTTGGTCATGTGTTTTCTGTCAGCAACTTAAACCTGACTGCAACACAGCCAATGCAAGTGGAGGTCTGAAGAGGTTGCTAAAAGATTACTAGGTACATTATAAAGACAGGAGTATGTTTATTATCTGTGGTGGTTTGAATATGAATTTATATCCCCCATAGCCTTAGGGATTCTTTTTTTATTATTTTATTTTTATTTTTTTCTTTTCACAATTTTTATTAACATTTTCCATGATTATAAAAAATATCCCATGGTAATACCCTCCCTCCCCAACCTTGCACTTTCCCCTTTGAAATTCCATTCTCCATCATATTACCTCCCCATCTCAATCATTGTACTTACATATATACAATACCAACCTATTAAGTACTCTCCTCCCTTCCTTTCTCTTTTTCTTTTTCTTTTTTTTTTAAATATTTTTTTTGTTCATTTTTTATTTATTTATTTGAGAGCGACAGACACAGGGAGAAAGACAGATAGAGGGAGAGAGATAGAATGGGCGCGCCAGGGCTTCCAGCCACTGCAAACGAACTCCAGATGTGTGCACCCCCTTGTGCATCTGGCTAACGTGGGACCTGGGGAACTGAGCCTTGAACCGGGGTCCTTAGGCTTCACAGGCAAGCGCTTAACCGCTAAGCCATCTCTCCAGCCCCCTTTCTCTTCTTTTTATATCTCCTTTTTAACTTACTGGCCTCTGCTACTAAGTATTTTCCTTCTCACGCAGAAGCCCAATCATCTGTAGCTAGGATCCACATATGAGGGAGAACATGTGGTGCTTGGCTTTCTGGGCCTGGGTTACCTCACTTAGTATAATCAATCGCCTTAGGGATTCTTGATTAAGGTTAAGCTTCATACTTAAGTCTCCAACAGCCTGATGAAGAAGGAACTGGGGGGTAGATCTTTACTCTAGCCCTAAGGTGTGAAAAGAATAGCTTGAGCTTTGGTTGCTGTTGATGTCTCTCTGCTATGGATCTATGGAAGTAAGCCAGTTTCTTCCACCATGATGGAACTTCCCCTGGATTCTGGAAACCTAAAACAATCCTTTCTTCCTAAAGCTGTGTCTGGTCATATGTTTATCTGAGCAATGAAAAGTAACTGCAGCACTGTCCAAGCCAAACAGTATTCTGGTTACCCAGCTATTCCCTCTGCTTTCCTGCCTCTCTAAGATGAGTTTTGGTTTTAAACATAGGTCAAGAGGTATGTATAACTAAGTAGTCCTGGTGAAGGTGTGGTTCTGTCCATCAGCATTGTCTCCACTCCATTCTCTCCTGCAAGGTGGTTGTAAGGCAGACAGTCTTAGGAACAGACCATAAACCTGGGATACTTCACCTTGGCCACCCATTCCTGGCAAGGCAATACCTAATAATTCCCCATCTGTAAGAAATTCAACATCAGGCATTTCCTGGTAAGAAAAAAGGAGAGATACATGTCAGTATTTGCTGTAAGAACCATGAGATACAGTATGTCCTTGAATCTACCTATCAAGGGAAAACCCCTATTTACCATCTCACATGTATTTATGGCTGGGCATACTTATCCTTAAAATTATGGGATATACAACCCACACACGTATAGATTATCCTAAGTTATAGAACAGCTCATCTGTCAATCAGAGTAAGGATCCACCCGATGTTAGGGGATCAACTCTTCCTTCTGTCTATGCTCATAAGAAGGGGCTGGAAAATGACTTAGTGGTTAAAGGTGCTTGCCTGCAAAGCCCACTGCCACAAGTTCTATTCCCCAATACCCACATATTTAAGCTGGCACATGCATCTGGAGTTTGTTTGCAGTGGCAAGAGGCCCTGGTGGCCCCATTCATTCTCTCTCTCTCTTTCTCTCTCTCTGTGATTGAAAATAAATTAATAAAAGTATTTTCTAGAAATAAATGCATAAAAAGAACCCTGAAAAGAAAACTTGGGACTGTCGAGTCATGTGTTTTCTGGAGCCCACTCCAGCTTTTACTCACATATAATCAATCCAGACTTTCACTATTAGTACTCCATGTCTTGTCTAACCTGTTGTTAAAGACACAAAGAATCTGGGGGTTGGTGAGAGGGCTCAGTGGTTGTGGGTATTCGTCTGTGAGATCTGATGGCCCAGGTTCAGTTCCCCAGTGTCCATGTAGAACCAGATGCACAAAGTGGCACATACATCTGGAGTCCCTTTGCAGGAGCAGAAGGTCCTGGCACACACATTCTGTCTCTTAAATTCATAAATAGATAAATAACTAAATAATTTTTTCAAGGTAGGGTTTTCATTCTAGTCCAGGCTGACCTGGAATTTACTATGTAGTCTCAGAGTGGCCTTGAACTCACATCAATCCTTCTACCTCTGTGAGTGCTGAGTGCCCTGAGTGCTGGGATTAAGGGCATGTGCAACCACTCCTGGATATAAATAAATCGTTTTGAAAGACACAAAAAACCTGGATAGCACAACTAGGAACACTAGGAGACCCCTTCTTGTAACATTTGCCAGAGAGATGTACCTCACCCTCCTGATTGTACTTTTTTCTCTCCTTTTTCATATGCTGTCCTTAGTGGCCATGATACATATTTGTAAGGTAAGACACTGGGAAGATGGCTTTTTTTTTTTTTGCTTCCCTTCTCTTGAAATACAGCTCAACTTTTGTCCTAAACTCTGAGGCTAAAGCCAAGTTAAACAGCGTTTTTTTTTTTTTTTTAAATTTTATTTTTTGCTCAGGGTGACCTGGAATTCACTATGTAGTCTCAGGGTGGCCTTGAACTCACAGCAATTCTTCTACCTCTGCCTCCCCAGTGCTGGGATCAAAGGCTTGTGCCACCACTGCCAGTTTTGGAGAGGGCAGAACTCTGTCCCTGGGATACAGATGGTAGCTGTGGTTTAGCATTTGCCACCAGCTGTGCACTAGCTACCATCTACTTCACTTGAGACAGGGCAGAAATGGCAAAGAGACTCCTCAGTTGAGGCTGGGAACAGACTGACAATCAACCAAAGAATTCAATGGCTGAAGTGAACTACAGCAAGTGAGATTTCCCATCATCACCTCTGCTCTCCACAATGCAACCAAACTCTGCTGCCACTTGCACTTTCAAAGGTTTCCCCCTCTCCCTTTTCTCTTTTTCCCTTTCTCACTTTTTTTGGCCTCATGTGAGTCTGAGTTAGTGTTGCAATGTCACAGGTAGAGACCAAGGTAGCAGTCAGCCTTGGACAAAGATTTATTTTAATGAAAGGGAAAAACAACCATTAAAATTCTTGTAGGATTACAAATTAAATGAGACAATCACAATATGTTATGGTGCTGGTCACATGAAATCTCTAGTAGGCAAAGGTGGGAGGGAGCTCTTCCTCCAGCCCTGGTGCTGGGGAAAGCCAAGTTTCTTTTTCTTTTTCTTTTTTAAAAGGAATATGTTTACTTATTTATTTTTAATTTTTTTGTTTATTTTTACTTATTTGAGAGCAACAGACACAGAGAGAAAGAGGCAGATAGAGAGAGACAGAGAAGGCGTGCCAGGGCCTCCAGCCCCTGCAAACGAACTCCAGAGGCATGTGCCCCTTTGTGCATCTGGCTAACCTTGGTCCTGGGGAATTGAGCCTCCAACGGGGTCCTTAGGCTTCTCAGGCAAGCGCTTAACTGCTAAGCCATCTCTCCCGCCCCCAAGTTTCTTTTTTTGCATGACACTGTTGGTCCTGTGATCTAGATCTCCTCTGTCTAAATAAGCAGGAGACAGGGCAACAGTTCTGCAGGCAGCAAGGCTGCCAGCAGTCTTCTTCTTGGCAGCAAAGAAAATGAAAGCCAAACTGCTTTGAAATCGACATGCGTGCTTCATCAGTGACAGGCTAGGCTGTGGTCACCATTTGGCTTTCTTCCAGGACTCTATTCTTACAGTAAACCATCACTCTTGGCCACAGACTCGCCTCTATCCAAACTCATTCAGGTAGTAACCTGGCACATAAGCTACACCTTTCCCAAGAAGCTCATCTCAAGGAAACCAGCTTCTGCAACTGGAGGGTGGCTAAAAGCCACTGTTTACACCCAGGAGAATCCCAGTTAGAAGGAAGATGTAAGTTGTGAAGAAAATTCTTTTGAACAAAGGCATTGTGGCCGCCACCTAAGTCTAATGCTGGTGATGTCTTGCATCCCCAGAAAACATTCCAAAAGGGGACACCCCTAACATCTAAGTTACTCTGCTTTCAGGTCTCTATTCTCTCCTTCCCTCTCCAGTGAAGGCCATCCTATCACAGGGAATTCCCTTCTAACAGACTTGGCCTCTGGTGTATACTTAATCACTGGCAAAACTTTGCCCCAGACAACCTCAGAAACAGACAAATCATATTTTGCTATGATACTGTCTGGCCCCAGTAAAGCTGGGGGTGGAAAGATATGACCCCCAAATGGTAGCCTCAGTTATAATATCATTTCTGTGATTAGATCTTTTGTATAAAAGTCAAAGAAAATGTATTAAAATAACTTCTTTTCAGACCATCATGCCTTGTCCCAATAACCCTCCATATGCAAAGGAGCCAGGGAAGCCCAAAATAAGGAGACTCCAACCTTGACCCTGTAATTGTACATTCCCACTCCTGAGAGGTAGAATGTCTTTCGGGGGGATCATTGGACCTGTTTACTATCATACCCTAATATTTCACCAATCCAAAGTTTAGAATGTCAAGAGATAGCATCTGATGCCTATGACAGAGATACCTATTGTGCTATAGCACTGTCTGATGTTTCCACCAATGCCTTTCTTTCTCTTCTTTTTTTTTTTTTTTTTTTTTTTTTTTTTGGTTTTTCAAGGTATGGTTTCACTCTAGTCTATGTTGACCTGGAATTCACTATGTAGTCTCAGGGTGGCCTTTGAATTCATGGCGATCCTCCTACCTCTGCCTCCCAAGCGCTGGGATTAAAGGTGTGTGTCACCACACCTGGCTTTTTACCAATGTATTTCAAAGTGTCTTCATTTATAAGTCTCATCCTATTACTCTGCCTCCTCAACTGTTCCACTGCCACAGTTGAGTCTGGGTGTACTCTCTTTACAAAGTAGAAGTAGAAGAGGGACTAGCTGGAAGGAAGGGGTATTGTGGACAGGAGAGAGAGAAAGATGACAAAAGAAGGTAATAGGAGGAAATTATGATCAAAATATATACATGTATTCAAATCATTAATAAGAAACAAATAAAAAAGATATATTGCCTTACCCGCCCATGCCTCCTTCATCACTGCTGCATGTGAGTCTTGTCACATGCTCGTGCTCCCTGTCTCACAAATGTCCCCACCCCACCATATATGACTGTGGGTGGGCACACTCTCTCATTATGTGGGTCTTCAGCACCACTACTGCCAGCATCATATGTGAGTCATGGTAGACTCTTCTACTCTGACCACCTAACCCCACCTGCCGTGCCACCAGGTGTGTTTCTAGGCACACTCTTCCACTCCATGGGAACTGCTTTGTCACCACATGTGAGTATGGGTGTATGACCCACACTGTGAGGCTACCCCACAGGTGCCACTGCAGCATTTGAGAGAGGATGCATTCTTTAGCTTCATGCACCCTGACATGCCTGTACAGCTGCTATATGTGAGTCCAGGCACATTTCCTCATTTCATGTGCCTTTCCTCAACCACACAGCAGTCTCTATTGCAAGGGTCTAGTTATGCCCTGCCCAAATGCTGCCACAGCTTTGTGCACTTGGGCACAACCAACTGCTTAGTGTGTCCCACCCCTCTGCATGCACCTCCTTCTGATGATGCCTTCATAGGTGTGAGACACCAATTCTGCATGCCCATCCCTGAGATGCCCACCACCGCCTTTCCACAAGTAAGGTAAGGCTCAGTTACCTGTGCCTCTTGGCAATCCATGCTGCCACATAGCAGAGCTTGTACCTGTCCTTTCAACCTAACTTAAGTTACCTCACCTGACACATCCATGAGTAAGTACCACGACAGAACTTCAATCAATATTGAGCACAGCCAAGGCAAGCCAAGACAAAGGAACACCAAGCACTGATTCAAACACTTGGAGTTACACAGATTTGACCAACACAATATCTCCAAAGGACATGTGTCAACATAGAACAAGTAACATGAAAAACCAAGACAAGAAGCTTCCAGCCAAGATGGTGGACTTGTAATCATGCTAGAACTTCAAGGGAGAAAGCAGGCAAACTTTTGGGACTCTAGTACTGGAGGGGTTCTACCCGATCTTCCATTGCATGGGCACAAGGGTGCACATGTAGGGAACTTGCCAATTCTGATATGCTCTGTGCTTTGTGGCCCAACTAGTGTGCAAGCTGGCAACCTACTGGTTTCTCACACTTGGGTGCCCATGTGCCTCCCTAACCCCAACATGGGCCTGGCTGAGTACTGGCAGGCAGGTCAAGTGCATGGTCATCTTTCCTCCACATCCTACCGTCTCAGACAGGGGAGCAGCCCACAGAGCAGGTGGAATGTACACAGGTGGGACCAGATGCTGCACATCTGGGGCACCAGGGCACAGGCTAGGGCACATGCCTGGAAGAGCAACTGGCCCAAGCTCCACATGCACAGGTGGGTTGTTCCCCTCATCTTTCTGGGCATATTACAGTTGGAGGCACAAACAGGCTAAAGGTCTTCCCAATCCCCACACATGAGCAGGTGGCTAGAGTGAGCTGAGATCACACCCACACACTTTCAAATAGGCCATCAGCTCAGAGTGGCTGGCCCATATTCTAGCTGTGTGGCTGGGGAACAACCAACCTCAAGAGTCTACAAGGGGGAACAAACAATAGCCAAAACCAGAACAGATGACAAAAAGTACAAAGCTTAAAATGAGCATGTAACCACACAAACCCTTCACCATGAGAGGGATTAAATTGAATGTGAAACTTATAACTTTAACCAGAAATAGTTTCAACTCCCCAATCAAAAGACACAGGTCAGCCTGGTGTGGTGGCACACACCTTTAATCCCAGCACTCAGGAGGCAGGGGTAGGAGGATTACCATGAGTTCAAGGCTACCCTGAGAATGCAGAGTGAATTACAGGTCAGCCTGGGCTAGAGCTAGACCCTACCTCAAAAAAAAAAAAAAAAAAAAAAAAAGAAGGAGCCCACCTCATTATTAAGGATAGGCACCTTCTCAGCAAAATGATTTTCCAAGTGAATGGAAATAAAACACAAGTGAGTGTGATTATGCGAATATTTGACAAAATAGATTTCAAACCAAAAGTAACAAGACAAAGAAGGCCACTTCTTACTTATTATTGGGATGATCCAACAAGAGGATATCGCAATCATAAATTTCTGTGCACCAAATACAGGTGCACCACATTTTATAAAGCAAAATCTATTTGACAACAAACCAGAAATAAATCCCAATTCCATCATAGTAAAGGACTTCAATATTTCACCGCCATCAATACACAGATCATTCAAGCAGAAAATTAACAAGGAAATAATGGAGCTTAACAGCACCACAGGCCAATTAGTCCTAATAGACTGTTTCAGAACCTTCTACTAAAATTCCACAGAATACACATTGTTCTTAGCAGCACATGGAACCTTCTCTAAAATTGATGATATTTTTAGGGCATAAAGCAAGCCTCCACAAATTCATGAAAACTGACATAATTTCTGTATTATATCTGACCACAATGAATTAAAGCTAAAAATTAACAATAAGAGCAAGAACAGAAAACACACCAGCTCATGGAGACTGAACAATACACTATTAAACAATGAATGGGTTGTGGAAGAAATTAAAAATGAAATTGTAAATTTTTTAGAATTGAATAATAATGAATGAACAACATATCAGTACTTATGGGACACAATGAATTAAGTTCTAAGGGGGAAATGCATAGCACTAAACACCTTCTTAACAAAGACAGAAAGATCTTAAGTTAATAAACATTGACCTAAATGTGTTGGCAAACAAACAAAGAAACATTCCAACCTTTAGAGTTCCAGATGGAAAGAATAATTAAGATCAGAGCAGAAATTAATATCAGGGGTGGAAAGGTGGAAGGTTGGGGGAATTGAGTGTGAGGAAGGAAATTATACAAAACTAAAGACTAAAGTAGTTAGTGCATTAGGAATCTTCCTCTGGGATACCAGTATACAAGACATAACCCTCAATTAAGGGAGGGTTGGATTGACCAGATGGATATGCCCAGGAGAAGGTAAAGAAGGCTCAATCCTCTGACTCTGGCTTGTGAATCTCAGGACCAGAACTGGATTACCCTCAGCAATGAGCAGTTGTCCAGGGAGATTTGTGAGGTCTCCAAAACAATGTAGGCCATTGCCAAGTACTTGGTTACCCATCAGAGCTAAAAGATAAGACCCTATTGCTGAAAACACCATAGGCTACCATCTCAGGACACTGAGAGACCACATGGGAACTGACAGGAAATCCAGCCCCCTCCTAGCAAACTCTAATGGTGCTGGAAAATGCTATTGGAGCTACTGTGTGACAATAGTTTCCAATAGCACAAATAAGTAGGAGACCCTGCAAGCTGTGTAACCCACCAGCTTGACAAGGAGCACACATTTGTGTAATAGTGGCACACAGCCTTTGTGGGTAACCAACTGCTCTCTGATTGGACATAAGGCCCACTCAGTAGGAGAGAACTCATAGCTGGAACTGGAATCCAAGTCAGCACCCCACAGACAGAAAACTCACAACCATCAGAGAAAATCCCTCATTGTTCTCTGGACAAGCTGAGTGGTTATCCTCACCAAAATATCTCTCAAGGGGCTGAAGAGATGGCTCAGAGATGCACAGTTTGCTTGCAAAGCCTAAAAGCCTAGGTTTGATTCCCTAGTACCCATGTAAAGCAAGATGCACAGAGTGGCACATACATCTGGAGTTCATTTGAAGTGGCAGGAGGTCCTGGTGTATTTCTTCTCCCTCTGTCTGTCTCTCTTTGCAAATAAATTAATTTTTTAAAAATATTTTCATTTATTTATTTATTTGAAAAAGAGAGAGAAAGAGGAAGAGAGAATTTGCATGCCAGGGCCCCCAGCAGCCACAAACAAACTCCAGTTGCATGTACCACCTTGTGCATCTGGCTTATGTGGGTCCTGGGGAATTGAACATGAGTCCTTTGGGTTTGTAGGCAGACAATGCAAACTGCTAAACCATATCTCCAGCACCCACCCCCAAATATTTTTAAAAATGTCTCTCAAGATTATATGCATTTCTCCCTAATTAAAGCTGCTGGGTGATCACCCATGGTTGGAGAATGTTTTATTCCACAGATGGCAGAGAATACTAAGGAGATCCAAGATCATTCAATTTGATAATAAAAGACAGCTGACAGCTCACTATGAGATATGCCATTTCTACCATGTTTACCAGGGTACAGAATATGGTGCAGAGGAAGCAGTGACACAAGTATTGCTCCCAATGTTAGCCCAACAACTCCTTCCAGAGAAATAGTAACAAACACAGAGGTTAATTGAAACACATGGTAAGAGAAATACAATGCTATAGAGAACTCAACACTAAAAACAAACTGTTAACACACCAGCCAAGGCTCAGGGATTGTTGCAGAATAGGAGGTGGGAAGATTGTAAGAGCCACAGGGCATATCCTGAGTCACAGCCTCCCACTCTCCCCCAAAACTAATAGAGGCCCCAATTTCCCCACAGTGAATAGCAAGGGTCTTACTGAGGAAGGCCTTCAGGAATGGAGACCAGGGTGAGGGGATATAAGACTATATCCATATTTATATCTATCTATGTCATCTATATCTATATATGAACATATCTCCAAGAATGCCCAGTGTCATAGTACAGAACTCCCATGAGAGTTACTCAGAGGAAAAACAGACGAAGAATTCAAAAGCATGATTTTAATAAATATATACAAAGAACTCACAGGACACAAATAAACACACCTGAATGAAATCCAAGAGACCACATCAACAGAATTTAGAGGACATGAATAGATGTACAAATGAATTAAAAGAGAGCACAAAGAAATAGCTAAATGAATTGAGAAAGTCCAACTAGGATATGAAGATGGAATTCAATGAAGAGATGAAATGCTGAGGAAAAGTCAAACTTTGCTACAAACTAAAACTACAATAAGTCAAATAAAAAGGCCTGTGGTGGGGTTGGAGAGATGGTTTAGTGGCTAAGCACTTGCCTATGAAGCCTAAGGACCCTGGTTCAAGGCTTGGTTCCCCAGTACCTACATAAGCCAGATGTATAAGGTGGCACATGCAGCTGGAGTTTGTTTGCATTGGCTGGAGGCCCTGGTGTGCCCATTCTCTCTCTTCTCTGTCAACCTCTCTCTCTCTCTCTCAAATACATAAATAAATTAATTAATTTTTAAAAGACCTGTGGAAAGCCTGACTAATAGAATTAAAATCATGGAGGACAGACTATCAAGGCTTGAAGACAAGGTAAAGGACATATATCAGTAAGTTAAAATTAGTAACAAATTTAAATGTATGAGTGGAACATGAGAGGCATTTGGAGTACCATGAAAAGACCAAATTTATGATTAGCACACACTGAAGGAGAAGAATTTCTGTCAATGGCATAAAAATATTTTCAATAAAATTATAAAAGAATATTTTTCAGGTTTAGGAAAAGGCTTGTCCATCCAGATACCAGAGCATATAGAACTCTAAACAGAAAAATAACAACAACACTCACCATGTCAAATTATAGTCAAAACACTAAATGTACAGAATGATAAAAGCGTACTGAAAGCTACAAGAGATAAATATCAAGTCACATATAAAGGCAGGCTCATAAAGAATAACAGTTATTTTTTTCAATGAAAACTCTGAAATCTAAAAGGGCTTACAATGTTGTATTTCAAGTATTAAAAGAGCATAGCTACCAACCCAAACTGCCATACCTAGCAAAACTATTTCTTTTTTAAACTTTTTAAATTTTTATTATTTATTTGAGAATGACAAATAGAGAAAGAGGAGGAGAGAAAGATAGGGAGAGAGAGAGAGAGAGGCAGATAGAGAGAGATTGAGAATGGGTGCACCAGGGTTTCCAGCCACTGCAAATGAGCTCCAGACGCTACGCCCTCTTCTGCATCTGGCTAACTTGGGTCCTGGAGAATCGGGCCTCCAAACAGGGTCCTTAGGCTTCACAGGCAAGCACTTAACCACCATCTCTCCAGCCCCTACTCCACTTTTATTATGGAAAATTTTTCTTTTTCATTCTATTACAAGAAATAATTTTGGGCTGGAGAGAGGGCTTAGCAGTTAAGCACTTGCCTGTGAAGCCTAAGGACCCTGGTTCTCCAGGACCCACGTTAGCCAGATGCACAAGGGGGCACAGCGTCTGGAGTTCATTTTCAGTGGCTGGAAGCCCTGGCGCGCCCATTCTCTCTCTCTATTTGCCTCTTTCTGTCTCTGTCACTCTCAAATAAATAAATAAAAATGAACAAAAATTTTTTTTTGGACTTTGAGTATCTTCTTTATTTGCACCCCACCTTATTTTTTTGAGATAGAGTCTCTCACTGAATCTGGAGCTCACAGATTTGGTTAGACTAGTGAGCCAGCAAGTCCCAAGGATCCCGCTGTCTCCACCTCCCTAGTGCTTGGGTTATAGATGCGTGTCACTGTGCTCAGATGTTCACATGGGTGCTGGAGATCTGAGCTTGCATGTTTTAAAGTTCTCATTGTATAGATTCTTTACTTCCTTGGTGAGGTTTATTCCAAGGTAGTTTATTTTTTTTTGATGCAATTGTGAATGAGAGTGAGTCTCTGATTTCATCCTCTGTGTGTTTGTTGTTAGCATATATGAAGGCTACTGATTTCTGTGTATGTATTTTGTATCCTGCTACATTGCTGTACGTTTTGATCAGCTCTAACAGCTTGCTAGTAGAGTCTTTAGGGTCCTTTATGTATAGAATCATGTCATCTGCAAATAATGATAACTTGATTTCTTCCTTTCCAATTTGTATCCCTTTTTATGTGTGTCTCTTGCCTTATTGCTATGGCTAAGACTTCCAAAACTATATTAAATAAAAGTGGGGACAGTGGACACCCTTGTCTTGTTCCTGATTTTAGTGGAAAAGCTTCCAGTTTTTCCCCATTTAGTAATATGTTGGCTGTAGGCTTGTCATAAATAGCCTTTATTATATTGAGATATGTTCCTTCTATTCCCAGTCTCTGTAGGACTTTTATCATGAAGGGATGTTGGATTTTGTCAAATGCTTTCTCTGCGTCTAATGAGATGATCATGTGATTTTTGTCCTTCAACCCGTTTATGTAATGTATTACATTTATAGATTTGCGTATGTTGAACCATCCCTGCATCTCTGGGATAAAGCCTACTTGGTCATGGTGAATGATCTTTTTGATATACTCTTGTATTCTGTTTGCCAATATTTTGTTGAGAATTTTTGCATCTATGTTCATGAGGGAGATTGGTCTGTAATTTTCTTTTTTTGTTCTATCTTTGCCTGGTTTTGGTATCAGCGTGATGCTGGCCTCATAGAAGGATTTTGGTAGAATTCCTTCTTTTTCTATTTTCTGGAAAAGCTTAAGAAGCAGTGGTGTTAACTCTTCCTTAAAGGTCTGATAAAATTCAGCAGTGAATCCATCCGGGCCTGGGCTTTTTTTAGTTGGGAGATTATTGATAACTGTTTAGATCTCCATGTTTGTTATAGGTCTATTTAAGTGAGTAATCTCATTTTGATTTAATTTAGGTAGGTCATATAGATCAAGGAAATCATCCATTTCTTTCAGATTTTCATACTTTGTGGAGTATATGCTTTTATAGTATGTCCCTATGATTTTTTGAATTTCTCTGGAATCTGTTGTGATGTTACCGTGTTCATCTCTGATTTTATTAATTTGTGTCTCTTCTCTCTTTCTTTTGGTCAGATTTGCTAAGGGTTTATCAATCTTGTTTATCCTTTCAAAGAACCAACTCTTTGTTTCATTAATTCTTTGGATTGTTCTTTTTGTTTTTATTTCATTAATTTCTGCTCTAATCTTTATTATTTCTTCCCGTCTACTGATTTTTGGTTTGCCTTGTTCTTCTTTTTCCAAGGCTTTAAGGCGAAGCATTAGGCTGTTTACTTGCGACCTTTCTAATTTCTTAATATAGGTACTTAAGGCTATAAATTTACCTCTTAGAACTGCCTTCATTGTGTCCCAGAGATTTTGGTATGTTGTGTTCTCATTATCATTTGACTCTATAAATTTTTTGATTTTCTTTTTGATTTCTTCATTGACCCACTCATCATTTAGTAGTGTATTGTTTAGTTTCCATGATTTTGTGTATGCTCTATACCCTTTCTTGCTACTGATTTGTAGTTTAGTTCCATTGTGGTCAGATAGAATGCAAAGAATTATTTCAATTTTAAAACATTTAGGAATTCTTTGCACTCTATCTGATTACAATGCAATCAAGCTAGATATTAACAATAAGAAAAACTAATGAAAATACACAATAACATGGAGATTAAATAGCACATGTTGAATATTGAGTCATTGAAAAAATTAAGAAGGAAAAAAAGCTCCTAGAATTGAATGAAAATGAAAAAAATACATTAGATCAAATCCTATGGGATATTATGAAGGCAGTCTTCAGAGGGATTGTATATAAATAATTTACTGATGCACTTGAAGGCCTTGAATAAAAAAAAGACCAAATCATGGGCTAGAGAGATGGCTTAACAGTCAAGGCAATTGCTTGGCAAGCCTAAAGATCCAGGTTTGATTCCCCATAATCTGTGTAAACCACATGCACATGGTGGTGCATGTGTCTGGAGTTTGTTTGCAGTGGTTGTAGGCCCTGGTTTGCCGATTCTCTCCCTTTACCTCTTTCTTTCTCAAATAAATAACTAATTTAAAAAAGACCAAACAAAACCCCAAAGTATTAAATAAAAAGAAATAATTGGGATCGGGACAGAAATCAATAAAATAGAAATGAAAAGAATCAATGAAACAAAGACTTGGTTCTTTGAAAATATAAACAAGATTGACAAATCCTTAGCTGAATTAACTAAAAGAAAGATACCAAAGCCAATAAGATTATGGATGAAAAAGGAGACAGTCCAACAGATATCAATGAAATCCAGAGAATCATAAGGGCATACTTCAAAAACTATATTCTGCAAAATTGGAAAACCTAAAAGAAATAAGTGAATTTTTTTATGCATATGACCTACCAAAGTTAAACCAACTTAGAGTGAACAATAAAACTGAAATAACAACAACAACAATAATAATAATAAAACTCCCATCCTTCAAAAGTCCAGGTCCAGATGGGTTTGGGTGAATCCTATCAGTTCTTTAAAGGTCTTAAATAAATGTCTCTCAAGCTATAGAAGGAATGCTCCCTAATGATGAACTAGTCTGACTTCTTAGAGTTAGGAGCCATTTTGTTGTTAAGTCAACATAAGTTTTGTTTCTGCTTACTGTGAAACTTAGGATTCAGTTAGGCCTACTGCACCTTGACAACCTGTCCAGAATTCCCCACCCTTGGCTCTTCCTGGAACCTGAGCTACTCTGCACTCTGTCAATGCTTTGCCTCCTACCCTCCAAAGATGTTATGCCAAGTAATTGTAAACTGCTATTTGCTTCTGTATTTTGTTTGCAAAGTTCCCAGTTGGAAATCTCTCAACCTTGCAGCTTGTGAATTATAAAAACCTCACTTCTTTGGTGGGTCATCAAGTACTCTGACAGAAATCTGTTTACCTTGGGAAACCTTGTAGGCCTCTCTAATCAACAGCTCATTGTGGATATTACCTACATGCTGGTACTGGGAGTTAGAAGCCAGTACCAAGGAAAATAAGGAAGAAAAAGATAGGTAATATAAAAGAGATAGAGAGAAGAGAGAGAAGAGGGAGAGAGAGAGAGAGAGAGAATGAGAGAGAGAAAGAGAAACAGGAGATGTTTAAAGTTAGTCTTCACCATATCCTCTCCAAAGCCCTGTGATTTAGGTGTTCCCTCTAAGGACCTGATGGAGGTTAAACCGTTTAGTCTTTTAGGATGTAGGATTTTATGGTACCATTGTCATTTGAGTCCAGTTTTGTGTTCCCTAACCCAGCCCTTTCCTTCCCCTCTACCCTGCCCTCCCTATTGTCTGGTCCTTGAGATGTTTATTAGGTATGTCAGCATCTTGAGCAGATTCAGGTTGGGAGCCACAGATGAGTAAGACCATGTGATGATTATCTTTCTGTGATTTGGTGAGTTCACTGAGAATGATGTATTCCAGGTTCCAACCATTTTTCTTCAAGTTTCATTATGTCATTTTTCTTTCTTTTTTAAAATTTTTATTAGCATTTTCCATGATTATAAAAAAAATACCATGGTAATTCCCTCCCTCCCCCCCCACTTTCCCCTTTGAAATTCCATTCTTCATCATATTACCTCCCCATCTCAATCATTGTACTTACATATATACAATATCAACCTATTAAGTACCCTCCTCCCTTCCTTTCTCTTCCCTTTATGTCACCTTGTTAACTTACTGGCCTCTGCTGCTAAGTATTTTCCTTCTCACGCAGAAGCCCAATCACCTGTAGCTAGGATCCACATATGAGAGAGAACATGTGGCGCTTGGCTTTCTGGGCCTGGGTTACCTCACTTAGTATAATCCTTTCCAGGTCCATCCATTTTTCTGCAAATTTCATAACTTCATTTCTTTACCGCTGAGTAGAACTTCATTGTATAAATATGCCACATCTTCATTATTCACTCATCAGTTGAGGTACAACTAGGCTGGTTCCATTTCCCAGCTATTATAAATTGAGCAGCAATAAACATGGTTGAGCACATACTTCTAAGGAAATGAGATGATTCCTTCGGATATATGCCTAGGAGTGCTATAGCTGGGTCATATGTGTCATTTTTCTTTACTGCTGTGTAGAATTCTATCACATGTAATAGTGCACACAGTCATGATTTGATTTGGCTAACTGATGCACTCAGTGGAACAGAACCCATAGCTGGAACTGGGAAACAAGTCAGAACTGTATCCAAGAAATGAGCCCACTCTCCATTATCAAGCTACCACCAAGGCTACAAGAGGGCCTACACCTATTAAATTCTCTCTAAAATAATAATAATGGTTATCCCATTTATCTGGTGCTGACTTCACTCTCTGTTGGAGAACCTGCTTCTCTTTTTCAGATGAACACAGATTCTGAGGAGGGAATCAGCCCATCACATCTCACCAGGGCCCCAACTGAAACCAAGAGTAATTGGGGAAATGAGCAAGAGTGCTACTTTGTTGGTGAACCTGGTAGCAGCACAAGGGTGAAGGAGATTGACACAGAGAACACTCAAATGCCACCAAACCAGATATCTAGAGACACAGAGGCTCCCAAGACCTCATCACTGAAGTAGACCTAAAACAACCCCATCATGGCTCAGGGAAATTTGTGGAAGAGGAGGCAGAGAGATTTTTAGAGTCATATGTTGGGACATAATGCATAGAGACATTGCCTTTTACCCATAACTCATGGCTAACCCCACAATGCATGACTCACATTCTCCACCCAGGAGGGTCCTTGCAGATGGTGGAGGACAGGGATGAGGCTAACGATGGTACCAACATGGCTGTATACACACAGTATACATCACTAATAAAAAAATTAAAAACCTCACTTCTCTTGTGTTCAGGACTGCTCTCTAAACCCTGCCTTTGGGTGAGACAGTTATTGGCCATCTTCTGAGTCTTCTGAGTGTACATTACAGCTTGCTTTAATTTGGCCAAATATTTGAGTTGGTGTTCCTTTCTTTGTGTTGTAGGTTCAACATTAACTCCTTCTATAAACTAGTATGACTTTCATAGCAACACCAGATAGAAACACACACACACACTATATAGAATAATATCTCTGATGAAGACAGATGTCAAAAATTCCCAATAAAATAATTGCAATCCAAATTCAAGGACATATGAAAAAAGTCATTTACCTCAAAGTGTTCAACATACTTCACTATCAGGGAAATGCAAATTAAAACTATTTTAAGATTTCCTCTCACCATAGTCAGAATGGCATTTATCAAGAAAAAAAAGATGCTAGGGAGTATATTCACTGCTGGTGGGAATATAAACTGATTGAGGTGTTTTGAGTGAGATGTCCCCCACAGCCTTGTGTATTTTGAATATTTAGTTCCCAGATATTGGTAATTTTGGAGGTTTAGACTTTCTGGAAGAGGTATATTGCTTCAGAGAGTTAAAGGCCAGTCTTCTTTGCCAGCGCTGGCTCACATAGACTACTTATACCTAGATGACAGGAGTCAGCTCCTGTTTATGCTACCCTTTCCTGCCATGATGTAGTTTCCCTTGGGATAAGCTAAAATAAACCCATTCCTCCCATCAGATGCTTTTGATTAGGTGTTTTGTCTTTTAAGCTGCTTCTGGTCAGGTTTCTGTTTAGCAATACAAAGGTAACTGCAACCCCATCCCACTAGTGAATCTTGCATTCTACAATACTAACCCACCAGGTAAGGCATGCCCTTTGGTGAAATAGTGGCATGAAGGTTACAGGGGTAATTAACAGCTTTGTGAGGTCTGCTTCATAGGAGGTAATTAATGCTTGGTAATGAAAACTAGGTCAAAACCTCATATCTGTGGTGAAGAGAATATAGGTCTTAGGGGAAAATCTATTACTGTATTGCTAAATGAATGTGTTGTCAAACTGTAAATTTGAAGCCAACCTGGGATTACAGAGTGAATTACAGGCCAACTTGGGTTACTTCAAAAGAAAAGGGCCAGAGAGATGGGTTAGTAGTTAAGGTGAAGCCTAAGGATCCAGGTTTGATTCCCCATTACCCACATAAGCCAGATATACAAGGTGGCACATGTGTCTGGAGTTCATGTGCAGTGGCTGGAGAGCCAGGCATACCCATTCTCTATATATCTACCTCTCTCTCTCAAACAAGTATGTAAATATTTTTTTACTTTTTTCTTTTTTTCTTTTTTTTTGGTTTTCTGAGGTAGGGTCTCACTCTGGCTCAGGCTGACCTGGAATTCACTACGTAGTCTCAGGGTGGCCTCAAACTCATGGCAATCCTCCTACCTCTGCCTTCCAAGTGCTGGGATTAAAGGTGTGTGCCACCATGCCTGGCTAAATGTTTTTTTTTTTTAATATTTTATATTTATTTATTTATTTGACAGAGAGAAAGAAGAAGAGAGAGTGAGACAATGGGCACACCAGGGACTCCAGCCACTGCAAACAAACTCCAGACACATGCACTCCTTTGTGCATGTGGCTAATGTGGGTCCTGGGGAATTGAACCTGGGTCCTTTGGCTTAGCAGGCAAACACCTTAACCACTAAGTCATCTCTCTAGCCCTATAAATATACTTAAAAATATTTTTTTAATTAATTCAACAGTTGGGAGTCAGTTAACACTAAAATCGTAACTCATTGTGCTGAAAATATGTGATGTTGTCCCAAATGAGACATATATCCTCTCTTTTAGGGATGAAAGAACATTGTGGAAGATGGGATGGAAAAAATATAACAGATATAAGATCAGAAAAAGTGCTTTGGAATTCTGGCATTCAAGCATACAAGTGCCTTTAACCACTGGGCCATTTTCCCAGCTTGAATTCTGGCATCCAAACATGACAAGACCTTTGCAATCACGGACTCACACCAGATGCAGTTATTTGCAAATGGTCTGCACATTATGAGGTCAGTCATCATCAAGTTATGTACATATAGGGAGGGGCTTAGGAGGCCACTCCTCTCTCTAATCAGCTAATGACAGTTAAAGCTTGCTATATGGGGAGTGGTCCTCTTCAGTGGGAAGACTACAGTGAGACTCAAGGGGATAAGGGAAGGCAATGTGGGGAACATATAACCAAAATGTATTCTATATGTAAGAAATGTGATAAAAGCAAATGAAAAAAATTGCTCACAATTACCACACAGATGTTGGTGAATAGGAAATTAATAAGAAAATTTTAGAGGTTTCTTTAGAACCAAAGATAAATTCAAAGAATTCAATTTCCCTACCTTTGGCTTTCTCTTATGGAAATTTTAAATAAGATATGGGACTATTCTGAATTTGCTTCTACTAACAGTATACTCTGAATTCATTGTAATTGTTTTCATGGGTCGTTTTGCATTGGGAGCTGCCAGGCACAGGCTATAGCCTTCAGGAGATGGGCCTGGGCTGCCTGGCATAGCTAAGAGCCCTGGGGCTACAGGAGGCTACTCCTTCTCCAAGCTGGCACACCTGAACTTAGGCTTTTTTTTTTTTTTTTTTTTTTTTTTGGTTTTTTGAGGTAGGGTCTCACTCTGGCCTTAGCTGACCTGGAATTCACTATGTAGTCTCAGGGTGGCCTCGAACTCATGGCGATCCTCCTACCTATGCTGCTGTGCACCACCACACCGGGCTTCTGAATTTAGGCTTTGCCCATAGCCCTGTGACCTTTGGCCAGTTGCCTAGGAAACTCCTTATCAGCCAATAGCCTTCACAAAGCCCATCCCCCTGCGACCCTCTTCCCACCATTATGTAGGTCACCTGACTCTCTCCCTACTGAATGAATGTCCCTAGGCATCAGCTAGCAACCTTTGAACCTACCAATCCCCTTGGGACCCTCTTCCCACCCTCAACTGCTTATAAGCCCATATCCCTGGTAAATATAGGAGCTGTTCACAGAGGCTGTCTCCAGAAAGTGGTTCTTTCCTAGAGCTCACCACCTTGCTCTCTAGGGCCGCCTGGATGCCTTCGGGAAACTGCATCTGAGGATCCAGGGACTCATAGTTTCTAAAATTTCTAAAATTATCAGTAAAACCCACAGCTAACTCTCTTTTGTATTCTAAAATTACTATTCTTGTCATGCCTAATTTAAGATGTGTAAGTATGTGAATATAAACATTTTAGGGTGACTTTTCAACTTACAATTATGCTGTCAATGTGTAAGAACTATTGCCTGACTATGCTTTCTACTCCTGCCTCCTGCTATTGCCTTTCTTGAAAGAATAAATTATAGTGTCCCTTATCTTAACAAGATATAGCTAAAATATAAGCATTTAAGAGTTGACTCTAAAATTTAGTACTAAAGAACAATAAGAGTCGTCACTTTAAAAACCTAGCTTTTGGGCTGGAGAGATGACTTAGCTGTTAAGGTGCTTGCTTGCAAAGCCTAAGGACCTAGGTTTTATTTCCAAGACCCAGATACAAATGGTGGTGCTTACATTTGGAGTTCATTTACAATGGCTAGAAGCCCAGCTGTGCCCATTCTCTCTCTCTCTCTCTCCAATAAATAAATAAATAAAAATATATTTAAAACCTAACCCTTGTCTGCTTAGAGGCTGCAAAATTACATCTTAAAGTTTACTCTTATGGGCAGGTGATATTAATCTATTTTTGTGATTTTATATGTATATATAATACATATATATATGATACATTTTATTTATTTACTTGAGGGTGAGAGAGAAAGAGGCAGAGCTGAGAGGGCCTTCAGCCACTGAAAATGAACTACAGATGCATGCATCACCTTGTGCATCTGGCTGATGTGGGTACTGGGGAATTGAACCTGGGTCCTTTGGCTTTGTGGGCATGAGCCTTAGGCACTAAGCCATCTCTCCAGCCCTGATTATTTATATTGATTGTCAGCTTGCTAGGACCTAGAATCACCTTGGGGGATTTTCTCGATTAGATTAATAGAGGTGGAAAGATCCACTTTACCTGTGGGCAGGAACCTGAACTGTATATAGAGAGCTGGCCAAGCCTGAGCATTCATTGCTCAGCTCTGTTTTCTCATGGTTGGACTGAATGTGAACAGCTCCTGCTGCCATGCTTTCCCCACCATGATAGTCCTTCCCTTCTGTAAGCTAAAAATAAACCCTTTCTTTCCTTAAGATTCTTCCAATTGGGTGTTTTGACCTAGCAGCCAAATGTAACTGATAATTTCATTCCATCAAAAGTATAATTTAGATTGAACATTCTTTTACAATACATCTAGTACAACTTATCTCTATCACTTTCAGCTTTCAAGCGGAGTACTTTAGTTAGATATGCCATGAATGTTAACATGCTACTGGCCCACACAGTGGATTGGATATGAGTTGGAATAAAAGTCAGTAGTAGACACTAGGAAGGTGGGAAGGGCCCATGAGGGAGATAAGACAGGGGGGAACTTAAGGGAGGGTATAGTAGATATGTAAGTAGAGGGGCAGAATACTGGGTCCAGGGGAGTGGTCTAATAGGAGGGGATGGAGGACCGAAGGGGATGGGAGGAGGGTTAATAAAAATTTAAGATTGAGCTGGGTGTGGTGGAGCATGCCTTTAATCCCAGCACTCAGGAGGCAGAGGCAGGAGGATTGCCATGAATTTGCGGCCACCCTGAGACTACATAGTGAATTCCAGGTCAGGATGGGCAAGTGAAACACTACATCACAAAACCAAAAAAAAAAAAAAAAAAAAGGAAAAAAAATTAAGATTTATGAATGAGCTATGTGGAAATTTCTTCACTAGCTAATAATGTATATGTTAGAAAGGAGAGATTTTGGGGCTGGAGAGATGGCTTTGTGGTTAAGGTACTTTCTTGCAAAACATAAGGACCCAGGTTTGTTTCCTCAATACCTATGTAAGCCATATGCACAAGGTGTGACATGCATCTGGAGTTCATTTGTAGTGGCTAGATGCCTAGGCACACCCATTCTCTCTCTCAAATAAATAAGTAAAAATAAAATATTTAAAAGAGGAGAGAGTTTGGGTAGAACTATCTTGTGGAGGTAGAAAATGTTGTGCCAATGGAGGGTATCCCACTCCTGGCATTGAACAATTTCAGTGGCAGGAGTGGGATACCCTCTAGCAAGTTGTTGGCCAGGGAGGCCCCTGATGTCCCCCATATATTTAATTAATATATTTAATATTTAAATATTTAAAAATATTTTAAAAATTGTAATCAGGGTGATGTTTTCCTGTGAACCAGATACCAGCACAAAGGGGAAGGAGACCAACGCAGAGAAAAATCAACTCCTACCAAATCAGAGAGCCAGAGCCTCAGAGGCCCCCAACACCTCAGCACTGAAGCAGACCAAAAATGAACCCAACATGGCTCAGGGAAATCTTGCGGAAGAGGGGGTGGAAAGAATGTCAGAGTCACATGTTGGGTCATGAGTTGCAAAGACATTTATCATACCAATAACTGTGGGCTAACTCCACAATGCTTGACCCATTTTCATTAACAAGGAGGGTCTAATGGGAGGGGGTAGATCACTGATGAGCCTAAATAATGGTACCAAACTGCCTGTATTTACTGAAAAAAACCTACTTTTGTCCTCCTCAAAAGAAATAAACAAGGGTTATCAGGGGTTCCGGCTGGCAAATCCTAGGCCCAGAATTGGGTTACTCCCCACAGTGAGTTTTTGGCTATGGAGACCCATGAGGTCCCCAAAACAATGCAGGCCATTGCCAAAAGCACTTGATTACCTGCCAGAGGTTAAAGGTAAGACCCTATTGCTGAAGATACCACAGGCTGAGTTCATAGGACATCAGGATATAATGCTGAAACTGAGAGGGAGATTAGCACCCTCTTGGCTAGCCCTCATGTGCTGGAAAGCACTATGGGAGTTGCTGGGGGACAATGGTCACCAATCACATAAATAAGCAGGGGACCCTGAAAACTGAAAAATCAACCAGTTTGTTAATAAAGACACACTTCTGCAATAGTGGCACACAACCTTTGTGGGTAATGAACATTGGATATGAGGCCTGCTCAGTAGGAAAGAATGTGTACCTGGTGCAGAGAACCAAGTCAGAATCCCATAGACAGGAATCTCCAAGCCTCTAGAGAAGACTCCACTGCTCTGTGGATAAGAAGAGTGGGCTTATACACTCTCAAACACCTATGCATATTTCCTTTAATACAAGTTGTTCTCTTGCCGAATTTGTTTTATTTTACAGATTACAGAGAAAATGGAGGAGATCCAAGATCTATCAATACATCAAGAAAAGATAGCTGACTGCCCACCAAGAGATGTGCCACTTCTACCACATGTGCCTGGGCCCAGGAGAAATTACAGAGGAACGAGAAATAAGAGTACTGCTATTACTGCTAACCTAACAATCACAACCACAATGATGGTGACAGATACTGTGGTCAATCAAAACAGATATCCAGAGGCTACAGAGAACTCAACACTAAATCAAACTATTAACAGCTTCTGTTCTCACAAACATAACTCATCTCCTTTTCCTTTGCTGCCTAGGAGTCCAAGGCTGCTTGATAGTAGTAGATACATAAGCACAAGTCATATAGCATTGTGGTGGGAATGTAAAATGGACCCGTTATGATCATATGTTTGTATACTTGGTTCCGAGTAAAGGGATACTATTTGGAAAGGTTGGGGAAGGTTTAGCAGGTGAAGCCTTACTGGAGGAAGGGGGTCAGTGGGAAAGAATTTTGAGGTTTTAATATCTCAGGCCCACTTGTGATTCACCGTCTGAGTCCTGCCTTCCTCTCCATGATGAACTCTGCTGTCGGAGTTCTAAGCCAAAACAAACTATCCCCTAGGATGCTTCTTGTCAGGTATTTTCTCACAGCAACTACAAAGTAACTGACTCACATGTCATCTAGGTTCACTCTAACTTTTCTCTTTCCCTTGGAAACCCTTAAAAACAGACATCTACCTTTGTCTAATGGATGCTAATGAAACACTTTTGGAACTTACACCACATTGCCTATACAGGGAAACAGCCTTAATTAATAACCTCTCCCTTGAAGAATGATTTGTCTCAGTTCCTTTCTTTAACATTCAATATATTTTCCTTTTTTTCTTCTTTTATCTAACACTTTGTTTCTTGTGCTCTGGCTAAGAAATAGGTGCTTTCTTTTCAGTTTCATTGATTTGCCATCATGTTTCTTAAAAAGCAGACAAAACCATCTGTAGCATGAGGCATTAGTGGGTTCAGTTGTCTGGAAGAAGAAATGCAAAGAGAAAGAGGTTTGACTAGCTTTAAACTATCAATTATTAATTTATTAATGACTTTAGTTATTGAAGGTGATTGACATCCCTGGCAATAATTCCTCACTCTTTATAGCCAGCTTATTTTTTTAAGTCCTTTGGAAGGAAACCTTTCAAGTACAATGAATATTATCTTGTTTAGTAAAGAACATGGCCTTAGAAGTATGCTTTGTAAGAAGCAGAATTCAAGGAACAGTTTCAACTAGAGATATAGAGTCTATACTCTATATCTTCTCAGGGCTGTGTTTAAGAGAGTAGTGATCTTCAGTCCCAGAGACCTGGATAAAAATAGAGAGAGACTGATAGAACAAGGATTTATCAAGAAATAGACATTTGCAGCCAGTGACCCAAGGGCTTTTAGGCTAACAAATCACACCTAAGTTAATAACAATTGTGTTCTTTGTAATAGCATATTTATAAAACTAAAAACCTAAATTCCTTTTTAAAACATTTTTATTGACAACTTCCATAAATATAGACACTATAACATGATCATAATCCATTCCAACCACCCTCCATTTCCCCCCTTCCAAATCCCCTTTCTATTGAATTCTTTCTTTTTTCCAACTAGTCTCTCTTCTATTTTGATTCACCCATTTTTTTTCTCCTATTATGTAGGTCATGTGTAGGTCACTTTAGCCACTATGAGGTCATGACTATCTAGTCCATTTTGCATCTAGGAGACAGTACTGTAAGCACTCTTCTTCTTCCTTTGGCTCTTACATTCTTTCTGCAACCTGTTCCACAATGGTCTGTGAGCCTTGGAAGATGTGATAGAGACGTCTCATTTAGTGCCAATCACCCCACTGTCACTTCTCAGCACTTTGAGTTTTGTTTCATCCCAGTGATATCTGAAAAGAGAAAAATCTCTAACCAAAACAGTAGCACTGACATATGGAATAAAAATAAATATTTTAGAGGACAGCTTAATGCTCATAATATATTCGTTTAGCCAGACAGCATTAGTAGTGCCCTAACTAGGGCTTATGACTTCCTCAGCCATAGGATTTTCATTAGGTTTTCATTACCAGGTAGTAATTCCCTCCAGTGGAGCAGACTTCAAGTCCAATCAGAGAGCAGTTGTAAAAACCAAAATTCTGAAGCTGGGTGAGGTGGTGCATGCCTTTAATCCAAGCACTCAGGAGGTGGAGGGAAAAGGATCATTGTGAGTTTGAGGCCAGCTTGGGACTGAAGAATAAGTTCCAGGTCAGCTTGGGCTACAGTGAGAACCTCCTAAAAAAAAGAAAACAAAAAACAAAAAACAAAAAATGACAACAGACCTTTAAACCCTTATATTGCATTTAAAAATTTTAGGTTCATAGTTTTAAAATGGAGAATCCACCATTTAGAAAAGAGAAATTTTAGAGGACTTTACCTTGTTGCTGCCATATCATTTATTTTGTTTCATTTATTTATTTATTCATTTTTATTAAGTAGGAAGTTTGTATGGGCACATCATGTGTTGGTATCATCATTTCCCTCCTCCATGTCCCTATTCCAATGAGGGCCCTCCTCAGTGGGGGAATGCTGTTATTCACCATGGGGTTGTGGGTTATGAATTGTGAGAGCACCAGTCACTCATTGTGGTGGCACATCATTTCTTAAAAGCAAACTTCCTTGAGTCCAATGATTCTTAAAGTATGAAACAAAACAAGAACCAGCAGTATCAGCATCACACATACAAGACTGTTCTAGTTGTAAGTACTTTTTTCAATTTTAAATATTTATTTATTTATTTGAGAGTGACAGACACAGAGAAAAAGAAGCAGATAGAAAGAGAGGGAGAATGGGTGTGGCAGCGCCTCCAACCACTGCAAACAAACTCCAGACACCTGCGCCTCTTTGTGCGTCTGGCTAATGTGGGTCCTGGGGAATCAAACCTCGAACCAGGGCCCTTAGGCTTCACAGGCAAGAGCTTAACACTAAGCCATCTCTCCAGCCCTAGTTGTAAATTCTTGAGGCTGGCTCCAATTTAACTGAATCAAAAATTGCGAGGAATGTGGTAGGGGACGGCCCATTGGTAAAAGAAGTTTGCTTACAAAGTCCAGGTTCAATTTCCTGGCACCCATGTAAAGTTGGATGCAAAGTTGCACATGCACTTTTTTCTTTAAATTTGTTTTATTTATTTGAGACAGAGAGAGAGAGAGAGAGAGAGAGAGAGAGAGGAAGGGAGGGAGGGGGGAAGGGAGAGAGAGAGAATGGGCACACCAGGGCCTTCAACCACTGCAACTAAACTGCAGACGCATGCAACACCTTGTATATCTGGCTTATGTGGGTCCTGAGGAATTGAACCTGGGTCCTTTGGTTTTGCAGGCAAATGCCTTAACTGCTAAGCTATCTCCCCAGCCTGGACATGCACCTTTGATGTCAACATAGTTATCACAAGGGGTAGCAGAGCCAGGAGACTCTGAAGCTCATGGGACAACTAATCTGCCATTCACATGTAGTCTGGGTAAAGACTTTCTCGGGCTGGAGAGATGGCGTAGTGGTTAAGCGCTTGCCTGTGAAGCCTAAGGACCCAGGTTCGAGGCTCGATTCCCCAGGACCCACATTAGCCAGATGCACAAGAGGGTGCACGCATCTGGAGTTTGTTTACAGTGGCTGGAAGCCCTGGCGCGCCCATTCTCTCTCTCTCTCTCTCTCTCTCTCTCTCTCTCTCTCTCTGTGCCTCCTTCTCTCTGTCACTCTCAAATAAATAAATAGAAATAAACAAAAAAAAACTTAAAAAAAAAAAAGACTTTCTCAAGAAGGTAGAGTATAGGCAATTCAAAGTTGTCCTTTAACTTCTACACATGTATTGTCACACAGACACACACACACACACACACACACACACACTTAGATGAATAACTAATAATATTCTTGGAAGAGTCCAGTAATACAAGCTTTCCAGGCAATTATAATGTCAAATGTTAGTTAGATAAGCACTATTTAGGGCTACATGTTGACTTTAATTTCTCCTCTCAGTTGGGCATGGTGGTGCATGCCTTTAATCCAAGGCATATGTATCACTTGTGCATCTGGTTTTACATGGAAACTGGGAATTGAACCTGGGTCATCTGGCTTTGTAAGCAAGCACCTTTAACCACTGAAGCATCTCTCCATCCCTCACTTTTATTTTGATTAACCTGTATTAATCATACACACTAATGGGATTTAGTAGGATATTTCCATACATAAACACTAGGAATGGGCATGGAAAAAAAAAAAAACCCAAACATCTGGACAGCTGGACCTGTAAAGGATGATATTAATTAGACTAATTGTTTGTTAACTGTGGGTGTGACCTTGGAGTTTATAAAATTTATATCTCTGGCTAAACAGACTTCATGGTTCTCTGCTTACTCACTGAACTGCATGAGAGCTGCCTCAGGCTCCTGCCATCATGGCTCCACCTCAATCCCAAACCTGGCCTGCTGGCGCTGGAGCCCCCAGGGCGGCGGGCGGGGGAGGGGACCCAGCTGGCCTGCCAGCCTTCTCAGCGCGGGGTGACAGGTGGGGCGGGCGGGGAACCAGGAGCTCACCTGTCAGAGTGGCCAACATCGGCTCCTGGTCGTGGTGGGAGTTGACCAAGAGCCTGCGGAGCCTTGCAGGGCTTTGTGCTCATAAAGGCTCGGCTTCTTTTGTGGAGGGTGTGCAGTTACAGCCTTGATTTCCTTGATCTGGTAACATGGGCAAAGATGTGTGGTTTCCCAGGTGGCTGCCCACCCGTCGAACAGTGCACACACATGGAAAGCAGCTCTTGCCAAAAATCTTCCAGCAATCCCAAGCCAACAAACAACTGGTAGTTGGTACGCCTCAGAGAGCTGGAGCATGAACCAAGATCGTGGTAGGAGGCCTACACCACCAACACTCACTTTGTATCCCAGAACCAGTCTGACTCCTCACCTCGGTCTGCTGGGAAGCGAACAGAAAAGGCCAGAAGAACGGCGAGAGCCTGCGGCATTTCTCCATGAAGGTGAGCGAAGAGGGGCAGAGGACAGCGAGCACCTCCACAGCGAGGTGGCTGATGAGTCGGTGGAAGGGTGCAGTGCTGCTGACAACAATGTCCTACCAGATGAATCCGCGGATGACCAGAGCATGCGGTGGCCTGTGTGTGATGCCTTAGACGTGCTCATGACCATGAAAGTCAACTCCAAGGATAAGAGGGAAACCGAGTGGATTGCTTGCCAAGTCAGCTCAGGAGTGCCAGAACTTAGAGGCATAAAGGCAACAGAGGCTGGACACCATGAAGCAAAAGCAATCCCAGCTCCAGGAGCTCACCCTGCCGCAAACTGCCTTCAAGAACTTGGTGCAGAGAACTGAGCAGAGCAGCAGGCCCGCAGGACACTCCTGCCCAATCCGGACATCCACCTGCCCTTCAGTCTCAACACCGGCAGGAAGACCGTCATTGACTTCAGCATCTCCCATAACAAATCTGAGTATCCATTTATTTTTACATGTTTGAGATCCATGATGGCATGGAGGTGCTCAAATGCATGGGCATGGCGTGTGGGCAGGAATCAGGGAGATGTTCTGCTGAAGACCTCAAAATGGCAAGAAGTTCGGTACCAAAAGCTCTGGAACCATATGTGACAGAAATAGCTCAGGGATCCATAGGCAGGGTATTCATCACAACAACAGGCTCTATATCCAACAGCACAAGGCTTTCTGCCAGCGACTTGAGCAATGGTGCCCACTGGATGCTGGCCACAAGCTCCAATTGGCCCCAGTAAAGTGCTGCAGGGTGGAGACTCCCAGGCCCTACGATTTGTTTTTGTTGTAGAATGTCCTTATTTCTCCATCAATTTGGATAGAATGGTTTGCAGGACAAAGTAATCTTGGTTGACAGTTGTTATCTTTCAGAACTTGGAATATTTATTCCAAGCTCTTCTGGCTTTTAAAGTCTGTGTTGAGTAACCTGCAGTTATTCTGATGGGCTTGCCTTTGTAGGTGACTTGCTTCTTCTCTCTAACTTCTTTCAATATATTTTCTTTGGTTTGTGTGTTTAATAGATTAATTAAAACATGGCAAGGAGAGGTTCTTTCCAGATTTTGTCTGTTTGGTGTTCTAATAGCTTCTTTTATCTGCATTGGCATTTCTTTCCCAATTTGGGGAAATTTTTCTTCTATGATTTTGTTGAAAACACCTACTAAGCCTCTGGTTTGAAATTCTTCTCCTTTTGTTATACCCTGAATTCTTTTTTTTTTTTTTTTCTTTTTGTTGTGTTTTGTTTTTCGAGGTAGGGTCTCATTCTAGCCCAGGCTGACCTGGAATTCACTATGAAGTCTCAGGGTGGCCTTGAACTCACGGTGATCCTCCTACCTCTGTCTCCCAACTGCTGGGATTAAAGGCGTGTGCCGCCACGCCCGGCTATACCCTGAATTGTTGTTTGATCTTTTCATAGTGTCCTGGATATCTTGAAATTCCCATTCATACCTGGCTATTAGCTTGTCTTTCTCTTTGCCAGACTGCCACCAAACATTCAAAATCTGGATAGAATGGTTTGCAGGACAACATTGATTCTGCCAATCCAAGACCATGGGATGGCTTTCCATTTTGTAGTGTCTTCTGCAATTTCTGTTTTTAGTGTTCTAATGTTTTCTTTATTGAGATCCTTCGTTTCCTTGGCTAGGTTTATTCTAAGGGACTTTATTTATTTATTTTTGATGTAATTGTGAATGGGAGTGATTCTCTGATTTTATCTTCAGTGTGTTTGTTGTTAGCATATAGGAAGGCTACTGATTTCTGTGTGTTTATTTTCCATCCTGCTAGATGGATATTGGTATTTATCAGCTCTCACAGTTTGCTGGTAGAGTCTTTAGGGCCCTTTATGTATAGAATCATATCATCTGCAAATAATGATAAGTTGATCACTTCCTTTCCAATTTGTATCCCTTTTATGTGTGTCTCTTGCCTTATTGCTATGGCTAAGATTTCCAGTACTATATTAAATAAAAGTGGGGACAGTGGACACCCTTATCTTGTTCATCATTTTAGTGGGAAAGCTTCAAGTTTTTCTACTCTGACTCTTGTGTTGGCTGTGTCATCAGTAGCCTTTATTATGTTGAGGTATATTCCTTATCAGTTTCTGTAGGACTTTTATCATGAAGCTATGTTGGATTTTGTCAAATGCTTTTTCTGCATCTAATGAGATGATCATGTGATTATTGTCCTTCAGTCCATTTATATAGTGTATTACATTTATTTATTTGAATATGCTGATCTATTCCTACATCTCTGGGATAAAGCCTACTTAGTCAGGATGAATGATCTTTCTGTTATATTCTTGTATTTTGCTTGCCATTATTTTTGAGAATTTTTGCATCTATGTTCATGAGGGAGATTAGTCTGTAATTTTCATATTTTTTTCCTGTTTTTCTCTGGTTTGGTATCGTGGTGATGCTGGCTTTGTAGAAGGAGTTTGGTAGTGTTCCTTCCTTTTCTATTTGGTGGAAAAGATTGAGAAGCATTTGTGTTAGTTCTTCCATGAAAGTCTGATAAAATTCACCATTGAATCCAACTGGGCCTGGACTTTTTAGTTGGGAGATTTTTGGTAATGACTTGGATCTCTGTACTTGTTATGGGTCTGTTTAAGTTGTTTATCTCATCTTGATTTAATTTTGGTAGGTCATATAAATCAAGCAAATCATCCATTTCTTTCAGATTTTCAAACTTAGTGAAGTTTGCAGTCAGGTTCACATTGCTGGCAGAAATCCCCTGACCAAGAGCAGCTTTTGGGATAAAAAGGGTTCATTTTGACTTATAGACTTGATGGGAAGCTCCATGATGGCAGGGGAAAACATGATAGCGTGAGGAGAAGGTGCTCATCATCCCTTGTTGGAAAATAGGAACAAGAGAGTGTGCCAAACACTGGCATGGGGAAACTGGCTACAATACCTATAATAATCCCACTCCCAACAAAACACCACCTCCAGGAGGCTTTAATTTTCAATTGCCATTAGCTTGGGAGGCTAGTACTCAGAATACCTAAGTTTATGGGGGACACCTGAATCAGACCACCACATTCTGCCCTTGACCCCCATAAACTGATATCCATACATGATATTAAATACAATGCATCCAGTATGATTTTAAGAGTCCCCATAGATTTTATCAATGCTAATGATGTTCAAATATCCCCATAATCTAAGGTCTTTTAACTGAGCGGTAATACCAAAAAATTCCCTCCCTCAAACCTGTAATGTCACAGAATAAACACTCACACTGCAAAAGATGGCACTGGGCATAGTAAAGAAATATTCAACCAATGCAAGATTTAAACAGGGGGCTGGAGAGATGGCTTAGCAGTTAAGCGCTTGCCTGTGAAGCCTAAGGACCCAGGTTCGAGGCTCGGTTCCCCAGGTCCCACGTTAGCCAGATGCACAAGGGGGCGCATGTGTCTGGAGTTCGTTTGCAGAGGCTGGAAGCCCTGGGGCGCCCATTCTCTCTCTCTCCCTCTATCTGTCTTTCTCTCTGTGTCTGTCGTTCTCAAATTAAAAATAAATAAATAAATAAGTAATAAACAAAAAAATATTTAAAAAAATAAGATTTAAACAGGGAAAACATGAAACTCTGTAGCTCCAAGACCAACAAGTCTAGCTAGTGACAAGTCTCCCTGTCCTATAATCCTAACCAGCAACAAGTCTCTGGAATTCCAATTCTGATTCTCCAGCTAGGATACTCACAGTGCTGGAAAACTTCATCTGGAGCCACTAGCTTTTCTTATCAGCCTTCCTGGCATCTCCACTGGGTTTCCACTGCAACCCATGGTTCATCCTCATGTCTCCATTGGGCCTCCATGCAGGTATTCAGAAAACCTGCTTCACACTGCCCATGGCCATTTCTAAAACCTAAGACCTCATTGCAAACTAAATGACCCTCTATTTCCTGCATTTCTTATACTCCACAATACCAGCTGGTTTGCCAATTTGTTAATCCAGGAGGAAATAAAGCAGACTTCAAAGAATAGGACACTCCTCGGACACTCAGGCCCCTTCAAAGGAGTTTATATTCTTTCTGTTGCCCCAGTGTAGGACAGCTGGCTCAGCCCCGAAGGCTGTAATCTTTTATATGTCGCAGCTGACGGGTCAGAAGTTTCAGCCCAAAGATTACATTTCTGTGCCAGATCCCTCTGCTCACACCAGTCTGTTTCTACACAATGCAACCCTGCACAACTTTTCAGGACACAACCATAACAGCAAGCCTCTCACACAAACTGCTTGTAGCCCAGTCCAGACAAAGCTCCTTTTCATCCTCATAAGCCAAACCTTATAGTCCATTGTTCTTACTGCATTCAGGTCTTGCAACTCTGACCAGAAGAGTCAATCAAGCTGTACTTACATCACTGCAAGGTGTCTTAGGCTGAGATTTCAAGTCCTTCCACATTCCTCTTGAAAATCAGCTCCCAAAGGCCAAATCCACAGAGTCAGGTGTCTAGTAGCAATGCCACTTTTGGTAGCAGCTATTACTTTGCAGTCAGGTTCGCAATGCTGGCAGAAATAACCAGCTTTTGGGAAAAAGGGGTTCATTTTGGCTTACAGACTTAAGGTGACTCTCCATGATAACAGGGGAAATGATGGCATGAGCAGAGGGTGGACATTATCCCCTGACCAACATAAGGTAGACAACAGAAACAGGAGAGTGTGCCAAGCACTGGCATAGGGAAACTGGCTATAACACGCATAACCCTGCCTCCAACAATAGACTACCTCTAGGAGGCTTTAATTTCCAATTGCCATCAGCTGGGGAGACTAGCATTCAGCATACCTATGTTTATGGGGAAACCTGAATCAAATCACCACAATAGGTTTGTATAGTATGTCCCTATAATCGTTTAAATTTCTCTGGTATCTGTTGTATTGGTGCCTTTCTCATCTCTAATTTTCTTAATTTATGTCTCTTCTTTCTTTCTTTTGGTCAGCTTTGCTAAGGCTTTAGCAATCTTGTTTATCCTTTCAAAGAATCAACTCTGTTTCATTTATTCTTTGGACTTTAAAAAAAATTGTGTATTTTTATTTATTTATTTATTTTATATTTATTTATTTGAGAGCAACAGACAGAGAGAAAGAGTGAGAGGGAGAGGGAGAGAGAGAGAGAGAGTGAGAGAGAGAAGAGAAGAGAAGAGAAGAGAAGAGAAGAGAAGAGAAGAGGAGAAAGAAAGAGAAAGAGAATGGGTGTGCCAGGGCCTTCAGCCACTGCAAATGAGCTCTAGATGCATGCGCCCCCTTGTGCATCTGGTTAACTTGGGTCCTTAGTAATCAAGCCTTGAACTGGGGTCCTTAGGCTTCACAGGCAAGTGCTTAACCACTAAGCCATCTCTCCAGCCTTGGTTTTTTAAAAATTTGGTTTCTATTTCATTAATTTCTGCCCAACTTTTTTTTTTTTTTTTTTTTTTGCTATCTACAGAAACACTGTTTATTTATAACATAGTTTAGGAGAATGGAGGTTCGAGGTTGGACAGCCTCTGGGAAGTTTCTGTGACACCAGCACAGAGTGGGAAATGGCATCATGGTGGGGACATTTGCAGCAAGGATGACACAGTGAAACAGAATTGGAAGCTGGGGAGTGACAGTTCTCTTTTAATAACAACCTATTGTCATGAGAGCTAACTTACCTCCCAAGACCAGTGTTAATTGTTTCGAAAGCCCACCCCCTGACATGATCTAATTATCTTCCATTAGGCTCTACATCTTACAGGTTCCCCTAACTCAACAGAGCCGTCCTGGAAACCAAGCCTCCAGCATGCAAACCTTTGGAGGACGACATCAATCCACGTCTGAGTAAAAGCAGAGCTGCTTGTGCCGTGGAGCTGACGGTCTGCCCGACTTTTTATTATTTATTTCTGTCTACTGATTTTTGGTTTGCCTTGTTCTTCTTTTCCAAGGCCTTAAGGTGATGCATTAAGTTGTTTTCTAATTGCTTAATATAAGCACTTAAATCTATAAATTCCCCTCTTAGGACTGCCTTTGCTATGCCCCAAAGATTTTGGTATGATGTGTTCTCATTATCATTGTATTCTATAAATTTTGGATTTCTTTCTTTTTTTATTGTTGGTTTTATTTATTTTTTGGTTTTTATTAGAATTTTCCATGATTATAAAAAAAATCCCATGGTAATTCCCTCCCCCCCCATGCACTTTCCCCTTTGAAATTCCATTCTCCATCATATTACCTCCCCTTGATTTCTTTCTTGATTTCTTCATTTACCCATTCATCATTGTTTAGTTTGCATGATTTTGTTTATGCTCTATAGCTTTTCTTGCTATTGATTTGTAGTTTAATCCCATTGTGATTAGATAGCATGTAAGGAATTATCTCAATTTTTCTATATTTGTTAAGATTTGCTTTGTATTCTAGTATATGGTTTATTTTAGAGAATGTTCCATGTGCTGCTGTGAAGAATGTGCATTTTGCATCATTTGGGTGAAATATTCTATAGATATCTATTAGGTCCATTTGTTCTATGACCTCATTTAATCCAGATGCATCTCTGTTTATTTTTTTGCCAGGATGACCTGTCAATTGATGAGATTGAGATGTTGAAGTCATCCACTACAACTGTGTTTGGCTTTATCTGTGACTTTACTTCTAATAGTGTTTGTTTGATGAAATTGGGAACATCTATTTTAGGTGCATATATGTTTAGGATTATAATGTCTTCTTGTTGGAGTGTTCTTTTTTTTTTTTAATTTTTATTTATTTATTTGAGAGCGACAGACACAGAGAGAAAGATAGATAGAGGGAGAGAGAGAGAATGGGCGCGCCAGGGCTTCCAGCCTCTGCAAACGAACTCCAGACGCGTGCACCCCCTTGTGCATCTGGCTAACGTGGGACCTGGGGAATCGAGCCTCAAACCGGGGTCCTTAGGCTTCACAGGCAAGTGCTTAACCGCTAAGCCATCTCTCCAGCCCTGGAGTGTTCTTTAATCAATATAAAATGACCTTCCTTATCTTTCCTAATTAATGTTGGTTTGATGTCTACCCTGTCAGGTATTAAGATAGTGACACCTTTGCCGGGCTTGGTGGCGCACGCCTTTAATCCCAGCACTTGAGAGGCAGAGGTAGGAGGATCGTCGTGAGTTCAAGGCCACCCTGAGATGATAGAGTGAATTCCAGGTCAGCCTGGACTAGTGTGAGACCCTACCTTGAAAAACAAAAACAAAAACAAAAACAAAAACAAAAACAAAACAAAACAAAAAGATAGTGACACCTGTTTGTTTTCTAGGCCCATTTACTTGAAACACCTTTTTTTAAATTTTTTTTTCATTTTTAAGTCCTTTCACCCTAAGATAAAGTCCATCTTTTGTGGAAAAGTGAGTTTCTTGGAGGCAACAAATTAAAGGATCCTGCTTTTTAAACCAGTCTGCAAATCTATGTCTTTTGGTTAGGGCATTAAGAACATTGATATTAAGAGTTATTTATTGAAATGTGTGTATTATTTTTGCCATTGTCCTTATTTTATAGTTCCAGTTTTACATTTGCTCTGTCGTATTAACTAGTATTTGAGTATTGTTTTTTTTTTTTTTTTTTTTCCAGTTTCCTTATGTTTGTGATTTTCTTTCTCTTCAGCATGGAGGATCCTTTCAAGTATTTTCTATAGAGCTGGTTTTGTTTCTATATATTCCTTTAGCCTGCTTTTGTTGTGGAATGTCCATGTTTCTCTATTTGAATGCATAACTTTGCAGCATAAAGTAATCTTGGTTGACAGTTGGTATCTTTCAGAACTGGGAATATATCATTCCAAGCCCTTCTGATTTTTTTATTTTTCAAGGTAGCATCTCACTCTAGCCCAGGCTGACCTGGAATTCACTCCGTATTCACTCTCAGGGTGGCCTTGAACTCATGCCAATCCTCCTACCTCTGCCTTCCAAGTGCTGGGATTAAAAGTGTGCACCACCACGCCTGGTGTTGTTCTGGATTTTAAAGTTTGTGTTGAGTAAGTAATGTGCTGTTATCCTGATGGGCTTGCCTTTGTATGTGACTTGATTTTTCTCTCTAACTGCTTTCAACCTATTTTATTTGTTTTGTGGTCTAATTATAATATGACAGTGAGAGGTTCTTTTCTGATTTTATCAGTTTGGCATTCTACAGGCTTCCTGTATCTGTATTGGCATCATGTTCCCTACTTGGGGGAAGTTTTCTTCTATGATTTTGTTGAAAATACCTGTTATGCCTTTGGAATGAAATTCTTTTCCTTCTACCATGCCCTGAATTCTTTTATTTTATTTTATTTTATTTATTTATTTATTTATTTATTTTTATTTTTTTTTTAATTTTTTTAATTTTTTTTTTTAAATTTTTTTTTAAATTTATTTGAGAGTGACAGACACAGAGAGAAGGACAGATAGAGGGAGAGAGAGAATGGGCGCGCCAGGGCTTCCAGCCTCTGCAAACGAACTCCAGACGCGTGTGCCCCCTTTTGCATCTGGCTAACGTGGGACCTGGGGAACCGAGCCTCGAACCAGGGTCCTTAGGCTTCACAGGCAAGCGTTTAACCGCTAAGCCATCTCTCCAGCCCCTGAATTCTTTTTTTAAAATTTTTTTTAGTTTATTTTTATTTATTTATTTGAAAGTGATAGAGAGAGAAAGAGGCAGATAGAGAAAGAATGGGAGCTCCAGGGCCTCCAGCCACTATAAATGAACTCCAGATGTGTGCATCCCCTGGTGCATCTGGCTAACGTGGGTCCTGGGGAATCAAGCATCGACCTGGGGTCCTTAGGCTTCACAGGCAAGCACTTAAATGCTAAGCCATCTCTCCAGCCCAGCCCTGAATTCTTATGTTGGATCTCTTCATAGTGTCTCGAATGTCTTGAAATTCTCATTCATGACTTCCAATTAGTTTGTCTTTATCTTTGTTGGTTTGTATTAGATCTGCCACCTGGTCTTCTAGTTTAGATATTCTGTCCTCTCCTTGACCCATTCTACTGGTGAGACTTTATACAGAATTTTCTATTTGACTTTCTCTGTTTTGCATTTCTAGTATTTCTGATTGGTATTTTATCATTATTTCTATTTCCTAACTCATGTATTATAATGACCTCCTTATTTCATTAAGTTGGTTTCCTTTGTTCTACTTGAGGAGTTTGTTTTCTTCTTTGATTCCTTTAATTTGTTCTTTGATTTCTTTGAACATAGATATAATGATTTTTTTTTTTTTTGAAATCTTTGTTAGTCATTTCATCTAAAACAGTCTCACTGGAGGTCAGTTCTGATGAATTTATAATTTTTGGTGGGTTTGTATTGTCTCAATTTTTTGTTTTTCTTGTATTATAATGTAGAGAATTTTGCATCTTGAGTTAACTTTTTAAAAATTTTTGAGAGTGGGGGGAGAGAGAAAGAGAGAATGGGCATGGAGTTAATAAAGCTTACTGGATGACTAGATGGTGGACTAATGAGCTAATCAGTCCAGTTCCCATGCCAGGGATCCAGGTGCCATGCAGTCATAGTCATATCCTCAAATCTGGTTTCTAGGAAATGGGAACTCCTTTAGGGAAAATGTGATAAGGAAAAACTAGAATCGCCTCCTGACAGTCTCAAGAACATCTCCCACTTTTATCTAAGAGACAAAAACCAAAATTGTTCATTTTTGTGACTCTGCTACCCTACACTGCCTATCCAGCTCATATCTCCTGCTCTACATCATTATTTTTCCTTAAAATATTCTTCATACCTATAATGTCAATAGCAGAACAATATTCTTAAGTATGAATACATTTCAAAGACCAGCAGAATGCTGGAGGGATGGCTTACTGGTTAAGGCATTTGCCTGCAAAGCTAAAGGACCCAGGTTCAATTCTCCAGGACCCATGTTAGCCAGATACACAAGGGGGGGTATATGCATCTGGAGTTCTTTTGCAGTGGCTGGAGGCCCTGGTGTGCCCATTCTTTCTCCCCCTCCCTCCCTCCCTCCCTCCTCCCCCCCTCTCTCTCTCTGTGTGTGTGTTAAATAAATAAATAAATATATTTTTAAAGACCAGTAGAATAACGAGGAAGCTTGTTTGATGCTCAAGGAGATTACTCCACGTCCCTTTCCCAAAATTTATCCATTAGCCTGTTATATTGCTGTGGTGGTTTGATTCAGGTGTCCCCCATAAACTTAGGTGTTCTGAATGCTAGGTTCCCAGCTGATAGAGATTTGGGATTAACACCTCCAGGAGGCAGTGTATTGTTGGGGGTGGACTCATGGTGTTATAGCCAGTTTCCTCTTGCCAGTGTTGTGTACATTCTCCTATTGCTGTTATTCATCTGATGTTGGCAAGGGGGTAATGTCCACCCTCTGCTCATGCCATCATGGGGCTTTCATTTTAGTCTGTAAGCCAAAATAAACCTTTTCCCACAAGCTGCCATCAATGTGCTTTCTGCCATCAATTTGAACCTGACTGCAACAACTGCCTAAAATCCATATCACTAACAAATTTAGACAAAAGCTAAAAAATAGGTTAACCTTTTGTTACTATTTTTTTGGAAAGGGTAAAATCTAAGGCATTATTACCCATCACTTCCTCATTACTGATGAATGTGTTAGACTGATAATACGGTTCATTAGGAATAGGACTGAATCAGTCACATTCTCATTGCTGGGACAAAATACTTGACCAGACATTTTAAGAAAGGACAGGTTCTACTTTTGGCTTACAGTTTCTTGGAGAAGTCCCTCATGTAGGGGAAAGTGTGGTAGGACCAGGAAGCTTGAGTCACATTGTCACATCATCATAGAGGAAGTATATAGTAAGAACAACAAGTAGGTCTAGGCTATATAACATCTCTAGGCACATCCTCTAGTGACATATGTTAGCAAGGATCTTCTTCCTCTTAGATGTTCCACATCCCTCAAAACAGCACCACCACCAACTGAGGATTAAGTATTCATATGCATGGGTCCATGGGGGATATTTTACATTCAAATGCCACAAGGACTGACTGATAAAGTCAAGTTTTGATATTGAAATTGCCACAGTATATCTGCAGGGATAAAAACTCCTGGCTAATTGGGGGCATTAGATTGTCCAATATTGGCAAACAGTGAGACTCTGAGAGAGTATTGTTCTGTGAGTGGATGAGTCTCACACCTGAAATCAGATTCTCTACCCTTCAGCTTCAGACAATGACTTCTAGCTCTCAGATGTAGTCTTAGTTTTATGCTGAAATGTTAACATGTGCTTCCAGTAAGCCAAAGTTGATGCCCTCAATAGAAAGCTCTGAACCTAATTACTTTTTTGTGTGCTAGGGATGACCTGAAATGGTGGAAGCCCAGTGAATTCCTGAGTGAACAGGAGACAGTTGCCTATGTGATCAGCTCAATGGTCTCTGTTTCTTATTTCCCAGTCAGAAATAGCATTGGTGGCCTCTGGAATTTTTTAGCAGAATAATAGAGTAAGAAAGATAACTGACATAATTCTGTTCCCAGTAAATCTCATTATTGTTATTCCTAGGAAATGGTCTATTTGGATTAATGAGTCTACATAATGTTTACAGGAGAAAAATTAAATTAAATATCACTGACATTAACAACCTGACTCCAAGCCAGCTCCAAACTGGGCCACCTAACAACATTATTTGGATGTGTTTTTAGCATCTGCTACCTCTGCCTTTTGAGGTGATTATTTTTTAACTTTGACTTGCTCAGTGACCCCAAGTTGGTCAGCTTACCCCACCTTTTCTAATGGTATGGTTACAAAGCAATTGATCTGATCTTAGTTGCTGGGATACACTTTGAACAGGTCTATTTCCCCCTGCTTCAGTTAGCTAAGCAAAGTTTCTTTAAGAAGCACATACAAATCATACCAAGATGCCTGGTGACTGAAGAGATGGCTATTAAGCATCTCCAGTGGGCATACTATTCCCTCTCTGGGGGCTGGGAGTTAGTTCAGTGGATGAGCACTTGCCTAGCAAGTGCAAGACCCTGGGTTCAGTTCTCAGCACTGAAACGAAAGTCACAAAAAGACAAACAAACAAACAAACAAATGAGCTATTTCTTCTCTGGCTACCCAACATGAAACACACCATATGAAGGCTTGGATGTTTGAAGCAGACCATCAATAATATTTCTTAAAATGCCAGGGGGAATGCACTGAGTTTTCTCCTTTGCTTTATTGCTCTAGGTTAGGCCTTACAGTTTCACTTGTCAGGTCTGAGTCTGGATTCACTGAGGTTTTTGAACATACTTATAATCATTCTTTGGAATCTCTGCCTGGCAGTTAATCCAATTCAGGCTCACTGGAGTTTTATGGGACTCATTGTTTTTGGAGAAATTATGTTGCCTTGATTTTTTTTTCATTTTTAAAATAATAATGCAATGAGATTTTCACATCTTGGGTTATTTCATTGCTTGAATTTTTTGTTTTTCTATCAGCTGTATTAGGTATGTATATAAGAAGCTATAGCCTCATGGTAGAAACTGTAGTTACATGGTGTGGGTTGTATATTACTCCCAGAGTAGGATACTAACAGGCGGAGTGACCCAAGCTGGTGGATATTAGGCCTTCAATGTAAATGTCCTAGTGGTGAATTAGCAGCAATGACTGCAATAACTGCTGGTAGGTTCAGAAGTAGGCCGGTATATAGTGGGCCAGGATTTTGGTTACTTAGAAGTGTGAGGGAATCTTGGATTAGGATGGGGACTAGTGTTAATTTTGAAAAAGATGGAGGTGGTGCAAATATCTGGGAGAGGAAAGTTGGGGTACAGTTAGGTTCCAAAGATTTGAGACGTTGTTGAGGGTCTGGGAAATTGTAGTTATGGAGTAAAAAGAGCAGGAAATAAGGGCAAGAGAATGTGGAGAAGAGGTTAGAAAGAAAAGGATAGTATCTGTGTTTGGGAAGAGTGGTAGAGAGAGATCACATTTGTAGACTGGGTGGAGAAAAATATAGAATAAACCTAAAATCCAACCGGCCAATCTACAAATACAAAATTATCATGGACTAGATGAATGTATATATATTTTTTGAAATATCATTACTTTAATGCTCCAGGCATTTTAGACATTCATAAAATTGCTGTATTTCACAATCATTTCCTCTTAGGTACAGATGCTGTGTCCAAGATCAGAAACATGTACATCAATGAATTTTCTCTACAGTACCCACATGCTACATGCAACCTGCTTTGGCACCTTGTCTTTCTTCGTAGAGCCCATCTTCTCCACACTCACGATAGGACTGGATCTACTCTTGTTGACACACCTCAACTGTTCAAGACTACCCTGTGCCTTCACTAATGCATGCTGGTTCTGTGGCCCCAGGCCATTCCCAATGCTCCCAGATCTCCCATGCACGTGAGCATCATCCTGAGATGGAAACTGAATGTATATTTTTTAAAGGTACCAAATGATTTAAAAAAGTGACAAAAGCTAACCCTAATATAACAATGACTTACAGGGGAAGATATACTAAAAGTACAACACATCTAACAAGTCAGTATTTCTGCCTTGGTGAGAAGTGTTTTGAATTCTTTCACTCTCTGGAATGTTCCTTTAGCAACCTGCCTTGACAGGAGAAGTGCAATTAGCACTTCAAGTTTATACCCACATTTGAAGTATATATTGCCCCAGTGTAAATCAGTCTAGCTGCCTTTTGGGGGAGTTTCTATCTCACATACATTAAGTTGTGAAGGCAGCTCCTTCCTTGGAGCACTATAGGCTTGTTTTAGCTAAGTTGGGCAGCAGTTTGCATTATGTGGTATTGATGCTGCTATCTGGAAGAGATAAAAATGGAAGCCTGCAATCTCTAGCCTTATTCCTGGTGCTAGCATATGGGCAGGGAGGTTGTGGAATTCTCTCTGGAGGGGTTTTCCAGCTGCTCATCTCATCCCCATTGTCCTCTCCTTCATGTTCTTTTGACTATATAGGTTTAGTGTGAGTGGAGAGAAGAAGCTCTTTCCAGTAGTTTCCAAGGTTCTTGCTGGCTCAGGCAGGGCAGGGTGGTCATGAGCTAGAGGAAGTATTTCCTGGAAGAACTCAGATGGTGGGAGCCAGTCCTGAGTTTGGATTTAATAAGAGACAATATTCAGGTAAATGTACAGCAAACAAAGTGATACTGAGTTTGCTTTTTCTAATTTGGTGGCATGTCTAAGACAGTACATAGGTGGATGCACATTTAGATTTAAAAAACTCATCTCTCCTTTTATCCTTTCCTACTTAGTTTTAATAAAATTGGAGAGGAGTATAATATATTAAGTGGGCATTACTGGAAGTATAGTCAATAGTAAGGATTACAGAAAAAATTGAATTTGGATTAGTTAAATTCTCAAACATAGGACAATTCTTAATATATCTATACTTAGACTTATAAATTTCCCTGTTAAGATTGCTTCAACAATATCTCACAAGTTTGGCATATTGCATTTTCATTAACATTTGAAACTATGATTGTTTTTATTTCTTCTTGGGTTCAATGACACATTTATCATTCAATAGTGTAGTTTTTACTTTCTCTGAGTTTGTGTGTGTTTTATAGTCTCTTTTCCTATTGATTTAAAAATTTTGTCCACTGAGGTCAGATAGAATACAAGGAATTATTTTAGTTTTCCTGTATTTGTTAAGATTTGCTTTGTGTCCAAATATGACATATTTTAGAGAAAGTTCCTTGTGAAGCTGAAAAGAATGTGCATTCTTCAGCTGTAGTTGTTGGGTTCATTATTATGATGTCACTTAATAAAGATGATTCTTGTTTATATATTACAGGACTGATGAAAGTGAGGATACTCTTATTCAATATAGTACTAGAAGTCATAGCTGTAAAAGTATTAATCAAATAAAATTATACAAATGGTAGCAGAGGAAGCCATATAACTATCTGTACATAAGAGACCCTCAAGACTCCACTAGACAGCTGATAGTGCCAATGAATCCTTTCAGCAAAGAAGCAGGATACAAAATTAACACAGAGAAATCAGTAGCCTTCCTGTATACCAAAAACAATTATGTTGAGCATGAAATCAGGAAAATAATCCTAGTCAAAATTGCTTCACAAAGTAAAATAAAATACCTTGGAATGAACCTAACCAAGGAAATGAAAGACCTCTACATTGAAAACTATAAAACACTCAAATGAGAAACTGGAGATACCAGTAAATGGAAATTCATCTCATGCTCTTGAAAGGGAAGCATCAGTATTTTGTGAAAATGACTCTAATCAAAAGTAATCTACAAATTCAATGTAATACCCATCAAATTGCAATGGCATTCCTCACTGATGCAGAAAACCATCATAAAATTTTTTTTGGAAGCATGAAAGACTGGATAGTCAAAGAAATACTGGGCAAATAGTAATAATTATTAATAATAATAGTGAGAATTTCAAGATATATTACAAAGCTATAGTAACAAAACAGCCTGGTACTGACACAAAAATAGACATACATATCAACGAAAAATAGGAGGTCCAGGTATCAATTTATGCAGCTACAGCCACTTGAAATTTGACAAAAACTCCAAAAATACTCACCAGAGAAAAGTCAACCATTTTAAGAAATGATTCTAGGAAAATTTGATATCTGTATGGAAAATAATGAAAGTACATTCTTTTCTTCCTCCATGCAAAAGAATCAAAGACCTTATATAAGAATCTGAACTCTGAAATCTAGTGCTAGAAGAAAAAGTAGGGGAAATACTTGAATCTATAGGTGTGATAGTAAAGTTCTGTTGTTAACTTGATCTGGTTAGGAATCCACAGACAGTCCTCCTGGTTGGGTCTCTGAGGTTGCTTCCAGGAAGGACTGACTGAAGAAGGAAATCCTTCTTCCTCCAGAAGGATCCCATCTTCCAGATTGAGTAACCCTCCCAAAAGGGGGGTATGTAAGAAAGATCTGGGAGAGAAGAGCTTCTTCCTCCCACCTGTCTGCCTGTGCTGCTTGCTGGTGAGTGCTTCCCTTGCATATGCATTTGTCCCTCTATCCTTCCATAGTATTGGAACCAAGTTTTCTTAGCCTTCCAATGTGGACTGAAGACCAGCAGCTCTTCAAGAATCCACCAAGCCAGATTGGGACTGCTGGGGCATCCAGCCATGTGTACTGAGAAGTTACAAGTTTCCTTGACTCTCAAGCCTACAGGATGCTATTGCTGGGCTGCCATAAGATAATTCAACAAATTTCCCCTTTAATACAATTCATTCTAATGGTTTGTTCTTCTAGAGAGCCCTGACTAATACAATAGGCATAGATGGAACTTTCTGAATAGGATCTTAATTGCTCAGGAAATAGAGCCAGCAATTAACAAATGGGGCCTCAGGAAATTAAAAGCTTTTGTACAGCCAAGGAAACTGTTAATCAAGTGAAATGGCAATCTATAGAATTGGAACAATCTCTGCCAGTCATACGTCTGACTGACGACTGATATCTAGAAAACACCAAAAACTCAAAAACCAACACCAAAATATCCCAATAGGCTCTACAGAGAACTTCCACCACTCTCTAAGAATAATGGATGTACACATCAATATTTCTTTCTTTTTTAAAATTTTTATTAATTAGTTTTGTATTCAGCAAATAGAGTCAGTTTGGTACTATTATTAGGCTCATCTGTGACCCACCCCTTGCCTTTGGCCCCTTCTTGTTGAGGTATATGGGTCATGCATTGTGGAGTTAGCCCACAGTTATGGGTGGGATAAATGTCTCTGCATATCATTACCCAACATGTGGCTCTGACATTCTTTCTGTTCCCTCTTGAGCAAAATTTCCCTGAGCCATGTTGGGTTCATTTTTGGTCCACTTCAGTGATGAGGTGTTGGGGGCCTCTGGCTCTCTGGCTCTCTGATTTGGTAGGAGTTGATTTTCCTCTGTGTTGATCTCCTTCACCCTTGTGCTGGTACCTGGTTCACCAGGAAAATAGCACCCTTGCTTGTTTTGCAAATTTTTCTTAGTTTCAGCCGGGGCCCTTTTGAGGTATGATGGGGTGGCTCTCTCCTTAGGATCTGCATCTATCTGAAAAAGAGAAGCAGATTCTCCAATGGAGAGTAAGTTAGCACCAGGACAAATGAGATAATCCCTTACTGTTTTTATAGAGAATTTAATAGGTGTAGGCCCTCCTGTAGCCCACAATTGATGGTAGCTTGATAATGGAGAGTGGGCTTATGTTTGGATATGGTTCTGACTTGTTTCCCAGCTCCAGCTATGGGTTCCGTACCACTGAGGGGATCAGTTAGCTGAATCAAGAGCAGTTGGTTCCCCCCCATGGCTGTGTGCCACTATTGCACTTGTGTGGGCATTACAACAGGTTATTTGCTGCTAAGTAGGTTAGACCCTGAGTTGCTTGGACAGATATTGGTCATTTCCCCCAGTTGCCCATGTAGCACCTTCTGGCACTAGACACGCTGACTGTCTAGAGACTGATTCTCTTCCAGATTTCAGCCATGCCATTCCATTTTACCTGTCGACCACATAAGGTGTCTTCAGCAGTAGGGTCTTACCACTAACCTTTGGTGGGTCATCAAGTACTCGGACAGAAATCTGTCTTTCTTTTAGGAAAACTTGTAGGTCTCTCTGATCAAGAGCTCACTGTGGATGATAGCCACATGCTGGTACTGGGAGTTACAGGTCAGTGCACACTAAGAAAAGGAAGAAAAAGATAACTGATATACAAGAGTTAGAGAGGAGGGAGAGAGAGAGAGAGAGAGAGGGAGGGGGAGACTATAGAAGATTAAGGTCAGTCTTCATAAACATATCTTTTTAATAACTAGGCTTGTCCCCTTTTATTCAAACTGTTCTCACTTTCGGTTGGATAATTTGTTCAATTTTACAGATGGGGAGAACAGAGATACATCAGTATATCCAGAAGAGAGAGCCAACTGTCTGTCAGGAGATGATTAACCTCCATCTCATCTGCCCAAGACTAGACATTATTACAGGGGCAGCAGTGACACAAACATGGCTCTCACAGCAAAACTGTAAACCAGTTCCAGGGGGATACCAACAGACACTGTGGTCACTCAAACTTCATAAAAACAGAGATTCAGAGTCTACAGAGAAAGCAACACTAAATCTGATCTCTGTCTTGCCCAGCAAGGCTCAGGGAGCATCACAAAAGAGGGGCCAGAAAGATTGTAAGAGGCTAAGAGTGGGCAAGAATAGCCTTAGAAATCATGTTTCCCCCATCTCTGCAGACTGACTGAGGCCTTTTGGTCCCCACAATGAATACCAATAACCCCACCAAAGACCCTCAGCAGAACTGGAGCAGAAAAGAGATGTCTATGTGTGTGACCTTTTAATAAAATTCAATAAATTAAAAAATGGGCTATGGAACTGGACAGTTCTAAAGAAGAAATACAAACGGCCAATAAAATTTTTAAAAATTTTGTGGGCCTGGAGACATGGCTGGCTCCAAGATCAAGGGCACTTGCTTGCAATGCCTAGTGGCTCAGATTTGATTCCACAACACTCACATAAAGCCAGATACGCAAAGTAGTGAATATGTCTGGAGTTAATTTTCAGTGGTAGGAGGCCCTGGCATGCCCATTCTCTCTCTATATCTGCTTCTTTTTCTTTACCTCTGTCAAATCAATCAATCAATTAATTAAAAGTTTAAAAAGTGCTTAACATCCTTAACTATTGTGGGAATGCTAATTAAAACTACTTTGAGATGCCATCAAACTCTGGTCTGAATGGCGTCAAGAAATCAAATGACAACTAATGCTGGCAAAGGTGTGGAGACAGAAATCCTTGGTTACTGTTGGTTGAGATGTAAACTGGTGTAGCTATTATGCAAATCATTGTGGAGGTTTCTCAAAAAGCTAAAAATAGATCTACCATATGGCACAGCTATACCACTCCTGAGTGTGTACCCTAAGGACTCTACACTTACTAGAGAGATACTTGATCCTTCATGGTTATTGCTGCTTTAGTCATAATAGCTAGGAAGTGGAATCAAATCAATATCCCCATCAATGGATACTGTAAGTGTGGTACACACACACATGAAGGAATTCAATTCAGGAGCATGAAAAATAAAATTATTAAATCTGCAGGAAAATAGATGGACCTGAAAAATATTATGCTAACTGTGGTAACCCAGGCTCAGAAAGAAAAATGCTGTATGTTCTCACTCATATGCAGACCTTAGCTTCACATTTTTATATTTGTATGTAAATTGGAGTAAGAGACAATAGAACCCAGTAAACTAAAAAGGGGGTCATGAGAGCAGGAAGTGGAGGAGAGCTTAAGAGGAGAAGAAAGTAGATTTAGGGTGGAATGGTTTAAGCAGAGATAAGGGTGGGGGGGATTCAAGGGAGGAGCATGTAGGTGTGTGTGGGAAAGGTTAATCAAAACTAATGATAAATGAAAAATCCATATGGAAATCTGCTGCTTCGTTGGCTGATTAAAAAAAAAAAAAACATAAGTTTTAAAAAAGAAATGTTTGTGTGGAAGTATCCTGCAGGGATAGATAATGCTACTGCCAGAAGCTGTAGTCTGTTACAGGAAAATCCCGTTACCATAGGTAGGTTACTTCTGGTGAGTTTTTGGTTAGAGAGGCTCATAAGGATTCCAAAACAATACAAGCTATTACCACTGCTCTCAGTTGTTCATCAGTAGATATTAAGATCGTATTTCTGAAGACACCACCCACTTCCATTGCAGGATACAAAGAAATCAAGAGGGAAATAGTTGGAAGCCTCACAATTGGTTGGCTGTAATACTATTGCAAAGGACATAGGCTGCTAGGGGACACAAAAGTCATCTGCATTGTTACCCAGCAGTGCATCCAGAGAGCTACACAACTGACCAGCCAGGCAAGATGTGCCCACTTGTTTAACAGTGGCATGACCTTGTAGGGGTCAACTGCTCTCTGATAGGATTTCATGTTCATTCCATGGGAGGAATTCATGTCTTTTTGTAGAGAGCTACAACCACTAGAAGCCATTAATATAAGCACAGCCACATGTATCTCCAGCTGAACCAGAAAGAGATTGGAGTGGATCCCAGTCCTTCCTTAATTCTTCCTCTTGAATGGTTTGTATGGGCCTGGCCTTGTGCAAAAGATAGTACTGCAGAGTAACAGTCTGCAGCTGCCTCATTCCTACATTGTCTGACCTTCTCTCCCATTCCCATGATTTTTCTATATTTGATAAGAAAGTTGCTGCTAAAGTTTTTCTGCATGTGTATAAATTGAACCAGTGCTGGTTAGGCACTGCTGCAGTGTCTCCCTCAGAGCCTGAAGACCATCCAATCCCAGCTTTCACTCTATTACTTGTGTATGTCTTTCTTTCCTTCTAATCCTTAAGTCACCCCAAACAGTTCACAGCTATGATTGTCGTGGCAGCTGGTACAGAAACCTGGTTAAAAACTTATGGTTGGGAAGATCAACTTCAATTGTTTTGGCTAAATGTGTATGTTGTACCCATCACATTACCCTCTAAATATTTATGTCTATGACCAAAGATTAGTGCCACTCTCTTTAACCTTTGGTTAAGGAAGATGGTGGTGACTTCTGGGGAGACTCAAAACTTTTCATAGTGCTGAGAGTGTGACTTTTGTGCTCTTTGCTAAACAAGGCAGCTTCATCAACACCCCTTTTCTAAGGCTTAGGAAACATTGCAGATGAAGAGCTAGAAAGCGTGTAAGAGCCAGAGAGAGGTAGGGAGTGCTCTGCAATGCTGTCTTCTAGACCTGAGGTGGTAATTGCATTCAAGACCTCACAGTGACTACAGTTACCTACACAAGAGCTGTACCCTATTGCAGCCATCAACATTCCATCATGGATGGTGGATTATTACAGATATATAAGTAGAAAATGGACTGTTTGGAAAGAAAAACGGTTCATGGTTGGGGTTGTTTTTCAGTATTATTATATAGATTTTTTTTTTTTTTTGGTTTTTCGAGATAGGGTCTCTCCATATCCCAGGTTGACCTGGAATTCACTATGTAGTCTCATGGTGGCCTCTAACTCATGGCAATCCTTCTACCTCTGCCTACCAAGTTCTGTGTCTAAAGGCATGCACCACATCCAGCTATTATATAGATTTTTTATAAATATTTTGTTACATTTTTACCCAAGTATTATTTCAAGTATAACTTTTTGTTTGTTTGTTTTTGAGGTAGAGTTTCATTCTACCCCAGGCTGACCTGGAATTCACTATGTAGTCTCAGGGTTGCCTTGAACTTACAGCTATCCTCCTGCCACTGTCTCCCAGGTGCTGAGATTAAAGGTGTGTGCCACCACTCTCAGCTCAAGTATAGCAGTTCAATGCCTATTAAAATGCCCTTTTCAAAAATTAATATGCAATATTTTACATCCATCAATTTTTTGTGGCCAAGTCATTTTTTATCGATTTGCAGCTCAGAAATTTATTTCTATTTATGCAGGTTTCTTTGGTAGTGGGGATTGGGTAAAGCTTTTGCCATGTTGGACATGTGTTCTGCCACTAAAATGATGCCCCTTAAACCACAGGATGCTTCTTGGTGAAGTACAGCAGCAAGTACAGTTGAACACAAGAAACTGCTTTTATTAAGAACAGGACATCGGGCTGGAGAGATGGCTTAGCGGTTAAACGCTTGCCTGTGAAGCCTAAGGACCCTGGTTCGAGGCTCAGTTCCCCAGGTCCCACGTTAGCCAGATGCACAAGGGGGCGCACACGTCTGGAGTTTGTTTGCAGAGGCTTAAAGCCCTGGCGCGCCCATTCTCTCTCTCTCCCTCTATCTGTCCTTCTCTCTGTGTCTGTCACTCTCAAATAAATAAATAAAAATTTAAAATAAAAAAAATTTATAAAAAAAAAAAGAACAGGACATCACAGCCACTGATAATGGTGATGTTCTCACATCTTCAGTAAAATGCTTCTGGTCATTTGTGGGGACAAGCACAGATGTGAAAATTCTTGTAGGGAGATTTAATTAGGCTTTTTTCATCATAGTAGAAATGTGTGGCTTACTGATAACGCCTTAATTAGATGCTTAGTCACAGATAAAATTACTATGGATCATGTCACTCTGAAGTCCACCTGGATGCCACCACTCCTCATTGTAACTATGCCCTCCTTGACACTGAAACTTCGGTTTGTCCTTTTCTAACCCAGGCTCCATCACACCTGTGGTGGTTTGAATAGAATAGATGACCCACAATATATCCAGTTGTTTGTTTGTAGTTTGCATCTGCAGACACCTGGCTGGAGGCAGTATCACTGGGTGGATCTTAAGGTGTGGTGGTGGGTTTCAGATTTCAATCTAAAGATATGCAGTGTGCCTAGCTGGAGTTCCTGAAGTGTGCTGTGGCTTTTGACCTTTAGGCTTCTCTCTCTCTCTCTCTGCTTGGTCCTGTGAAGGTAGGCCAGCTTCTTCTGCCATTTATGGAACTTCCCCTGGATCTGTAGGCTTCAATAAATATCCCTTTCTCCATAACTGTGCCTGGTCTGGAAGTTCATCTCAGTGAACCTGAAGCTGTCTGCTACAACACCCATGACAGTCACAAAACTCCTTTTACCTGAAGTGTCTTTCATAACATGTCCAGCCACACAGAACTGCTACTGTCCTGCTTCTTCTAATGATTCCATGAACATACTTGTGGCACCTCCTCTGCCCCACCTCAGGGAACAGAATTAGGGTAGACATAAGTTAGGGGACAGGTTTAGAATAGAGGTAATCTGGCTATATAGGGAAATCTTATGAAGTATTTCCTCATTTTGATCTATTGATTCTTTCTTACACATATGCCAGGGGAATCCTGCCTTCTAATTTTTATTTAGTTAAGTCCAAAAGTGAGTCAATGAATTTATGTAGTACATTGATACCACATTTACCAGACAGGGCACTCAAATTGGACAGGTGTACCCAGACACATACTTTTCAATTTAAATAAGCAGAATCTTTTGATTCATTTTCTCCTGGCCTTACAATTAGCCTCTCAGGATGTGTCTGGATCTGATTCACTATTAAGAACTGAGTAGATAGAGATGGTAGGAGAGCAGGTCGGCTTCTCTTTCCAGGGTAATAGCCTCAGATAAAGTGTCACTAAGGCAGGAATAGCCCAGTTCCCTAAGGGGTAACTGGCCTCTGTAGCTGAGAGGGGCACAGAGATTACATTTCTAGGAATCATTCAAATCCTCCTCCACACTTTTCTCCCAGAATCCTAGTCTCTCTGATAATAATTGTCTTTCATACATGAAATTGATTGATTTGATAATTCAATTAACTTTATCATTTGGTAACTTAAAGACAGAAATTTTAAAGTTTGTTTTCGCCTGATGATTTGATGAATTAAATTCCATTGGCTTTTTTATGTAAAAATACATATATTTTTATTGTTTAAAGCTAAAAATTTAGGAATTTGATAGTGTCAATGTTTTCTTTAAGTGGTCCAATTTTAAACTAATCTCTTGAATTCATTCTTTGCTCTTAATACTATTTTATTTTATTTATTTATTATTATTATTTTTAATTTAATTTATTAGTTTTCTTTTCAGCAAATACAGGCAGTTTGGTACCATTGTTTAGGCTCATCCATGATCTACCCCCTCCCACTGGACCCTCCTTGTTGATGTAAATGGGTCCAGCATTGTGGAGTTAGCCCACAGTTATTGGTATGATAAATGTCTCTGCATATCATGACCCAACATGTGACTCTGACATTCTTTCCACCCCCTCTTCTGCAAAATTTCCCTGAGCCATGTTGGGTTCATTTTTGGTCTACTTCAGTGCTGAGGTGTTGGGGGCCTCTGAGGCTCTGGCTCTCTGATTTGGTAGGAGTTGATTTTTCTGTGTTGGTCTCCTTCCCCTTTGTGCTGGTATCCAGTTCACAGGAAAACATCACCCTTGCTTGTTTCGCCAATTGTCCTTAGTTTATTTTATTTTTTAATGCCCACTTGGTTTCATTGGTTGGTACTTAATCCAGGTGACCATATATGGTAATTTACTTAGCTGTTTTCCCCCTATGTATGCTAAGGGGTTTTAGAGCCAACCTTTTAAAATTGCAATTCGGTTATATTCCCCTTGTGTTATTCCCTTATTTTCTCTCTCTCTTAACCCCACTTCCATGGAAGGCTTTCCTCACTGGGGTTATCATTATTTACTGTGGGGTTATGAATGCACTAGTCATTTTCTCGGGGTAGGGAAATATCTCAAAATGCACCTTCTGACCCTGTGGCTCTTACATTCTTTCCTCCCCCTCTTCTACAATGTTTCCTGATCCTTAGAGGGTATGCTATAAGTCTTATAAGTATTGAGCTCTCAGCAGCTTTCTGCTTTGATGAGCTTTGAGTCTCCTCAGTGTCTATTGCCATCTCCCTGGAGGGGTTCTCAGATTAGCAGTGAGAGCAGCAGTCATATTTAAAGTATTTTGTTTTTATTTATTTAGTTGAGAGAGAGACAGAAAGAAGATTTTATATATATATATATATATATATATATATATATATATATATATATATATATAGAGAGAGAGAGAGAGAGAGAGAGAGAGAGAGAGAGAGAGAGAGAAACAGAGAAAATGGGTGTGACAGGGCCTACACCCACTGCAAACTAACTCCATACACATGTGCCACCTTGTGCATCTGTCTTATGTGGGTCCCAGGGAATTGAACCTGGGTCCTTTGGCTTTGCAGGCATGTGCCTTAACTGCTAAGCCATATTTAATCTGTCACTTCTTTTGTGATGTTGGCTGGATAATGGCAGGTGTGATACAGATGATTTGTCTTATATTGGGCAATTGGCTTTCTTTTCTTGTCATACTGATGGGTCTTGAGTTTCTCTGATATTCACTGCCACATGAAAAAAGCAGATTTTCCAGCCAAGAATGAGCACAGCATGTGTTAAAGGAGATAAACATATTAACTTAGAAGACTTGATGGGCACAAGCTCTCTTTTTAGTTCAAGAACAGTGGAAGCTTCCTTCTATGGTCTATGACCTTCCAAGCCATACAATTCTGACTTGGTTCTCAGTGCCAGGTATCAATTTTCTTTCGCAGAGTGAAGCCTCATATCCAATGAGAGATGCACAAGGTTGCACATGTTTCTGGGGTTGAGAGAATAGTTGATTTCTCCCATAGCATTTGTGCCACTGTTGAACCAGTGTGTACATCTTGCCTGGCTGGTTGATTGTGTAGCTTGCAGGATTCACTGCTTGTTCATGTTGTTGATTAACATAATCCCTCAGCAGTACACATTGTGCTTTCCAGCTGGCTAGCAAGGAGATGGCTTTCTTTTCAATCTCAGCATGATCATTTTGTTGCCCACTAGAACTAAAGGTAAGACCCACTGCTGAAGACACCACAGGCTGTGGCTGCAGGACCTTCATACTTTTATCTTTATTTCTGACTTTGGATACTGCAGTCCAATCCAGGGGCTGTCGAGTCCCATAGACAGTCAGCAGCTGGGAGAGCATAAATAAAGACTCAGGGGGCTCAGTGCTCATACAGAGTAGTGCTGGTGGGGGGTTGTGTGTTTTCGCCATATCAATTGATTTTCCAACTCTAGGCAACAACTGAGTGTTTGAAAATTCAGTCATGACAGCAACTTCTCCAAGTCAGCATGGACCCCAAGTGCTTACTTCCACAGTCTATGTGCTTCTATTGCACTTATGGCTACATCTTGCTTGGATGGTTGAATTTGTAGCTTGTAGGATCTACTGCTTGTTCACGTAGAGCCAATATTTTTAAAAAAGATTATATTTATGACTTTATAGATAAATAAGTGCTATCATTGCTCTATCATTAAGTTACAGCCTCACCCTTATTTATTTATTTATTTATTTTTGAGGTAGGGTCTCACCCTAGCCCAGGCTGACCTAGAATTCACTATGTAGTCTCAGGGTGGCCTCGACACATTCCTTTTATGTAGAGGCATTTTAAATTTTAAAAAAAAAAAAAGGTAAAACAGCAATGAGCCATGCATAAGGTCTAAGCATACATGGCATCTCCCTCACCCCCAACCTACAATTTCTAGGAATCTCACCAGGAAATCCCACTTATAGTAAAAGACTTGCCCTAGCCCCCTTTTTCATCTTTTGCAATCCATGGTTTTAGCAGTAACTTGAGAGCTGCTGAAATCATATCTATGGCTACTGCTAAAGACCCTACATGCCGCGTCCCATGAGCTCATACCTACCCTGTGTCTTTTCATTTCTCCAGCTGCCTCTCCTACTAATCTCCATGTTTAAATCTGTGTAAAATTTCCAAATAAGCACCAACTACGCCTCATTTTGGTTCATCAAGAAACTTTTTCTGTTGTAAAGCCAAGAATCCCAGCTCCATCCAAGTAAAGGTCTCTGGGAGAACTTTCCAGGGTGCTGCAGTGGCAGCATGGAGCTCTGTCTCCAGCCCATGCCCCACTATAGGTGACAGTGAGGACAAGACTCATATTCACATCCTCCCAGATGCTCGGTTGTGACCTCGTTCTATGGAGGCCCACACACTATTGCCACAATCTTGCTATTATGTTACACCAAATATGCTCCATCTTCTTACCTTCTTTGTTTTGTTTTAACATAGTCTCATGTCCTCAAACTTTCTATCCCCCTGCCTCAGCTTCCCTAGTACTGGATTACAGATGGGCTACTATGCATAATTCCTCTCATATTTGCAATTGCTGTAGTTAGGAGAATCCACAAGCAGATCTAGCCTGTAGGATGGTTGTAAGTGAAGAAGCAGAAAGGAAGTAGGCACAGATACAGGGAGAAGTCCAAATGCAATGCAGGTCTCAGTAAGGTGTCCTATATGGTCCATCGGATCATACCATTTATAGGTAAACTTTCTAGATTTCCCTTCTTCCACAAGACAGGGCCTCCCTTGGATGAAGGGGCTCTTGAAAAACGGACAGCTGACAAGTCCTTCCTCCAACAACCATTCCTTCATAATGACCTATTTGCTCAACAAGAGACAGCACTCCCAATACTTCAGCAGCCACCTCGAAGCTCCACCCACTTGCCTTAACAGCCTTGTTCTTGCCACTTCTAGTACATAGGACACCTCACACGGGGGAATGAGGTACCTTGGGGATCACAGAATTCTTGGTGATGGTAGGAAATTCCAGCGCTCCAGCCCTGGAATTACAAATTAGTGTAAAATAGGAAGAGACAGTTCTCCTTTGACATTAATTTCTGGGCAGATGGAAGCGGAGGAGGCTGTCTAGAAGCCGGGCGGGACAGGGTAAGGACCTTTGCTGCTTGTCTAAGGGGTACCGCAACAACAGATGGCACGGAGTTGGAAGATAAAAATTGCTTAAGGAAGAACTTGCTTAAGAAAAACAATTCCTTCCTGAGGAAGCAAGAAGGGCTCGATCCCAGCTAATTAATATTAAGTAACCCAATGGCTTCAAACTGGAAAGGAGTGCCAGGATGACTATAGCCATCCCACTGGAGCAGCTACGCTTGGGCTTCCAGTTAGTGCTCGTGATCCCTCAACCTCAAACTCACGACAATCTTCTCCCACAGCGGAACCCCCCTTAAGGGCGCAGCCAGGTCCCTGGGCAGGGACAGTCCAGCAGAAGCACGACCTTGGCTGAGAAGGGAGGCGGCGTCCAGCAGAGGAAGGCGGCAGGGCCCAGCCTGACGCAGCGGCGGCGGCGGCAGCAGAGCAGGCCACTCCCCAGGGCTCCCGGGCCACTCCAGCCGGCGGCTCTCGGGTCTCGCCACCCAGAGGCCCGGTGCTCGGGCAAAGGGGAGTGTGGCGCGCCCTCTCCGGCCGTCCTCCGCTCGCGAGCCTGGGCGGAGAGGCAGGCGCAGGAGCGCGCGCCCGAAGGAGGCGGGGAGAGGAGCGCGCGGGGCTGAGCGGAGGGAGGGACCAGAGCGCCGCTCCCCTGCCAGCCGGCATGTGTAGCCGCAGGCGCCCTCCGTCGCCGGTGTCCCGGGGCTGAGCTGCACCCGGGAGTCGGGACCGGCCGAGCGAGCGGGTGTGAATGACCGCGCGGCCCTGGTCCGCGCGGGCCCCGAGCCTCTCGCACGCTCCGGAGTGCTGCGGTGCATGTTCGCCTCTTGCCCCTGTGTGCGGAAAGACAGGAGGACCATGAACATGATACACTTTCGGAGCTCCAGCATCAAATCACTCAGCCAGGAGATGAGATGCACCATTAGGCTTTTGGACGACTTGGAGATCTCCTGCCACATCCAGGTGCGGGCCCTGGGCAAGCGTGGAGGGCGCGCTGTGTCTGCAGGCAGCAGGACTGGGGGGAGGGGGCTCTGGGTGGGCGTGCACGAGTGGGGAATCCACTCAGACAGAGAAGCCTGTGCGGAAAGCTGCGATTTGCTGCTTCTCTCTCTGAGATTGGGGGCCTTGGTTCCCCGCAGGCTCCTGGCCCACTTTCCCCCACAGCAACCCCTTACCCTGGCATGTACCCTGAGTTCTCTTCTCATTGTGCCCAGGATGGAGAAGGAGGCAAGTGTCTCTTGCCAGACACTGGCCCCTTTGGTTCTTACCCCACCCCGATATGCCCAAGAGGGACATTTGCACGCCGCCGCCCACTCTTTGCTCTCATCCTCCACGTGGAACAGGCGTGCATTAGCCAGGGTTCACTCGTTTATGTCTCCCGCGCTCAGACTCCGGAGGTGCTGTGTCCAGGAGCCTACCCCCTGCTCCCTGCTATTGGAGCTGCCAGGGGTCTTTTCTTCCTGGAGCATCGGGGGAAGTTTTCCCTGACCGAGAGAAAGGCTGGTAGCCCTGGACTCCAGTCTTGAGGGACAGGACGCGAGCCTCGTTGAACTGTAACTACCTCGAAAGGAACGCGTGAAGTCTGTGTTTCAGAGAAAGAGAAAGGGCTGGTGAGGCTAGCAAATGGGGCTTGCGGGAGCCTGGGTAAAAGAGCTTAGAATCATGGTGAAGCACTGTCAATTTGGAGAAGGAGGAGTATCTTTGCTTATCTATGCTGGCAGCTCCTTTCCTCCGGAGATACGAGCCTTTGGGTTTGCAGATCTGTGAGCTACGCGCGCGCGTGCGCGCGTGCTTGTGTATGTGTGTGTGTGCGCGCGCATTTCTCATACACTCCTCTGTCCTTTTGTCTTGTGTGTACAGTTAAGTAGGTATGCATCTATCTCCCATAACCCCAGAATTGTTCCTTTTGGCGTGCACAGTCAGGAAAGGTTTTGTCAAGGCTAAGTACTATTAGCTTCTGACGTGAAAATTTGTTTATTTCTGGGATTCCCTTTTCTCAGTCACTGAGGTCCTAGGACAGGTGCCTGTGGGAGGGGAATGGGGCAGCACCTCCCAGCGGCAGGACTCTCTAGGCTTCTAGGTTCTCTTAACCATGAATGAATGAGAAGATTTTAGTTGGTTGGTTGATTGATTTTCAAATTTAATTTTTGCTACTGGGTGTTCATGACAAGGGGACAATAAAACATTTGTAAACTGACAGCTGCACAAGTTTCAGTGCAGGACTATGGTACACATTATCTTCCATGAAAGGAAGTGCCCACTTATTTTTCTGGAGGGATGGAGAATTTTGTTCTGAGATAAGCATCATTGCAAACTTAATAAAAAACCAATGGTTAGTACAACATGCAAATGTTTTTGCTGTTGCCATGCTTACACAGAAATGTTTGGCAGGTGTTGTCTTGTGATCCAACGTGTAGAGCTCTTTGCTCTAAATCTTACAGTGGATGCTTGGGGGTGGGGGGGTTGTTAGGGTCAGAGCAGTCAAAGGAGATTTACTCAATGCGGTTACATAAGAAGAGGACCAAAGAGGACCCATAACACCAAGTCCATCTTTAGGATACTGACTTGAGGTTTAGGTTTAAGTAGAGAGTAATGCAGAGGCATACATAACTGTGATTTTTACACAACATGGACCCATCATTGGGTCTGTTCCAGTTTCTCATGCAAAGTGTACTGATAAGTTAGAACTGTGTGAAATCTCCACTTGGAAGACAAGATCTTCCTCTGGCTGGGACCAGACTTAATGTTTCTCTTTCTTCCCACATGAGATTCCTGGGAAATCCCAATTTTGGGGGAGTCAATTGCTTCAGTAGTCAGATAGCCCAAGGGAGGGACAGAAGTGTCTTTAGACAATTCTAGCTGGAAGGGTTATAGATATGAGGGTGGTTTTCATCCCAAGAAACATGAAGATAGTGAAAGGGTCGTTAAATAGGGAGAAGTTATTGGTTCTGTTCCTTCTCTCACCTCTATGCTTGCTGTGCCTCAAGTAGAGTTGAATTTTTTTTCCTCCCTCATTAAAACAATTGCTTAGAAGAGGGGTATAGTCATCAAAGAATATGTGTTTGTTCTTAAATGTCTGGGACACAATAACCATCCATCCTGATGATAGCTTTCAAATTTTGAGTTCTTATGGCCCCACTGATGCAAACATTTTATATTTTAACATATTGACTTGAACATTAGTTAAAAACAACTTATGACACATTACAAATATACAAAATGAATTATATTGTTTACCTACTCTTTGACAAATGACCCAAAACCATTCAGGGGGAATTGGCAGCTTGCTTATCAAAGGTGTGTTAGCAAAACTGGACATCCACCTGTGAAAGAATGAAATTAGATCCATATCTTTCACCCTGTACAAATACAAATTCGGTGGGACAAAGACCTTATGTAAAACTTGAAATAATGAGACTACTGAAGGAAAGAATAGAGAACACACCTTAAGATGTAAGCATAAACAAGAACTTTCTGAACAGGATTCCAATAGCACAGGGAAAACAAAACCTCAAAAATTAACAAATGTGACTACCTAAAATAAAAAACAGTTCTGTACAGTAAAAGAAACTATTAACAAAATGAGCAAATAGACTACAGAATGGAATAAAATCTTTGTCAACTGTACTTCAGACAGGGGGCTACTAACCAGTACTTATAAAAAACTTCATAAGCTAAAAAAAAAAAAACACATAGATCTGCCAATCACTAAATGGGTTAACAAAAGGAAGAGACAGTTCACAGAAGAAGAAACCCCAAATGACCAACAAGTACTTAAGAAATGTTCAACATTCCTAGCTATCAGGGAAATACAAACTAAAACCACTTTGAAATACCACCTTAGCCCCATCAGAATAGCTATCATCAAGCAAACAGACAACAAAAGCTGGTGAAGGTGAGAGGAAAAAGGAAGTCTTATTCACTATTTGTGGGAGTGCAAACTAGTACAGTCAGTATTGTTGGTATCTTAAAAAAAATAAAATAGGGGCTGAGCAGATGATCCAGTAGTTAAAGACACTTGCTTGCAAAGGCTGCCAGCCTGGGCTTAATCCCCCGTTACCACATAAAGCCAGGTGCACAAAGTGGTACATGTGTCTGGAGTTCACTTGCAGTGGCAAGGGGCCCTGGCATGCTCACAGTGTCTTTTTTTTTTTTTTTTCAAATAGTAAATAAATAAATAAATATAGGACAACATGAAAAATCCAAGAATACCATATTGTGCAACAAAGTTACTTGATATCTATGTTTATTACTGCTACTTACAGTAGTTAAGAATTGAAACAAGCCCAGATGCCTATTGACAGATGAATGGATAATGAAAATGTGGCACATATACACAATGGAATTATATTCAGTAGTACAGAAAAGTAGCATTATGAAATTTGCAGAACTGATAGACTTGGAAAGAATTGTATACAGTTAAGTGACTCAAACTCAGAAAGACTAAAACTTCATGTTTGCTTTTCATGTGTATCCTAGCTTGTAATATCTATAAGTATATACATATAGGAAGGAAAATGTGAGAAAAACCTATAAAGATTGCATGGTAACCAAGAGTGAGATGAGTAAAATGTGGTGGGGCGGAGGGAAGGACACATGTGACATGTAAACAGAAAGGGGGAAGGATATTACATAATGAAAATGAGGGATTAAGGAATGGGGATGAAAAGCAACTAAAGCAAAGTGTATTTGAAAATTCTAGAATGAATGATACCTAAATCTCTGTATGCTAACAAAAAGTTAAATTTAAAAAAATAAGATAAAATGAGTTATAAGATTTGACTTAGATAATTTTGGACATCACACTTACTAGAATATTACAAACAAAGAATTGGAATTGCACTTCCAAGTATCAGGTCACAAAGATTTTCTATTTATTCATAGAACAAAAAGATATAAACACAACCATCTGGAATCACTAGCTGTGACAGTTAAGTTCTATTGTTAATTTAATCAGATCAAGTAAAAGACAAGCCTTTTGAGTGGATTTTTGGGGACATTTCGAAGAAGGATTGTTGGGAGGAGGAAGTCCAGTCCCAAGAGTAAGTGCCCCTTCTAATGCTGGACTATATATGAAGATTGCCAAGAAAACACAGGGCCTTTTGCCAGATTGCCCATGACACTGGTGTGTCATCTGTCCTGTTGCTGCTATCTTTTGTGGACATAGGAACTCACATTCATCAGCCTTTCAGTGTAGAATAATGACCTGCTGCTCTCCAGGTGTCCTCTAGGTCTTCAGTACCAGACTGAACAGCTGAAGGCTTCGTGAACTCATCAACCATCAGGTTCTAAGACTCTCTAGTCTGCAGACATCCATTGTCGGACTGCCAGCCCATATCCTGAATGCCACTCTAATAAATTCTCTTTATAAAATATATTCATTTTATTGGCTTTACTTCTTTCTTGCTCTTTTTTTGTGAGGTAAGGTCTCACTCTGACTCAGGCTGACCTGAAATTAATTATGTAGTCTCAGGGTAGACTCAAAATCATGGTGATCCCCCTACCTCTGCTTCCCAAGTGCTGGGAGTAAAGGTGTGTGCCACCGTACCTGGCTGGCTCTGCTTCTGTAGAGAACTCTAGTATGCTAACATTTCTCCCTATTCCTTCCCTTCTTTTTATCCATCCTCCTGAGTCCCACAAAATTAAAGGTTCTCTGGATTGTTAGTGGCTCACAAAACTATCCCTCCATAGTCCACATCAGCCTGCCTGGAGCATGTATCACTGGACTATGCCTAACTCTGGAGGCTTGTAGGGGCAGCAGCGGAGTTTTGTTTTTTTTTTTTTTTTTCTCAATTTTTATTAACATTTTCCATGATTATAAAAAATATCCCATGGTAATACCTCCCACCTCCCCACCCCCGCTTTTCCCTTTGAAATTCCATTCTCTATCATATCCCCTCCCCATCTCAATCAGTCTCTCTTTTATTTTGATATCATGATCTTTCCCTTCTCTTATGATGGTCTTGTGTAGGTAGTGTCAGGCACTATGAGGTCATGGATATTGAGGCCATTTTGTGTCTGGAGAAGCATGTTGTAAGGAGTCCTACCCTTCCTTTGGCCCTTGTATTCTTTCTGCCACCTCTTCTGTGTTAGACCCTGAGCCTTGGAAGGTGTGATCGAGATGTTACTCAGTACTCCAGTCACTTCTTTTCAGCACTCTGATACCTTCCGAGTCATCCCAAGGTCACCAGCAGCAGAGGTTTTTGAACTTGTATCAGTTGCTCTATACATTCCAAGGTTATAAGGAGTGCTGACTGTAGAGCCCAGAATAACTTAGGTTTCATACATCCATGGGGTGCTCATTAATCTATATTCCTTAGTAAGTATCACAAATTGAAAGAAAACTGAGCTGCTCAAATATCATCCTTTGGCAAAGAACTATTGGGACTTTTTGCTTGTGACCATGTGGATAGTTCACTACCGCTTAGTTTATTTTCTTTTTTTCTTTTTGTTTGGAGAGAGAGAGAGAATACTAGAGGCTCTTGCAATTGAGTACATACATGCATGTGCCACTTTGTGCATTGACTTTATGTGGGTACTGGAGAATTGAATCTGGGCCTTTGGGCTTTGTAAGCAAGCCAGTGCCTTTAACCATTGCACTATCTCTCCAGCCCATTTAGTATCTTTTTTTTGGTTGTTGTTTTGTTTTCAAGGTAGGGTCTCACTCTAGTCCAGGCTGACATGGAATTCACTATGTAGTCACAGGGTGGCCTCAAATTCATGGTGTCCCCCTACCTCTGCCTCCTGAGTGCTGGGATTAAAGGTGTGTGCCACCCTGTGTCACTCAGTACCATTTTTGAGCATCTTCTATGAGTTAAATTTGATACCTAGCATGTCTGATTTCTACTGTAAACCTTTAAGGTATTCACTACGCTCAATTTATTAACAAGAACATGGAGACACTGAAAGCTTAAGCTACTTGTCCAAAAGAGATTGAGCTGCTGGTATTCAGATTTAGAATTGTCTGGATCCAATACTCATGTATGTTTTCGACATATTATCTTATATTTCAAAGAGCTGAATTTTCAGTGAGATTTTTTTATACACAGAAACAAATGAATCAAAGAAAAGGAAGTGGAACCAGTGATGATTGAAGGTCAGTAGGAATTCATAATCTGAGTGGCCAAAGTGGCCCTCACTGCCAATTTGCAGATGTAACATGTTCAGAATCTGGCAAGAAAGCTGGCATTCCAGAGCTGCTTGGGATATCACAATCCAAAGGCCATTGGGGACTGCTTCCTCTCTCAATAAACATGGGAGTTTTTTAAAAAAAACTATACTCATAAATCTTTTGTGAGACTCTACACTCATATTTTGGTGTTTCAGATAATATTACCTTCCAATTATTCTTGTGCATCAAAAGTTGAATTCTGAACCAAACTTAAAGTTAAGGTGGGGAGTACTGTGATTACAAGGCCAGATGGTTAAGAGGCATGTGGCATAAATTTTATTCTTCTCAATGATTTATTCAGGAGGGAGAAAGCAGACCTTTCTTCTTGCTATTCCCCCAAGATCATGGCATTCACTCTGATACTTATTATAGGAGACAGCTTTAAAAAATATTTTTATGTATTTATTTGAGAGAGAGAGGGAGTGAGTATGGGTCCCCTGGGACTTTTTGCCACTGCAAATGAACTCCAGACACATACACCACTTTGTGAATCTGGCATTACTTGGGTAAAAAGGAATTGAACCTAAGCCAGCAGGCACTGAAAGCAAGCTCCTTGTTTTAGTTAGCTTCCTGTTGCAGTGACAAACATCCAATAAGATTCAGTTTATAGGAGAAAGGGATTTATTTTAGGCTTACAGATCCATGGGAAACTGCATCAATGGTAGAAGAAGCTGGCTCCCTTTCATAGATCCAACCAGATGAAAACAACTGCATTCCGCAAATACCAATGCCAGAAAGCACAAACTGCTAGAACTCAAACTGCTCTGATCTTCCCTACTAGGGCTGGATTCAGAACCACCCTCAGTGACAACCCTCCCCACCCCCGTAATAGGAATCTACCTTCTAGGGGCTCAAGGAGGAAGTTTAACCAAAAATAACTGAGTTTATGGGGCTGTCATAGTCAGCTTCATGATGCTGGGGTGAACTTCCAAACTAGACACAGTTTATGGAAGTATTGGCATTATTTCAGGGTTACAGATTCAGGGGAGGTTTCATAATGGCAGAAGAAACTGGCTGCCTTTACCAAGTCTACGCAGAGAGAAAAACCACCACCAGCACCACAAGCAAGCACGCTCTGGGAACCCCATGCAGAGCTTAAGTACTCTGTATACCTTTATGCTAGAATTTAGATCTGCCCCCAGTGACGTGCCCTCCATATACCAGGAGTCTGACTTCTAGGAGCAGAAGCTGTAAACTCAATGCTAATGACATGACAGTCTATTGGGGAATATAGATTTAAACTATCACAGGGGCCAAACATTCAAGCTATCACATTCAACCTACCATACTTCTTTAACTTCTGAGCCCTCTCTCCAGAATGGAAACAGCTTTTGAAACCAATAATCTTCAGATATTTCTTTTCCAAATAATGTAACTTGGTGATATTTCACAAAGAAAATTTTCAAACAATGTAACAACCCAGTGTAGTCAGCCTAGTAGCCAGCTTCAGCAGGGAATGAGGAAATCATTGGCTCAATCTCTTAGGGTCTAGGATGCTGTACCATCACATCACTTGTGTGTGAGTATTTTTGTAGGATTGAAGAGGAATCCCAAATGGACAGCGAGTAAAGGAGACTAGGGCACCAGGCAGTGGCCTGGGGAAGGGATGAAGTTGCTGACTGGTCCCTGTTGGCTTCTCTGACTGAGCCAGTCTTGGAGTCTGGCAATGGTAGAAGGTCGTGGTCCTGACCCTCACACTGTTTCATTTCATCTTGATGTTTCAGTTAGAGTAAAGTTATGGCTCTTTTCTATCCACTTCTCAGATGCTGGTTCACTAACTCACAATGGTTTCTGATGAAATTTTCATTTTTAATACTTACACTTACTGAACAAAATATTTGGCTGACAACTTTAGAATTTGTTGGGGATTTGTATTTGAATCTGAACAGCAACCCAAGCATACTAGGTACTTAATAAATATAGCCACAGACCTCATAAGGGTATGAACTTTGGAGTTAATGTTGTTAACCATACCAAGAAGTAGTTCTTGGCACATAGTATGAATTTATGAAACAGTATTTGAATGAGTAAGTGCAAACTTACAAAATATTTAATTTAACTCATTACCTAGTAACACAAGAATAGCATGGCAGCATTGAATATGGAATCAGATGTGTGGCTTAGTTATATTACCAACCAGATGTGTAGCATTGAGTCATTTCACATTTGTAAAATAAAGTAATTGGGTTACATGGATAGCTATAGTAATAAAAAGCATAAGGTTTAATTATTCTCTAGAAAAATTTCATGTGAATAGAGTATTGCAAATGACAAAGTGGTTATGCTTATGCCAGATCAAAGCATTCTTTTCTTTTTTTTAAAAATAGGATTTGTTGTGATGGAACATCTGATCAAGCATTGAATTTTAGGAGCGCACATGGGGACCTAGGGTCAGTGAGGGCTTTCTCACCCCTGTTGCCACACTTCCAACTCCTACTTTATTTTGTCCTAAATGCCTCCTGGTGGCATTGCTGAAGAACTCCAAACTGTCTTGCACAAATAAGTCATTGTGTACATAAGCCAGCAGTGTCTGGAACCCTAGAGACAGAGGGCCTCAGCTGTTCTCACTTGCTAAAGTGACTCGAGGGACAGTAACCCTGGAGGTCACTGCAAACTATGTTCTGGTTGTAACATGAGCTTTGCAGCTATTTATGTTGCAGACTTTTCCCACCAGCCAGTGCAGGATGGAAAGGAAAGGAGCATGTTAGGAAAAAAAAAGCTAATATTTTCAAAGCCTAGTTCCTAGAAAGGGTTACAACTCTTTTCTTTCTTTCTTTCTTTCTTTCTTTCTTTCTTTCTTTCTTTCTTTCTTTCTTTCTTTCTTTCTTTTTTCCTTCCTTCCCTCCCTTCTTTCTTCCTTTCCTTCCCCTTTTTATTATCTATATATCTATCTATCAAATTTATCTGCAAGCAGAGAGAGAAAGGGAGAGAATGGCATGCCTGGGCCTCATGCCTCTGCAAACAAGCTCCAGATGCATGTGTCATTTTGTGCTTTTGGCTTTATATGGTTACTGAATTGGACCCAGGATCAGCAGGCTTTGCAAACAAGCTCCTTTAACCACTTAGCCATTTCTCTAGCGTCCACCATGAAGCTAATTCTTAAAAGGAAGATATTTGGGCTGGAGAGATGGCTTAGCGGTTAAGTGCTTGCCTGTGAAGCCTAAGGACCCCAGTTCGAGGTTCGGTTCCCCAGGTCCCACGTTACCCAGATGCACAAGGGGGCGCATGCATCTGGAGTTCGTTTGCAGAGGCTGGAAGCCCTGGCATGCCCATTCTCTCTCTCTCCCTCTATCTGTCTTTCTCTCTATGTCTGTCGTTCTCAAATAAATAAATAATTAAAAAAGGAAGATATTTGTATATATCAGACCATTGTGTTTTTCAAAGATGAATTAAAGATTTTTTGAAATTGAATCAATCTTATCCAGTAAACATTTGCTGAATATCTCCTATATGCCAAACATAGAACTAGGAACTAGATTTAAAAATGAAAATCAAATCAGGCCAGAGGCTCATGATCTCTTAAGGAAAGATAGACAAATTAGTACTTTGAGGACAAAATTACAGTTCTCAAGACAGCTCTATGCAGGGGGAAGACCAAGAGGAGGCATCTGTAAGACAATGAGGCTCCAGTAAGTATCTCTGATTATAGATGAAACCTGATGAATGATAAAAGAACAAAAGAAGGTCACATGGAAGGGTGTTAGAAACCCAAATTTCAGGGGCCTTTCCAAGATTTCCTGCTTCAGCATCCACCCTTGAACAATTGCACAAAATAGTCTCAATTTATTTATACCTAACCTTTCATACCCTTGCTTCATTCAAAACTCTGGATGTGAAATGACATTATAAACATAGGGAATGAGGAAGGGAGAATTTGAGCCCTAGATTGTTTAACTCACTGACAAAAGTAATAAAGAGGCCTGTCCAGAAAGGACAAGACTAGTCACATAATTTTGTGTGTGTGTGTGTGTGTGAAAAAGAGGTTTATTTTGGCTTATAGGCTTGAGGGGGAAGCTCCACGATGGCAGGGAAAATGATGACATGAGCAGAGGGTAGACATCACCCCCTGGCCAATATAAGGTGGACCATAGCAATAGGAGAGTGTACCCTAGTCACATTATTTTTGTGGCCCAGTACAAACTAAAAATGTAGGACTCCTTGAAAAAATCAAGGGCTGGAGAAATGTTTCAGCAGTTAAGGGCACTTCTGTGAAAGCATGAGGGCCTGAAGAGGCCTGAAAGAACACTGCAGTTCTATGCTCAGGACCCACATAAACAGCTGGGAATGACCAGTCTCAAATGGAGAGCAGAGACTGGAGAATCATGGAAGCTTGTGAAAAAACAGCAAGTTCTGGGGCCTCTAGGAGGCTCTGGCTTAAATAAGAGTGGGTGGAAGAGAGAAGGAATGGAACACCCAAAGCTCTGCTCTGGCCATGGCAGATGATAACATGCTCCTGCAGGCTAGCACATGGGGTTGCCTCACAGGCACCTCCACATTAATGCACCATGCACAGAACAATACACACAGATCACACACGTGCATATGCCGTATTACACATACATGCAAGCCAAAAACAAAATTAAGATGGTGATACCCAATCAAATTAAACCAACTATAGGGGCCTTCTAAGTATGGGCTCCTGAGCAAAGGCACAGGCCACACATCCATGAAACTGGCCCCCAGGAGTGTGAACCCAAGGGAGAAGTGGGTTTGGGGAGGGATAATGAGGTCCATTTTGGTAAGGGTACATTTAGGTGCCTTTACAGCATCCAAGTAGAGAATTCCTATTATCTAGATGGATATAACAAATGAAAATTACCAGAGACACAGGTATGGCATTAAGACAAAGCCTAGGAAGTCCTTAGGGTCCTTGCTAGAGGTGGCAGAAACCACTATGAATGAAACAACCATGTCCAGACTTCCCTAAGTCTGTATTTCTGCATGGGGCATCCTACAGATCAATTAGTATATTATGAACTCTGGATTTCTTCCCAAGAGTACTCTATCTTTTTCCGCTGTATAAATCAACTACTGTCAGAACAAAAGATGAGCTGGTCTCCATTATCTTTTGCAAATAGGGCAACTAAACCATGGTCTTGAATGGAATTGCAATTTTGTGTCCCCAGTTCACTGGTCCTCTCACATGGCTAGCAAATGAGAAAGCCCTCAAAGAGTTTTAAGGTTTTGAGCTTTAAAGAACAAACTTGCCACTTTAAGGCATTGCTCTTTGAGACAGTATCATGAACATTAAATAGATAATTCACTTTAAAATACTATCAACATGGCACAAAATTAAACATTATCAATAAGGTGCATCTTTGCAGGTTAGATTGCAATCATTTATTGTTTATTTAGTATTTATTCATGTCTCAGATATCCTCTATGGCAAATGTTGTTTTCCACTTAGTTTCAAAGAGGGTTATTTTGGATATTAATTAAAGAAATTCAAGTTCTGGAAAACCTCTCAAAGAAATAATCTAATATCAGTAATGAAATTAACATGAATCTTAGATGGACAGTAGAGATTTTCTGAATATATTTATGAATTATGCTGAGGTTTGAAGTACAATTATTCCATAGGAGGGAAATATTATTTCATAGCATGTTAAAAGATCATGGCTTTGAGCTGGGCATGGTGGCACACACCTTTAATCCCAGCACTCAGGAAGCAGAGGTAGGAGCATCACTGTGAGTTCGAGGCCGCCCTGAGACTACATAATGAATTCCAGGTCAGCTTGAGTTAGAGTAAGACCCTACCTCAAAAACAAAAACAAAAACAAAACAACAACAACAAAAAGATCATGGCTTGTTTTATTATCTATAGCCTTAGAAGTATAATTTGTTGTATAATGACTCTGGGCTTTGATTTTAAATGTTAACCTGGAAAAATTGACTAAACTAGTGTTTTCCTATACAAACAAAAAGTTCAAACCCAATGGGTATCATGATAAAATTAAGTAGTCTTTCAGAAAATCAGTAACTAGTCTTATTAATAGAAGAGAGAAAAAAAGCCCAATTAAATTTAAGCTGTGGTTTTGTTATTATTATTGTTATCATTTGTTAGGTTTTTCCTCTGGCTGGTACACACTCTGTTAGCCTCAGGCTGGCTTTGAATTCATAGTGATTCTCTTACCTAAGTCTCTCAAGTGCTGAGATTATAGGCATGAACCACCATACCTGATCTTTTTTGTTTATTTTTATAAACGTACCTTTGCTTATTACTACACATAACCAATTCTTAACATAATGCATGTCTTTGTGATTTGTATCTCATGTGGAGGTGTTATCTACAGGGTTATGGTGGTGCTGGGCATTTACTGGTTCCTTGTTTCATAGCAGCTTTTCCACTTCTCTTCCTTTTGATATCTGTATGCAGTGCAGTAATAATGTGCACTATTTGACTGAACTGAAATCCAGAGAGGCAATGTGCTTTCTTTCAGGTCTCATATCTTGGAAGATTAGGATGATGTACTATAATTTGATTTGAAGGTTTTCCCATCTGTACTAAATGGTACCAATATTTTGCTTTTGCATCTTCTTCAGTGGTGTAAGTGATGCAATTCTTCTCCACTAACAGAAATTTTAGTAACATAAGCAAAAATCTGTAATTCATCACACCATTGGATAGAGAAAGCAAAGTGATACCTTAAAACTATCATTGACTGCTTTCTTTAGTAAACTATGCTTTAAAGTACATCACATGACATTTTCAATAGACCCATTAGATATGTGTATATATTAATGTGTACATTCATAGATATACATATCTATGAATATTCTTCATCTGTCCTAACTAGATAATTAGTCTTCTTTGCATGTTTAGCATGGTACAGATATTGCTTGTAGTTTTAAATTTCAAATTAACTCCAAGGAAATCACAAAGGAAAAAGTAATGATAATATGGATGAAATTCTGTCTATCCTATAAGGTGCTTTAGTTTAGTGTTAAGAATGATTCTAGGGGCTGAAGAGACAGCTCAGCAGTTAAAGGTTCTTGCTTACGAAGCTTGGTGACTTGAGGTTGAATCCTCAGATTCCCAAAGTGGTGCATGCATCTGGAGTTTGTTTGCAGTGGTAGGAGGCTCTGGTAGGCCCATTTACTCCACCTCTCTTTCTCTGATTGCAGAAGAAAAAAAAAAAAAAGAATGATTACAAGTTAGCTCCTGGAAATACAGACCTTAGTATTTAAAGGCCCTCTAGAAAATTATGAGAATGATTTTTTTTTTTTTAAACTAAGCACTGGCTACAACCTTATTTGACTCTGTTTGGAAAGCTTAGGCAGAACAGTAATAAGATCTTTGGAGTTAGGAGTGGAAAAAGCACATCAGCTTTGGCACCACCTGGAATTTATCAAGGATAACTTTACCTCTTTTGTTCCCAAACCTCACAGGAGATGTGTTTCTGCTGAGGGGCACTCTGCCACCTGGTTGAGGGGCACCTTGAATGATGATACCTTTGGCTTTTGTGTTTGGAAGCAGTTTTTCCGTCAGGTGTAGATGGCACCTTCTTGTTTCAGTGCTGATTAAGAAAAAAAAAAAAATAGAGAGCGAGAGAGAAAGAAGGAAAAGTTGAATAGTAACACAAGGACAATCACAATGGTTGAGTTTGCAGTGCTAGAGGTAGTGTGGGAATTTGAGAATAGCAAATTAGAAGAACAAAGAAGATTTTAATCATACACCACAGAGAGGAGGAGGTTCAATTTTATCTCCAAACTGTACCTCCATTAGAGAAATGGAGGCTTTTAATGCCATTATCTAATCCATATTGTTAAATATTTCCTTCTTCCTTTCCCCCAGCAGGAAACATCAGCCTTTTCTTCTTCAGTGTATTGAAGAGTTATAAAATATGAAACATTTTTACATTTACTGGAAGAGAGAGAGAGAGAAAGAGAAAAATTAAAATTCAAAATCTGCACCTTTAGGAAATTCCAGTCTGAAGGCAGAATTGAGTACTTAAAAAGTGTATCCATTGGGGCTGGAGAGATGGCTTAGTGGTTAAGCACTTGCCTGTGAAGCATGAGGACCCTGGTTCAAGGTTCAATTTCCCAGGACCTATGTTATTCAGATGCACAAGGGGGCGCACACATTTGGAGTTCGTTTACAGTGGCTGGAGGCCCTGGCATGCCCGTTCTCTCTCTCTCTCTTTCTCTCTGCTTCTTTCTCTCTCTGTCTGTCGCTCTTAAATAAATAAATAAATAAAAATAAAAATATTAAAAAAGTGTATCCATCTATCCATCCATGAATCTTTTTACCCATCCATTTTTTTTCATTCATCATTCATGTATTCTCTCATCCAGTTATCTACTGATCAATCTACTCATATACCAATCCATTTAATCACCCACTTGCCCATCCATCCATCCATCCATCCATCCATCCATCCATCCACCCACCCACCCACCCACCCACCCATCTATCCATCCATCCTCTCACCTATTCATTTGTCTGTACCTCCAACAGACATTCTCCCTAAGGGACACTGGAATTTGTCAGTTCTCAGTTAAGGTTTTAAATGTCCATGTGCTATTGTGAGTGGTGATGGTTCCTGTGATAATCTTAGTTGTCAACTTGATTGGATTCATCATCACCTCAGAGACAAAACTATGCATAAATCAATAAGAGAATATTTTCATTCTTTTTCTTGTTTATTTTTATTTATTTGAGAGTGACAGACAGAGAGAAAGAGGCAGATAGACAGAGAGAGAGAGAGAGAAAGAGAGAGAGAAAGGGCACAGCAGGGCCTCCAGCCACTGCAAACGAACTCCAGATGTGTGCACCCCCTTGTATATCTGGCTAAGGTGGGTCCTGGGGAATAGAGCCTTGAACCAGGGTCCTTAGTCTTCACAGGCATGTGCTTAACCAGTAAGCCATCTCTCCAGCCCATGTAAGGGAATTTTTAAAAAGCATTTTATTGGTGGCTGGAGAGATGGCTTAGCAGTTAAGGCACTTGCCTGCAAAGCCTAAGGACCCAGGTCCAATTTCCCAGGACCCAGGTAAGCCAGATGCACAAGGTGGTACATGCATCTGGAGTTCATTTGCAGTGGCTAGAGGCCATGGCAGAACCATTCTCTCTATCTTTCTCCCTTCCTCTCTCTGCCTCTAATAAATACATAAAATTTTTTTTTTAAAAGCTTTTAAAAAGTATTTTATTGGTCTGGAGAGATGAATCAGCAGTTAAAGCGCTTTCATGCAAAACCTAATGACCCAGGTTCAGTTCCCCAGTACCCATGTAAAGCCAGATGCACAAGATGGGAGCAGGACCAGTCAAAGAAGTATTTTATTTGTTTATTTATTTGAGAGAGAGAGAGATAGAGACAGAAACAAAGATGCAGAAACACACACACACATGAATATGGGTGCTTCAGGGTTTACTGCCACTGCAAATACACTCTAGATGTATATGCATCGCTTTGTGTATCTGGCTTTATGTGGGTACTGGGCAATCAAACCCAAGCCTTCAGGTTTTACAAGCAAGTGCCTTTAACAACTGAGAAATCTCTCAGTCTCCCATTTTTAGATTATATTAGTTGAGGTGGGAACACCTACCCTAAATGTGGATGTTACTATCAGTAAGACTGAAGCAAACTCTTTCCTCCCATAAGCTGCTTCTGGCCAAGTGTTTTTCTCAGCAACACAAAGGCAATTGCAGTACTTACAAGTCAGCTCACTTCCTTTACCTATAGGATGCATACAAAATATTTAGATAAAGATATATGTGATTTTGAGTAAGCTGCAAATAAAGGCCATATTTTAGAACAAGAACAGTTCACAGACTGTTTTTTTTAATCAAATTACAGAAATAAAGAGTAAAGTGGAGATATTTAGATCCTTTCATATTTTGTATAATTATTCAAAGTAAATGATTTTCAAATTGTATAAATGTAAAAAGCTAAAGTTACATAAATACCTGTGCTTTGTGCCCACCCTAGTAGAGATGTTAATGAAAAGTCACTAATAATGCTGGTTAGTAATTTTCACAGTAAAATGGTAATGGTGTATTAAAAAGGCCAAGGATAGAATTCTAACTTAGCATATCAAAGTCCCTGGGTTAAATTCTGTGCATAAATAAATAAATAAAGTATTCTTATGATGTATTGAAATTACTAATGAATGCAGTAATAATAAAAGGCTTGTAAACATAAAAAAATTGTAGTTGGCAAGTTCTTAGCTAAAATTTTAAATTTTTTCTTCTTTTGTTTTGTTTTGTTTTCCAAGATAGGGTTTCACTCTAGCTCAAGCTGACCTGGAATTCACTGTGTAGTCTCAGGGTGGCCTCGAACTCATGGTGATCTTCCTATCTCTGCCTCCCTAGTTCTGTACTGTGATTAAAGGCATGTGCCACCACACCTGGCTAAACTTATTTTTCTTTTTCTTTATTTATTTGATAGCAACAGGGGAAGAGAGAGAGAGAGAGAGAGAGAGAGAGAGAGAGAGAGAGAGAGAGAGAGAGAGAGTCAGAGAGAAGATAGGCATGCCAGGGCCTCCAGCTGCTGTAAATGAATTCCAGATGCATGTGCCACCTTATGTGGGTCCTGGGGAATCAAACCTGGGTCCTTTTGCTTACAGGCAAGTGCCTTAACCATTAACCCATCTTTCTAACCCAAGATTTTTTTTTTTTCAAGGTAGGGTCTCACTGTAGCTCAGGCTGACCTAGAATTCACTGTGTATTTTTAGGGTGGCCTTGAACTCATGGCAATCCTCCTATCTCTGCCTCCCAAGTGCTGGAATTAAAGGCATGCACCATCACATCCAGCCTCCAACCCAAGATTTTAAACTTCTACTAGCTATTGTGAGTGGTGATGGTTCCATGATGTATAATCTTCAGTGTGCTCATTGATAAAACAAGTCTTTTTTCATCACAGTTTAGGAAATTTGGAAACTCCCAAGACAACTTATCTCATTCATCTGTTAAGGTGGTACTGAGCCCCACTGAGAAGGCCTGGTCTAAGCAGTTGCAGAGGCTCCAGGAGATAAGTGTTGAACAGAAGTGCCAGGAGCGGAAAAAGGCTTCATTATGCATATTAGACAGTCTTTCAACAGAAATTATGTGATGATAAAATTTCTCTGTGTGTGTGTGTGCTGTCTGGTAGAAATTAACTCATGTGGTAAATGAGCATTGGACTAGTGTGAATCTGGAGTTGGACTCTCAGATATTTAATTCACTAAAGTTTAAATGGCTCTATGTACCAGTAACCATAGTATTGGATAGCACAGGATCAGCCCCACAATAGTGGTTAAGTCTGGAATGGAAGAGGGGCACTTGGGGAGTAGGACAAGAAACCTTTGCTCTTTATTTTTTTTTAATTTTTTTGTTCATTTTTTATTTATTTATTTGAGAGCGACAGGCATAGAGAGAAAGACAGATAGAGGGAGAGAGAGAGAATGGGTGCGCCAGGGCCTCCAGCCACTGCAAACGAACTCCAGACGCGTGCGCCCCCTTGTGCATCTGGCTAACGTGGGACCTGGGGAACCAAGCCTCGAACCCGGGTCCTTAGGCTTCACAGGCAAGCGCTTAACCGCTAAGCCATCTCTCCAGCCCAACCTTTGCTCTTTATACTTCTATGTCATTTGAACCTTTGGTATGTATTGGTTATATTCACAACTTTAAAACCAAAGAATATTTGCTGCATATGTGTGTGTGTGTGTGTGTGTGTGTGTGTGTGTATATATATGTATCTTAGAACTTAAAATTGGAAAGGGTTTTAGACTTTCAATTTAATGCTTATATTTTTTCTTTTTTAAATTAAGAGCTTTATTGTATGACCATATTACATACTGATAATATTTTAATTTTTTATACTTTTTTGTTCCCTCTCCACTGATCGCATTCCACCAAGGGCTCTCCTCAGTAGGGTTCTTGGTATTCATTGTGATATCATAATGAACCAGTCAGTCTCGGGGGGGGGGGCGGGGAACAATGCCTGTGGCTTTTATATTCCTTCTGCATCCTCTTCCAAAATATTTCCTGAGTTGTAGCATATGTGTTATAAAGTGTCCTTTAGTATTAAGCTTTCAGGAGCCTCTCATTTTTCTGCTCTGATGAATTTTGAGTCTCCTCAGTGTGTACTGACATCTCCCTGGAGAAGGTTCTCAGGCTAGCAGTGAGAATAGCACTTATATTTAATCTGCCTGTTCTTCTGTAATGCATCCTGGGTCCAGGCAGAAGTGATAGAGATGACTTGTTTTGTCTAGGCACTTGGCTTTGTTTTCTTGTCATATTGATGGGGTCTCCTTAGTATTTGCCATCATGTGTAAAAAGCACATTCCCTAACCAAGAGTGAGAGAAGTATGGATCAAAGGGGATAAATGTAAACATTTAGAAGTTGTTTCATAGGAATAACCTTTCCTTTTAGCAAGAGTGTAATGGAAGATTCCCTGTGGCTTGGTTCTCTGTACCAGGCATGAATTTCATTCTACTGAGCAGGCTTCATATCCAATCAAAGATCAGTTGATTACTCCCACATCCTGTATGCCACTATTACACAGGTGTGTGCATCTTGTGTGGCTGGTTGATTGTTTGCTTCCAGGATCTACTGCTTGTATCTTCTTTAATGCATGTATCTTCCTTGAAGTCTAGAGAATGAATAGACTTACCTAACATGCTGAGTGACCTAGAAAGTTGAAACTTGGCTCCCATTTTCACAGAGATTTTTATTTTGTGATAAAGTATTGCCCATGCATACTTGGTCAATGTTGTTGTGTTTTCTATTTGCATCTAAATATGAATGACTTACAATGACTTAGGAAAAGAAAATTCATTCCTGTGATGGTTAATATTTATTGTCAGCTTGATTTGTATCAGGAATCCACCAAGAGATGTCTCTGGGCCAATCTGCGAATGCAGTTCTAGGAAGAATTAGTTGAAAGGGAAAGTCTTTCCCTATAGTAGGCTGCTCATTTGGAGCAGCCCAGATATAAAGAGGTCTGAGTGAAAAGCAGGGCTGATTTACCTGCTTGCCTTTGCTTCTTTTTTTTTTTTTTTTAATTTTTATTTATTTATTTATTTGAGAGCGACAGACACAGAGAGAAAGACAGATAGAGGGAGAGAGAGAATGGGCGCGCCAGGGCTTCCAGCCTCTGCAAACAAACTCCAGATGCCTGCGCCCCCTTGTGCATCTGGCTAACGTGGGACCTGGGGAACCGAGCCTCGAACCGGGGTCCTTAGGCTTCACAGGCAAGCGCTTAACCGCTAAGCCATCTCTCCAGCCCTTGCCTTTGCTTCTTGCTGGTGGATGCATCTACCCTGTTGCTACCATCCTTTACTGACATTGCAACCCAGCCTTCCAAAAAAGGACTACAGTGAGTCTCCATGAATCCTCCTTGCCTTCAGTGCCAACTTGGCACTGCTGAGGTATCTAGCTTTGTGGACTGAGCAGTTGTTGGGTTCTTAGCCTCATCAATATGCAGCCAGTCATTCTTGGACTATCTAGCCCATATCATGTACAAAGGCAATGTAATAAATCCCCTTTGTAACATGTAGTCATTCTATTGGCTTTGTTCCTTTAATTTTGGTACTAGGAGTGGTTCTAGGGGGAAAAACATTGTAAGGATACATTTCTTTAGTAGGTTTGTTGGTATCTGGAGCTTATTCTCCAACTTGACGAAATCTAAAGTTGGGAAATACTCTTCTGATAGCATGGAGAATGTCATTAGTGATGATCTGGGTAGGAATTTCACAATGAGTTTCCTCCTTAAACCATCTAGTCCTATCCCAGCAGCCCTGAGGAGTACCTTTTCAGAGACCTCCACCTATGTGACTTTCCAGCACTTTTGGCTTCTGATACTCAAATGCACTTTAGGTTGAGAAAATTGGGAAGTAGAGATGATAAATGTATTAAAAGGTAGAAAGATCAAGGTGTTTCAGGAAAGAGGCAAAAGAGAGAGAGAGAGAAATAAAAAAAAAAAGCAAAGCTGGTAAGAAGGTGTGGGCTTCTCTTGAAAGACCCAGAGTCTGGGCACAGAGGCTTCTTGGGAGAATCACAGGGACCTTTCTTTGTAATAGACGTATGTAGAAATTTGGTTAAATTATATCTTGAAGGTTGTCAGGAAACCATCTCTCACTTCTTTCCGACATTGTTTAAAGAAGTGATAAGGTTAAAAGTTAAAGAACTTTTCTTAGTGAACAAAGTTGTAAGGTGGGTTTATGATTGACACCTTCCAAGCCTAGGAATGACAGAGGAGCTGTAAAGACTCAAGGATATAGATCGCTTTGGTCCTAAGTAAGCACAGAGTAGTTACTGTTGATGACCCCCTTGGTTGAAGTTTGTGTTGGTTTATATTGATTGTTAACTTGACAGGACTCAGAATCATCTGTGAGGGAAAATGTAGATTAGGTTAGCTTCTGTGTATGTAGGTAAGGAGTTATCTTTTTTAAAAATTATTTTATTTATTTATTTGAGAGAGAGGGAGAGATAGGCAGATAAATATAGAGAGACAGAGAGACAGAGAGAGAGAGAGAGATGGGGGGGAGAATGGGTTTGCGAGGGCCTCTAGCCACTGCAAACTAACTCCAGATGTGTGTGCCCCCTTGTGCATCTGGCTTATGTGGTTCCTGGGGAATCGAACCTGGGTCATTTGGGTTTGCAGGCAAATGCCTTATCTGCTAAGCCATCCTTCCAGCCCAAGAAGTTATCTTGATTAGGTTAATTATGATGTGAAGAGCCACCGATCTTAACCCAGGCATACCATTCCATGGACTAGGGTCCTGGACTACATAAAAAGAAGAGAGCTGACTGAGCAGGAGAATTCATCACTTTCTGGTTGTTTAGGGTGCTTTGCCTTCCTTGCCATGATGGACTGTAACCTAGAACTATAAGCTGAAATACACCTTTCCTCCTGTGGTGGTTGAATGTCAAATGTTCCCCATAAACCTATGTGTTTGACTAACTAATCCCCAGCTGGTTGTGCTGTTTGGGAAAGTTATGGAACCTTTGGGAGGTAGAGCTTTGCTGGAAGAAGTGTATCACTGTAAGTGGGATTTGAAGTGTTATAATCCAGCCCTGCTGGCACTCATGCTTCTTTCTCCCTGGTGATGTGATGATGTGACACCAGCTCTCTGCTCTTGCTATACTTTCCCTGCCATGATAAACTTCACCTCAAAACCGTAAACTAGAAATAAGCCCCCTTTTTCCATCAGCTTCAGCATCTTATTGGATGTTTATATCAGCAATGAAAAAGTAATTGATACATCTCCTTTAAAATAATTTTTGTCAAGTATTTTGTATCTAGTAATGAGAGGGTAACTGATACATGGTATCTTTGGGAATATATTATTTTGCTTTAATGAGCACAATTTGTATATTGTCCTTGGTAAACTGGTTTTTGGAAGACAGATTATCTTGGCGAGCCATTTGGTATCTTTCTCTCAGTGATGTTTGAAGTTTGAAATAATTTGAAGTTTGAAGTCTGCCGGTTTTCCCTTGTCAGTAAAAGCAGACCAGCCTTGGGAAGGACGTCTCTCACATGGCCCTCTTCTCCTATCATTATAATTTTACCTGTCTTTCTATCCTGTCTCATGATAGAGAACTTGATAATCTGTGGTGTGAAAGGAACCATGCAACATGCATTTGATACTCCTGATTTACCTCATGTGAGAAGTAAGGAATTTAGTGACTCTATATAAAATATTTATTGAAAAGCAAGGAATATAATGATACTGGCTAGTTGCTTAAAATATCTCAGGACAAAGTAACAAGGGAAAAGAATGAATTCAGAGATGAAATATCACAATCTAATCTAAGTATAATCTAAGTATGTCCTGGAAGAGAATCTTCTTTCTAGCAGCCAAGAGCACAAGTTGCCAAGTATCAAACCCAAACCCTTGTCATACAATTTTTTGATTTTCAACTTAAGTTTAAGACCCATCCTAAAAACATATCAGCAGTTGAATTGAGAGCATCGATTGGGAAAGAGTGGGATCCCATAACTTGGAAGGAGATGTGTGTGAGGACAGTGATGAGGCTGAGGGCATTGATCTCTTAGATTTATTTTTTATTTTTTATTTTCATACTTTTATTGGTGCTGAGGAACAGTAAACAAACATTTCAATTGTACACTAGTCTTAACACACGTACCAAAAATCTAAAGACCATGAATTGTTTCTTTAGAAGTTATTCCAGTGACACCCAGCTTCAATCTTAGAGGCACTTTTCCTTATTAGGCTCTCGTGTACAAACATCTTCAAATGCTCACAATCTCTACTCAACTCCCACTGGTTCACAATTTTAGTATCATATACACTGCAAATGCAAATTTTTCATCTTTCACAGTATGTTATCAAAATTATTAAGAACACTGGACTATCATGACTAGAGATGTCACAGAGGCACACCGTGCTGACAACAGGGCAGTGACCAAGGAGTGGTTTTTTGTTTTTCTTCTTCTTAGGAAATGGCTCTACTAAAAACACAGACTAGGAGTAATTGAAAATATTCAAGACATATTAAATGCACAAATGTGACTCCAAATTGCCATTTAGTATGCTTTGTATTGTAGGATATAAAACTAACCCCCCCACCTATGGAATGTTAAGCTGACACCCAAGACAGTCAAAGCTTCCCATAATTCAATATCCCACTATTTTCTGGTTGTACCAAAAAATAAACAACCAGCAAATGATTTCACCTCTTAAAAAAATCATTTACACTTAAAACATGGGATGAGGTGGGATTCCCTCCTTTTAAAAAATGTTTCTAGAGCTACTAAAAAACTTGCATTTACAAAATAGTTGATAAAAAATATTCCTCTGGATTGTACAAGAAGGAGACAGGGATGCTGATGGACACGGTGGATGACTACTCAGCCTTGCCGTCTTCCTCTCCCGGTTCCTCAGAGGCTGGACTCTCCTCGCTCTTTGCCTCTCCGTTCTAGGCAGGTAGGTCTTCTTTAGTCTCTGGCTTAGTCACTTCAGCCTGCTTGGCCTTCGCTCCCCTCTTCCCTTTTGCTTGCACTTTTTTGTCTGAAGGTTTATCCTTTCCCGCTGCTTTTTTTGGCTTCGCTTCCACTTTCGCAGGAGCTGGTTTTGCGGACAGCCTGGCCGACCTGCGCTTGGGCTCGTCCTTCGCCGCGCCATAGGCCGAGCTCACCTTCCTCTTGGGCATCTTGGCGGCGCGTGCGGATGCTGCGGCAGGGGCGCGCGAGAACCTTCCCGAAGCTATGCTGCCTGCCCGCCGCCGCTGCTCCGCCTCCAGCCGCCAGAACTGCTAGGACCCGCCAATCGCTCAGATTCTTATGGATTTATTTGGTCGGAAGAAGTTGTCTGTCCACACTTAGCAGTAGATGCATCCTCACCCCCGCCTCCTGAAGTATCATCTCTGCCCTTGCCTGAAGGAATAATTCTTTCATTGTTTGTACAGCCAGCAACGGCCTTCCCTGAAGGAGATGCCAAGTAATATAATGCTAATACCCCTCAGCGCCTACCTCTGTTTGCCTCTGGGCCTGTAACTGGGTGATAAACCCTCTTGGGAGGGTTGCAGTGAACAATGAACAATGAACTACAATCAGCTCAAGGCTAAGGAAACCCCTAAAGATGAGGTCAAACAGGTGATACTGAGGAGGTACACTATACCCCTAAAGAACCTAATGTGTTTTCTAATTAATGTATGCAAAGGCATGAGGAATATGTGTGGGAATAAATGTTAGTGATGTAAGTTAGTGGTGGGAGGAACAGAGGACTCAATCAGGCTGAGTATATTAATATGGGTCCATTGAGCAGAGATTTCAGGTTTAATGTTGCAGTTTGAACAGTTTAAAAGGTTCCAACAATTTATGTGACTGGTTGGCTGAAGTGTGGGTCAAAAGATGGCTCTCTGTGAATAAGCTGGGTTGTCTGATAGTCTTTGGCTAAAGGAATTTGAATACTTAAGAAAACTGGAATTCTGGAGTGATTTTGCCACGTAAAACCTAATCCTCCACAATGGGAGCATCCAGAAGACCTTCTGTTTACTAATATTAAAGAAACAGATTTGTAAGAGAGCACTGGCATACTCACAGAGCTCTGTACTTGCTGTTCTTTGTAATGCAGACTTTGAAGTGGGAGTTGTAGCTGCTCAACTGGGTGGCTTGAATGCAATTGTCTGATTAGAGCCTAGAGTAATAAGAGCCATGTGGCAGCACTGAATCTCAAAAGGCAAGTTGAACTTACTTACTGTGATGGACAGTGTATACAAAGCAATGTTCAATAATAATAATGGTCTGATTTCTGTAGAGCTTTGGCTCTGGCTAATGAGTCATGGATTTCCAGAAGTGAAATAGATTAGAAGTGTACTAAATTTTTGCTCAATCTATATCAGCAGAAATTTCTAGAACAAATGAAATAAGGCTATCTTGAATCATAGCAACAGAAAATTGTGGTGACTTACCAATTTCCAGACTTGAACTAGTTTAAATATCTAGAATTCTTTGAATAAAGTGTGTGTGGGGGTGGGCAGGACCTTGCTACAATGTTGAAAGTTTTATTATGAGTTCGTAAAGAGACCTATTTTTACCAATCATCTGTCTCTGTTGTTTTATGATCACAAAGAATTGCAAAAGCACACAGAAGAAGGGCAAGTCAACAATTTTATTGCAGAAAGAAAAGTCACCAAGCAAGAGCTGTCTATGTTAGCAGAGAAAGTACCTTAACAGATTGCCCCAAATAGGGACCTTATATGTTGAAAAACAAAGAACTTAGTTTGATTGGTCTCAAAGGAAACCTGCCAGTCTGGATAAAACCTTCAATTACATTTTTTTTCCCCTTCCCTTTCCCCTTTAAGACAGCACACTGACAAGAGGAAGTGGCCTTGTCTGAAATACTATGCACTCTCTGATTTTCCTTATCCAGGGATGGTTGGTATTGCCAGGACCTCCTTACTAAGAGCTATCACTTGAGAGTTCTGGATCTGCATCTTTACCATAGGCTGCCCCTACAGGATGTTCTCATTAGATATTACTAGTGTTTGTTAAGGCATGTAGGTAATTGTTTGTTTATGCCTGTGGCCCTGACTAAATGCACACAAAATGGGTGATGACTTGCTTTCAGTTGATATCCCTATTTACTGTGGCAACTGTACTTTGAGGAGAATAAAATAATCAGATCTTTCAGGGCCTACTAGACATTGGCTCTGAATTGACATTAATTTCAGGAAACTTCAAATAGCACTGTAGCCCCTAGATAAAGTAGAAGCTCATGGAAGTGAAATGATAGGCAAGGTCTGACACCTGTTGAGTTCAGTGTATTCCTGTACTCATCCTGGGGTTACTTCCCTAGTCCCAGAATGCATAATTGGCAGATCAGCACATTGGTTTCCTGACTTTGAAAGTGAGTGCTCTTATGGTTGATAGGCCAAATGGAGCCATTCAGGCTGCTTCTAGTAGGGGAAATAGAGAACCAAAACCAAAGTCTTATTCCTGGAGGATTACAGATATTAAGGGCATTATCAATGACTTCATTTCACCTTGGTGGTTCCCACCATATGTCCTTTTATCTCTCTTGTTTGGACTGTTCAGAAGATGGATGGATCATGGAGAGTGAAACCTCCCTATTAGAAATATAACAAGTAGTTACTGCAATTATAGTTGCTATACCAGATGTCATTTCCTGGTATCTGGTACATAGCTTTTGATTTTGCAAATGCTTGCTTCTCCATATCTATCCATAAGTACCACCCAAAGCTATTTTCTTTCAGCTGGTTTAATTTTGCCTCAAGGCTATATGAATTCTTCTGCTCTATGTCATAATGTAGTTCACACACACAAAAACCTTCTGTACTTACATACAATAAACCATGATATTTCCCTCCCTTCCTCCACTTTTCTCTTCACAATTCTGCTCTCCATCATATCTCCTCTTGCTCCCCAATAGTCTCTCTTTTAATTTGATGTCATCATCTTTTCCTCCTATTCTGAGGGCCTTGTGTGGGTATTCCTAGGCACTGTGAGGTTTTGGATATCAAGGCCAATTTCTGTCTGGACAGTTGCATTGTAAAGAGTGGTACCCTTCCTTTGGCTCTTACATTCTTTCTGCCCCCTCTTTCACAATGGACCCTAAGCCTTGGAGGGTGTGATAGAGATGTTTCAGTGCTGCATACTCCTCTGTCCTTTTTTCTCAGCACTATGTTGCCTTTTGGCCTATTTGGATTTTGAAGGACGCACTTTCCTCACTTGGGTGTGTTACTCTGGCCCATGTGCCAAGTAACTTGGAAAGCTATTATTTTTCTTTTTCTTTTTTGGTTTTTCTAGGTAGGTTATCACTCTAGCTCAGGCTGACCTGGAACTCACTCTGTATTCTCAGGGTGGCCTTGAACTCATGGTGAGCCTTCTACCCCTGCCTCCCAAGTGCTGGTATTAAAGGCATGTGCCATCACACCTGGCTTAAAAGCTACTAATTTTGAACAGGGCCCACAACAAGAGAAGGCTCTTCAGTAGGTCCAGATTGCTTGTACAGTGTGCTTTGCCACTTGGGCCATATACGCAAGCAGACCTGATGGTACTTGAGACATTCACCTATGGTCTCATGGGGTATGTCCTATGATTGACTGGGTTCCTCACCAGGAAGCTTATACCCTGGTTTATACATGGTTCTGCATGCTATTCAGACACTACCCAGAAGTGGACATCCTCAGCACTATAGTACCTTTCTGGCAACAACCCTGAAGAACAGTGGTGAAGGGAAATCTTCACAGTGGGTAGAACTTTAGGCGGTTGTGTAATTTGCTTCAAAAGAGAAATAGCCAGATGATTGTATAAAAAATCATGATACATGATACATGAGCTATAGACAATGGTTTGGCTGGATGATTGGTGACTTGGAAGGAGCATGATTAGAAAACTGGTGAGAATTACATTTGGGGGTCAACGATGTTATGATGCTTGTATTCCGTGTAACAGCTCACTTATGCTGTGGCTGTGGTTAGCCTCTTTACCCAGCCATCCCTATCATTGGCCAATGGATCCATCAACAAAATGGCCATGGATGGAGGTTATGCTTGGGCTCAACCACATGGCTTTTCTCTCACCAAGGCTGACATAGCGATAGTTGTTTAGTGCCATATCTGACATCAGCAGAGACCAACCATGAGGTCTAAATTTGGCTTTATTCCTTAGGGTGGCCAACTAATGTTCCAGTAGGAGGTTGACTACAATGTACTGCTTTCATTGGCAAAAGGGAAACACTTTGTCCTCAATAGAATACTTATTCTTTGTATGGATTTGCCTTTCCTGAAAGTAATACTTCTGCCCAAACTGATTCATGATTTATAGATTGTCTTATCCACCATCATGATATTCCACACAGCATTGCTTCTGACTAGATAACTAACTTTACAGCCAAATAAGTGTGGCAATGGGCTCATGCTCTTGAAGTTCACTGATCTTGCCATGTTCTCAGCCATCCTGCAGAACCTGGCTTGATATAATGATGGAATGACCTTTTAAATACATGGCTACAGCATCAACTAGGTGGCAGTTGCTTGCAGGAATGGATCTGAATCAACATCAAATGTACAGTACTCTTTCTCCTATAACTAGGATTCACAGGTCCAGGAAACAAGGAGAAGAAATGGGAATGCTACCCTTAGTGACCCTCTATCAAAATTTTTACTTCCTGTTCCCACAGCCTTATGCTTTGCTGTCATAGAAGTCTTGGTTTCAGAGAGGGGGAGTACATCTGCCAGGAGGCACAAGTGTTCCTTTGAATTAATCTGAGCCTTCCCCCTAACTACTTTAGGATCCCAATTCCCTTGAGTCAACAGACTAAAAAGGAGTTACAATGTTAGCAGGGATGATCCAGACTACCAGGGAAAAATTGGACAGCTCCTCCACAATGGAGGTAAGGAAGAGTATTTCCACAGCACAGGAGATCCTTCTAGGTTGCCTCTTGGTGTTACATATCCTGTATGTAATGTCAGTGGGAAATTATGACAATCCAATCCACACAGGATGATAAATGGCTCTGGTCCTTCAGGAATGAAGGTGTTGTTCCCTCCTTCAGGTAAAGAATCAAGATCTGCTGAGGTGCTTGATAAGGGTAGAGGAAATACAGAATGTTTAGTACAAGAAGTCACTTACAAATACCAACTAAGGCTATGTGGCCAGTTACAGACATTAATATTCTAATTACCAAGCATATTTCTATTCTATTTCATTAAAATATGTTTGTGCATATGTACACATATATTAAACAGATACTTGTGTTTCATATCCTCTGCTTATTTGTATACCATGACATTAATTCAGACATTAGTAATTAAGTATGTTAAATCTATATTATAATATTTAATTTTGGGAACACTAAAAGGCCAAGGACTCTTAAGGGACTTCACCATCTATTTTGGGGAAAGATAAGTGTGTTTTGGTTGCAAATGGGATGGTCATATCATGTTAGCTGGGATTACGACTTTCTACAGTTTTCATTTGGAAATCAAACATGACATGAGGAGATGTGGTTGGGTGTCAAATTAGAAAGGTGTATTTGTGATGTTTATTATCAATTGTCAAGTTCATGGGATCAACATCAACTAAAAAACTCATCTCTGGGCATGTTTGTGCTGGTACTTTCTGGAAGGATCAACAGAGGGGCATACCTTCCTCCACATAGGGCAGCACCTTCCAGTGTGTACCCAGTTATAAATAGGACCGTGCTCCTTGTGGGTGGGGTACAATCTACCTTTTGTTTATTCTTCAGTAATGTTGGAACCCAGTTTCTTTGGCCTTCCAATATGGACTGACCAGCTCTCCAAGAATCCTCTAGGCCTTCATCACCAGACTGGGACAGCTGAGGCAACTAGCATCATAGGCTGAGCAGCTCCCAGGTTCTCAGCCTCTCTAGAATGCAGACAGCACTACTCAGTACTCAATCTGTAGCATGAAAGCAGATCTAAGCAATCCTCTACCTAACACATAAGCATTATATAAGTGCTCTCTCCCTATAGGACCCTAATACAACTCCGAAAACTTGTATCTGCTGATAAATAAAAGTACCTATCAAGGGAGTTTTCCTTTGTTGTTTATTTTGGAGATATCCTTCTCTGAAATAGTAATTATAAAGACATCTGACCCTAGATATTTTCTTTTTTTTCAAATTTTTCAAATTTTTTATTTTTTAAAATTTTTATTAGCATTTTCCATGATTATAAAAAAAATCCCATGGTAATTCCCTCCCTCCCCCCAACACACTTTCCCCTTTGAAATTCCATTCTCCATCATATTACCTCCCCATCTCAATCATTGTACTTACATATATACAATATCAACCTATTAACTACCCTCCTACCTTCCTTTCACTTCCCTTTATATCTCCTTTTTAACTTACTGGCCTCTGCTACTAAGTACTTTCCTTCTCACGCAGAAGCCCAGTCATCTGTAGCTAGGATCCACATATGAGAGAGAACATGTGGCGCTTGGCTTTCTGGGCCTGGGTTACCTCACTTAGTATAATCCTTTCCAGTTCCATCCATTTTTCTGCAAATTTCATAACTTCATTTTTCTTTACCGCTGAGTAGAACTCCATTGTATAAATGTGCCACATCTTCATTGTCCACTCATTAGTTGAGGGACATCTAGGCTGGTTCCATTTCCCAGCTATTATAAATTATATTATAAATTATTATAAATAAACATGGTTGAGCACATACTTCTAAGGAAATGAGATGATTCCTTTGGATATATGCCTAGGAGTGCTATAGCTGGGTCATATGGTAGATCAATCTTTAGCTGTTTTAGGAACCTCCACACTGATTTACACAATGGCTGGACCAGATTGCATTCCCACCAGCAGTGTAGAAGGGTTCCTCTTTTTCCACATCCCTGCCAACATTTATGATCATTTGTTTTCATGATGGTGGCAAATTTGACAGGAGTGAGATGGAATCTCAGTGTAGTTTTAATCTGCATTTCCCTGATGACTAGTGACATAGAACATTTTTTAAGATGCTTATATGCCATTCATATTTCTTCCTTTGAGAATGCTCTATTTAGCTCCATAGCCCATTTTTTAATTGGCTTGTTTGATTCCTTTTTGAGTTCTTTGTATATCCTAGATATTAATCCTCTATCAGATATATAGCTGGCGAAGATTTTTTCCCATTCTATGCTTTTTGCACTGTGTCCTTTGTAGTGCAAAATCTTTGTAATTTCATGAGGTCCCAGTGATTAATCTGTGGTTTTATTGCCTAAGCAATTGGGGTTTTATTCAGAAAGTCTTTGCCAAGACCAATATGTTGAAGGGTTTCCCCTACTTTTTCCTCTAGCAGTTTCAGAGTTTCAGGTCTGATGTTAAGGTCTTTAACCCATTTGGACTTAATTCTTGTGCATGGTGAGAGAGAAGAATCTATTTTCATCCTTCTGCAGATATATATCCAGTTTTCCCAATCCCATTTGCTGAAGAGGCTGTCTTTTCTCCAATGAGTATTTTTGGCATTTTTATTGAATATCAGGTGGCTATAGCTACTTGGCTTACATGTGGGTCATCTATTCTGTTCCACTGATTTACATGTCTGTTTTTGTGCCAGTACCATGCTGTTTTTGTTACTATGGCTCTGTAGTATAGGTTAAAATCATGTATGGTGATACCACCAGCCTTATTTTTGTTGCTCAGTATTATTTTAGATATTCGAGGTTTTTTGTGATTCCAAATGAATTTTTGGATTGTTTTTTCTATTTCCATGAAGAATGCTTTTGGAATTTTGATAGAGATTGCATTAAATGTGTAGATTGCTTTAGGTAAGATTGCCATTTTCACAATATTGATTCTTCCAATCCAGGAACAAGGGATGTTTCTCCACTTTCTAGTGTCTTCTGCAATTTCTCACTTGAGTGTTTTAAAGTTTTCATTGTAGAGATTCTTTACTTCCTTCATTAGGTTTATTCCAAGGTACTTTATTTTATTTGATTTTTTGATGCAATTGTGAATGGGAGTGATTCTCTGATTACATCCTCTGTGTGTTTGTTGTTAGCATATATGAAGGCTACTAATTTCTGTGTATTTATTTTGTTTCCTGCTACATGACTGTAGGTTTTGATAAGCTCTAACAGTTTGCTAGTAGAGTCTTTAGGGTCCTTTATGTACAGAATCATGTCATCTGCAAATAATGATAACTTGATCTCTTCCTTTCCAATTTGTATCCCTTTTATGTGCGTCTCTTGCCTTATTGCTATGGCTAAGACTTCCAGAACTGTATTAAATAAAAGTGGGTACAGTGGACACCCTTGTCTTGTTCCTGATTTTAGTTGAAAAGCTTCCAGTTTTTCCCCATTTAGTAATATGTTGGCTGTAGGCTTGTCATAAATAGCTTTTATTATATTGAGATATGTTCCTTCTATTCCCAGTATGTGTAAGACTTTTATCATGAAGGGATGCTGGATTTTGTCGAATGCTTTCTCTGCGTCTAATGAGATAATCATGTGATTTTTGTCCTTCGATCCATTTATATAATGTATTACATTTATAGACTTGTGTATATTGAACCATCCCTGCATCTCTGGAATAAAGCCTACTTGGTTAGGGTGAATGACATTTTTGATATATTCTTGTATTCTGTTTGCCAATATTTTCTTGAAAATTTTTGCATCTATGTTCATGAGGGAGATTGGTCTGTAAGTTTCCTTTTTTCTATCTTTGCCTGGTTTTGGTATCAGGGTGATGTTGGCTTCATAGAAGGAGCTTGGTAGAATTCCTTCTTTTTCTATTTCCTGGAAAAGCTTAAGAAGCAATGGTGTTAGTTCTTCCTTGGAGGTCTGATAAAATTCAGCAGTGAATCCATCTGGGCCTGGGCTTTTTTTAGTTGGGAGATTATTGATAACTGTTCAGATATCCATGCTTGTTATAGGTCTGTTTAAGTGATTAATCTCATCTTGATTTAATATAGGTAGGTCATATAGATCAAGGAAATCATCCATTTCTTTCAGATTTTCATACTTTGTGGAGTATATGCTTTTATAGTATGTCCCTATGATTTTTTGAATTTCTCTGGAATCTGTTGTGATGTTACCTTGTTCATCTCTGATTTTATTAATTTGTGTCTCTTCTCTCTTTCTTTTGGTCAGATTTGCTAAGGGTTTATCAATCTTGCTTATCCTTTCAAAGAACCAACTCTTTGTTGCATTAATTTTTTGGATTGTTTTTTTTTCTTTCTATTTCATTAATTTCTGCCCTAATCTTTATTATTTCTTCCCGTCTACTGATTTTTGGTTTGCCTTGTTCTTCTTTATCCAAGGCTTTAAGGTGGAGCATTAGGTTGTTTACTTGCAACCTTTCTAATTTCTTAATATAGGCACTTAAGGCTATAAATTTACCTCTTAGAACTGCCTTCATTGTGTCCCAGAGATTTTGGTATGTTGTGTTCTAATTATCATTTGACTCTATAAATTTTTTGATTTCCTTCTTGATTTCTTCATTGACCCATTCATCATTTAGTAGTGTATTGTTTAATTTCCATGATTTTGTGTATGCTCTATAGCCTTTGTTACTACTGATTTGTAGTTTAGTTCCATTGTGGTCAGATAGAATGCAAGGAATTATTTCAATTTTCCTGTATTTGTTAAGATTTGCTTTGTGTCCTAATATATGATCTATTTTAGAGAATGTTCCTTGTGCTGCTGAAAAGAATGTATATTATCCAGCCTTTGGATGAAATGTCCTGTATATGTCTGTTAGGTCCATTCCTTCTATGACCTCATTTAGTACAGATGCCTCTCTGTTTATTTTTCCCGGGATGACCTGTCAATTGATGAGAGTGGGGTGTTAAAGTCACCCACCATCACTGTGTTTGGTGTTATCTGTGACCTTAGTTCTAATAGTGTTTGTTTGATGAATTTGGGAGCTCCCATATTAGGTGCATATATGTTTAGGATTGTAATGTCCTCCTGTTGGAGTGTGCCCTTAATCTATATAAAGTGATCTTCCTTATCTTTCTTGACTAACGTTAGACTAAAGTCTACCTTGTCAGATATTAGGATAGCAACCCCTGCTTGTTTTCTAGGCCCATTTGCTTGAAACACCGTCTTCCAACCTTTCACCCTAAGATAATGTCTATCTTTTGTAGAAAGGTGAGTTTCTTGGAGACAACAAATTGTAGGATCCTGCTTTTTATCCCAGTCTGCAAACCTATGTCATTTTGTTGTGGCATTGAGGCTGTTGATATTAAGAGATATTAGTGAAAGGTGTGTATTTATGTTTGCCTTTTTTTGTGTGGTTCTGGTTCTATCTGTGCTCTCTTGTGTTAACTAGTATTTGAGTATTGCTTGTTTTCTCTAGGTTCCTTATATGTTTGCTTTTCTTTTTCTTCAGCATTGAGGATTCTATCAAGTATTTTCTGTAGAGCTGGTTTTGTCTTTAAATACTCCTTTAACCTGCTTTTGTCATGGAATGTCCTTATTGCTCCGACAATTTAATGGATAGCTTTGCAGGATAAAGTAACCTTGGTTGACAGTTGTTATCTTTCAGAACTTGGAATATCTACATATTTTCTTAAGTTTCCTACTTTCCAAAAACTTTTTTTTTTTACATGGAGATATATATATATATATATATATATATATATATATATATATATAAAATTGTATTGTATATTATACATACAGTTATATATATAGGCAACTCCTGTACTTATAGATAATAAAGCATGATATTTCCCCTCCCTTCCCCACTTTCCCTTCACAACTCTGTTCTCCATCATATCCCCTCCCTCTCTCCATTAGTTTGTCTTTTAATTTGAATGCATCATCTTTTCCTCCTATGATGAGGATCTTGGGTAGGTATTGCTAGGCACTGCAAGATCATGGATATTGAGGCCAATTTCTGTCTGGACATTTGCATTGTAAGGAGTGGTACCCTTCCTTTGGATCTTACATTCTTCATGCCACCTCTTTCACAATCGATCCTGAGCCTTGGAGGGTGTGATAGAGATGTTTCAGTGCTGGACACTCCTCTGTCCCTTCTTCTCAGCACTATGTTGCCTTTTGCGTCATCCCAATGGTCATCACCATCTGAAAAGAGAAGCTTCTCTAACCAAAAGTGAGAGTAGCATTAATATGTAAATATGAATATGTGAATATGAACATTAAGTGTAGTGCTTTTAGGGAAATTTGGTGAGAATAATATGTGCATATATCCAAGCGAGAGCACACTTTATATCTCTAAGGCTTATGACCTCACCTGCAATAGGCTTTTGATTGTTTTCAGTACCAGGCATGTATTCCCTCCCATAGAGTGGGCCCTCAGTCCAGTTAGAGATCAGTTGATTTCCCTCAGTGCAGACATGCACTATTGCACTCGTTCAGTCATTTGACCTGTCTGACCAAATTTGAGGCTTCCAGTGTCCACTGTTTTCAGTGTACCTATCAAGGGAGTTTTCTTTTGTTGTTTATTTTGTAGCTATTCTTCTCTGTAACAGTATTTATAAAAACATCGGACCCAAGATATTCTCTTTTTAAGTTTCATGTTTCCAAAGATTTTTTTTGTGGGGATACATTCTTCCAGAATTTTCTTTTTTCTTTCTAGGAACAATATTGACACTTGGTTATAAAGGTATACTAATAATTCCATTAAAGAGTAGTTTATATGGACCAAAGTGACCTGAGGAAATGTGTGGTAGGACTGGATTGGCTAACATCTATAGATATAAAAGCAAAATGTATTGATTTTCTTGTATCAGGCTCTAACTTCCTTTAGAAATTTTGGCACCTCCATTCTATTTATATTTTCCAAACTTTCTTTTTTCATTTTCCTTTGGTGGGCTTATATCTGATGATGGATGATTGTTGCATCCTGTTATTTGGAAGGCACTTGAATGCTTCTTCTACTGTCATTTTATCTCCTTTCTTTGTAGTGCGCTTAGAATTAATGAAGAATCTTTCATGCCCTTCCCCTCTCCTGCCTCCCTCTCTGGCTTGCAGACTTTAGATGTGTTCAAAGAGGGCTTTTCTTCCTAAGGGCCCTGTTTAAAATTCTACTCTGTCAGCAAAGTGTGAAGAATAAATAGAGATGCTGAAAGGCATTTGATAGGTATGATTTTACCCAAGGAATTGTGACATACTTAGATCCTAGATGCCCAGAAAATGATGGGAGAAATGAAGCTTTGCCTCCAGGAAGAGGAGAGCACAAAGGTAAGTCCTGGAGATCGCGTGGTGTGCCAGTGTGTTAAAGTATATCCGAGTGTGGCAGCAGGCCTTGTGGCCCGATTTGTAGGTGAGCTCAAAAAGGGTTTGAGGTCAGTGAAGTGATCAGCCAGCAGGCATTCACTAAATTAATACAATTTTAATGACACACACACACACACACATGTGAGTTTCCTTTCTAAAGTAACATTTCCCTTTGCCACATTTTCATGGTGTATTGGCTATTTGTTAAGTTGTTCCTTCCTTAGTGGGCTTGTTTGTTATATCTTGCCCCCCCCCTGCCCATCAGTTGGAAGCCCCATGAAACACTGTAGTGGCTCAATAAAAATATTAGTTAGATGATGGGCTGGATAGATGGCTTAATGGTTAAGCGCTTGCCTGTGAAGCCTAAGGACCCTGGTTCGAAGCTCAATTCCCCAGGACTCATGTTAGCCAGATGCACAAGGAGGTGCATGTGTCTTGGAGTTCGTTTGCAGTGGCTGGAAGCCCTGGCACGCCCATTCTCTGCCTGTCTCTATCTGCCTCTTTCTCTCTCTCTCTCTGTCACTCTTAAATAAATAAATAAACAAAAAATTTTAAAAAAATATTAGTTAGATGAAAGGAAGAACAAATGAATACAGTTGGCCAAATAGTAACAACCACAACCGTGATACTACCATTTGTCAAGCCAGCTCTTTTGCTAAACACCTTCTACCACATCAAAACTTACAAGCAGCCCTTAGAAGTAGAGATTAATATTTTCACTTCACAGGTAAGGAGAATGAGCCACAGAAATGTTGGGTGTCTTATACTGAGTCACAACCAGTTACTTTGAACCTGGTCTGTTAGGACTTGAATGTTTAACAAATTAAGGTTAGATCTCTAAAGATGGCAGTCTTGTACAGTAGCTTAAGAGAGCGGCTTTGCCAAGGAAGCAGGTTTTTGCCTGTGGTCCATGGCTTGGAATAAACTAGTCAGCTACTCTCTGGGAGCTTAGATGGAGACACCCATAGACCACTGTAGAATGGATTTATCTTTAACCTGGATTCCTGTTGTATATTTTGAGAAATTGTGAATTATTTAGGTGCTGAGACAGAACTGATTCCTTGTACTGAATCCTAACTGAAAAGTGGGCTGAAATTAAAGCTCAGAGGTTCAGATGTTCTAGATTTTTATTTTTGTTATTGGAAAGGGTAGAAAAAACAAATTTGAGGCCATCAAACTCTTCATTTTTTCTTTGCTCTCTTTCCTTTTGTCATATTTTAATATTTTTCTTTATTGAGACTAAAAAGGGAGTGAGGGAGAGAAAGAGGCAGAGAGAGAGAAAAAAAAAAAAAAAAACAAAACAGACCGGGTGCACCAGGGCCTCTAGCCACTACAAATCAACCCCAGATGCTTGCAACACTTTGTGCATCTGGCTTACATGGATACTGGGGAATAAAACATGGGACCACAGGCTTCATAGGCAAGTGCCTTGACCACTAAACCATCTCTCCAGCCCCTTTTATCCTTTTTATTTTTTGGTGCTGAGTATTGAACCCAGGACCTTTCACATGTCATGCAGATTCTCTATCACTGAGCCACATTCTCAGCTTGAATTGCATCTTCTTAATTTGTGCTACTGATGAATGTTATCTTCCTATGTCTTTTAAAGACAGCTTTATTAGGATAGAATACAAATAACATTCAAGTTATCATTTAAAGCATATAGTCCCATGGCTTTTAGGATAGTCATAGAGCTGTTCATCCATGACCATAGTCTATTTTAGAACCTTTCATTATCCTCCACAGAAACTCATAATGGTTGTCATTTCTAAAAATCCCTTAACCATAGGAAAACATAATACTACTTTATGCCACTCTAGATTTTCCTTTCTACATATGTAAATGAAATCACAAAGATATGGTCCTTTTGACATAAAAAGTTTCAAGGTTCATTCTCATTGTAGCATTTATTAACATTTCATTCATTTTATTTTTAGTGAGAGAATGTGAAAGAATTGGCATGCCAGGGCCTCAGCCACCGCAATTGAACTCTGGATGCTTGTATCACCTCGTGGGCATGTGTGACCTTGCCCTTGCCTCACCTTTGTGCGTCTGGCTTACGTGGGATCTGGAGAGTTGAGCATGGGTCCTTAGGCTTTGCAGGCAAGTGCCTTAACCACTAAGCAATCTCTCCAGCCCACTTCATTTTTATTACTGAATCACACTTCACTGTATGTGCCACAGTTTAATACATTCATTGATTGATTTAAGGTGTTTATATCTTTTAACTCATAAGAATAATTTTGCATGGCAGGAGAGATGGCTCAGTTCAAGATAAAACACTTGCAGTTTAAGCCAGAGTACTTGAGTCCAAGCCTCCCCAGACACTATGTAAAAAGCCATAGACCATGGTGGGCTTCTGTAATCCCAGCATGCTAATGGTGAGATGGGAGATGAAGACAGTAGATTTTCCTGGAATTTCCTATGAGCACAGCAAAGAACAATAGCACAGCAAATTCTCAACAGCAGAATGAGACCTGGAGAGAGAAACCCTGCCTCAAGTGAGATGGAATGGTGATGACTGGCTTGAAAGTTGTGCTCTAATCTCCACACGTGCCATGGCATGCACATGCCTGCCGTCTCACATACCTAGAACACACACACACACACACACACACACACACACACACACACACACACTAAACATAAGTGTTAATTTTGTTATGAGCATTTGTGCATAAGCTTTTTAAAATAGTTATTTTTTGTATGTTTGTATGGGCATGCCAGTGTTTTTTGTAACTACAAATGAACTTTAGATGGAGAATTGAGCCAAGCCTTTTACTGCTGAGCCATGTCCTCAGCACCACTTTTTTTTTTTTTTTATATTGGTTTTCATTTACTTAGGAGTAGAATTTCTGGGTCCATGGTAATTCTATGTTTAACTTCTAGATGAATTTCTTGAAATTCCCCAAACTGGCTGTACCATGCCACAGTCTCATGGGCAGTGGTCATGACTGTGGGGTCTACATATCCCTCAGTGTCACTTGTTACTTGCGTGTTGATTGCCACCATCCTACTGGGTTGGCAATGGTGAAGTGAATAGGAATTGTGGTTTGAATTTGCCTGGACATTTTCACATACATCTTGACTATGCACTTTTTTTCTGTAAAGATTTTAGGAGTTAACATTTGATTGAGTGAAAAGAATGAGGCCTTCTCTAGAGCACCGTCTCTTAGCACCCTTGCCTGTGTGGTGCACCCTTCATGTTTGTCCATCAGCAGAGCTGAGGGGACCACGAGCACCATCAAGAAGTCACATGACAATACCTGCAAAGGTGGCCCTCTGCCTCATACCTCTCGTTTTCACTTGTTACAACTCCTGCAAGCATATAACAATTTGAAGCAATTGCTTTTGTAAGGCAGTGACAGGCATTGTTCTGTTTTACCAACAACTCAAGTCATGATACTTTTATGAAGACACTCTATGTCAACTTCATAGGATAGAAAATATGTTTTCTACCACTTCTGGGTCCTTGAGCATGAGCAGATAGGCAGAAACAATCCTTTGTGAGTGTTTATTTTAATTAAATTGCTTTGAAATAGTTGTAGATTTACATGTAGTTGTAGTAAGCAAAACCAAGGTTTCCCATCCTGAGAATTGTTTTGCTGTGAGAGACAATGATGATTTCCCAAGGGACTGGAAAATAGCCCCACAAGTGTGTCAACAAGCTCCATACTTCTCCTAGGATATGGAATTTGTGATCAAGCCATTAAATGAACTGCTCCTGGGGAGACCTTATTTACTGATGACAATTATGTAGATTTCATGATTTATTTTGTCTTAAAATAGATAAGGTAATCACTTAATCTCTCTCTTCCCATCCTTGTTCTTAAGGGTCACTTGCTCATGGAATCATTTTGGACTTGGTACAGTGTCTGGCTCTAATCTATTAATTTTTAAAATTCATTTGTTCATTTGTGTATTTGGTGGGGGGAGGGAGAGGGAGAGAATGGGCATGCCAGGGCCTTTAGGCACTGAAAATGAACTCCAGACACATACCACCTTGTGCATCTGGAAATCTGGAATATGTGGGTACTGGAGAATTGACCCTGCGTCTCTATGCTTTATAAGCATCTTAACTGCTCAGCCATCACTCCAGCCCTGTTAAATTTTTTAAAAGAAATGGAAACTTTCAAAGGTCTTTTTAACTTACACCTAGACAATACTAATATTTTTCTAAATGAGACAAAGAGGATAAATGAGGTAAAGATTTTAAGTTCAATTAGTGTAAAATCTTGGATGTCATCTGCCTTGGTTTGTTGTGATAAAATGCTTGCGATAAACAATTCAAAGGAAGATTTATTTTGGCTTACTGTTTCAGGGGTTTTAATTCATGGTCCCTTAGCTCTATGGCTCCTGGCATAGGAGCATGTGGCTGCTCACATCATGGCAATCAGGAAGCAGAGGGAGAAGGAGAGTTTAGGGGCAAGGTATCCTCTGCACAGGCATTCCTTCAGTGAGCTACCTGCCTCCAAATAGGTCCCACCACCTAGTTCCCACCATCTCTGTGAAAGATCATTATAGTATGAGTCCATCTGTGGGTTAATCAAGCCCTCATGATCCAATTGCTTCTTAAAAGCCCCATCTTTGGAGTGCATTAGGGACCAAGCCTTTAGTTTTTTTTTTTTGTTGTTGTTGTTGTTTAATAGATTTTATTTATTTGAGAGGGAGAGAAAAAGAGGGAGAGAGAGAGAGAATGGGCACACTAGGGCCTCCAACCACTGCATATGAACTCCAGATACATGCGCCCCCTTGTGCATCTGGATTACATGTGTCTTGGATAATTAAACCAGGGTCCTTTGGCTTTGCAGGCAAAGGCCTTAACTGCTAAGCCATTTCTCCAGCCGCTGTTTTTCTTCTGAGGTAGGGTCTCATTCTAGCTCAGGCTGACTTGGAATTCACTGTGTATTCTCAGGGTGGCTTTGAACTCATGGCAATCTTCCTACCTCTGCCTCACAAGAGCTGGGATTAAAGGTATGCACCACCATGCCTGGAAACACTTGAGTTTTGAGAGACATTTTCTACATACCTAAATAACAGTTGAGTATAGTGCTCTCATTGATCTTGCACTGATTCATCAGACTGTCCACAGACATTCTGTGTAAGGTGCTGCTTGAAGTTCTAGACATATAACTAGAAGGCAAAGCCCCAACAGACAATATGTTCTTAGAGGAGACAAAAAATAAGTAACATATGGGATGTGTTCATTGTTGAATGTTTTGGATAAGAAGTACAGAAGGGGACAATTTGAAGAAGTAAGAGAAGAAAAGTGACACTGATTTCAGGTTTAAATGAGATAATCAGGCAAGATGTTTTTGGGCAAGTAAAACTTTTCTGAAGTACACATTTTAGACTTGGTTGGTCATCCGCTGAACTCCCATAGTTCAAAAACAGGGGCAGAGCTATGGGTATAGTGCAGCATAGAGTGTATGCTTGGCATGTGTGAGATTCTGGATTTGATCCTCAGCATTGAACACAAGAAAAACAAAACAGCTTTAGACATTATAAAAAGAAATGAGTGTGGCTGTATTTTCATAAAAGTTAACAGAAAAAAGGTGTTAAGTTGGATTCATTAATTACTGTGTTAGAATAAAAATGTGAAGGGAGTGAAGACCAGGTCCTGTAGGACCTGAGGGGAGTGGCATTCTAAGCAGAATAAAAATGGCCAATGCAAAGGTCCTGTGGTTGCTTAGTGGTCAGCTTGAACAAAGAATAGGAAATGTTTAGTTAACTAAATAGTGGGAGATGAGGTCAGAGAAATGAGAGGAGTTGGTCCTAAGGTGATTTGTGGACCAGTGTAAACACAGCACATACTTGTTAGGAATAGTCAGAAAATACTCCAATAACTGATTAAAAAAAAAAACCCACAAAATTTGTAGTATGACTCACCAACAGAAATGTATGCAAAGTTATTTGTGTGTAGCATGATGCCATCTTTGTAAAGTGAACACTCTTGGGAGACAGCAGCCAGATCCAGAAACTCACCATGACTTGCACTCCAGAACCCTCTCGGGACCTCTTGTAGACATAATTCCCTGAGATGAGCCTTTCCTGGTTTGTAAACCATGGGTTAGTGACCCCATTTGTAAAACCTTACAGAATTATACATACAAGGCATCAGGTAGCTTGTACTCTTGTTACATTTGGCTTCCTTTGGTCATCCTGACTTGTGTGAGATTCATCCTTGTGTTTTTAGAGACTCACTGATGTGGGAGTTAGTTGGTCTGTGAATATTCTGTCAGTTATATCATTCAACTTCTCTTAAACTTGTCATTAGATATTGAAGTTGTTTACAGTTTGGACTGCTATCAACTTCTTTGCTTGCTGAAATGTTTGCTGTGACATTTCTTAAAGAAAGGTCTCACCTTACTCTCTAGGACCCAGGCTAGCCTTGAACTTGTGATCCTCTTGCCAGCCTTCCAAGTGCAGGGATTACAGGCATATGCTGCTACACCCTGCAACTTTTTGTCTTTTAATAAATAAACTTTTCAAATCAGAGCCAATGATATTAGAGGTTTCAGAACTTTGGAAAACAGCTCAGATACTTGAGAATGAATGGCCTGAACCATCCACTGACCTCCCCAAGAACAAAGCAGCTCCCTGTTATAGCTAAGAGTTCAGGGCTAGAGAGATGGAGTAGTGGTTAAGACACTTGCCTGTAAAGCCAAAGGACCCAGGTTCAATTCCCTAGGATCCATGTAAGACAGATGCACAAGGTGTTGCATGCATCTGGAGTTCATTTGCAGTGGCTGGGTGCCCTGGCTTGCCCATTCTCTTTCTCTCTCCTTCCTTCCTTCTCAAATAAATACAATAAAAATTTTTAAAAAGGGTTCAGAGCTTCCCAGCACTGCAGCTTCCCACAGCTATGGAATGGACATTACCCATGTGTTCGCATAGTTGGCTGAAGTCATCATTGGAGAGTTTCATCTTTCCTATTGCATTACTTTTGCTGATGTATATCTGCTTGTTCTAAAATGGGAATCTGGGTAGAGTGACCTTTGTGGCTCTGTAAAATATTCCATAGTCATGATCTGTAGGGCCATAGAAAACTTTAAGTCTACATCTATAAACTTATGATGTAGGAAAACTAAACTTCTTTAAGCTACAACACATTATTCTTATATCCTGGGAAGGAACTGAAACTTAAAAAAAAATATTTATTTATTTATTTGATAGAGAGAGGGAGGGAGGGAGAGAATGGGCATGCTAAGGCCACCAGCCTCTGCAAATGAACTCCAGATACTTGCACCCCCTGTGCATCTGGCTAATGTGGTCCTGGGGAATCAAACCTGGGTCCTTTGGTTTTGCATGCAAATGCCTTAACTGCTAAGCCATCCCTCCAGCCCAGAACTGAAACTTTTTTTTCTTAGTTTTTTTTTTTTTTTGAAACTTTTGACAGTTTAAAACGGATTCTCGAGCCGGGTGTGGTGGTGCACGCCTTTAATCCCAGCACTCGGGAGGCAGAGGTAGGAGGATCACCGCGTGTTCGAGGCTACCCTGAGACTCCATAGTGAATTCCAGGTCAGCCTGGACCAGAGTGAAACCCTACCTCGATAAAACCTAAAAAAAAAAAAAACACCTCTTTCGAGAGGGATTGTGTTTGCAGATTCTCATCATTAAATGCTGGGGAAACACTAGAAAATGGACAAGTTTTTCATGATTTTGAAGCTGACCTTTGTGAAGACAGTTATTCTGCTGAAAAGGCAGACCAGGTACCCTTCACATCTGTGAATCATGAGGTACGAGTCTGATCACGGTTAGGTGGACCTTGGTGGCACTCTAATTACTTCTGGCTCTCTCAAAGCACCTGTCCTATTGCCCCCTGTTTAGTCAGCAACCCTGCCACCATATGTAAGTCATTCTCTTAGTAAACAGAATGGCCACAGATGCTAATTGGGTGGCCTTATCACTTGGCTAGTTTAACACACTTTTTCATGCAAACTGGGGCTCACATGATCATTGATGGCCCTCTTGAGCACTTTATTTCATTTAAAAATATTTTATTTATCGATCTCTCTATTTATTTATTTGAGAAAGAAAGGGAAAAAGATGGAGATCTAGACAGAGAGAATGGGTGAGACCCTGCCTTCAGCCACTGCAAATGAACTCCAGAAACATGCACCTTGCTCATGTGGGTACTGGGGAATCAAACCTAGATACTTGGGCTTTAGGCAAGCACCTTAACCTCTAAGCCATCTCTCTAGTCCTGTTTTATTTTATTTTGTATAGAATCTTGATATGTAGCCCATGTTGACCTGGAACTCACTTCCCCCTTACCCCAGCCTTCTGAGTGCTGAGATCACAGGTGTGTGCTGCCACATTCAGCTGTTCTTAAACACTTTATGATTTGACTGAAAGGCAAAAAATCCTTTTTGTGGACTCACTCTAAGGTGAAGAGCCAAAAGAAGACAAATAAATAATGAAATCAGTAGACTGATAAAAGCAGAGCCTTGCAGTTCTATAGTTCTAAGCTTTCTTACACATTTAGGGATTTATGTTATAAGAAATTTATAGGGTTTCCTAGTAGAATACATATTTCTAGGTCATTCATTGTTTCCGTGTAAATAATCATAAAATATTCATTCTATAGCTCATTACTCTAAAAGAAGAATTTATGATGTGTATGGACACTTATCTCAAAATACATACATGGAAATTGTAGCAACTCTAATTTTCCCTATTTTGGGGCTTCCAACATTGCTTATTGTTTGACTCTAGTTGCCCTAGACCAAATCCAGTCTCCTGGAAGATTTAATGTCATTCATTCACTCATTTATTCATTCATTTTCAGATATTTACTGCATGAGGAGTTTTGGATAGCAAACATATGCATCCTATATTCTAGTGGGGAAAGGCTGACAATAAACAAATGGATAAAATTTATGACAGGTGGATATGAATTTTACATGGAAAAAAGTGTTGGACAAGAGGGATTATTAAGTAGGGTGGTTATGGAAAGCAGAAACCATAAGAAAGTGAAGGAGAGAGCCAACATAGATATCTTAGAGAATAAAATTCCAGAAAAAGAGTACATTTAAAGGTGCCAAGACAAAAAGTGCCTTGGGTCTTTGAAAAACTTAAGGAGGACAGGCTAGGAGAGAAGCCTATAAATATGGTGCTGGGCTAACTCAGGGTCTTTTGTTATGTTTTATTATGTAATATTATATTATTTGATGTTTTGTTTTATACATACATATATATACATATATATATATAATTCTTTTTGTTTTTTAAGGTAGGGACTCACTATCGTCCAGGATGACCTGAAATTCACTATGGAGTCTCAGGGTGGCCTCGAACTCATGGTGATCCACCTATCTCTGCCTCCCGAGTACTGGGATTAAAGGTGTGCACCACCATGCCCAGCTATTTTATATATTTATTATGGAGAGAGAGAGAGTGAGAATATGGGTTTGCCAGGGCCTGTAGACACTGCAAATGAACTCCAGACACATGTACCACCATGTGCATCTGGCTTATGTGGGGTCTGGGTAATTGAACCTGGGTCCTTAGTCTTCACAGCCAAGTGCCTTAACCACTAAGTCATTTCTCCAGCCCCAAACCCTGAGGCTCTTATAAATCACTCAAAGAACTTTAGAAGCCATTGAAAGGTTTTTGTACAGAATTGTAGCAGGCAGCTTCAGGTTTGCTGAGATGAACTTCCAGACCAGGCACAGTTATGGAGGAAGGGATATTTATTGAAGCCTGCAGATCCAGGGGAAGTTTCATAAAAGGCAGAAGAAGCTGGCCTGCCTTCACAGGACCATGCAGAGAGAGAAGTACAAGCCTAAAAGTTAAAAGCCACACAGCACACTTCAGGAACTCCAGCTATGCACACTTTACATATCTTTAGATTGAAATTGGAAACCCATCACCACAACTTAAGATCCACCCAGTGACATTGCCTCTAGCCAGGTAGCCAGCAGATGCAAACTACAAACAAACAACTGAATATATTGGGGGCCACCTATTCTATTCAAACCACCACATTCAGCCTCTGGCCCCCAATAGATTTATAACCATCACACATTGTAAATTGTACTCTGTTCAATTTCAAAGGTCCCCACAGTCTTGACCAATTTAAGATATTAAGACCTGTAAAATCAAACAAGTTAAACATTTCTAACATATAAAGGCACAGAGTAAACATTTTTAACTGGTATAAGGCACAGCAAGGAGAGACTAAAACAATGCAAACTCAACCACCATCAAACATCAAACTTCTGCAGTTCAAGTTCAATACAACCAGAGACTACCAGTCTCTAGATTTTCCAATTCAGCCCCTCCAGCTGGGCAGAGTACCAGGGGAACACTTCCATCCCAGGCCAACAGTGCACTCCATGTAGCCCTTGCACAGTCCTGGTATATCCAAAACTTCTTAAGGTCTTCATGCAAACCATGGTCCATCTTCCAAAGGCTCTTTCAGCCTATCAGGGCATCATACCCTGCCTCATGCTGCATCTCAGCAGCAGCTCCTGGAACCATGTGTAATTCATGACCACTCCTCACATTTTCCAAAGGCTCTTTCAGCCTATCAGGGCATTAGGCCCTACCTCATGCCACATCTCAGAGGCAGCTTCTGGAAGCATGTGCAATTCACGACCACTCCTCGCATTTTTCATGCTTCTGAAACCAATACCAGGTGTGTAGGACACAGTCATATTCTTATTTCACAGACAAAATAAATCATAACCTTGAAAGCAGGTTCCTTCTCCAGTCAACTCTTTCCAAAAGTGTTTGTATGATAGTCTTTCCTCAGACATCCTTTCCATGGTAAAGCAATTGGACCATCTTCCTTTAAGATTGCTAATGTGTTTGACAATAGCAGCTTTAGTAATCTAAAGCCAGTCTCTGTGCCAGTAAATTTCACTTGCTTAAAGTTTTCCAGCTTAAAATCTTAAATCTCTCAGTCCAACATCTCTAGCCAAGCACATCAGTCCATTACAAATTTAACCTTGATCAAACTCTCTGGGCCTGGGCAGCAGGACATAGCCAGTCCTTATGCCAGTAGCCCAGTTCCAACAAAGTCCTCTGCAGTCTTTCCTTACCCTTAGAAAACTCATAAGCCAAGCCTCAAAGTTCAATATTGTCTGCACTTAGCATTCTCAAACTCTCATCAGAATAGTCCATAAAACTTGGCTTACCACTCCAGAAGGCTTCTTCTTTTGCAAGCACCAAGTCCATGCCCATTCCTCCAAAACAAAGGTTCCAAAAGACCAACATCCACATGGCCAGGTACATCTCAGCCCACTCCTTGGTACCAAGTTCTGTAGCAGACAGCTTCAGGTTCACTGAGATTAACTTCCAGACCAGGCACAGTCACGGAGGAAGGGATATTTATTGAAGCCTACAGATCCAGGGGAAGTTTCATAAATGGCAGACGAAGCTGGCCTGCCTTCACAGGATCAGGCAGAGAGAGAAGTACAAGCCTAAAGGTCAAAAGCCACACAGTACACAGGAACTCCAGCTATGCACACTTTGCATATCTTTAGATTGAAATTGGAAACCCATCACCACGACTTAAGATCCTCCCAGTGACATTGCCTCCAGCCAGGTAGCCAGCAGATGCAAACTACAAACAAACAATTGAATATATTGGGGGCCACCTATTCTATTCAAACCACCACAAGAATAGAGCTATGTTTTTTTTAAAAAATATTTTATTTTACTTTATTTCTTAGAGAGAGAGAGTGAAAGAAAAAAAGCAAGAGAGAATGTGCATGCCAGGGCCTCCAGCCACTGCAAACAAACTCCAGGCATATGTGCCACCATGTACATCTGGCTTAAGTGAGTTCTGGGGAGCCAAACGTAACAACTTAGGTTTTACCGGCAAACGCTTTAACTACTAAGCCATCTTTCTACCCCCAGAACTATGTTTTAAAAGAACTTCACCCATTTTCTATGTGGACTGTAGAACTTAGGGCATAGAAGCAAATGGAAGAAGACCCATTAGGAGTTAAGAGAGGTATATTTGGGTGGTGAGAAGTTTCAGGATTACAATGTTCACCAGAATCTCCATTGATCATTGATGATGCTCTACTTTTGTGTGGTTTTCAAGCTTTACAGGACCTGACCTGACCTTGGAGAGGAAGCAGGCAAGGGCCAGTTCCTGTTACTTTCTAAAGAACAGGATAAACCTCAATAGGGCTGGATAGATCTGGGTATCACTACAAGTTGATGTATACCCCAGATTATACAGGGCCCTGAGGGTATTTTCTTCCTTCCCTACCCACCTGGTCCCTGTTGTCATCATTTGCAGTGGGAGCATCCTTCTGACTGGGGAGCAGGCAAATCAGGTTGCGGTAAATATACAGAGCCCCAACAATCAGGCTCCCCTTTTCCTTCCTTGCCTGAATGAGTTGAGCTTTTCCTGCCTATGATTTCAAGTAAGTCAACTGGGGTGCTGGTTTTAGGTTTCTTTAGATTAGATTCATCTAGTCCACTAAATTGGTGGAGGTTTAGCCATGGAGTGTTGGCTATTTTTACCCTTCAACATTACTATCTGGATTTTTTGTGTTTTATATATTTTTGCAGAACAAATGATTATATATTTCATGGATTAAACCAACCCTGTTTAATAGCTTTGCAGATCAGATGTCTTAGAAGGCTTGTTTTGGTTTTACACACAGGTATCACAAGGCTACGTGCAAGGTGTTGACCAGGTTGGGCTCATATCTGAGGTCTGAGGGAAGGATTACTTTGAAAGGCCATTCAGATTAGTGGTAGGATCCAATTATTTTTGGCTATAGGGCTGAAGTCTATATTTTCCTGTAGGCAGTTGACTCAAAGTCTCTTATATTCTAGAGATTGCCATATTCCTTGTTTTACAGTCTTTCCCACTTAAGCCAAAAGGTATATCAAATTCTTCCTGTGCTTTGAATTTTTCTGAATTTTCTACTGCTATCCTCTGAAGGAAGCACTCTGCCTTCTACACATGACATTTGGCCCACTTGGATAACGTGAAGATCAGTTGTACCAGCTGATAAAGCATAATACCAGTGCCATATGAAATAGTGTCATTGTGGGAATACTGACGCCATAGTGACAGATCCTGGTGTGATTGGGTACTGGTTTAGAGCTGCTGTCTCCCTTGATAGTCTTGCTGCTGATACCGGTTGTATTTGCAGATCTAATTTTGCCCCTGTAGCCAGTGTAGTTTGTCAGCTACTACAGTGTGCTTTTATTTCCAGGACCTGAGTTTCTTCTTGTTTAGAGTGATAGATGGCATTATGGAGTCACATAGTGCCTCCATGACCCAACACAGTGTTTAGTGTTTCTGTCTCACTCTAAACATCAGGGGACTAAGGAAATGTTGATATCATTATATGCTCATTAAAGCTTCCTACTAAATCTAATGATGCAATGGCTGAGATGTTTTGGTTTTCTTAGAAGTAATTTGAGTCATAAAACTAGAAGCAATCCCTTCTATCCCTGTGCAACCATAAAGTCATCATGGCTAGGTCTTAGTAGTGTCCTGATGTGTTTTCTAATTCTTCCATAATATACCTTATTACCCATTGCATTCTTTTTTTTTTTTTTTGTTCTTGTTTGCTTTGGTTTTTCAAGGTAAGGTATCACTCACTCTAGTCTAGGCTGATATGGAATTCACTATGTAGTCTCAGGCTGGCCTTGAACTCACAATGATCCTCCTATCTCTGCCTCCCAAGTGCTGGGATTAATGATGTGTGTCACCATGCCTGGATACCATCACATTCTTTCACAGGCTTATTTATTAAAAGACAAGAAAACCAAAATTTTTTCATTTCATTGGGACCCATCAAGTGTCTTTCAGCCACAACATATGCTTATTGTCTCTTTATAATATGTGGATATTTTAGAATTGGTACAAAGATTGATCAAAGTAGGAGGAAACAAAGATCAACACATACCAACAATGTTCCTGAGAATCAAGGAAACAATACTATTTACAGAAGTTGAAAACTCTCCAAACCCATCAGTATATCTCACTGATGAGGCGAAATACCTTTGAAATGAAAATTGTAAAAAATATTATAAAATTGTAAAAAGAAAGGAACTGAAGAAGGTACTAGAAGGTGGAGAAGCCTCCCATGCTCATGGATTGGGATAAATAATATTACAAAAGTGACTATGCCACTCAAAGCAATCTATGGATGTATTGCAAGCTCCAGCAAAACTCCAATGACATTCTTCACAGAACTAGAAAAAGATTCCAAAAAATTCATATAGAAGTACAGAAGATTACAAATAATTAAAATAATCAAGATCAATGCTAGAGATATCACAATAGTGGATTTAAAATATATTACAGAGCCACAAAAAAAGCATCATAGTACTTGCTTAAAAACAGATACATAGACTGGTGGAATAGAGGATCCAGAATCAAGCATACATAGCTTTGGTCATTTGATCCTTGACCAAGATTCCCAAAACATACATTTGAGAAAGAGCAGGCTGTTCAACAAATGTTGGTAGGAAAGCTGGTTATGTAAGTATAGAAGAATGAAACTAATTTTTTATCTTTATCCTTGTACAAAGCACAATACAAATAGGTTAAGGAAAACTGTAAGATCTGAAACTCAAACTGTTATAGGCATGCCTGATCTTTTGACATTGTGACATGATGGCATCTACAAAATTCATGATTAGGATCATGTGACTGAGTAATGAAAAAAATCACAAAAGTCATATTTTAAGTAAGTGGTGGTTTGCGGGTTCAATGTTCCTATAACCTTGTGTGTTTGTGATTAAGCCTAGTATTTTATTCTCAATGGGTGAAATCTTTGAGAGTGGAATCTTATTGGAGTAGGTCTATCACTGGGGATGGATCTTGGGGTGTTGTAGCTGAGCTCTGCCTTCCTCAGTGAGCAAGTTTACTCTCTTTCCTTTTTGCTGTTGTGGAGACATGATGTCCAGGTGTCTGCTCTTGCTATGCTTTCCCTGCCATAATGAAACTTCCCCTCAAAACAAAACTGCAATATGATGTTCTCTCTCTCTTTCTCTCTCTCTCTTTTTTGAGGTAGGGTCTCCTCTCTAGCCCAGGTAGACCTAGAATTCACTATGTAGTCTTAGAGTGGCCTCAAACTCACAGCAGTCCTACCTCTAGCTCCTATGTGCTGGGATTAAAGACATGTATCACCATGCCTGGCCAAAACTATAATATGGAAATAGACCCTTTTCTTTCACAAACTTTCTGGGCATATATTTGGTCTAGAAATAAGAAAGTAACTACATAAAATTGGTTCTAAGAGTGGGGTCATTGCTACAATAAGCTTGACCATGTTTTTATTTATTTATTATTTATTTGATTTGTGGGATGAACATGAAAGGATTTAGCACTTTGGACTCAAGAAGCTCTACAGTGCTATCCATAGAGCTTAATGGTCTATTCTCATGAAAGTTTGAAAGTTCAAAATTCACAGGGAAGTGTGGATTGTGCAGGGTTGGCCTATGGAGGCTGGCTGAGTTGTCATGTACCTTGAACAAAGTTGAATTTAAAAATAATGGTCTAGTGTGTTTGGCAAAGGAAAATGCAAAACAACAGCATATGAAAAATGTAAAGTTTGGTACAGAAGGATGGGGTTTAATCTACAGCTCCAGACTTCAGTTGCTTCAGATGCAATTGTTAAAGTGATTACCAGTATTGAAAATGTACCAGCCGCTCTGTTTGGGCCAATTTCTTTGCAAGGAGGTTCAGTGAGGCCACTGTGTGAAGCTGTGAAGATGAATCCTAGACTGTAATAGAGAGGCCCGTACTATGGGAAGGCTCATTGCCAAGGAAAGCTGCTGGCTCAGAGTGGGTTCTTCATGGGAAGCACACAGCACAGCTGGAGTGGCAGAGGTGCCCAAGCCTTTTGGAACCCAGAGGATTTTATTCCAAGTCTCAGGTGTTGGACACAGAGCTTCAAGATTTGGTGTTTACACTACTGGTTTTTGATCTTGTATTGGTCTAGTCTTTACTTGCTATGCTCCAATTCATCCTTTGTGGAATGGTAATATTTACTTTGTGGAATTGTGGGTTTAAGTATATAACTTGTTCTTTCATTTTATGTGGCTCACAGTTAAGAGACTGTCCTGTGTCTCAGATGAGGTGAGGAGTTTGGACTTTGGAATAGTGCTGGGACTGACAAAGATGAATGGGCCTTCAAAAAGTTGGACTGAGTGTATATTGTATCATGAAATATTCATGCATAGATGGGAGCCAGGAGCAAAATGTAGTGGTTTGAGTGTAAAATTCCCCCCCCCTCCAAGGACTTGTGAGTGTGTGTGTGTGTGTTTTCTTAATTTCCAGATGATGTAGCCTTTAGGAGGTGGAGTCTTGCTGGAGAAAGATGTGTTATTGGGGTGAGACTTGAGGTTTATTAGTTGAGCCCTACTGAGTGTTCACAGTTTTGCTTCTTCCCTGCTGTTACAGAGCTGTGACACTTCACTGTCCACTTTTCATATGCTTTCCCTACCATGATGAAACTTATCAAAATTGCATTCTAGAAATGAATCCATTTATTCTACAGGCTACTTTTGGTCTTATATTTTGTTCCAGCAATGAGAAGGCAACTGATACAGTAAGTTTATGATTTTGTGTTCATTCACATTCATAGCTATCACTATCCTGGGCTGCAGGTTAGACATGCTTGTTATAGGAAAATGTAGGGAAAACACTTGAAGATATAGCAGGGGGAGGGGCTGAGGAGATGACTCATTGGATAAAGTATTTGTCATGTAAGTGTGAATCCCTGAGTTCAGACCACCAGAACCATGTGAAGCTGAATGTCTAAGCCTGCATACCTAGGGTGAGAAAAGAGGCTGAGATAGGAGAAGACTGTGCCAAATGCTTATGGACTAGCTAGTCTGGAAAATGAAGCAGTGAGCAATGATGAAACACTGTTTCAAACAAATTGGAAGGTGAAGACCCACACTGAAGTTGTCCTCTGACCTTGACATGCATGCTGTGTCACACACACACTTACTCAAACATACATAAACATGAAACATACATCAAACACACATGCACAAAGATATAGGTGTAGACAAAAAGTTTCTGATAAAGGTCCTAGTAAGAAATGATAGTAGAATTGAAAAATGGAATTGCATAAAATTAAAAAGCTTTTTCTTGGGGCTGGAGAGATGGCTTAGCGGTTAAGCGCTTGCCTGTGAAGCCTAAGGACCCCGGTTCGAGGCTCTGTTCCCCAGGTCCCACGTTAGCCAGATGCACAAGGGGGTGCACGCGTCTGGAGTTCATTTGCAGAGGCTGGAAGCCCTGGTGCGCCCATTCTCTCTCTCTCCCTCCATCTGTCTTTCTCTCTGTGTCTGTTGCTCTCAAATAAAAAAAAAAAAAATTAAAAAAAAAAGCTTTTCCTTGGCAGAGGAAATAGTGAGAGACACACTACAGAAGGAGTAAAAATCATCTGATAGAAGATTAATATTAGTAAAGCTACTTTATGAAAATCACTATGAATGCTTCTAAAATAGATAAAATTAGAACTTCTATGTTAGACTGGATATTTATGTAAGACAAATGAGAAAAAAATAGTATACAAAAGATACTTCCCCACCTATGCTAATTGTGACACTATTCACAATTGCCAAGACAAGTGATTAGCCTGGGTGCCTGTTGACAAATGAGTGGATAAAGAAAATGTGGTATGCATACATGAGTTGTTTTGTAGGGGTGGGGCCTGAGGTAGGACCTCACTTTAGGCCAGGCTGACCTGGAACTGACTCTATAGCTCTAGGCTGGTCTCAATTTCACCATGATTCTCCAGTCTCCTAAGTGCTGGGATTAAAGACATGTGCCACCATGCCTGATGCAATGGTTTCATTTAGCCATATGGAAGAATGAAACTAGGCCATTTGCAGGGCAGTGCTTAGAACTGGAGGTTATCATAGTAAATGAAATAAGCAGAAATGTGAACACCTAGCTCTGGGATAGAGATAGAATGACAAGTATCACATATTTCTTCCCATATACAAAAGCTAAACAAATAAAAAGGAATGAGGGATGAATGGAAAGAGGAGAGGACAAGTGAGGATATTAGGAAGGTAAATTCAATGAAAGAATGGTGTTATGATTAGACTATGAAATGGCCTCATAGGCTCATGTGTTTGAATATTTTGTTTCCAAATTGTGGTGGTGTTTGAAAAGGTTGCAGAACCTATAGGAGATCCAGACCTTCTGGATTAAGTTCATTATGGAGGTCTTGAAACCTGGCTCCACTTCCATTCTCATTCTCCTTGATTCCTGACTATGGATACAGTATGGCAAGCTGCCTCCTGTCCTGCTGCCTTGCTTCCCCTGTTGTGATGGACTTCTTTGTCCTTCCTCTATTATACTGCTTCTACTCAGGTATTTGGTTACAGCAGTGAGAAAAGTAACTGTTACAGGGGCATTTGCGTGTATGGAAATGTTACAATGTTACCTCTCTGTGCAGTTAATGTCAGTTATAATAATAATGAACAAACCCTATTCCTTGTATTGTGCACTTAGAAGTGTTCTTTTACTTTCACCCAGTGTATTTATTTGTGTCCTAGAGGCATAACCACAGGCCTTTCTTGTTTTAAAAATATTACAGATATTCAGAGATTCAACTCTACACTAGAATCCAGCATTGCAACAGCCTGTCCTGTGACTTTTAGTCCTGGCCCTAAAGTCCAATTTACAATGCAGTATCCAGACAGGATAGGAAGGGTTTTTTTTTTTTTTGTACTCACCAGGGTAGATGCAGCTCCTGGCACAATACCTTGCACATAATGGGGATCATTAAATATGTATTGCTTGGGATGCAATTTCCTTTCGGAACTGTAATCTAAGTGGTTCAAATCTAGGGGCTCATGTGTTCTTTCCAGTTGACATTGTCCAGTTTTGTGATTCAGTCCAAGCCTAAAAGCATTTAATGTTTCTGTTTTAAATCCTTTTCAGAACAAGTCACTGTGGTGGTTTGATTCAGGTGTCCCTCAGAAACTTAGGTGTTCTGAATGCTAGTCTCTCCAGCTTATGGCAATTGGAAATTAAAGCCCTCTGGAGGCAGTGTATTGTTGGGGGTTGGCTTGTGGGTATTATAGCTAGTTTACCCATGCCAGTGTTTGGCACACTCTCCTGTTCCTGTTGTCTACCTGATTTGGCCCAGGAGTGATGTCCATGCTCTGCTCATGCCATCATTTTCCCCTGCCATCATGGAGCTTCTCCCTCAAGCCTGTAAGCCAAAATACACCTCTTTTTTCCCCACAAGCTTCTCTTGGTTGGATGATTTCTACCAGCAATGTGAACCTGGCTGCAACAGTAAAGTGGTACGAAGAATGGGGTTGCTGCTAGACACCTGACTATGTGGCTTCAGCCTTTTGTAGCTGATTTTCAAGAAGAATGTGAAAGGATTTGAAACCTTGGCCTAAGATATGCCTTGCAGTTCTGTAAGTACAGCTTGATGGACTATTCTGGTCAGAGTTACAAGACCAGAATGCAGTAAGAACTATGGACTGTGAGGTTTGGCTTATAAGGGTAAACAGGAGCTTTGTCTGGACTGGGCTAGGAGCAGTTTGTGTGAGAGGCTTGCTTTTATCATCATGCCCTGAGAAGTGGTGCAGGGTTGCATTGCATAGAAATGGGCTGGTATGAGCAAAGGGATATGGCACAGAAATGAAATCTTTGGGCTGAAACTTCTGCCCCTTCAGCTGCAATAAATATGAAAGATTACAAGCTTTGAGATTGGACCTACTGTCCTACACTGGGGCAACAGGTAGAATATAGACTCTTTTGAAGGGCCTGATTGTTCAAGGAGTGTCCTGTTCTTCAAAGTCTGCTTTATTCCCAGTCTGGATTAACAAATTGGCACCCACCTGGTATTGTGGAGTATAAGAAATGCAGGAAAGAGAGTGTTACTGAGTTTGCAATGAGGTCTTGTGTTTTGGAAATGGCCATGGGTGGTGTGAAGCAGATTTGCTGGATGCCTGCATGGAGGGTCAATGGAGACATTAGGATGAACCATGGGTTGCAGTGGAGACCAAGTGGAGATGCCAAGACCATGAGATGGTTGCTAAGGAAGGCTACCAGCCCTGGATGAAGTTTTCCAGGACTGTGAGTAGCCTAGCTGGAGGGTTGGAATTGGAACTCTAGAGACTTGTTGCTGGTGAGGATTATCAGACTTGGAGACATGTCACTGGCTAGAGTTGTTGGTCTTGGAGCTACAGAGTTTGATGTTTGCCCCAGTTGAATATTTCTTTGCTATGTCCAATGCTATCTTTGGCTGTGTGAATGTTTATACTATGCCATTATATATTTTGGGTTTTTTTTTTTTGGTATTATGGCTCTGCTAAAAGACCTTGGATTATAGGGATGTTTAAACATTATTAGGATTGATAAAAAATATGGTAATTTTAAAGTTGGACTGAATGCATTGCATTTTATATCATGTATAGTTATCAGTTTATGGGGGCCAGTGGTTGAATGTGGTGGCTTGATTTGGGTGTCCTCCATAAACTTAGGTGTTCTGAATACTAGCCTTCCCAGCTGATGGCAATTGGAAATCAAAGCCTCCTGGAGGCATTTTATTTTGGGGAGGCGGCTTATGGGTTTTATTGCCAGTTTTCCCATGCAAGTGTTTGGCATACTCCTGTTCATGTTGTCCACCTGATGTCAGCCAGGGAGTGATGTCCACCCTCTGCTCATACCATTGTTTTCTCCTGCCATCATGGAGCTTTCTCCTCAAGCCACAATAAACCTCTTTTTTCCCACAAGCTGCTCCTGGTTGGGTAATTTCTATCAGCAATGTGAACCTGACTGCAATAGTCACACATATACAGAAATCAAGTAAATTAAAGATTGAGGCCTTGTAGAGTTGTTGCTCCATAAATAATACACTTTGTTGCTTGATTTAAAGGGGGAGGAAATAAATTCATTACAGAGGAAAAGGTAGGTTTTCCCCTGCATGTGCTTGTTATAGGTATGTTGCAGTTATTTTTCATTGCTGGGACAAACAATGGATGAAGAACAGTTTATGGAAGGAAAGGGTTTATTTCAGGCTTATACAATTCAAGGAAAAAACCATCAGTGATGGAAAATGCTGGCATATTTCCATAGATCTTCAATAGCAGAAAGAGAAAAACCTACCCCAGCAAGCACCAGCAGCCAGCATAGCCAGAGCACAATCTGCTCTGAACACATTTTAGGGATGGACTTAAGATCTGTCCCCAGTGACACTTCCTCCAGCAGGCTGCTGGAGACTTAAATTGCAAGCTTAATTAAAAATCCTTGAGGCTGTAGGGGACCTATATTTACATTTAAACTACCACATTCCATCTCTGGCCCTCATAGACTCAGACCATCTCACAATGCAAGTTGTACTCAGACAAACTTTAAAATTCCTCATAATCTTTACCAACTTTAACATTGTTTAAAAGTTTCAAGTCTCATATGAGATTCAAGACTATTTCTTTAAGATGAGCCCTATAAAATGAAAACAGTTATATATTTCCAACATAAGACACAGAGTAAATATTTCATTTGTATAAAAGCATAACAAGGAGAGACTGGTTCAATGCAAATATTATCCAACAGGTAAACATCAAATATCTACAGTTCAAGTCCACCATCTATAACCAGTGATAAAAGTCTCTGGATTCCGGGCTGGAGAGATGGCTTAGCGGTTAAGCGCTTGCCTGTGAAGCCTAAGGACCCCGGTTCGAGGCTCGGTTCCCCAGGTCCCACGTTAGCCAGATGCACAAGGGGGCGCACGCATCTGGAGTTCGTTTGCAGAGGCTGGAAGCCCTGCGCGCCCATTCTCTCTCTCTCCCTCTCTCTGTCTTTCTCTCTGTGTCTGTCGCTCCCAAATAAATAAATAAAAATTACAAAAAAAAAAGTCTCTGGATTCCAATTTAGCTGTTCTAGCTTGCAGCCATTCCACAGTCCTGGTATATCCAAAACATCCTCAGGTCTATACTGCAAACCATGGTTCATCTTCATAGCTCCATAAAATGATCTCACTTGGTATCCAGTAAACTGATTTCAATCCTATTTCACAATCTGTGTCTCTGCAGCACCAGGTACTGGCTCATCAATCTTGATTAACTTTGTCCAGGGTCCATTTCCAAAACAACAAAATCATGTTGCATACCCAGTGACCCCTTTTTCAGTATTTAATATACTCCATAGTACCAGATGGGCTACCAAATTTGTTAATCCACGGGAGAATAAATCTTGGCCTTGAAGAGTAGCATACTCTTTCAGAATTCTTTTTTCAAGCCTCCTCCTTGTAAAAGAATTTGTATCTTTATTCATTTGAGCCTTTGATCAGTAGATTTTATCCTCAGGCATCATTTCCATTGTCCCAAAACAAAGCAATTGGCCCACCTTTTATGTAGTAATTAACTTAAAGTAGATTCAATACCGGAAAACCAGTCTCTGTGCCAGTAACTTTAAACTTGCTTGATTTTTTCCTGCAATAAAACATACATTTTTCATATCTTCTATTCTATACTTTCCATCAAATGCATCAGTCCATTACTTTAACTTGATCAAACTTGATGAAACTCACAAGGCCTGTGCAGAAATACAATCAGCCTTTCTGCCCAGTTCCAACAAAATTTGTTCTTTCTCCTTTAAAAGTTCATGAGCCTTGGGCTGGAGAGATGGCTTAGCAGTTAAGTGCTTGCCTGTGAAGCCTGAGGACCCTAGTTCGAGGCTCGATTCTCCAGGACCCATGTTAGCCAGATGTAAAAGGGGGCACATGAGTCTGGAGTTCGTTTGCAGTGGCTGGAGGCCCTGACGTGCCCATTCTCTCTCTCTCTCTCTGCCTCCTCTCTGTCACTCTCAAATAAATAAATAGATATGAACAAAAAATAAATTAATTAAAAAATGTTCATGAGCCAAACCTTCACATTCTCTCTGCAAATAGCATTTTAAAACTCTCACCAGAATAGTCCATCAAGCTCTTCTCACAATACTGAAAAGCTTCTCCAGTCCCAAGTAACAAATCCTTCCACATTCCTCCCACCCACAAGTTACAAAAGACCAAAACCCACATGGTCAGATTCATCCCAGCAATGGCCAGTTACCAGTTTTACTGTCTGGTTAACTTCATGTTACTGGACAAATACTTGACCAGAAGCTGCTTATGAGAGGAAAGGATTTATTTCAGGATTACAGATTCCAGGAAAAATACCATCATGATAGATGAACTTGGCTTACTTCCATAGAGCCATAAGAGAGAAATACCATCAACATACCAGCAAACATGAGCAGCCAGAGCTCCAACTGCTCTGAACACATCTTAGAGCCAGAATTAAGATGTGCTCCAGCAGGTTGCTAAAGACTGAAGTTGCATGCTTAATCAAAAATACCTCAGGCTATAGGGGACATCCATTTACATTCAAACTACCACAGGGTGCCTGTGTGTATGTCTACCACTCACATGTGCGTGTGTGTGTGTGTGTGTGTGTGTGTGTGTGTGTTTAGGGCAGAGGACAACCTCAGCTGTCAATCCTCAGGCACACTTTCCACTTCTTTTTGAAACAAGGTTTCTTATAGGTTTGGAGCTCACCAATTGAACTGTTTTGGCTAGTGATCCCCAGGGCTTTTTCCTATCTTTACATCATCAGTGCTGAGGTTATAGTATAACACCTGCCCTGTCCAGTATTTTACATTGGGTACTAGGGATAAACTCAAGTTTATATGCTTGCAAGGGAAGCACTTTACCCACTGAACTAACTCTTCAGTCTGAGTAAGAAAAGGATATTAAGAGCAGAATTGAGTTTCCTTTTTCAGTGTGTAGAGTCATTTAATCAGATGCATCTCTCATTTGTGGCATGAGGTCTGGGGATAAAAATGAAAAATCCTCCCACGATCAAATAAGAGATGTGACTGCCTTGATACGTATTACCTGATTTCCCACAGGAGACAACTTGGATTTTCCTGGTAGGCATTTGTGAGGATATTCTAACGTTTCTGGTTGGCTTAAAATACATAGTTTTTCTTGTCATTCCCTCCCTCCTGTCTTCTCTTCCTCCTTCCTCCTTCCTCTTCTCTTCTCTTCTCTTCTCTTCTCTTCTCTTCTCTTCTCTTCTCTTCTCTTCTCTTCTCTTCTCTTCTCTTCTCTTCTCTTCTCTTCTCTTCTTCCTTTTTTGAGACAAGGTCTCATCAGATAGCCAAGACAGGCCTTGAATTTGAAGCAATTCTCCTGCTTTAGTTCCCAATCAGGAAGGATAGGAGCATAAGCCACCACACCTGGATAAAAATGTTTTGCTTTGTATAATATAATTTCAGTTCAATTGTACTATTTTCTCTAAGAAAATGTGGTTATATTAAATTTTTTCTTATCTCTGTAGCCTAAATTTATAAGAATATGTCCATGACACAACATCTTATGCTTATACAAATCTCATGAGATAACTCTACTCTCTTAAAAATTAATGGCTCATGCATTTAATCCCAGCACTTCAGAGGCAGAGGTAGGAGGTTCACTGTGAGTTTGAGGCTAACCTGGGACAACAGAGAGCATTCCAGGTCAGCCTGGGCTAGAGTGAGACCCTTCCTCAAGAAATCCAAAAGAAACAACCACAAAACATTAATGGCACACCTTATTAAGGGTTTTTCTTCTCATGACATTTATCTTTCTTCCTTTCAGTATATACTAATTCTTATGAGATTCCTCCCTCCCTCCCTCCCTCCCTCCCTTCCTTCCTTTTTCTCTCTCTCTTTCTTTCTTCTTTCTTGATAGAGTCTTGCTATATAGTCCTGGATGGGTGGGACTTGTTATGTAGACCAGGATGGCCTTAAACATGCATAGATCCTCCTGTCTTTGCCTTTTGAATTCTTGGATTACAGGCTAAACCACTATATCCAGATCCAAGAGTACAGTTTTAAAGTAGGATTTTTTAAAGTAAAAATCACTACTCATATCATTTAAAAACTATAGAAAAGCAGTTACAGAAAATAATTGTTTATTTGGTGTTTTTTTTTTATTACCTTTTCAGTCTTGATGGGTGTGATAGGTTTGTTTAGGAGATTAATCTGCTCTGAGTTTAGCTTTGGTTATTGTCCTTTAAAAGTCCAAGTGAATGGACCTCCAAATTAGTGAAATTAGTTTAACAACTTATTTTGATGTATTTCACATGTTTTATGCAAATTAATTTTTATTGGTCTTTGTTAATAATGTGCCTAATAATTGATAGATAATAATTAATTAATAGATAATTATAAGCATTGCACTGCAACTTATATGGTGATATAAGCTACCCTATATTCTCCACTTTTCTTTCCTCCAAACTAATGTTTTGCTGTCTCTTGACATTTGAATGTTGTTAGAATCCAAAGAATCATTAATTATGCAAACTTTCCAGGCAACTGCATTGATATAAACAGTCATCAAACATTAATTGGCCCTCCCTGTGTTTATATCATAGTACTAGAGACAGAGAGAAAAAAGCTCTCTGAGCAATGGAAGAGCTGATATTCAGTTTGTAGACTATTAGTTTTCAAAATGTGGCCACACCACAATACTGACATTGTGTGTGTGTGTGTGTGTGTGTGTGTGTGCATAAATACATGAACAAGCTTATGCATTGTATGCCTATGGACAGCACTGGAATATGCTACAATAAGAAATAGACATTCAGGACAATTAACAAATTAATAGACTTTCCTCTTTAGAGCAGTTTTAGATATAAAGAAAAGTTATGCAAAAAGTAGAGTTCTTATCTCCATTATTATTGAAACACTTGTAACAATGGATGAAGTAGTGCTGATACATTATTATTAATGAAAACTCATAGTTTACATGAAGGTTCACTCTTGGTGTATAGTCCTATGGCTTTGATGAACACATAATACATATATCCTTAGGACAGTTTCACTGCCCTAAACAATCCTGTGTTTGCCTTATTTACTTCTCTTTTAGTCCCTAGAAACTAGTGGTCTTTTTTATTGTCAACAGAGTTTTGCCTTTTTTAGAATGCAACGTATTTAGAGTCAAATAGTAGAATAGAACCTTTTCAAAGTAGCTTCTTTCACTTAGCAAATTACATTTTAGGCTTCTTTGTACCTTTTGTGGCTTGATAGCTCTTTTTTCTTTTCTTTCTTTTTTTTTTTTTTTAACCACTGAAGACTATTCCACTGTCTGGATATACAACAGGTTGTGTAACCTCTAAGGCCATCTTTGTTGCCTCCAAGTACTGACAATTATGAATCAAGGTTATATATAAAGATTTAAAAGGCGATTCTAAAACTTGAACATGGTTCAGTATTTTCTTCTATCAATGCTAAGTAGTACAAAGGCTATGTTTAGTGTTGGAGGAAATTTCCCAACCATTTTACATTGCTGTCAATAATGGGTGAGAGTTCCTATTGCATCCAGCATTTGATGTTCTGAACATTTTGGTTCATAGGGGTCCCCTGTTGTAGGATTGTTTTGGCATTGTTGGGTCAATTTGCTAGGTGCTTGAATACATATATGTACCTCCCAGATAGGCAGGACTGGGAAGCACTGATTTACTAATGCCTTCTAGAGGCAGAAGAGGGCTACAGAGATGTCTCAGTGGTTAAAAGCACTTGCTTTCAAAGTATTATGGCCAATGTTCAAATTCTTAGTACTCAGATCAAGACAAATGCACAAAGTAGTGCATGTCTCTGGAGTTTCTTTGCAGTAGCAGGATGCCCTGTGAGCCCTTTTTATTCTCTCCCCCCATCTCTCAAATAAATAAATATTTAGAATCAGAAGATAACCTTCTTTTTATTTATTTATTTATATTTATTTATTTTATTTGAGAGAGAGAGATACAGAAATAGGTAGGGAGAGAGAGAGAGAGAGAGAAAGAGAGAGACAGAGAGAGAGAGAGAGAGAGAGAGAGAGAGAGAGGGAGAGAGAGAGAGAGAATGGGCAAGCCAGGGCCTCCAGCCACTGTAAAACAAACTCCAGATGTGTGTGCCTCTTTTGCATCTGGCTTACTTGGGTCCTGGGGAGTCGAGCCTTTGTATTCTGGCTTTGCAGGCAAGTGCCTTAACCACTAAGCCATCTCTCCAGCCCAAGAAGATACTTTTCTTCAGCATTGTTTTTTACTCAAGTGTACTCAGTTAAGTCAAATGTGATGAAAGCTCTTTCCAGCACCCTAATCAGCTCTCCTGCTCAAAGATTTTTTTTTTTTTTTTTTGGCAGCATCTTCTTTACTGTCACTCAATTTTAAAGAACTTGCCTTCTTATTATCACTGTGGAGAATTTGCAATTGGTTCTGCCCTAGAGGGAAAGTATCTTGCTGTCAGCTGTATTCCGTGTCACTTAGACAAGCCCCACACACAGCTTTAGTTCACATAGAAACACTCCAGTTTCCTAGATGTGTTTGCTTTGCTTCCTGACAGTGTCAGTACCAGCCATAATTGGGATCAATTCTCACTTCACTAACTTCCTGTTGTAGGAAGATATTTTTGCCTTTTGATGATAAAGCCAAAGATGTTATAAATGTGCAAGGACATTGTCAAGTTAAGGGGAAATTGTACAATTCATGCATGTTGCCCCACATCCATGGCCCAAGAGCTAATGGAGATTTGATGTCAAAGCCTTTCTTGATCTCAACTATTTCTTTTGTTTCTTTTCTCAGTTTTCTCTTATTAATATCAATGATAATATAAGCTGAGAAAAACAGAATAAGTGAGCTGGGAGTCTTGTTTAGGAACTATTTTATGTAATATTACACTGTTTTAGCTTCGATAATACTTTTTCAGGGTGCCTTTGGTACTGGGAATACTTTGCACTAGCCAATGCTGTGGACACTATAGAACAGTTAAGTAGGGCTAGCACAATTTAGGAATTATATTTTAAATTTTACTTATTTTTTTTTAATTTACTAGGAGAGAGAGAGACATAGAGAGAATGGGTATGCTAGAGCCTCTTGATGCTACAAACTCCAGACACATGCCCCACTTTTTGCATCTGTCTTTATGTGAGTACTGGGAAATGGAACCTGGACCATCAGGATTTGCAAGCAAGTGCCTTTTACTATTAAGAAATCTTTCCAGCCCTAGTTTTAATTAATTTAGATAGTCCCATGAGGCAAGTGGTTCAGAGAGGTAGAAAACACATGAGTAATTATTGGTTGAGTGCTCACTCTTTCCTTGGAAAAGAAGAGAGATTTTGGGCTGGAGAGATGGCTTAGTGGTTAAGCGCTTGCCTGTGAAGCCTAAGGACCCAGGTTCGAGGCTCAGTTCCCCAGGTCCCACGTTAGCCAGATGCACAAGGGGGCGCACGTGTCTGGAGTTCGTTTGCAGAGGCTGGAAGCCCTGGCGCTCCCATTCTCTCTGTCCCTCTATCTGTCTTTCTCTCTGTGTCTGTCGCTTTCAAATTAAAAAAAATTTTTTTTTTTTAAAAAAGAGAGATTTTATGGGAAATTAAATTAGTCTAAAAAATTTTTTGGGTTATTATCATCTGTCAAGGAATTTGAGATGATTATTTAAAAATGCCTTTCAGTGCTAGATGTAGTGGCTCACATCTTTGACCCTAGCTCTCAGAAGGCTGAGGGAGGAGGATTGCTGTGAGCTGAAGGATGGGCTACAAAGTGAATTCCAGATCAGCTTGGGCTAGAGTGAGGCCCTGCCTGAAGAGTTAAGTAAACATATAAAATTAAATACTTAAATTTTATTATTTTATTTTACTTTATTTATTATTATTATTTATATATTTGCAAAGAGAGAGAGAGAGAGGAAGAAGAAAAGGTGTGCTAGGGCCTCCAGCCACTGTAAATGAACTCCAGATCCATATGCTACTTTACACATCTGGCTTTAAATGGGTCCTGAGGAATCAAATTGGGGTTGTTAGGTTTTGCAGGCAAGTGCCCTAATTTCTGAACCATCTCAACAGCCCTCAGTTGAACTTTTTTTTATGTCAAGTTTAGTTCTATATGGTTCACAAGGCATTTATATACAATATCCAGAAGGTTTAAAGAACATGAAATATCAGGATTTCCATTGCTATATGATATCGCCCAGAACAAAGAATACAGCATTTTTGAGCTCTGGTTTCGTAGGTGCAAAGAGGCCATGGAGAGAGTATCCTGCTATGATATCTAGTTCCAACAGTGGACATCATCTAGACAGAGAAAGTGGATTAGTTCCGTGTTTGGAGAATTCTGATTTGCCCAACAGAGTTGCCAGGTGACTTCTGATTTTATTAGTAAGGATTATGAATAATAACCGATTCCTCTTAAAAGCTCAGGATCTTCACACTCCAAAGACTCATTTTTTTGTTGTTACAAAATTTGATGCAGTTTGATAAGTGTGGTGGGCAGTTATCTTTCATAAATTATTGAACTGGCCTCATTGTTTCCACCTTGTAGTTTCATAGTCAAAGCCACTAAGATCTCTGCAGGCAATAAACACAGAGTACTGGATTGTCATTGGATTATAAAAATTTATAATTTGAAATGTCCAGCCTCCTTTCCTTATACCTTATTGATAGTTCTCAACCACATGGCTCTGCAGACTTCAAGGGAACTTGAGAATACGGAGAACCCCATGGTGACTGGTAAATATTACATGGCATTTCTAGACTAAATCATTAGTACTTCAAAACTTCAAGTACTTTAGGATGATTTTGAAATTTTAGACTTTTCATCAAGTCATTTATGTATACTCTGGGAGGTTGAGCAAAATAATTTTATTTTCTAAGTTTTAGTTATACTTTTGAATTTAATTAAATATACCATTTCTCATTTGATTTTTTTTTAATATTTTTTTGTTCATTTATTATTTATTTATTTGAGAGTGACAGACACAGAGAGAAAGACAGATAGAGGGAGAGAGAGAGAATGGGCGTGCCAGGGCTTCCAGCCACTGCAAACGAACTCCAGATGCGTGCGCCCCTTGTGCATCTGGCTAACGTGGGACCTGGGGAACCGAGCCTCGAACCGGGGTCCTTCGGCTTCACAGGCAAGCGCTTAACTGCTAAGCCATCTCTCCAGCCCTCTCATTTGATTTTTAATATTTGATTTTACAATAATAACTCACCTTTAAGATCCCTTGAGCATAACTACTCCTAAGTAAAAGGATTATATTAATAATTTCATAATCTAGATGAACAACTTTTGGTCACATCTTTTGAGATATAAGATGAAATACAAATGGATATATTGTGCATGATTCTTTCAATACTGTATCAACTTGGGCATTATCATAGTATTTTATAAATACGAAGTGATTCTTTTCTTAATTTTAGTGTTTCTGGGGAAATCATCTTTATTTAGAACAGCTAGCTTTAAAATGACAAACATGGAGAATTCACCACATTTATTTAATTCTCTCCACTCATCAACACTTATTTTTCCTTTCAAAGGGAAATACTGACAGATTGTATCCCAAATTTCTCTAATTATAAAAATTGCCATGCTATTTGCCAAAAATGTATGCTACCTGTTCCTAGAACTGAGAGGGGTCAATTAACACAACTGTCATTTGTGAAATTGATTATTTATGTAGCCTTGAGTATAGCTAGATATGCTTATCTCTATGTTTATTTCTGGCAATTACAAAAATATTTTCAAGCAGTACATTTTATTAAAAAGTTCATCACTGTGATTTGTTTCAGAAAAGATGAGACGTATGCATGTATGTCAACTTGAAACATCTCCCATATTCACTAGAAGACTCTGGGACTATGGAAGTTGAATTTGAATCTGTTGGTGTCTTTGGCAATTTGAAATAAAGTCCAATGGTTCTAGCTTAGTTGACAGCTGCATTCTATTATCTTGGTCTTACTATCAGTTTCCTTCTCAGTTATCATTCCGTGAAAGGTGATTTGTATTTGAAAGGTCCAAGAATTCAGAAGCTCAGAAATACTATCATGCTCCAAGGGGAGCTTAAGGGGCTCCCTGCATACCTCAAACTCCAGGCTTTACTCTCTGTTGAAAGCAAGTAAAGAATCCCTCTTCTCATTATATCAGAGCCCGCTCCTAATATAAAACTAGGTAAAAGGGCATGAGATAGCCCTCAAGGATGGGAAGAGTAATGAAGTGAACCACTTATTTGGTTTCTGTAAATAGCCTGCACTATAAGCCTTACACCATAAGCCTTAATAGCCCACACTGTTAGCCTTAGTAGCTCGCACCATAAGCTGTAACAGCCTGCCTCAGACCACCAAGGTCATAGGAGGCTGATACCATACTCTGCTACCCCCACCTAAGGAATTGCACAAAGGCTGACCTCCAAGGTCATAGGAGACTGGTACCACACTCTGCTACTCCCACCCAAGGACCTGCGCAAATGCTGACCACCAAGGTCATAAACTAATTGGCTTAGAAACTATGGGGTGGCACAAACTGACTGGCTAACACCCTGTGGGGCTCCTGATATTAAATAATGATTGGTCTAATGCACAGGCTTTGTTAGAAACCCTATAAAAACTGCCCCGTTCCTGCATTCGGGGCTCTGCAGTCCTCTACCCCTGTGCGGTGTACGACTGTGGGCCCCAGCGCGCTTGGAATAAAATCCTCTTGCAGTTTGCAGCAAGACCGCTTCTCGTGAGTGATTTGGGGTGTCGCCTTATCTGGGCAGAGCCTGGGGGCCCCCTGCGGGGGTTTTTTCCTACATATTCTAACGTTTGGTCACCATTCCAGATAGGCTCCTTTGTATTTATCCAAGGCACTGATGATTTGTACTTTATTCATGCAATGGCCACTTCCCACATGTCAGCCTACTTGACCCATGAGCAGTTTAGGGCACAGGTAGTCTTTCTCTCATCCCAGAAAATTGCTTTATCTTGGCTTGTAGGACTCTCTTCCTTACTGCCTGGGTTTCTTCCTGCTTCTGTTCTCTACTTCCCAGACCCTCCTGACTTCCTGACCCTGCTTCCTTTATGTTGGACTCAGATAAAAAAGACCTAACAATGACAAAGATGAATGCAGAGGGCTGTTTTTTTAACATAATCTATGTAAATAAGTAATTGGAAGCAATAGAAGAATGGCTAAATGAATTATAAAATGTTTGTAATGGAATATACATTTTTCATGTTTTATGAAATAATAACATTGAAAATATGACATCTAAATATAGAATATAAAACATAAAAATGGGATATACAAATGTGTATGCCATGATGAAATTTTGTGAAAGATCATATATTTACATGTATATCATGTAAATTCATAGACAAAAGATAGGTATACTTAAAATATTCAAAAAGAACATATATTACTTTGTAAAGAATCAGCCAAGTATGGTATTGCATACCTACAATGTGAAGGAAGGAGGATTAAAAGTCCAAGACCAGCCTGGGCTACATGAGACCGAGAGAAGAGAGAGAGAACTAAAACTTGGAACTTGTAAAGATTTGAGATTGGAGGCAAAGGGTGGGTGACGGCGTGCGGGAGGGGCGGGGCCACGCTGCGGGCATGGGCCCTGGCTGCCAGGGATGCTGAGTAAGTTCCCGCCAAGGGGGTAAGTGGCGGGACCAAGCAGGATTGCTGCATGTAAACCGAGCTGCTAAGGGAAGACACGTGTGCATACACATTCACACAGAAGCACACACAAAAAAGATCTTCTTGAGAAGGAAAAAACGAAGTATGAAAAGCAAACACCTTACATGTCCTTGTGTTAGAGTGCACCCAGAAAATGAAAACTATACCTATGGCTGCTGCTGAAGGTTCCACAGAGAAACAGTTAGGAGATAACCCTGTGGCTACAGATTGTGAAACCAATGGGTTTTGTGAAAAAGAGTGTTGACACAAGTCACCCAAACACAGCCAAACATACTCAGGAGAGCGCAAGAGCCAGCCCACAGGAAAGTACCAACAGAGCATTTGGGATGGCAGAAAACGGGTTTTCCCTGTCATCGCCAGCAACGGATACTTCTGAAATCCCTGCAGGGGCAACCTTTGAGAACTCCTAACACTTTGGCCTCTTCGCTTCCTGGCCAAGCTGCAAAATCCTTCCTGGAGGGGCCAGTAAAGACAGGACTCCAAATGTGCTTCCGCATATACCAGCCACAGCATCTGCTGTGCCTGGGGAAGGGAGTATGGACACTGAGGACAGGAAGCCTTCAGCCACAGGGCTTGCAAGACCATGCCGAAGTCCATCCTGGGCCTGGTAATTTTGTGTCTTCTTTTCTATCCTTCTTTTATATTGTTTTAATTAAAGCAATAAAGAAAAATCCAGTGAATGTCAAAAAAAAAAAAAAAAAGATTTGAGATTGCACTGTATAGCGTGGTGGGTGGGGAGGTAGTGGCATTTGGCTAAACATCCCAGATTTTCCTTAATCACATTGTTTTTTTCATTTTTGCAAAACAACCTTCTGTTAAGATTCTAAAGTTTTTTTTTAAATATAATACATGTTTTATATTTTATTTTATTTATTTTTATTTATTTATTTATTTATTTATTTATTTATTTATTTATTTGAGAGCGACAGACACAGAGAGAAAGACAGATAGAGGGAGAGAGAGAGAATGGGCGCGCCAGGGCTTCCAGCCTCTGCAAACGAACTCCAGACGCGTGCGCCCCCTTGTGCATCTGGCTAACGTGGGACCTGGGGAACCTAGCCTCGAACCGGGGTCCTTAGGCTTCACAGGCAAGCGCTTAACCATTAAGCTATCTCTCCAGCCCAAGATTCTAAAGTTTTTAACTGATACAATATCTGTGCATACTTATGTGATACATTACAATTATTTGATACCCATCTATGGTATGCAGTGATAAAATCAAGACAATTAGCAAAAGGTTTTAAAAAATGCAAAAAAATGACACAAATTTCAAGGATAGCATACATATTATCATTCTCATGTTAGTAGAAAAATACATGTAGAAAAACTGTGAATTTGGGGCTTCAGAGGTGGACCTCCAGGATCATAAACCCCAACCCTCAGATTCTTATCCATTTTAACTAAGAATTGAGAAAATGGATTTTGAGAAGGGTAAATTATGATGTTCATTTCTGGAGAATTGGTATCCAGGGTAAGGCTAGAAAGACTCAAGCCAGAAGATATTCCCTTTTCTTGCTTGGCTGGAATGGGAGATGGGAGAACAGAGAGATAGGGCAATCTCCAGGGGAGAAGCACATGATGAAAAGGGTACACACATGTGGAAGGCAAAACATGAAAGCCCAGGTCAAAAGGTTCTGAAGCCCCTCTCCCCAATATGCGTGGGAAGTAGAGTGAAAGTACATCCACGGGAAAGCTGGAAAGGCTTAACCCAGAAGGGAACTCCCCTTCTTATCCAGCTGGAAACTGAGAGGAGAGATAGAGAGGATCTTCATGACAGAGAAATTTTAGGGAGTAAAATGTCTATGAAAAGGGCACATAAACACATACACGTGGGAGGCTAAATGTGAGAGTTTGGGCCAAAAGATTCAGAAGAAACACCTGCACACACATGTGAGAAGCGAAGCATGTAAAAGTGCCAGCCCTTCACCTTCACACAGAAGAAAGATAAGAGATTAGACAGTAAAGGGCTCAGAGCTTAGAAGAAAATCATATGTAACAAAATAAGAAAGTGCCTGGAAATAAACAATAAAAATAAAAATAAAATAAAAAATAACAAAATACATGAGAGAAACAAATAGGAAAAATACCCATGCAAATCTGCAGCACCCTCCCCTCTCACAGCCAGGCTGGATAAGGAAAAAGGAGCTTTCACACTGATGTTCAGGTGAAAAACCACAGGATGGAATAAGACAAGATGGAAAAGAGAGGCTGTGCATATGTGGCAAGCCCTTTTATGGCTCAGACATCCAATTAGGATGGACCTTGGCATCAGACTCAGTTGTAAGGGAGAGATCTGATTGATTTGTGGACTCAGGAGGCTGACTTGGGAGGGGCCAGCCCACCTAGGTGTGTTGAGATGAGAAAGAATCAAGCAGGAAGTGCTGGTGTTGAGGAATTGCTTATAGTCATCTTGGACAAGACTGGATTGTGTGGACCATAGCATCTTCTTGTCTTCCTTGGGCCTTATCCCTAACTATTCAAAAACAAAACAAAACAAAACAAAATAAAACAAACTACCTTTCTCCTGTTTCCCCTTCATTGTGGTATTTTCTGTACATTTACTATTTTGGAATATTTTGTTCCATTTTGTTAGTGCAAATATTGGGGAAAAAGTCTTCACCCTTGTGCTCACTGTGGAGCACTGAGACTGATTAAATACATTCATCTTGTCTGATCTTCCACTTAGTTATATTATTGGCAAAACAGGAAGAAGGAAAGCAGGCTGCAGACTTTCTGCTTTCTCCCAGCTGACTATTATGCCTAATGCATATAGTTCCCTTTGTGTAGGAAAGCTTTTATAGGCAACTATATCCAGTTAATAGACAAGAGCTCAAGTGTCACTTCCTGACTGCATGTAATGTAATCCCTTTCCTGTAAGAGTCCTTCTGGAAGCTTTCAAGGTGGTTTTCCTTTAGTCTTCCCTCTTTACATTGGGCTGGTCCTGTCAGGTGGAAGGATGTGAATTGACTAAAGCTTGTTTGTGGAGCTGCTGTTTAATGTGGAATCTTCCAGAAGAGAGGCTTCTGACAGCTCATCTGAGATGTGAAGTGCCACATGATAGCCTCCTTTGCTCCACAGACAGCATCTGGCAAGTAAGGGCACTCAACAAACACCATTTTCATATTGTCTCAAATTATATTTATGATCTTTCTTGGTCAGAACTCAGAACTCAGTTGATTTATTTATTTTTATTAAGAACATACTTTGTATGGATATATCATGTGTCCAGAACACACTTTGGTGATCTGCTAAAATAAAACCTTTAGTGTTCCATGCATTTTTGGCTTTATTATATTGGCTCTCCAAATAGTTGCTACCAGCAACAGTAAGAAAGTGTGTGTGTGTGTGTGTGTGTGAGAGAGAGAGAGAGAGAGAGTGGGGGAGGGAGGTAGAGGTTGGGGGTAGGGGTAAACAAATTGGACTTTTCAAAAAGCTGCAGGATCAATCTAAAATTTATAGGAAACTCATTAAGGCATATTTTTCCCCCCAAGTACTCTTTTTCCTCTAGTATCCCATTCTCCTATATTCTCCAAATCTTTCTTGTCCTGGATTAATGAATGTAGGATTACAAAAGGACTGAGAGAAATGCCTATTTGTTTTAATTGAAACCTTTCCAGGGTCATGGACTATTGCTAATAGTTTGGCACTTTCCACATATTTGCAGATCTGTTCTGCTTCTGGGATGAGTAAACCACAGGCAAGTTCCTATAATGACTGTGGGACACTTCACCATAAGCAGATAAAAAGCAAAGCAAAGTGATCGACTATATGAAAGTGGCTGATTCTAGTATATTTTATAGTTGAGAGAGTTGGAATTCTCTAGGGCAGGAAACACTAATCATGTTTATTAAGATCTGAATGAAGTTTGGTTACATTTTGCTTTTATATCTTAGTGACCCAGCCAGCTGAAGTGTCTGACCTTGGAAGTGCATGTTAGTCATGGGCTCTTATATTATCTTTCTTTATTGTACTTGGTTGCTACATTTAAGAAAATCTGGATTAGTGAATTATTTCTCCTGAAGATAACTGGAAGTAATGGAAGCTATTAAAAACTATTTTGAGGGCTAGAGAGATGGCTCTGTGCATAAAGCTCTTGTCATCTGTTGTGATTTGAATGTAAAATGTGTTTGAATACTTGGTCCCCAACTAGTGGCACTGTTTGAGAAGCTTGTGAAAATTTTCGGAAGTAGAGTTTTGCTGGAGGAAGTGGGTCATTGGGGATGGGTTTGGTAGCTGTTTCTATTTCCTGTTCTTTCTCTTTATTCTGCCTGCTGATATGATGATGTAACTGGCCAGGTTTCTGTCATGGTCATGCCTTCTCTTCCATAGGGCTGCCCCTTGAGACTGTAAGCCAAACTAACCCCTTTCCTTCCACAGGTTATCTATGATCAAGTATTTGTTCACAGCAATGAGAAAGAAACTCATACACCATGCAAGCTTGAGTAGTTGAATTTAGATCCCTGGAACCTGTACAAAGCCTAACACTGTAGCCAGAGTCTGTAAACTCAGCATGTCTTCGGTGAAATGAGATCCAGACACAGAAGAATCTCCTGGAAGCTCACAGAGAAGCTAGCCTGGTGCATGCAGCTGTGCACAACAACAGACCTTGTCTCCAACAAAGTGGAAGGCAAGGCAACACCCAAACTTGTCCTTTGAGCTCCATGTTCCTGCTGTAGTATGCAGGGGCCTGCACTCACATACATAAATACATGCATGCAGCTAAATACCAATGCTTTTCAGTTATTAAACAAATAAATGAGAAAAAAATAATCATTTTTAAAATGCTGAGATCAGCTTGGCTGTTTATGAGACCAATATGGCAATGTCTATGGCAAAGAGAAAGGTATTTTTGAATATTTGTTGCAGCTAGATGGCCCAAGTGTTTGCTGAGTCTCATGCTGAACTTACAGTTTTTAATTCTATATGCCCAACTCTCCTTGCCCTCAAGTTTGGTGGCAGGGCCCACTGTGTAGCATTTGGAGTGCTTTTCTTTCCTTTTATCTTACCTGCCTAATACAGAGTCCTGTAGCCTTCTGCCCTAGATTGGGGCAGGACCACAGGACCACTGGGAAGTGATAGCCAGAAGTCCAGCAGAGTTTTCTTCTTGTTGTTTTTAATACATACACATGCACAAGTGCATGTGCACACATACACACACATGCACACACACATACTCCTACACATACCTTTACATATGGGGCAAAGCCTCTTGGGGTATAATTTATGTTAAATGTTTCTTCTGGATTGAAGCACTCCCTTCAGGAGGCAAGTTGGTATGGAGACTCATGAGGTTCATGAAACTTAAAAGTATCAAGGTTCAGGAAGTTCACAAAATTTGAAAATATTTACCTTAAGTTTCTAGAAACAAAAATTACTCTGGGGAAGAAAACTCTTTTAAAAAAATTTAATTTATTAGTTTTCTTTTCAGTAAGTACAGGCAGTTTGGTACCATTGTTTAGGGTCATCTGTGATCTACCCCCTCCCATTGGACCCTCCTTGTTGATGAAAATGGGTCGTGCATTGTGGAGTTAGCCCACAGTTATTGGTATGATAAATGTCTCTGCAAATCATGACCCAACATGTGACTCTGACATTCTTTCCGCCCCTTCTTCCGCAAAATTTCCCTGAGCCATGTTGGGTTCATTTTTGGTCTGCTTCAGTGCTGAGGTGTTGGGGGCCTCTGAGGCTCTGGCTCTCTGATTTGGTAGGAGTTGATTTTTCTCTGTGTTGATCTCCTTCCCCTTTGTGCTGGTATCCGGTTCACAGGAAAACATCACCCTTGCTTATTTCGCCAGTTGTCCTTAGTTTCAGTTGGGCCCCTTTTGAGGTATGTTGGGGCAGCTCTCTTCTTAGGATCTGCATCTATCTGGAAAAGAGAAGCAGATTCTACAACAGAGAGTAAGTTAGCACCCGGAAAATCGAGATAACACTTACTTTTTTGATAGACAGTATGATAGGTGTAGGCCCTCTTATACCCTGTGATTGATGGTAGCTTGATATTGTAGAGTGGGCTTGTGTTTGGGTATGGTTCTGACTTGTTTCCCAGCTCCAGCTATGGGTCTAGTACCACTGAGTGGATCAGTTAGCCAAATCAAGAGCAATTGGTTCCTCACCATGGCTGTGTACCACTATTGCACTTGTGTGGGCATCACATCTGGTTATTTGTTGCTAATTAGGTTACACAATGCATTGCTTGGACAGATCTTGGTCGTTTCCCCCAGTCGCCTATGTAGCACCTTCTGGCACTAGACACGCTGACTGTCTGGGGACTGACTCTCTCCTGGCTTCCAGCCATGTCATTCCATTTTACGTGTCAGCTGCATATGGAGTCTTCAGCAATAGGGTCTTACCACTGGCCTTTGGTGGGTCATCAAGTACTCTGACAGAAGTCTGTCATTGTTTTGGGAAACCTTGTAGGTTTCTCTGATCAAGGTAGGATCAAGACTGACCTAAATCTCCTACATCTTCCCTCTCCCCCTCTCCCCGCTATCTCTCTCCTCTCTAACTCTTGTATAGTAGTTATGTTTCTCCTCAGTTTCTTAGTGGACACTGACCTGTAACCCCCACTTCCAGCTTGGGAAGAAAACTCTTTATGTAGTGCAACAGCGTGCATATTATGCATGAGAACCCATGGATACAGTTTGGTGAGTCACCACTCATTTTGAGATGGGACTTTTGTTCAGTGATGCAAGATCCAAAACACCCAGGCTCCTCTAAGTTACCCCAGTAAATTCATTGGTTCCTGTGGTGGTTTGATTCAGGTGTCCCCCATAAACTTAGGTGACCTGAATGCTAGGTTCCCAGCTGATGGAGATTTGGGAATTAATGCCTCCCGGCGGGAGTGTATTTTTTGGGGGGGGGGTGTGGGCTTATGAGTATTATAGCCAGTTTTCTCAAGCCAGTGTTTGGCACACTCTACTGTTGCTATTGTACACCTTATGTTAGCCTGGGGGTGATGTCCACCCTCTGCTCATGCCATCATTTTCCTCTGCCATCGTGGAGCTTTCCCTCAAGCCTATAAGCCCAAATAACCCTCTTTTCCCCACAAGCTGATCTTGGTCAGGTGATTTCTACCAGCAATGTGAACCTTACTGCAACAGTAAAATGGTACCAGCAGTGGGATTGCTGCTAGACACCTGACTGTGTGGCTTTGGCCTTTTGGAGCTGATTTTGAAGAGGACTGTGGAAGGTTTTGAAACTTTGGCCTAAGAGATACCTTGCAGTGCTGTAAATACAGCTTGATGGACTATTTTGGTCAGAGTTGAAAGGCTTGAATGTAGTAAGAACTATGGATTGTGAGGTTTGGCTTGTGAGGGTGAGAAAGAGCTTTGCTTGGACTGGGCTAGCAGTTTGTGTGAAAAGCTTGTTCTTATGCCCATGTCCTGAGAAGTTGTGCAGGGTTGCTTTGTGTAGAAATGAACTGGTATGGGCAGAGGTATATGGCACAGAAGAAAAGAAAAATCTTTGGGCGAGTTGCTGCCCATTCAGCTGCAATTGAGTGATTACAACCTTTGGGAATGAGCCAGCTGACCTGTGTTTGGGCAACAGGAAGAATGTAGACTCTTTGGAAGGGACCTGTATGCTCAAGGAGTATCCTGTTCTTCAAAGTCTGTTTTATTCTCCCCTGGATTAACAAATTGGCACCCTACCTGGTATTATGGAGTATATGAAACACAGGAAAGAGAGGGTAACTAAGTTTGCAACATGGTCTTGTGTTTTGGAAATGGCCATGGGCAGTGTGAAGCAGGATTGCCTGCATGGAGACCCGATGGAGCCATGAGGATGAACCGTGGATTGCAGTGGAGACCCAGTGGAGATGCTGGGACCACGAGATGGCTGCTAAGGAAAGCTGTCAGCCCTGATGAAGTTTTCTAGGGTTGTAAGTAGTCTAGCTGGAGGGGCAGAATTGGAACTGTAGAGACTTGTTGCTGCTTTGAATTATTGGACTTGGAGATATGTCAATGGCTAGAGTTGTTGGGCTTGTAGCTACAGAGTTTGATGTTTGCCCTGGTTGTTTTAAATCTTATATTGGCTGAGTATTTCTTTGCTATGCCCAATGCCATCGATTGCAGAGAAAATATTTATTCTGTGCCATTATGGTTTTTTTGGGGACTTCTTGGTATTATGGCTCAGTTAAAAGATCTTGGACTATGGGAATGTTTGAACATCATTAGGATTAATAAAAACTGGGGACTTTTAAAGTTGGATGGATGCATTGTATTTTATATCATGTATGGTTACCAGTTTATGGGGCCAGAAGCAGAATGTGGTGGTTTGATTTAGGTGTCTCCCATAAACTTAGGTGTCCTGTATGCTAAGTTCCCAGCTGATGGAGATTTGGGAATTAACTCCTGGAGGGAGTGTATTTTGGGGGGCAGACTTATGGGTATTATAGCCAGTTTCCTCAAGCCAGTATTTGGCACACTCTTCTGTTGTTCTTGTCCACCTTATGTTGGCCAGGGGCTGATGTCCACCTGCTCATGCTGTCATTTTCCCCTGCCATCGTGGAGCATCCCCTCATGCCTGTAACCCCAAATAAACCTCTTTTTTCCCACAAGCTGCTCTTGGTCAGGTGATTTCTACCATCAATGTGAGCCTGACTGCAACAGTTACCATGCTGGAATTGAATGCAATAATTTCTTTGTAGAGCCTGGGAATAAGAAGGGCTAACTATCTGTACTTACTGTTAGCAATAAGTATAATCATGGAAAGCACAGAATCTGATTTTCTACATGTCCTACTAGTCCTTTCTTAGGCACTCTATACATTGTTTATAGCTTCATTGCTTTTATCTTTTCTTCTGTCTGAATTCATACTTTTAAACAGGAGGGTGTTTTCTTTACCTGCCATTAAGTTTCCACTTGAGTTTCAAAGGTTTTATGACTGATTTTTTAAAAAAATATATTTTATTTATTTATTTGAGAGAAAGAAAGAAGCAGAGAGAAAGAGAGAGAATGGGCACAGAGGGCCTCCAGCCACTGCAAATGAACTGCAGATGCATCCTTGTGCATCTGGCTTATTTGGGTCCTGGAGAGTTTAACAGGGATACCTTGGCTTTTTAGGCAAGTGCTTTAACCACTAAGCCATCTCTCCATCCCTCTATGACTAATTTAAACATGGACATGAGTAAATCTATGCAGCTGTGTCAGATTCACATGCTAGCTGAGAATGAAATGTAGAGTGAGGAGCTCCATAGGGACTTCAAAATGCTTTCATTGTGTTCTTCCTTCCCATGCACTGGCTCATGCTCTATGCTGCTGAGTCAAAGAAGACCATGTCACGAGCTGTGAGGTTTGTGTGAATTGCTACCCATTGTTTAGTTATATGTACATTATATGGCTCTCATAGACTTGCCAAAATGCTTCATTGATTAATTATTCTTCCTTTAAAAAGAGACCAAAGGATCTACATAGAGGATGTCTTTTGGTGTATCCAGATAAGTTGTGTACTATCTATGTAAACAGAAAAAATTATAGATATTAATATGTTATAGTCCCTTTTTATTCTGGATGCAGGCAGAAATTTGTAAAAATATAGTCTATTATTTTTGATAAAAAGTTGAATGAAAATTTTTGCACTATTGTGGTTCACAAGCCACTCATATTAAGATTCTGGGTTAAGACGTTTTGGTGACAATTAATCCAATTTTATCATTTTTGACAGTGCTGGCTCTTTCAGTGTATTTGCCTGCCAAATGCCAACTCTTTTCATCTTCTCAAGTCTATCTGATTATGGCAACCTTGGGAAACCATAGGCTTTCCTGAACACTTAATTGTTTCCTTTTCTGTGCTAGCCCTTTTTGTTTTCTTTGTTCAATAGAGCAGTATTCAGCCAAATCTTTTTGAAGTTATTTCAGAATCAGTGGCCTAGAAGGGAATTTTGAATTTTCTTGGTAACAGTAATTTTTTTTTCTTGTGGGAGACATTTTTATTTGGGGAAATCAATTTTTCTTACAGTCTCTGGCTCCTGATTGAGGTTTGGGCAAGAAAATCCGAAGTGCTGTTCTTATAAACCAATTGGTTACAGTAAATTTTAATTTTAGTGCAGATAAGCAAACTCTCACCCCCCCTCGTGTGTGTGTGTGTGTGTGTGTGTGTGTGTGAAGGACAGCTGGTGCCTAGATGATGCCTAGCTTAACATTATTTCCACTATTTCCCAGTAACTTATTCTTAGCCACCACTGGAAATCTCAAAAGCAACTTCTAGTGGTTCTTGGTGTATTTCTCTTTTGCCCTTGAAGTGAGGGATCCATGTTGCACTGGAAACCTAAGGAGTATGACAAGAAGTCTCATTTATAGATGGGAGGTATGAAGCATCTCATGTTCAACATTTAATGAACAAAAAACTTCCATACCATCAGTAACAAAGAGTGATTTACTTTATGAAATCTCCCATCTTATAAAGATCAGATAGCAACTAGAAAATTAGTCATGTGTTTGTTATTTATGAGTTACCTTAGGTCTAATGAGATGAATATTAGTGTTGGAGGCAAAACTAGCTGGTTTTCTACCTCAGATTACAGGAGAGTATTTTAACATCAGAATTCTCAACTGTGAGGAAATGTGATTCTATGCACCAGGGAGCAAACAGCATAAGCATCATTTAGGCTTATGGTTTATGTATAAACTTTCTAAGATCTTTCATTATGCAGGTTTGACTTGTATTTATCTGTTTGACATCATCTATAAGATGATTTATTGATGAAAAGCTCAGATAAAGCTGGTCATTGGTATTTATTTCTCTGGCTAAGGTTCTAGAGACAGAATTTTAACCTTTCTGAAACACAAACAGAAACTAAGTCATTGACATACATTTATCTAGGATATGTAGCAGTGGGCTTTAAGTCTTTCAAAAAATTATCAGTGTCACTAATATGGTACATCTTCAAGATGTAGTGTTTTTCTAAGTCTAGGAATGGTGGACCATCCCTGTAATTCCAACATATGAAAAATGGAGATAGGAGTTCTAGGCCAACTACATGAGACATGTTCTAAAAAACAAAAAAAAATCAAGATACATTGTTTTTCCCTATTATTTCTTTCTTTTTTTTTTTTTAGATATTTTTATTCATTTATTTATTTAAGAGGACGAGGGAGAGAGGAAGTAAGCACTGTGTCCTTCCTTGAGACCATGTCTCTCCCCTACCCTGAAGCTGCCATTTTCTTTTTTTTTTTTTTAATTTTTTCCTTTTATTTCTTTTTAAGACTGTTTTTAAAAATATTTTTACTTATTTAATTGTAAGCAGAGAGAGAGATAGAGAGAAGAGAGATAGACAGGTAGAATTGTCACACCAGGGCTTCTAGCTGCTGCAAATGAACTCCAGATACTCTTTCCCTTTGTGAATCTAGCTTTATGTGGGTAATGAGGAATCAAACCTGGGTCATCAGGCTTTGCAGGAAAGTGCCTTAACTGCTGAGCCATCACTCCAGCCCTGTGTTTTCATTTTACTTGGATACATATAATATTTTCTAAGTTTGCATCATTTCCCTTTCAGTAGATTTAAGGCTCTGGCTTGATTAGTCATTGACATTCTGTTACCTTTATAAACTTGGGAACACATTTGTCAAGTATTCAGGACTCAGTCTGTTTTCTCTGTCCATAGACACATTTTTCCATTATTACTGGATGAATTTTATAACTTGGAACAAATTAAGTCCATAGGTTTTATTTTATACATAGTAAAGGAATGACATTTAGAAACATGCTTATAGCCTCCACAAGGTTCTTATCCATGGCTTACGTTGAAATGGATAATGAGTACTTGATTTAAGTAAACTCTTAAATATTTTTATTTATTTATTTTCAAACAGAAAGAAGATGAGAGAGAGAGAGAGAGAGAGAGAGAGAGAGAGAGAGAGAGAGAGAGACAGAGGGAGAGAATGGGCCTCTAGCCACTGCAAACAAACAAACTCCAGAAACCATCTCTCCATCCCCTAAGTAAATTCTTTGAAAGAGACTGATAACCTGTCACAGGGGAGAAGAAATATACTGATTAGTAAGTGTATAAAATTTGAAAGATTAAGTTGGCTTTTCAATTTCCATGTCATCTCTAAATAAATATGCATTTATCCATAAGCTCTGAAACATTCATTAGGATCATTTTATTCCGGTGAAAAGGATGAAGTCAATTCTCTTTAGTGAGTTTGAAAGTCTATTGTGAGTCAGAAGTTTTTCCCAAGGTATTTTCCAGGGTCTACAGAGATGTATACAGGCTCAATATAGGCACTTGGACTCTTTATAACCAAGCTCATTTTAAAATCTGCATTCCATTGTGCCACAGGCAGGTAACATTAGTATCTTACCATTTATTTAGTATTTACATTGTGCCACAGGCAGGTAATTTTAGTAAGTTACAGATATTAGAATCCACAATTGCTCAAACACAAAGATTTGCTCAGTGTTGCAGTTCACAGTCTCATCAACAGAGTTGAAAATACAGCTTCTGAACTGAGGAATGATTCCAACACCATCTAGCATAACCAATGAGACCATCAAAGGTAGTGCTGACACCTCCACCATCAGGGAACTGCCTATCAAGTCAGGATGCCCCAGGACAGCATTTGGTCAAGCACTGTATCATCTCTCTATAAAAGAAACATTATTTATTCATTTAGTCTGTGTGTGTGTGTGTGTGTATGTGTGCACACATGTCAGGGCTTCTTGCCATGGCAAAAAGAATGTGAGACACTTGCAGCACTTTTTGGGTTCAACTTTATGTGGGTTGCTGGGGAATTGTACCTGGCCTGGAAGCCTTTTGTAAGCAAACATGTTTTACTTCTATGGCATCTTCTAGCTCAAAGACTATACCCTTTCTACAATCTTCTGATACATATCTCACATGCAGGCTTAGTTTTCATGTGTGGATTCTTCAATTTAGGCTGGTCTCCTGGTGGCATCTGTACTCCTTCTGCCCCTGTGCTTTCATGTTCCCACTGAAGAACCTCCTTGTGAATTGGTTGAATTACTGGCAGCCTTTCTTTAATATGTAGCCCAAAGTAGATGTCAAGAGTCCATCCTTAGTTGCTTCTGGTTTTGAGAACTTTCCTATTCCAGAAACAGCTATTAGATACACCATACCATACATTTTTGTTGTTGTTGTGGATTTTTCGAGATAGGGTCTCACTGTAGTCCAGGCTGACCTAGAACTCACTATGATGTCTCAGGGTGGCCTCTAACTCACGGTGACCCTTCTACCTCTGCCTCCCCCTGTGCTGGGCCTAAAGGTGTGCACCACCATGCCTGGCCAAACCATACTTCTTAATACCATATAATTGCCATGCAAATAGTTATTAGATATCAGTTATATTTGTGGAATAATACCAAGAAGTCAATGCCAATTCAAGCAAATGCAATAACATAGCATACTTTTTTTTTAGACTTTTATTGACATCTTCCATAAATATAAACAATATACTATGATCATAATCTCATTCTACAACCTTTCTCTTCCACTCCCACCCAAATATACCTCCACCGAATCTTTTTTTTTAAAATATATATATTACACTCTTATATCCCCTAGTTCCAGCTCCCATTACCCTGGAGGTCCTACTCAGTGGGGTTATGTTTTATTTTTATTTACTTATTTATTTGACAGAGAGAGAGAGAGAGAGAGAGAGAGAGAGAGAGAGAGAGAGAGAAAGTGTGCACATGCCAGGGCCTCCAGCCACTGCAAATGAACTCCAGATGCATGCGCCGCCTTGTGCATCTGACTAACGTGGGTCATGAGGAATCAAACCTGGGTCCTTTGGATTTGCAGGCAAATACCTTAACCACCAAGCCATCCCTCTGGCCCTTTTTTATATTTTACTTTATTTTTATTTATTTATTTACTCTCAGTGGGGTTATGGTATTCAGTGTGGGGTCATGAAGGTCTTAGCCAGTCCTTATGGGGTCACGGGGGTTGGGGAGACTATGCCTCAAGGTATTCCTACCTGCTCTGTGGCTCTTGTGCTCTTTCCGCCCCCTCTTCCACAGTGTTCCCTGAGCCAGGGAAGGCTTGTTGGCAGCCTGATTTAGTGTTGAGTGCTTTTGGATTTCTGCTTTGATAGGTTTAGATTGATTACTGTGTTTGTCACCATCATCCTGGAGCTGTTGTCAAGCTAGCAAGTAAGGACAGTATTCAGGCCACTGTTTCCTCTGCAGTTTCTTCTGGACCCCCTGGAAGATGTGGTAGAGTTGGCAAGTCTTGTGTTGGGCATTCAGCTATCTTCTTGTCTTATCAATGGATCTTGGTTCTCCTCCATTTTCTCTATCATATGTAAAATAAAAAAAAAAAAAAAGATCTGCAACCAAGGATGAGAGCAGTTTGGGTTGAAGGGTTTATGCCAAGTTACTTGAGAGAATTTTAGTGTGCATGCCCATTCTTCTTCACATAGCATTAAGGCTTCTTTCTGAAGTATGCCAGTTCATATTTCTTAATACCATGTAAATGCTAAGCAAATAATTATTAACTATATTTTGAGAATAATTATAATAAAAAGGTACATATGCAAGTAGACACATATTTTGAATATTTTATGTCTGAAGTTGGTTGAGCCCATGTATATAGAACCTGTGAACAAGAAGGGCTGATTGTATATACTTATTTTTAGTGATAAGTGTAATCACTGAAAGTATGGGGTCTGATTTTCCTTGTTTTATCCTACAAGTCCTTTCTTGTGCAGTCTACAGATTCTTTTTCCTTATCTATTTTTCTTGGTGGGGCTGGGGGGATTGAATCCAGGGCTTTCTTCATGCTAGGCAAACATTCTGCTATTAAGCTATATACCCAGCCCTCTCAGGAATTCTGGATAACAAATGTTAAAGCAATGCTGTTATCTACCTTGCAGACAGATTATGGTACTAATCAATGTCTATAAAAAAAACTGTCCATTTAGTGAATTATACACAGTTGCAAAATGTTTCCCAGTTTTTTTTTTTTCCCCAGAGGAACTGAACAAAGGCACTTAATTTAATAATGAAACCACTTCAATTTACAGTGAGCTGTGCACTACCTCAAGCCACTGGATTATTACAGTAAATGCATATTCAGATGCAGGGTCCTTCTCTTTCAGATTCAAAAGAATGCCTCTCTAATCTGATACAATCTTTTGACTCCCATCTCTGCAGCTGTCTTTCCTGATTTCTTTTTTTTTTTTCCTATTTCAATACTGTTCTATTTTTTTTTAATTTTTTTTTGGCTTTTTATTTATTTATTTATTTGAGAGCAACAGACAGAGAAGGAGGCAGAGAGAGAGAGAGAGAGAGACAGATAGACAATGGGCACGCCAGGGCTACCAGCCACTGCAAACGAACTTCAGACGCGTGCGCCCCCTTGTGCATCTGGCTAACATGGGACCTGGGGAACTGAGCCTCGAACCGGGGTCCTTAGGCTTCACAGGCAAGCGCTTAACCGCTAAGCCATCTCTCCAGCCCATGTTCTATTTTTTTTAATTTTTAAATTTTTATTAACATTTTCCATGATTATAAAAAAATTATCCCATGGTAATTCCCTCCCTCCCCCCTGATTTCCTAGTTTTTGTTGATATCATCTAGAAGACTATCCAGCAAATAAATATATTTCAAGTTTTCAAACAAATACTTCTTCCAAATATGTACCCAGTAATAGTTTCATGGAAACAAATCCTGTACCTCATCAGAATGGCTGAAGGCCAAGCTAGCCATGACCCATAAAAGAAGCAAGTGATTTGTCTCCTCTTGGATTTTCTTTGCTTTATGTCTGATTCACCAGGTGTACTTTCTCCTTCATTTTCTTAAGAACTGTTTTATTTATTTTTATTTTTAAATGAAGCACCATGTGTGTTCTGTAGGATGTTTGTTCTTAAGGTGTTCTAGACACAAAGGGTTTGTGGTCAAATACTTTTGAGAAGGGCTATAATTCTTGTGTCGGTGACCACAGTACTCATTACTATATGGACAGCTTATGGAAGTCCTGCCAGGAAGAAGAAACTGAAATAATTTTATGTGAAAGTCTTCAGAGGGTCCTTCCTTTTTAGACTTGGAACCACTATGATTTCTGATTACTTTGGAAGATCTCAAATTATTATGAAATTGAACACTATGGAAATTTGGGGCAAACTGAAGTTTTAAGTATGGAACTTAAACTGTAGTTACCATTTAAAATTTTTAGTATTGATCTTCCACTTAATGTGATTGGTTTCTTCCCCATATTTTAATTGTAAATTTATGTGATCTTATACTGCTTTTCCTCTCTTTGTGTACTTGGCTTATGTATATAGACAGCCTTCTTAAAAAATCTCCTTAATGATCATTTAAAAAGCTGGAAGCAAAGATAGATTAGCGGTTAAAGCACTTGCCTGCAAAGCCAAAGGGCCTCGGTTCAATTCCCCAGTATCCACGTAAGCCAAATACACAAGGTGGCACATACATCTCAAGTTCCTTTGCAGTGGCTGGAAACCCTGGCACGCCCATTCTCTCCCCTCCCCCCGTTACTCTGCCTCTTACCCCATCTCAAATAAATAAAAATAAAAATTTTTACAAAGAAGCTGGAAACAGAATTTTTCTTAGGAAGAGATCCCTCATTCCATTCTGGGGTTGTGTGGTTGGGTGCATGATCTATAAGCACTCTGCCCACTCTACTGGTGAGATCCCTCATTCCATTCTGGGGTTTGTGGTCGGTGCATGATCTATAAACACTCTGCCCACTCTACCGGTGAGCCATATCCATGGCTTGTTACATGGCCTTTTTAATCACTATAGCTAGAAGAAGCATTTTCCCCATCAACATTTGTTTTTCCTTAAAATACCATGTGTACAAATTACAAGTAATCAAATTCCTACTTTGTGATGCGCCTGCATCATTAGACTATGCAAGGCCTTCATTTTATGTATTTGATTTTTTTTTTTATTACAACACACATTCATAAACCTGCTCTCCAACACAAAGCTGGGCCCTTAACAACAGTGATCTTCGTATATCTGCCCTACTCAACTAAACACCTGTCTTCCTTCTATTTAGGCTACCATCATGTTGTATTCTGACCTTAATCTTTACTCATTTGCTCTTATTATTTTAATTTAATTTTTTTATATTTTGAGACTTTCATACCTGTATCTAATGTATTTTGAGTTTATCCATCCCCAATATATCCTCTTTTATCTTCCTCCTATTCCACTAAAACCCTTCCTCCTAGCTAATCCCCACCCTAATTTCATCTTTCCCCACCAATAGTTAGATTATGAGTGCTTGTATAAGCATGGGCAGGAGGTTATTTACTGGGAGATGGACAAATTATTACTGAAAGACACAAGTCCCCTTTCCCAGAAGCTATTACTGGCCATTAGGTACCTTGAGAGGTGTGGAGTTTTAGGACTCCTTCCCCCATCCTTCATGAAATATGGATAGGCTTAATCTTGTGCAGGAAACCACAGCAGCTGTGAGCTCATGAGTGTAGTGGCCATGTCATATCCAGAAGACTGTTCCATCGCCCTCCTCCCCTCCTCCTAGTCTTACGTTCTTTCTTCTCCTCTGTGAGGCTCTCTGGGATTTGGAGGGGGTGGCTGTGATATCCTGTTTAGAGCCTAGTACACAATAGTCATTGATTCTCAGCAACTTTTCCAGCTATGGGAACAAACATAAATATTTAGAAGGAAGTTTGACATTTTTTCCACTTAGCAAAACAACAGTAGCAGGTTCCTCTCTAGGCCTGTAGGACTGTTGATGGCTTTACTCTCATAGAGGAGGACCTCTGTTCAAACACTTAAATTTTTTTTAATTTTATTTTAAATAAGTTTGCCAAGTACTAGGTTTCCATATAGTTAATTGTTCCCCTTTAGGTTTTGCTCTTCTTCCACCGTCTTCTCTCCCTAATCTCCCTGCATGTAGCATACCACTGCTTAAGCCTGACCTACCACTATTCCAATCCTCTACTTTAGTCTTCTTTCTTTCTTTTTATTTTTTGAGGTATGGTCTCTCTCTAGCTCAGGCTGACTTGTAATTCACTATGTAGTCTCAGTCTGGCCTTGAATTCATAGGGATCCTCCAACATTTGCCTTCTGAGTGCTGGTATTAAAGGTGTATGCCACTAAGTCTGGCTACTCTCTGCTTTAATGTTACACATATTCCATTATCCTCCCACAAATGCCTCCCACCACGACCTCTTTCTAGCTTTCTTGTCTCTACAAACACCCACTAATCTAGAAATTTAAAGTTAGGATGTGCATATGGAGATAGCATGTGGTGTTTGTGCTTCTGAATCTGGGTTACATCATACAGTATGATCTTTCCCAGTTCTATCCATTTTCCTGCAAATTTCACAATTTCAGTTTTCTTTATAGCTGAATAAAACTCCATTGTGCATATGTACCACATCTGCGTTAGCTATTCATCAACTAATCAGCATGTAGGCTGATTCTGTTTTCCAGCTATATAAATAGAACAGCAATAAATATGGCTGAGCATTGATCTCTGTAGTACCGTGTAGAGTCTTTAGGGTATATGCCCAGGAGTACTACAGCTGGATTATAAATTCTATTTTTAATTTTTTATATTTTATTATTTATTTATCTATTTGAGAGAGAGAGAGAGACAGACAGAGATAGAAAGAATGAGGGAATGGGCATGCCAGGGCCCTTAGCCACTAGAAAGGAACTCCAGATGCATGTGCCATTTTGTGCATCTGGCTTACGTGGGTTCTGGGGAATCAAACTGTGGACCTTTGACTTTGCAGGCAAGTGCCTTAATTGCTAAGCCATTTTTCCAGCCCTCTATTTTTAATTTTTTGAGAAGCCTCTATACAGATTTCCATAGTAGCTGTGCCAATTTACATTATTTTTTATGTGTTTTCTGTAATTTCTTTTCTTATTGATTTCTAGTTTTATTCCATTGTGGTCAGATGGAATAAAAGAAGCTATTTCAACTTTCCTATATTTATTGAAATTCTAATCATGTTTTAATATGTGAACTATTTTTGGGCTGCTGAGAAGAATGTCTATTTTGTAGTGTTTTGGTAGAATGTTTTGTAAATGTTTGTTTTAGGTCCACTTGGATGATGTCATTTAATTTTAATGTCTCTTGTTTATTTTTTCTATCTGTTGTGTTTTGAAATCATCCACCATTATTGTGTTGGGGTTAATCTCTGACTTTAGTCACATTTGTCTCATCAAATTAGATGTACCTGTGACATATATATATGGTCTATCTATCCAACACAATCTATCTGTCAATCAATCTATCATCTATCATCTATTTAGAGAATTGTAATGTCCTCTTGATAGATCTTTCCCTTAATCAGTACGAAGTGACCTTCTTCATACTTCTTATTTGATTTTGTTTTATGTGTATTTTGTCAGTTATTAGACTATTGTTGTCTACCTATTTCCTGACTCCATTTACCTAGAATATATTTTTGAATCCTTACATCCTAAGACAGTGTTTATCTTTTATTGTAAGACTTGTTTCTTGGAGACAGCAAAAAGATAGATCCTATTTTCTTTTTTTAATTTTATTTTTTAAAGATTTATTTTTATTTATTTATTAGAGACAGAGCGAGAGCGAGAGAGAGAGGGGGGGGGAGGGAGGGGGAGGGAGGGAGAGAAGAAGAGGAGAGAAGAGGAGAGGAGAGAATGGGCATACCAGGTCCTCCAGCCACTGCAAACAAACTTCACACACATTCACCACCTTGTGCATCTGGCTTACGTGGCACCTGGAGAACAGAACCTGGGTCGCTAGGCTTCGCAGGTATGGACCTTAACTGCTAAGCCATCTCTCCAGCCCTAGATTCTATTTTCCAATCCAATCTACTATTCTGTGTCTTTAAAAAATGTATTATTCACTTATTTATTTGTGTGTGTGTATTGAGGGGGGAGAGGGAGAAGCACACCAGGATCTCTTGTCTCTTCAGAAAACACTAGATGCATGTAACACTTTACATATGTGCTCAGTTTTACATGGGTATTGGGGAATTGAACTGGGCCTGCAAGCTTTGTGAGTAAGTGCCTTTAACCACCAAGCCATTTTCCCAATCCCCATCTGTGTCTTTTGCTTAGGGAATTGAGACTATTTATTACTTTTGGGGGTTATTGTTTAGAAGTGTGTATCCTATCATTTTGTTCATTTTGTTTGGTGTTTTCTTACCTATCAACTATCCTGGAATCATTTTTTTCTATATATTTGTGGATGTATTTATCCTTCTTTTTACTATTAAGTATTCCTCTAAGTATACTCTGTAATGCTGGCTTGGTGGTCATAAATTCCTTCAGCATTCTTCAGTCATTTTAATCATGGAAAGTTTTTGGTTTTATGATTATTACTGTTTGATAATTCCTCTGTCTTATTTACAAGTTCTAATGTTCTGTTGTCCCCATAATCCATTTTTTGGTGAGGCTTTCCACTGGGCTTTTTATTTGACTTGTCTTATTTTTCATTACCAGTGTCACTTTATTTTTCCTTCACTCAATATTTCTCTTTACTAAATTTCACTGACCTCTTTATTTCATTCAAGTGATTATTTGCATTCTTTTGGAATTCTTTCATTTCCTTGCACATATTTAACATTATCTTTCTTAATTCTTTTTCTGGAACTTAATCTAATTCTTTGTAATTAGGGACCATCATTTTGGATTTGGTGAATTTTGAAGGAGACATGTTGTCTTTATTTTTCATACTATTTGTTTTATTTGCTCCGGGACTTTAATTTAAGAAGTTAGGTTGTTAGTTGAATTTTTAAAAAAATGTTACCTTTCTTCTTTCAGTGGATGTGTTTGGTATGTTTAGGAGTACTAACTTCTGGTTGGTTTGAAATGTCATTTTTGTCTGTTATACCAGTGTTCAGGGTATTAGGCTCTATCTCAAGTCCTCCCCTTTAAGTAGAATATTACCTGTAACAACCTTTACTATCTTGGGATAGATCTGCTATAAAGATAGTGATAGTCTACTGTAAAACAATTTTTAAATACTAGTCTTTTATGGGTTATGGGGACATTGACAGTTTGTGTGTATTAATATATTAGTTATTTGAGTTTGAGAGGAAAGAAAAGGCTAACGAAGGAAAAACAATGTAGAAAGAGTACTTATATTTGGATACATAGAAAAAGCAATGCAGGTAAACATGAATAAAAGGGGATCTGTGGGAACAAAAACAGTAGGAGAATGAAGGAAATTTTGCTGAAAATAGACTGAAGAGAGACGTGTTGGTATGATACCAGAATGTTAGAATAGTCACATGTACCAGAAGACTGATGCTCAGAGTTTCTGCACACCAGAACAGACTGTGTTCTATTGAAGATGAACATACATAGGGAAAGAGTAAGTAGAAAAATAAAGAAGATGAAAGGAAGAATAGATAAAAAAAATAGCAAAGAACAAACACAAAATAGAAGAATTGATAGAGTCTGGAGTAAAGTTGGGTCAGGCGGACCTGCTAAAAGGACATTGAGTGTTAAAACCGGTATAGGCATTGAGGGAGAGAGAGTTGTGTGGAGAGACAGGATTTGAAAACTGACTGACCTGATTATTGGCTCTCATCTGTATTAAGTAAGCTCCTAGAATGGTGTCTTTTCCACTGATACTTCCCCTCCTCTGGGAAGGGCAAGTACTTTCTACTTTAGGAGTCTTAGTTCTGCATTCAGGCCAATGCACAGAGTTCTTTTGTGAACTTCCCTTTCTTTGGAGCCAAGTCCATGGGGGTGGGTAGCTGGAGTGTGTTCCAGTCTTATCATTCAGTGGTACTTGGATGTGGTCACTTTCTCCTCCAGACTGTGGCAGGTCGGAAGAGTGGGGGGCTGGAATGGATGGTGTGTATTGGAAGTCTCTTATTTAACTTTCTAAACCCCCTCATCTGCTGCTTGTCTGCTGGAGGCTTTCAACTTCAGATTTATGTGTCTCATAGCACTGGGTGTTGGAGTCTCTGGGCAGTTTCCTCTGCAGCTGAGGGTCAGAGCTATGGTCAGGGCAGATCTTCATCGCTGTGTTCCTCTGTGGTTGTTGCTGTTTTGTTTGGATGTAACTTCTTTCATGGCTTTCTGAAGTTTTTCAATTTTACTCTTTGGTTATTCTTATTTTGATTTTCTCCTTCATCTGCTCATACCTAGGTTGTTTCTAGTCTGCCACTTGACCTGGAAGTTCCTTTTCTTGTTTGTGAGTTTTCTTGCATCTGTGTTTTCAAATATACTGTTTCACTTAGTGTTATATTGTCGTGGCCCAGTAACATTGTTGAATGTTATTTTAGTTCATTTGATTGCTGGATATTATTCTGTTATATGAATAAACATTATTTTATTCATCTATTTTCTTATGATTGGAAATGTTGATCATTCCTACAGTATATTATGGTAAAAATGATATTGTGAGCTCTTTTGTACTTGTCTCCAGTTGTACTTCCTCAATAATTTCTTGTAGTATCTAAGGTTAGAGTTCCTGAAGAGAAAAATATTATACTGTAAAAGGTAACAATCAGACTATTTCTCAAGGGATTATATTAAATTGCTTACCTACTAGCATCAGTGAAAAGAGCCTATGGGATCATATTGCTCAAAATTTAGTATTTTCAGACTTTGTCATTATTTTGGAGGGGGTTTCTTTGAGGTTGGGTCTCACTCTAGCCCAGTCTGACCTGGAACTCACTCTGGCCTTGAACTCATAGTAATCCTCCTATCTCTCTGCCTCCAGGGTTCTGGAATTAAAGGTGTGTGCCACTAGGACCAACCAGATTTAAAAATTTTACCAGTGGAATAATTTCACTTATATTACTGTGAATTAGATCTTTGCTTTTTATTTGTTTCCTCTCCCATGCAGTTCCTGTTCATACTGGCTGCTTATTTTTCTTCTTATTGATGCATTATTCTCCCTTCCCTCAAGGCATGATCTTTCTCTAGACTAGGATGGCCTGGAACTCACTCTGTAGCTCCAGGCTCGACTAAAACTTGTGGCCATCCTCTTACCTCAGCCTCCAGAGTGCTGGGATTAAAGGCATGTGCCACTCTGCCAGGTTTATAGTTTTTTATCAAATTTCAATTTAGTTTATTCTTTTCAATTTCCATTCAGTGACTATGTCCTGTTCTTGGGATCCATAATAGGTGGGCACAATGTGTATTTTCTAGGACTCATTTTCTAGTGCAGATAAATGATTACAACCTAAAATGTAGGAGTTCCATCCAAGGGACCTTGGGAAGTTGGGGTAAAGGCCATTTGAGAGGCTTCACAAAGGCTGTGATGTTTGAACCAAGTGTTTAAGGACAATATACCAAATGGATGAGGCAGGTGGTAATGGGGAGGGGAAATTCTGCAAGCCTGACAAATATATGATACTTTATTGAGTGAAGGTGAATGGAGCCAAAGCTCAGCTTCCTCTTTTTGTAGTCAAGGCTCATAAAGTTTAGAGATTATAAAAAAATCTTTTAAAATTGTTATAAGGTATAAGTAACAAAATTTATCATTTATCATTTTAATCACTTTTTGGTGTGGTGTTGAGGGTTAAAATTTGCATATACTAGGTAAGTGCTCTACCACTGATATATATTACCCACCTTAGCTGCTTTTTTATGAGGAAACATTCATACTATAAAATTTATTATTTTAATCACTTAGTATATATTCAGTCTCATTAAGGACATTCAAATTATTGCACAACCATAATCATTATTCAGCACCTTTTTTCATTATCTTGAAATGAAACTCTGAACTTATTATACAATAATTCATTTTTCTTTCTCTCTTAGGCCTGATGACCTATGTTGTATGTTCTTTTTCTATGAATTTGACTCCTATATGGACCTTATATAAGTGAAATGATATAATTTTTGTCCTTTTGTATCACGTTTGTTTCACTTTAACTTGCTACAGTGTCTTCAAAATTCATTTATGTTGTAGCAATATCTCAGCATTTCAGTCTTTTTTAAAGCTAAATATGATTATATCATACATATATCACATTATATGCAATTTATACTGTTAGGTCATTATGAATAATGCTGCCTTAGACACTGGTTTTCAAGCATCTTTTCAACTTTTCAGTTATTTGGTATATAACCTCAAACAAAATTGTTGAATAATGTAATTCTGTGTTCAGTTTTTTTGAGGTGTTAACCATACCATCTTTTCTAATAGCTGAAACACTACATGCCTTCTGTCAATGCACAGCCACTGTTCTATGTCCCCTCCAACACTTACAGTTATATGGTTTCTTTCCTTCTTTCTTTCTTTCTTTCTTTCTTTCTTTCTTTCTTTCTTTCTTTCTTTCTTTCTCTCTCTCTTATCTATCTATCATCTATCTTTATTTTCACCTATTTTCTTTATTTCTATTGATAAAATCCATCTTAACTGTAATCTCATTGTGGTTTTGATTTTTCAAATGATCATGATTTTGATTATAATTTGATGTGTCTAAGGGCTCTTAAACATTTTGTGGTCATAATATAATGAATATAATAAACTGTATGAATACAAATGTGTGTTCATCACATTTTGCATAATATCCATGGGCAAGGACATTCCATATATCCTTGAAAACTGTATGGGGTGTGACAGACACAGGTGTAGACCCCTATTTATGGAGCTAATGCTATGGTTAGGTAGCTCTCCCTAAGCCATTCTTTAAAAAAGAATGTCGGCATGAGTGACTTGAATTTTACTAAGAAATGTGAAAATTTCCAACTGTAAGCTGAATTATGATTTTTTTTTGACACAGTATCTTTTGCTATTTAGGATCTAGTTTATGGGGTGAAGAGAGAAGAAAGAAGGAATGCCAGTCCCTACCAATCATGAATAGGCTGTAGCTCAAGTAAACTAATTGGTCTAAACATTAGAAATGGGCAGTCAACTAGTACTTCAGGTTGATCTCATGGGGCAGGGTAGAATCTGGTGGATTTTCTTAACTGAGGCCATACCACAGTAGACAGAGCAATGGCTGTCAGTGACAATTTCCAGGGAAAGGTCAAAACAAGGTCTAAGGCTTGGAATTTCTAAATAGAGTAGGGAATGTATAACAACATGCCAGGATGGAGTAACACTAAGGAGAGCTAAAAGCAGAGATAGGAAGCCTGGGGTAAAGGGACTGCAGATTTAGTGACAAGAAGCTAATCACTGAGTCATGAATGTGATATGGAAGAGCAGGCAGGGCAGAATGTCTTTGTTCTCCAGAATGAACCAAATGGTATCAGTGAATGAGGCAAATATATTTTCTTCATCAGGAATAGAACCTTGATGTGTGAAGGCAGAATGTTTTTGTGTTCTAGAACCAACCAAATGGTATCAGTGTATGGGACTCATATGTTTTCTTCATCAGGAATAGAACCTTGACGTGGGAATGTCATGATAATTAATTGCTTGGGAGAAATAAAATCACTGAAAGAACTTGGAAACAGTTCTCATATCCTATGGCTGAGGATCTTAGGGAGAATACTAGGGAGTTAGGCTTAATGTTGAGCTGCCCACTGAGCTTATTTGAAAACAAGCTGCACTTGGCTTTCAAATAAGCCCTGTGTTTTCATGAGTCACTCTAATCTGGTACTTTCTGGGTCCTCAAAGGTCAGGACCTCCCTCCAGTGAGGCTCATATTGGTATGCAGGAGAAGAGACAAACAAAAGAGTTGTCAAGTGGCAAGAGACTTTTGAGGCTGGAAATACAAATCTAATGTCTGTTGCAACACAATCACTTGAATGAGCTAACTAACTAACATACATCAGGTCCCTGCTCTGGGTAGTCACTATATAGTGTGATTCTCACTTAAATCATCAAACAACCCTGTGAGATAGATCTGAGCAAACAGGTCCAGATGAGTTGCCTAAATTTATTAAAAAGACAGGAGCCCAGATCAACCTGAGGCTCAGAGGTGAGACACCTTTGTATATTTCCTAATGAGAAGTTTGGCTTCAATTAAGTGAGATCCACATCCTTCTCTGGACTCTTCTGGATGTGTTCTGATGGAGAAATACCTATGAATGGAGTTTGGGGAGGCTGGAATCTGGGACTGTGGTTCTCTCCTCCTCTTCCCCTTTCCTCTTCTGCCTTCTCCCTTCTCAATGTATCCTTTCTCTTCTTCTTTCTGTTTCTCCATACCCCTTCTCCTCCCCTTCCTCCTCCTGTCTAATTTTCTTAAAATGCTTTATTTATCTAGTTAGTTAGTTATTTGATAGAGAAAGACAGAAAGAGAGAGAATGGAAGCACCAGGACCTCTAGCCGCTGAAAACAAACTACAAATCATTACCTTGTGCATCTGGCTTATGTGGGTACTAGGAAATCAAACCTGGGTCCTTAGGCTTTACAGACAACACCTTAACCACTGAGCAATCTCTTTATTCTTATTTTTTAGTTTTTTTTTAAATATTTACATGTTTTATGTCAATTTCTCCTGGAAAATTTCCTTTACCACATTCAGTGGTTTCAATTATCTGGACCAGTTGTACTTCAGAGAAACTCATCCCCAGATGTTCCCAGTCTGGGGATCTCCTTTCACAAAAATGTTTTGGGTTCAAATGTGCATCTGAGTTTGAGAGCTAGTTGGCAAGCAATTATGAAGGATCCTTCTATCTTAACACTACTTATGCGGGTGTCTTGTCCACTCACATCTTAGTTTTATGGATGCTTCATTGATAAGGAACCACTGGACACATAGGCTTTAATTATATATGAACACAGAACATTACATTGGCTGGTTTCCATCTCCTATCTCAGCTTTAGATTCAATTATCTCTCTCATTTCCCATTTAATGCATGTGTGTACTCTCTCTCCTCTCTCTTCCCTCTCCTGTCTGTTTTCCATTCTCTCTGCCCCTGTCTCTCTTTTTCTCACATGGGATGCTTTTAGCCCATGTTTTACGTAGGGAACTTTATGCATTTTTATCTTTATCAATGACTTTGACAAGGTTCAGTTATTGCACCAAAGAGTGTAAGCCACATGAATAAGATATAATTCCTTTTTCTTACTAGGCACTTTTCCAAGGCTCTTGCACTTTCACATTTGTTTTTGATACTTTGACACGTGGAAATTCAACCTCTCTAGTTTTTTTTTTTTTTTTTTGCATGCCATATTTAAATTGCATGATTTTTAAACCATGTACTGATTATCCAGGAAACATGTTGAATTTTCTTAGAAGTACTTTATCAGGGGCTGAGTTATCTCTACTGGATTGACTTTTTGGAGCTGAATTCTCTTAGAGCCATTCAAATAGTTTACTCATCATTGAGCTGCTGTTTATACCCATGGGATGGTAAGCAAATGGTGGGTTTTATTTGTCTCTGTGTTTTCTATTGGCTTTAGTTGCTTGGTGATGGATTGTCTCCAACCAAATGTAATTCCTAATCATTTTTGGTGTATTTATCTGGTCATGTTTAGTTTAACCTCCTTTGAATACTTTGCTAATAGTTGGGCATTTGTAAAGTGTATTGGAACATCGTGCATAAATTTACTTTAATAATAGATGTTTCTCAGTTCTGGGCATTTCTGTTAGTTATGTCTTTTATAAGCATAGTGTGCTTTGGTATATTTATTTGACCAACAGTTGTCAGAGCGTCATGGTGGGTCTTGTAGTCAACTTCCATGGCCACTATCAGGCTGTTGCCTGCTACCATGGGTGTGGGCTCAAGGAAGAACTTCACTGTGCCTGCCCACTTTCTCATTGCAGGGCCTACATTTTCCAGGTTGTCTTGTTCTTCCCTGGCCCCACAGCTGGAGCAAAGAGTTTATGGTGATAAATTGCTATGCTGTTTCTTTCTATTAATTGCCCCAAAGTTCCAAAATGCTGGAAACAATTTTCCAGTCCTCAAATTATATGAGGAATCAGAGACAGAAGAGATTCTTGGGACCTGTAACAGAGCTCAAGCCTAAATCCAGCAAGACTGGACTTAACAATTCCTCTTGGTTAATGAAAAGAAGAAACATTCCATTTCAGATTCTGAGATTGTCCAGTCTATGAATTTTACATCACTGTTCTTCTGGCCATGTGCTTCCAGAATCATTTGAATCATGGAATCTAAGATTTACCCACCTGAAATTCCAAGTTTTGAAACATTTATCTTGCAAAACAAACAAACAGATTGCTAGACAGCTGAGTTCTGCAATCCTGGGGATGGGTCATGCTTAGTCTTCATCCACAGAAACCACACAAAAAATATAAAACAACAGCAGCAAATCAGTGAGAATGATTTATTTGGTATGATTTTGGAGTACAATTTGTTGTTGGTGGTTTTGGTTGGTGATATTCCTAGAGAAGATATAAAAATAGTAATGGCTAAAGTCAAATGTATTTTTAATACAAATCATGCCTGTATAGTATTGGTTTATTACCTTTCAACTTCATGTAGAAATGAATGCCAAATTATATGTAATCAAATGTGTTTAGCTGTAACCAATGTCATTTTAGCTTGGTGTCCATCAAGATATAAGTAGCTGTTCTTTAACTGATGTTTTCTTTCATGCAGTTTCTGTTTCACCATCTACTGAGTTTAAACTTGAGAGTTACAATTTCAGTTTAGTTGAGGTGACTGCCTGGGTAGAGCTTGTATGCAATTTTTACTATACTTTATTTTGGTGCCATATGTGTAAAGTTCCTCTTCCCAAGGAATTCAAACACACAGGAAATGCAAAGTGCATTGAAACCTGGTAGAATGAAAAACCAAGGAACATCCAGAAAAAATTTTGATATTTTTTTTCTAAAGTTTAGAGAGAATTTGTGTGATGTCTGCAAGAGAGAAAAAGGGATGGAAGGTACGGTCACCCTAAGAAAATGACATTGCAGTAGTCCCACAGAGGGTGGATTTAGGAACCTGGATTCACCTACTATGCTATAGAACTTTGTGTGACTCTAGATCAGAACCAATAGGCCTGAAGTCATAGCTTGGATAATAGATATCTTATGTAAACATTGAGGGCTAGTGATTTGGCAGATATAACACCAGAGATCTTCTTTATACTTAACTGTTTTAAAGACTCTGGGATCTTGACATGACCTTGGCTAGAGAGCATGTATATGTGCAACATAAATAGCTGAGATGGACTTTCAGCCTGAAGGTGTAGACGACCAGATATAGATTTGTATGAAAAAAATGTGGAAATGCTAAATTTATTTCTCAACTGAGCTTATTTACTAAGTAGGTGTGGATAGGTTATGGTCATCATCTTAAATTGCTATTTCACAAGTGAAATGCAGAACTATATGAATTTCTTCAGGACTTCTACTTATCATCTATAAGAAGGAAAATTTATTTTAGAAATTGATGAAAAAATAGGAATTTGGCTAAGAAAATCTATAATCCTGCCATTTGTGAATGCCTTGAAATTTCTTGATACCATAGAACTTTTGTTTAGTCTACATCCTGGCTTTGAAACTCACACAACCCAAACTTTGTTAATCCACAGGACTCAGCCAAATTCTGTGTTCTCTGAGAAGTCTTTCATCATATGTCTTGTCTCTCAAGAGTTCCACCCTGGCTTTACCCCATGTATTTGCTCTCTATTAATGTCATACCAAATTACTATAAGCATGATAACTTGAAACAAATATCTAATATAATTCTCAACCTCAGAAGACTAGGTTTTGTAGGGTTGAAAATCACTGTGACACTAAGATTATGTTACTTCAGAAAGTGTCCAGGGGGACTTTTTTTTTTTTTTTTTTTTACTTTCCAGCTTTGAGAAAGGGGGTCTTTATTCCTTGAGTTGTAGTCTTACCTACATCATCAAGGCCAACATCTGCAGAGATATCTCTACTGAGTTCCCCTGCTTCCTTCCATAAGTAAGGGTCCTGAGATTACCATGAGACCACCTGGATGGTCTATGATGCATTTACCTCAAGGTCAGCTGAAGAGAAACTTTGATTCTCCCTATAACCTTCACTTAATTTTTCCTATTCTAGAGTCTAGAGCTAAGGTCTCAAGCATCTTGGGGCCATTACTCTTCATATCACATTGTTGGTAAGTGCTTCTCACTTTGCCTATCTCCTTCTCTAGGTTCCAAAGCCTCAGAGTCTGTGGCTGCTACATTCCCCAAAATTTGTCTAGTGTTTCAGACAGAAGTGTTAATGAGAGGTGAAAGGGATGGAAGTTAGTCTGTCCTGAATGTAACTTGCTTGTAGACTTAATTTTGGAAGCATGTAAATGTATTTTTCATAGAATAAAAATAATATGAGAGAATTGTCTCATTTTTATTAAAATAAAATTTTACAAATTTTAATGAAGAACAGAAAACTAAGTTGTATAACACACATGGACACAAGGAGACCTTTCTCTCACTGGGCCCTGATACCCACAGAGGTTAGTTGCCTGAGACCTGTGGATATTTTGTAGTTGGTTCCTGACTATATTGGGAGCCCAGTAAGTTTGGGGGTTTGGATTCCAGGCACAAGGATGGGTTAAGTTGGCAGGGTCTAAGAATAGAGGATAAGAAAGTCAAGAGTCAGCAAGTAGCATTGGGAGAGAGTATCTGGCCAGCTAGAGCTGGTATGATGTACATTCTCAGCTGCAGTCTTGAAAGGAAATACACATATATGGAAGTGAATTATTTGGGAAGTGATCTTAGAAAGCTGGAATGTGTGGAGAGACTGAGGTAGTAGAATGCTGTTTTGAAGGTTCCAGAGTAGCTATATTTAAATATCACCTCTTTTAGAAAGCAGTTATAGTGTTTTTTTTAAGTCTTAAGGATGAGATCCATTGAGATGGCAATAATGTCCTTATCAGAGTTTTTTTGTTTTGTTTATTCGAGACAGGGTTTCATTCTAGCCCAGGCTTACATAGAACTCACTCTGTAGCCGCAGGCTTTCAGCAATATTGCAATCCTACCTCAGCCTCCCCAGTGCTGAGACTAAAGGTTAGAGCCACCATGCCCAGGTTCAAAAGATTTAAAATTATTTCTCAGTTAACAGAAGATATACTAAACCAAACATGGGACATTCATGCAGTGAATATTTTCATCGAAGAGAAGAAGGCCTCTATATGAAAAGACATGTAGGATGTACTATAAATAAAAACAGTAGGGTGCCAACATTTGCATTAAAAAACCAGGGAGAATATGCACAATGACTGTGTATATGTCGACTATTTCCAGATACATAAGATGTTACATTGCTGCATATAGCAGGGTTACTTACTGGGTAGTTTTGGACCAAGCACAGGAGGAAGCTTATTTTCAATGTACACTTTTTTTTTTTTTTGAGAGGGACAGAGAAAGAGAGAGAGAGAGAGAGAGAGAGGGAGGGAGGGAGGGAGGGAGGGAGGGAGGGAGGGAAGGAGAGAGGGAGAGAGAGAGAGAGAGAGAGGGAGGGAGAATGCACATGCTAGGGCCTTTCAGCTTCTGTGAATGAACTCCAGATGTGTGCATCTCCTTGTGAGGGTGTGTGGCATCACATGCTTGCACATCACTGTTGTGTCTGGCTATACATGGGATCTGGAGGATTCGGACAGAAGTTCTCATACTTCACAAGAGCCTTGACCACTAAGCCATCTCTCTAGCCTATCAATGTACCCTTATTAATATATTTTATAGCATTCAAAATTCCAATTTAAAATTGCTTTTTAAAAAACACATGTGCAAAAATGAAAAAACACAAAACAACAATAACAACAACAAAAATCAAAAGAAAACACATGTGCAAGAATTTCCAGTTTGTCCAGAACTTTTAAATCATTGTGGAATGCTCTGAACTCTGTGTGCTATATATTAATATGTGTGTATATATAAAATCATATGCAATTAAAAATATTTCATTTAAATGTGATTTCAATGGCGGATATAAAGAATAAAAGTGTTTTCCCATCTGCAAGTTGATAAATCTTTGAAGTTTTTAGTCTAGTCATAAGTAGTTGTTTATCTTGATTTTATATAGCTTTTAGAAAACATTTATTGAAACATTATATATAATTTAAAAACATGTCAAATTATTTATTGCTTACGGATATGAAAATTGTAGTAAAGGTGTAAAGGTATTCACAGACATAGCAGGCACTAATTCAATGTGATCAAAGGTAAGGGTAACAGGATAGGAATCCCAGAAGGCTGCATACTTTTTTTTTTTTTTTTATTGCACTTTTATTTTCTTTGTTGCAGGGATTCTAGTTGTGTGCCTTCAACTGTGCTGGAAAGTCCTCAGAGCTAGAACAAGGGGTGAGAGTGGATAGTGCTGTTGTCTTCCCACAGATAGCTTAAACTTTCAAACCACCAAGAATCCACTGGGAATCTTTAACAGTTATTAATAATTTAGAAATTTTCATTATAGTAGCTATCAAATTATTAGTGGTTTCCATACTTATTAGTTATGAAATAGCTAACTATAACAGTTGTCATACTATTAGATTTTTGAGAGTGATTAATAATTTATAAGTATTATTAGTTGTCAAAATGAGGATTGAGGAAGGGACCAAATTGGATTTGAGTATTTTCTAATGAAACTAGCCCAGTGGCTGACTTATTTATATGGAAAAGGAGATGACTATCTTTTAAACTTATTCTTGTCACCACCCACTTTATTTTTTTGTTTGGTTATACCTTCATCCTAATGTCTCAGTACATCCTGTAAGCAGTCAGTCATGGAATTTTGTGAAAAGCCCATCCCAGCATCTCTATTAGGTGCTTACTCAGGCTACCTTGCAGTAGTCTAAACTGTTCTGTGGCTGTGTCACCCAGTAGTGTTTTGTGGACAGTGGCCTGGATAGGTAAGTGTGGCTCCTCATTCAGATCCAGATAGAACGGGCATGCATAGGCATGATATGTACATTTACATGCTTATGAAGTGGGGCAACTTGACATTTTCATTGGCTGCTCTTAAAATAAGTTCAAAAGCTCCATCCCCCCCCCCTTTTTTTTAAGTTAGTAGAATCTTTGTATGGACCCATCATGTGTTGGCACTATAATTTCTCTCCCTCCTACCCCAATGCCACTGAGGGCCCACCTCAGTAGGATGGCTGGTATTCACCATGGAGTTGAGGGTTATGACTTGTGAGAGTAGCAGCAGTCAGCCAGCTTTGGGGAGGGCAATAACTCGGTATTCCTACCCACCCTCTGGCTCTTAATCTTCCCATCCCCTGTTCTGCAAAATTCCCTGAGTGGTGGTGGGTGTGTTTAAAGTCTACTTCAGTGTTGAGCTCTCTTCAGCTTCTCAATTTCTGCTTGGGTACTTTTGAGCACATGTTCTGTGTTGGGAACATGTGGTATCTTCAGAAATAGGGTCTTCCTTTTTTTGCCAAGTGGCAACCAAGTGAAAAATCTCCATTTTCTAATAATTATGTGTATTATGGAAAATAAGTCTTACCTCTATTTTTTTTAATTAATTTACTTATTTGAGAGGGACAGACACAGAGAGAAAGACAGATAGAGGCAGAGAGAGAGAATGGGTGCTCCAGGGCTTCCAACCTCTGCAAATGAACTCCAGACGCGTGCGCCCCCTTGTGCATCTGGCTAACGTGGGACCTGGGGAACCGAGCCTCAAACCGGGATCCTTAGGCTTCACAGGCAAGTGCTTAACTGCTAAGCCATCTCTCCAGCCCATCTCTTACCTCTATTTTTATTAGAGAGACAAGAGAGAGAGAGAGAGAGAGAGAGAGAGAGAGAGAGGGAGAGAGGGAGAGAGGGAGAGAGAGAGAATTGGCACACCAGGGCCTCCAGCCACTACAATTGAACTTCAGATGCATACACTACCTTGTGCACATATACAACCTTGTGTAAGCATCACCTTGTGCCTCTGGCTTATGTGGGATCTGGGGAGTGGAACATGGGTCTTAGGATTTTTAGGCAAGCAGCTTAACCACTAAGCTATCTCTCAATATAAGTAACATGGCTCTACTGTTGAACTCTTCATGAAAAATCCCATTAACTTTGTAACAAAGGATAAAATATAATTCTTTTGTCATAAATATAAATTTAGGGGATATGTAGGATATGTACTCAGTGCTCTTGGTTGAAGGTACTTTTTTTTTTGTTGTTGTTTTTTCGAGGCAGTATTTCACTGTAGCTCAGGCTGACCTGGAATTCACTATGTAGTCTCAGGGTAGCTTCGAACTCATGATGTTTCACCTATTTCTGCCTCTCTGGTGCTGGGATTAAAGGCATGAGCCACCACGCCTGGCTGAAGGTACTTTTGCAACAGATTATCACTTTCAGTTTCTATTTATGAAGCATTTCATGTTTGGGTGTATATTAAATGGATACTTGTTCAGAGCATTATCTCTTGTATTTTACACATTTGGGAAGATCATCTCCTCCTCCAATTTGAAATTGTATCTTTTTCACACTGCTCAGGCTGAATGATCTTGCCAGGGTGGACATCCTGTTACTTGATTTGCAGCCTACTGTTTTCATAGGGAAGCAGTGTATGGACAGTTTTGTTTCTCTTGCCTAGGACAAGCAGGCAGGCTCATCTGCTACACTCAATCATTGCTCAGTGCTGTTTGTCAGAGCCCTACCTTCCCCAGGAGCTCAAGGCCTTTGTTCCAAGGCTGCCACATAGAGACTATTTTGAAGAGAAAGAGGAGGGTTCATCATATGCATTTTGCCCTTAGCTGCCTTTGGGGAAATGGTCTTGGAATGAAGACACTGAAAACAAATGCAAAGACTGAGAATGACAGTTGGGATCTCATTAGCTTAGTGACTGTCAGAATTTATCTAGGAAAGTAGGCATGCAGCTGACTGAGAAGTGTGTGTGTGTGTGTGTGTGTGTGTGTGTGTGTGCATGTGCAAGAGTGTGCATGCATGATTCCTATGTGTATGCCTGCACATGAGCCCCTGTCTGGAGATGGGGCAGACATTCTAGGTTTTATCATATAATTACCTGCTTAAGCTTTAAAAATTTGTCAGTTGTGTTTTCACAGAGCTAATTATTTTCCTTTAAGGGTACTTCTGTAAAAATAAAAATTTCTGGCTTAGTGGTTAAGGTGCTTATGTGCAATGCCTGACAGTGTGGGTTTGATTTCCTAGTACCCACATAAAGCCAGATGCACGAAGTGGCAGATGCATCTGGAGTTTGTTTGCAGTGGCAACAGGGCCTGAAGTGCCTGTTCTTTCTCTCTCTATCTCCCTCTTCTTCCAAATAAATAAAGAAAAATATTTTTTAAAAAATCTAAATTTTCGCAATAGCTTTTCATTTTCAGTGTCAGCTGTGTGTGTGTGTATTATATAATTTGTTTCATTTATTTTTATTAGTTTTAATTATGAACATATTTTGTATAGATATATCATGTGTTAGTACCATCTTTTTCCTCCTCCCGGCCCCCATTCTGCTGGCCTTCCTCAGTAGGGTTTCTGATATTCCCCATGTCATTGTAACTTATATGTTGTGGGAGCAATAGTCAGTTATTGGGGGAGGGAATTCCTCTGGGGATGATGTCCCAACCTGTGCTCTTATAATCTTTCTGCCCCTTCTTCCACAAAATTCCCTGAGCATGGTGGGTGTGTTTTCAGTCTACTTCCGTGATGTGCTCTTAGGAGCCTCTGGATTTTTTCATTGGTATGTGTTGATTATCCTCAGTATCTGTCTCCGTCATCCTGGTGCTGTTTGTCAGACTCACCATGGCAGCAACATTCTTGCTTGTCTCCCCACTTCCTCTGTGGTTTCTCCTGGGACTTTACTGAGACGTGAGGGGAGTTTATCTCCTAGGATCTTGCTAAGTTCTGAAAAAGAAAAACAAATTCTCCAATGAAGATGAAGTCAGCATAGGTTAAATTGGATAAACATTATTAATTTAGGGAGAGTTTGATGTAGGTAGCTCCTATTTTACCCAAAGACTAGCAGAAGCTTGACATTGGAAAGCATAATCTTTATCTCCATTGGGTTAAGACCTGGTTCTCAGTTACAAATATGGGTCTCTTTCCACTGAGCAGATCTCTTAGCCAATCAGAAAGCCATTGATTACCCACCAAGGCTGTGTGCCACCATTGCACTGATGCATACATTCTGTCAAGGTGTTTGTTTCTGAGTAGCTTAGACTTCTGGTTGCTCACACCATTGTTGGCTACTTTCCCCCAGTAGCCCATGTAATGCTTTCCAGCAGTAGATGGGCTGACTGGGGACTGGCTCTCTTTTGCATTTCATCCAGGTCTCTCTGTGTTCTGTGCCAGAAGCATATGGTGTCTTCAGCAATAGGGTTTTATCTTTTACCTCAGGTGGGTAACCAAGTGCTTTGAGAGAAAGCCTGTCTTGTTTTGGGGACCTTGTAGGTCTCTCTGTTCAACAGCTCAATGTGGGTAGCACTGGCTTCTGGTACTACACTGCAAATTACAGGTCAGAGCCATTTATTGTTATTATTATTAGTTATGTACACAGTGTGTATATAGTCATGTTGGTACCATTCTTAGTCTCCTCCCTGTCCCCCCTCTGCAAGGACTCTCCTCATTGGGGAATGTGGGTCATGCATTGTGGGGTTAGCCATCAGTTATGGGGAAGAGGCAATGTCTCTGTGCATAATGCCCCAATATGTGGCTCTAACAATCTTTCCACCCCCTCTTCTGTGAATTCCCTGAGACATATTGGGTTCGTTTTAGGTCTACTTCAGTGATGAGGTCTTGGGAGTCTCTGTGTCTCTGGATATCTTGTTTGGTAGGAGTTGAGTGTTCTCTGTGTCTCTCTCCTTCACCCTTGTGCTGGTTCTCCAAGAAAGAAGCACTCTTGCTCATTTCCCCAATTATTCTATGGTTTCTGCTGGTGCCCTGGTGAGGAGCAATGGACTGATTCTCTCCTCAGAACCTGCGTCCATCTGAAAAAGAGAAGAATTCTCCAATGCCTTTAGGTGGATGGTTAGGTTTTTGATTTGGGATCTCTCTGTCTTTGTTATGAAGGCATTTAGTGCTATGAATTTTCCCCTGAGGACCACCTTCATTGTGTCCCATAAGTTTTGGTATGTTGTTTTCTCATTGTCATTCATTTCTAGAAATTTTGCAATTTCATTTTTTATTTCATCCACTACCCATTTATTGTTTAAAAGTGTGTTATTCAGTTTTCAGGAGCTGATGGGATTCCTGGCACATCTTTTGTTGTTAATTTCTGGCAATACAGCATTATGATCTGATATCATTCAGGAAATTATGTTGATCCCCTAAATATATGTAGTCATTGTTTATGGAACAATATATGATCTGTTTTAGAGAAGGTTCCATGGGCTGCTGAGAAGAATGTATAGTGTGTGGATTTGGGGTAGAATGTTCTGTAGATGTCAATTAGGTCTAATTGATCTATGGTTTTGTTGAGCTCTCTTACTTACCTGTTAATTTTCTGTTTGGATGATCTATCTATTGCTAATAGTGGAGTATTGAAGTCCCCAACTATGATAGTGTTGGTGGTTATTTCTGTTTTGTTTTATAATTCAAATTGTGGTGCACCTATATGTGGTACATAAAGATTGATGATTGTGATATCCTCTTTTTGGATTGTTCCCTTGATAAGTAAGAAGTGGTCTTCTTTGTCTTTTTTGATTACTTTTGGTTTGAAGTCTATTTTATCTGATATTAGTATAGTTATGCCTGCTTATTTCTTATTTCTGTTTGCTTAGAAAATCATTTTCACCCTTTCACCCTGAGGAAGTATCTGTATTTATTAGTAGGTGGGTTTCTTGAAGACAGCATATTTGTGGGGGGGTGTTCTAATTTTCTGATCCATACTGTTAGCTTATGTCTCATGATGGGTGAATTAGGGTAATGATGGTGAGGTTTGATGTAATACCCACCCTATTGTGCTGGTTTATGTGGTTTGGGTTTTTTTGGACTTTGTAGGGTTTTTTTTTTTGTTTTTTTTTTTGCCTTCTCTGAGTTTGGTTATTGTGATCTGCTTCTCATAGACACTTGAGGTTGCTTATTTGACTTTTCTGTGTGGTGAATTCCCTGCAGTATTCTTTATATGTTTGGCTTTGTGGGTCTTTTGTTGTTGTTTTTATTTTTATTTATTTTTAATTTTTTTATTAATTAGTTTTATATTCAGCAAATACAGTCAGTTTGGTACCATTATTAGGCTCATCCATGACCTACTCCTCCTTGTTGAGGTATATGTGTCATGCATTGTGGAGTTAGCCCACATTTATGGGTAAGATAAATGTCTCTGCATATCATGACCCAACATGTGGCTCTGTCATTATTTCTGCCCCCTCTTCCACAAAATTTCCCTGAGCCATGTTGGGTTCATTTTTGGTCTGTTTCAGTGATGAGGTGTTGGGGGCCTCTGGGGCTCTGGTTCTCTGATTTGGTAGGAGTTGATTTTTCTCTGTGTTGATCCTCTTCCCCCTTGTGCTGGTATCCAGTTCATCAGGAAAACAGCACCCTTGCTTGTTTTGCCAATTTTCCTTAGTTTCAGCCAGGGTCCTTTTGAGGTATGATGGGGTGGCTCTCTCCTTAGGATCTACATCTGTCTGAAAAAGAGAATCAGATTCTCCAATGGATAGTAAGCACCAGGACAAATGAGATAACCCTTTCTTTTTTTAGAGAATTTAATAGGTGTAGGCCCTCTTGTAGCCCATGATTGATAGTAGCTTGATAGTGGAGAGTAGGCTTATGTTTGGATATGGTTCTGTCTTGTTTCCCAGCTCCAGCTATGGGTCCTGTACCACTGAGGGTATCAGTTAGCTGAATCAAGAATGGTTGGTTCCCTTCCATGGCTATTTGCCACTATTGCATTTGTGTGGGCATCACAACAGGTTATTTTCTGCTAAGTAGGTTAGACCATGAGTTGCTTGGACAGATATTTGTTATTTTCCCCCAGTCGCCCATGTAGCACCTTCTGGCACTAGAAACACTGACTGTCTGGGGACTGACTTTCTTCTAGCTTCCAGCCATGCCATTCCAGACCACATAAGGTGTCTTCATCAGTAGGGTCTTGCCACTAACCTTTGGTGGGTCATCAAGTACTTGGACAGAAATCTGTCTTTCTTTTAGGAAACCTTGTAGGTCTCTCTGATCAAAAGCTCATTGTGGATGATAACCCCATGCTGGTGCTTGGAGTTATAAGTCAGTGACCATTAAGAAAAGGAGGAAAAAGATAACTGATATACAAGAGCTAGAAGGGGGGGGGGGAGGAGGGAAGCTGTAGAAGATTAAGGCTTGTGTTCATATAGTTGTAAAGCTGAGGTTTTTTGTGGAAAATTTTTCTTTCACCATCTATTATAAGGAATACTTTTGCTGGGTATAGTAGTTTGGGTTGGAAGCCATAGGTTCTTATACTTTGCAGTGTTTTATTCTAGGCCCTTCTGGCTTTCAGGGTTTCCATTGATAAGTCTGAAGTAATTCTGATGGGGTTTCCTTTATATGTAATGTGTTGTTTCTCCCTAGCTGCTTTTAGGACTTTCTCTTTATTATCTATGTTTAGAGTCTCTTAGTTTTGAGGGGAGTAGTTTTGTACTTTACCTCTTAGCATCTGCCTGCAGCTTGCACTGAACTTTGGTCACAAACTCGGATGCTGGTAGGGCCAGGTAGGCAGCACAGGGCCAGAGACCAGACATAGGTGGACACGCCCCTCATAGGATGTTACTATCAACTTTGGGATATTATACTCTTAGAAAATTAAGTTTAGGCATATTTATGGACATATTAGAAAATGTGAAGGCAGCAGGGGAAGTAACACTGAATTTAGATTCCCATACATGCCTAAGAACCAACCATTTGATATTCAAACCAAAAGTAAAGAAAAGAAACAAACCCACACCTGTAGGCTCTATTTAACTGCAACATAGAATCTTCAATTTCTGGTGAAGCTGACCTAAAATGAACCCAACATGGCTCAGGGAAATTTGTGGAAGAGGGGGCAGAAAGAATGTCAGAGCCACACTTTGTGTCATGATACACAGAGACATTGCCTCCTAGTGTCTGAAAAATTAAAGAAAAATTGCTAAAAATTGTGATGGACTTTCATAAATATTATTTAATGATCATATCAGTCTTGTGAAGTAGGACTCTTACTGCTACTTTTGGGGCACAATGAAGACAAATAATTTGTTGGTGGTTACTCATCCAGAATATGGCAACATCAGAGTGTGATACCCAGACTTTTGTCTGTCCCTCAGCGCAGATGCTCTTGTCTATGCCACAGTATCACTGGGCTTGTGATGGTTGCCTGCTCTCTGGTCTCTTGCACTGTCTGTGTTGAGCATATGTCTTCTGTAGGATGAACTGTCTGCTTTGGGATACCCTCTAACTTCCTGATGGCCAGGCTTACTCTGCCAGTGGTAAGTAACAGTTATCTGACTGTTGCTAAGATGGGTCTGAGCCTGGCACCCATGGCCAGTGTTCATCCAGTTTGGTTCTAGTGCAAAGGCTTGGCTGCATATTGGACTGTCTTCAGGTGCAGGTCCCTTTTAGGTTGGCTTACATGATTACTAGGACTGTGCACGGATACCTGATAGATCCTACTCAGTGCATTGGAGTGGAGCTGTGTAGTTTTTGTATATAAAATGACTCCCTCAGCCTCATGCATTTGAATATTTTATTCCCAGCAAAGTGATGCTGTTTGGGAAGGTCATGGAACCATTAGGAGATAGAGAGAGTGTGTCACTGGGGCAGGTCTTGAGGTGTTACAGCACAGATCCTCTTGTCTCAATCTCCCCTGTCCACACACACAATGACAAGCTGATATGAGCCAGCTTCTTGACCCTGCTATGCTTTTCCTGCTGTGATGGACATTCCCTTAAAACTATAAGCTGAACATTCCTTAAGTTGCTTCTGCTTGCATAGTTTTCCACAGAAATGAGAAAGTAACTGATACAGGGAAGATACTCTGTCACTTTCAGAACTCCTTGGTAAGTCAGCAGCAAGATCCGCTTCCTTGAGAAAGGCTTGGAGTCTAACAGTGTGTATTGGAGGAGGGAGGTATTCACTGTACAAGGTTATATTTTCTTCTGATGTTGCATCTACTAAATTATAAATAAATAAGAACATTTGGAATTCAATAAATTTAGCATCCTATACTCAAGTGTTTATATGTTCAAGGAAAAGGTATAACTATTGTTATGAAGCACAAAGTTGGCAGGTATTTCTTGGGTATGAATATTGCTGCAAGAGATACTTTATTTATTTATTCATTAATCAATATGCTTGAGACAGGGTCTCACTATATAGCCCAGAGTATCCTTGAACTCAAGTTTCTTTTGCATCTGTCTCCTAAGCACTAGGATTACATGTGTGAATTACCATGTCAAGGCATTAGACATTGTTAGTTTAAGGTGTGGCTTATAGTTTTGATTAGATATCTGCAAAACTAGAGGACACTATGTGGAAGGTCCTAGGAGCCTGTGGAAGTCTCAGTGGAATTAGGTCTCACATACTTAACAGCCCGGGCAGGTCTGAGGCCCTATAAGGACTGCCTGCATTTCTCTTGCTGGTGTGCCCCATGTACACAGCACTGTATAGCTCAGGGTGATTCTATAGATCATTTTTCTGGTGGAAAAAACCTGTTTCCCCTCTGTCATTGAATAATTGGTCAACTTACTGACCTGAGACACCGTTCTGTTCTCATCTTTATGTAATAGTATGGAAATGTACAGCCATTTTGAAGATTAAATAATTTTTATCATCTGTATATCATCTATTATCTATCTATATATCATCTATTTATCTATTATCTATCTTTGTGTGGGGGTGGCGCATGCTAAGATCTCTTTCACTGCAAAAGGAGGCCTGTCTGGCTAGTGAAACCTGGGAAATTGATGGGAAAACATGTCAGGAGTAGGAAGCTATGATCACATTATTACATCAACAAGGAAGAAGTAGGGAGAAGTGAATGCTGGGGCTAAACTGTTTCTCCTTTTCATATACTGCAGAACCTAATGGCCTCATCCACAGTTAGTGTGCGCCTTTTCACATCAAGTAATATAATCTAGCAAACCTCTAGCAGATATTCTATTTGTTATTTTTATTTAAAAATATTTTATTTATTTATTTGAGAGAGAGAGAGGGAGAGAGAGAGAGAGAGAGCGTGAGAGTGAGAATGGGTATGTTAGGGCCACTAGCCACTGCAAATGAACTCTGGATACATGTGAAACCTTGTGCATCTGGCTTACATGGGTACTCAGGAATCGAACCTGGTTCCTTAGGCTTCACAGACATGCTCCTTGATTGCTAAGCCATCTCTTCAACCCACTAACAGACATTCTAAGAGATTTGTTTGCATGGGGATTCTAGATCTTCTGAAATTGACAACTACAGATTAGCCAACACAAGAGCCCAGCCTTGGAGTTAGAAAAATACGAATTATATCTTGGGGGCTATGGAGATGGCTTAGTAGTTAAGGCACTTCATTATGAAGCCTAAGGACCCAGGTTTGATTTCCCAGTACCCATGTAAGCCAGAAGCACAAGGTGGCACATTCATTTGCAGTGACTAAAGGCTCTGATATGCCTATTCTCTCTCTTTCTCTCTGCCTCTTTCTCTCTCTGTCCAAATAAAAAAAATAAACAAAATATTTAGATTATATCATGGGCTTAGTTCTTACTGGTTTAGAGCCTCATTTTTCCCTGTAAGATTCATATACATCTTCTATCATATGCTCATTTTGAATACTTAGAGAGTTAATGTATACAAAACGCTAATTCCTGGAAAATGAAAGCTCTGCTCACAATGAAATATTTTATCATTAATGTAAACATGAGTAAATGAAGTTTTAAATTAGGCTATGAACTCATGACAGGTGAAGGTAGGATTTAAACTCCAGTGTATTGGACTCTGGAGTTCATGTTCTTTGTGTTAGGTCCAGGGCTAAGGCAAGAAATAATTTTTCAGTAGTCCAGTCTCTTTCATTTCTCATTTGCCATATGTCTATAAAGAAATAGACATGCTTTGGAATTGATGTTGGCTTTTTGGGCCAAGGAAAAGTGAAACATTTTATTCTATGAATGGAAAACTTGGAAGTAAAAAACATGTCTTTATTTCTTTTGGGGTCTTTACTTCTGGGGGCACCTGTAGTTATCAATGGATGAATATATATGTATATATATATATATATATATATATAATATATATGGTGAATTTCTTGCTCAGGGGTACTGGCTACTATTTAACAATAAAGATTTTCTTTCCCTCTAAAATCTGAAACTTGTTTTCTGATTCAGTTGATGAGTTTTAAAGACTAGAAATAGGAATTATTTTCCTGGATGATTGACCTCAATTCTTGGGTTGTGATTATTCCAGTTGAGGTCTAGAGCTCTTGAGCTTTTAATCCATAGACTCTTGTGTGTTTATCTTACCAGGTTCAATGTGACCCTTTAAGACCTTAATTCACTGGAGCAGGAATTTAGATTATTTTCATTATCTCTTTTTAGGCCCATGTAATGAATATATCCAGGTTTTTTCCCTATGAAAATTCTTGATATCAGTCTGAGGGTGAATTTATTTAGAAACTTTTGACCTATCAGACACTCCTGTAGTCTTTTCAAATGTGGAAGTTTGAAATAACAAAAAGGCCCAGAACCAACATTAACCAAAATTCGCTGGATTTATTCTCTCAATGACTGGGGAATAAGTCATGCTATTGTTACAATCCTTCCTCCCACATATCAATGGCTCAATATAGCATTTCTCTTCTTGATCATGCTGTAATGTGTCATGAGGAGGTGTGGCAGCATTTTAAGCACATGGTCATGTAGTGACCCAGGCTTATTCTCAAATGGTGCCACAGTCGTGGGAAGGTAGAGTTGTGAATCCCTCACTGGCTCTTTAAGCTTCATTGCCAAAGCAAACTATGTGGCTAAAATCTACTTCAAATAGAGACAGAAAGCACAGTTATATCATATACCTGGAAGGAAGGGAGACTCAAAATATATAGGAGCATCCCTGATGACCACTACAACCCTTGGATGTTAGACTCTGTATTCAGTGCCTTCATATATTGTCCGTAAACTTCACCCTGATTTTGCAAGGCACAGTTTCCTAAGTCCACATTATCAGTTTAGAGAGGTGCAATGAGCTGCTGAAGAATGCAAAGGCTTGGAGTGAATCTGTCCTCTCTTATTCAGATGTGTGCACATTCCTCTGTTATGCTGCCTGTGACAGCCTAGGCTTCTATCTTCTCTCCCAACTGGGCACTTCCAGCTGATCCACTCCTGGGATTAATTTATAGGGTGGTAATGTTTATATGTAAGTAGAAGAACAGATTAATGGGGGTGAAAAGGCCCAAAATGAGGTCAAGGGAAGAAAGTGAGTAAAAGGAAAGGTAGAGGGACGGCTAATCAAAATGTAAGAACATATAAATAAATCATAAGGAAACCTACTTTTTTGGACAATGGAACACTCAGGAGCCATAAATTGTTGCTAGAAAATTTTCAGTGTCAGGGATGGGATACTTTCCAGTGAGTTGTTGGCCAGGGTGGTCCCTGGTGCCCCTAAAACATTATAGGCCATTGTCAAGATCCTTAGTTTCCCACCAGGAATAGATGGTAAAACCCTGTTGCTGAAGATTCCACATACTTGGGCTACAAGGCTACTGAGAAATCCTGCTGGAACTGAGCTGATAACCCCCTCCATGTAGACCAGCTGAAAGAAACTATTCTACATGCAGTTCAATGGGAGAGAGAGAAATCACCAGTGAAGATACTCAACAGTGGACATTGCAAGCCTTATTTTTGGCCAGCCAGGCCAAATGAGCCAACGGGTGCAATAGTGGCACATCTGTCATGTAAACCAACTGCCCTCTAATTGGACTGGAGTCCCACTTCATGGGAGGGAATACATTCCTGATACTGAAAACTTAAAACAGGGGTAGTCTAGAGGCTAGGGGTTTAACATTTGCTGCTGTCTGGCTAAATGTATATACTATACTTATCAAACTGCCAAGTAAGCACTTCTCTTAATGTTCATACCTTTATATTAATGCTACTCTCACTTTTGGTAGAGAATCTTCTTTTTTCAGATGACAGTGACCTTGGGATGACTCAGAAGGCATCACGGTGCTGGGCGGAAGTGACAGGAGTGCTCAGTACTGCATTATCCTTATCACACCTTCCAAGGCTCAAGGTCTATTGCGGAAGAGGTGACAGAAAGAATGTAAGAGCCAAAGGAAGGGTAGGACTCCTTACAATGTGCTCCCCCCACACACAAAATGACCTCACAGCGCTTGACGCTACCTACACAGGACCATCATAATAGGAAGACAAGATCATGACATCAAATAAAAGAGAGACTGATTGAGATGGGGAGGGGATATGATGGAGAATGGAGTTTCAAAGGGGAAAGTGGAGAGAGGGAGGATATTATTATGGGATATTTTTTATAATCATAGAAGTTGTTAATGAAAAAATTTGAAAAGAGAAAAGCTAAAATAAATAAATAAATCTTTTAAAGCCCATATATATATATATATATATATATATGTATATATATATATATATATATATATATATATATACATTTATATATATATATATATATATATATATATATATATATATATATAATTTATTTTCAAGCTTTCAGAGGGAGAGAGAAAGAGAGGAGAATGGGCATTCAAGGGCTTCTTGCCACTGCAAACTCCAGAAGTATATACCACTTTGTGAACCTGCCTTTATATGAGTACTGAGGAATTGAACTCAGACTGTCAGGCATTGTCAGCAAGTGCCTTTAACCACTGAGCCATTTCTCTAGCCTCATTTTCTATATACTTTATTATTTATTTAATATTTTAAGACATGGTCTCACTATGTAGCCCTGACTGGCATGAAATTTACTATCTAGCTTATTCTGGCCTCAAACATGTACCAATCTTCCTACCTGTGACTGTTCAGTGCTGAGGTTACATGTACCACTATACCCACATATATCTTTTCTTTCTTAAAAATGGCACTGAGATGTTACAATTGCTGATGGGCCTATGAGAATGGTCCATTGAATCCAGTTTTGAGGACTTGGATATTCCAGTGGTCAAAGAACATTAAAGAACAATGATGAATCTGATGAAACAGTCACTCAGATTGTTTGGTTATTAGACTCCAGGAACTGACTGCAACATGGTAGTTATACCTAGAACTGACATACCAACAATGCATATATTTTAAAATTAGCTTTGTGATTTAGTTTTTTAAACGATAGTTTGTTCAAATAATTTCCTTAGGCAAGACTTGGGTTATGGAAAGAGTACAAATAAAATGCTCTCCTTATCTTACACATTACCCAGGCTTATGGATACTAACTATGAGGCAGTGAGTTGGTTTGTTTCCTTCTGCTGGAAGAGACAGGAATATTCTTTTGGACAGACACTCTGTGCCAACAAATTCACTGATACAGAAGACTACCTTCTCTGATTTAAAAAAAAATTATTTTAGAGGGAGAGAGAAGGAAGGTGAGAGAGAGAGAGCCAGAGAGAGAGAGAAGAATAGAGAGAGAGAGAATGGGCATGCCAGGGCCTCTAGCCACTGCAAACGGACTCCAAATGCATGTGCTACCTTGTGCATCTGGCTTACATGAGTCCTGAGGAATTGAACCTGAATGCTTTGTCTTTGTAGGCAAGTGCCCTAACCACTGAGCAATCTCTTCTCTGGTTTTTGAAATGACAGTTGTCAAGGAGATTCTGCTACAAAGGTGAAAATGTATGTTTTAAGACTTTTAAATTGATCTTGAATAGTAATTTTTTAAAAACATTTTGAATTGAATGAAGCAAATTAGAAATTGAAGACTAGTATCTCCTATTCTGTTTTCCTACCACTTTCTACTTATTTTATATGTACTGCTGCTGGTATTATCCCTGCTTACTTACTAATCAGTTACTGTCTTTTGCTTGCTGATCATCTTTTGGGTGGTGCCTCACTGCTTACAGTGAAAGTTTAAACACCTTAGCTAGATGCAAATGCTCTTCATGTTCTTGTCTGTACCTACCAATAAGATAATCCTAGCGGGGTGTGGTGGCACATGCCTTTAATCTCAGCACTTGGGAGGCAGAGGTAGGAGGATCACTGTCAGTTTGAGGCTGCCTTGAGATTCCATAGTGAATTCCATGTCAGCTTGGGCTAGCTAGAGTGGGACCTTACCTCGAAAAACCAAAAAAAAAAAAAAAAAAAAGATAATCCTAATATGGGGGCTGGGAAGATTGTGAAAGGCACTTGCTTACAAAGCCTGCTGGCCTTGGTTTGACTTCCCAGCACCTATATAAAGCCAAGTGCACAAACGTCACATGCATCTGAAGTTTGTTCAGTGGCAGTAGGCCCTGGCACAGCAATTTTCCACTTCCCTTCACCTCTCTCTCTTTCTTCAAGTTAATAAATCAAATAAAGTAATAAATAAATATAATCATAATATGCATGGTAAGATGTGCTTAGAGAAGCTATTTTCAGTAGTACTTGCCAAACTGAAAGAGTAAATTGTCTTCTAGGTGGGGTTTTGTCTTTCCTTCATACTCATAATGTGATGATCCTTCAGAAAGAAGACTTCAAGAGAGATGGTAAACATTTGTGTTCACATTAGGGAAAGAGATGTTTTGGTGGTTTTGAATAGCCATCTGCCTGGCTATAACGAATGCTTTCCTTGGTCCATCATGAACCTGAAGCAGGCTCTTCACAACAGACAAGAACTGAGAAATGCTTTTTATCAAGACTAAGAGGCTCTAGACTTGGTCATCATTTGACTCTTCCCTTGGCTATTGGTTTTGGGTTAGTACCCAGTCATTAAGCAAGAGGAACTTGGAACTAATGTCATAAGCCTCTCTGGAGCCTTATCAACATGCTCCATTTATGGACATTAAATATTTTATGGAATTAGAGGCCTAGCCTGTATTTTACCATGTCTTACATCAGAGTTAAATTATAGTCTGCTGGAGGGAGTATGGCCCCACTGACAATTAGTCTCAAGGTTCTCCACAGCCACATCTGGGCAAGCAGCATCTTCTCACAGATGCCTTTGTAAAGAAGTTCATATGTGCCTGCAAGTAGGTTCAGGCTTCAGAAATGCTCTTGCTTCCTCCCAAGTGTTTCTTCTCTGCACAGAGACCTGTGAAGCCATTCATTGTGTGAGGGGAAGACTAAACTGAGGCACAGGTCAGAGGCAAGAAAAGCTTCAGATGTTCTTCTCACCATTACTAGACAAAGAGTGCATGTCTTTTGTGTGTGCGTGAATGCATGCGTGTATGTGTGTGTGTGCAGGTACACGTACGCTTGTGTGCACATATGTATAGAGGCCAGAGGTTGATATAATATGTCTCCCTCACTCTCTCTAGACCTTATTTTTTGAGACAGGGTCTCTCACGTAGAGCTCACTAATTTGGCTACATTAACCAGGGAGCCCTAGGGAATCTTCCATTTCTGCCTACTCAGCATTGAGATTTCAGATCAGTGTTTTTATGCCTAGCTTTTTTTTATGTGGCTGCTGGGGATCAGAACTCACTTTCTTGTGCTTATTCAGCAAGACTTATATCCACTGAGTTATGTTTTCAGCCCAAGAAGGGTGTTGCTGTCATATTGTTTGATCTGTTTCAGTGGCTGTGCCCTTTGTTGTACCAGACCATGCAAGTCTACATTTGTGGAGAAAACACTCTTTTCTGAAAACACAAAATGGGCAGAAGGAAAGTACCCAGGTCTCTTCTGAAGTACTTACTCATCTTTAAATCCCATGTAGGACTTTATCTATCTAAGCATGGTTTTCCACAAATAATATTTGTCCTAGCAAAGTAAAAATAGAATAGTTTTATTTTGAAGTATTGTTATGTGTGATTAACTATTCCATACCCTGAAGCTTGTTTTGTAAAATACATATATTTTTCTTTTTGGAATATCCAATAAGGTATTTCCTTGACTCAGACCTTTTTTTGGTATGCTTACTAGTAATTTAGCAGAAATTTTTAGCTTTTTCCTGGCACTCAATGTGAGTCTGCTTATAGTAGCAGACTGCTTATAGTACCAGAATAGTCACTGTGTGGGAGAAGCCAAGTGTGGAAGTTGGTGCTTAAAAACATAGTGTGTTTTTCTGTGTGCCCTCAAATGCTTTCCTTATCTCTTTTGCTCCCACACTGCCTTTTATGCTCTTGAGGACACCCCCTGTTCCATTCATTTAGCTTTTTGCTGTCACTAGAGCGACATGCACTTTCTTCTAAAATGACAAGTTGGGTAGAAATGTCATGCAGTAATTAGGAAAGGGATAGGATACTTAGACCATGAAGATGCAAATGTCTATTTTATTCCATGAAAAATTCAAGTCTGTGTGTCTTGGCCACATATTGAATCTCAGCCTGATAGGAGGATGGTGAGGTCCATAGGAGAAGCTGTTTGTGGTTGGCTTGGAGGAACCATCCTGTGGTCATGGCCGCTGGTGATGGATTTATGACAACTGTGTGAGCGAAATGAACCTTCCAGGGCAGCATGGTATTTTGGAGACAATGTTCAAGTTTAGACTTCAGTGACATAGAACAGAGAAGGCAATTGTACAAAGGCTAAGAAGATGAGTGGGTCAAATGCTTGCATCTCAGTGTATATTTTATATAAGTGAATCATACAAATCCATTGTGTGCATATATAAAACATGCATTTAATTGTTCATGAGGGACATAGCAGGACGGTAAAGAGGGATCAAGGAAAAATATAGTGAGCATAGAGAGTCAACAGAAAAAAATGATGCTAGAATAAGATTTACTAAGACAAACTGTGGATGATTCCTAGTGAAATGATGAAAAAAATGATAAACTTTAGGTTACTTTTTGTAGGAGATAGAAGTTTTTCGCAGCTTATCAGTCTTCTGCAAGTTTACATATAACTAATGTTATTTATTGGATCATTCGGCTCCAACATGGTGTCCTTTACACGGCTGTGTTAGACAATGCTTGATGTGATACTGTAAGGACACTGAGCTGTAGTCATCTTTTTGCCTTATTTTAACCGTACATGATCGTACTACTGCCAAGGCTATTCTCTTGGTCACCATCTGAACAGCTTTCTGACTTATTGGTTGATATGTATTTTTAATGATTAGCTCTTTAAGAGGTGCCTAAAGATTGCCTAATGTCTCTAATAGCTTCAGCCCTCTTTATTTTCAGTGTTTTCCTATGGCTGTTTTCAGGGATGCTAGCTTCTAGGTAAACTATTTTGATTAATATGTTTTTCTAGTCTGCCTCTCTTGAATCACCCATCTGGACCCTCTGTACTTGGTACAGGTTTGAAATAATCAGTCACAGAATTGAATTGTGTATCTTTAAATGATTGAACTGAAGTCCTTTGACTTTTCAGGCAAGTGCCTCTAATACTAAGCCATCTCTCCAGCCCTCATTTTTATTTTTTATTATACAAAGATCTAGTTTTCATTATTATTATTATTTTTTTTTGCTATTGACTATAAGGCCTCTGGCCTTTTTTTATTAGTTATGTACACATTGTGTATACAGTCATATTGGTACCATCATTAGCCTCCACCCTGTCCTCCCCACTCTGCAGGGACCCTCCTCATTGGGGAATATGGGTCATGTATTGTGGGGTTAGCTATCACTTATGGGTAAGAGGCAATGTCTCTGTGCATAATGACCCAACTTGTGACTGTAACAATCTTTCTTCCTCCTCTTCCACAAATTTCCCTGTTGTGGTTTAAAAAATATTTTATTTATTTATTTTAGAAAGGAGAGGGAGAGAGGAAAATGCAGATAGACAGAGGATGGCCTCACCAGGGCCTGTAGCCACTGTACATGCACCACCTTGTGCATCTGGCTTACATGGGTACTGGGGAATTGAACCTGGATCCTTAGGCTTCTCAGTCAAGCACTTCAAACTGCTAAACTATCACTCTAGCCCTGTGTTATATTTTATAGCCCATCTTTGATTAGTTGATGTCTTACTGATTTCTTTCTTTCTTTTTTTTTTTTCTTTTTTCTGAGGTTCTCTCTCTAACCCAGGCTGACCTGGAATGCACTATGTAGTCTCAGGGTGGCCTCGAACTCATGGTGATACTCCTACCTCTGCCTCTCAGGTGCTGGGATTAAAGACATGCACCTCCTCACCTGCCCAGCTCTTACTGATTTCTAATACAACATGCTCTTTTTTTTTTTTTTGCTTAACAGGCATTTTTCTTGCTGTTATAAAACCTTTTTAACTTGATGAGGTCCCATTTGTTGGCTTTATTTCCCAAGCAATGGAATTGTATTCAGACAATCTTTACTTGTGCCCATATCTTGAAGAGTTTTCTATCCCTTCCCCCTAGCAGTTTCATTGTTTCAGGTCTTATGTAAAGATCTTTGGTCCAGTTCTTGTGCATGGTAGGAGATAAGGATCTAGTTTCATTCTTCTACAAATAGATATCCAGCTTTCTTAGCACTATCTATTAAAGAGGTTGTCTTAAATCCTCTAAGGATGTTTGGAATTTTTGTCAAAAATATGATGGCTGTAGTTGTCTGGGTTCATATCTGGGCCTTTTCGTCTGTTCCATTGCTTTACAAATCTGTTTTTATGCCAGTATCATGACCAAGCTGTTTTGTTATTGTGACTGTGTAATATAACTTGATATCAGGAATGCTGGTATCTTCAGCCTTATTTTTTTAAATTAATTACTTTATTTATTCATTAGAGACAGAGGGAGAGAAAGAGAAAGAGAGAGAGAGAGAGAGTGAGAGGGAGAGAATGGGTGCGCTAGGGCCTATAGCCAATACAAATGAACTCCAGAGGCATGTACCACAGTGTGCTTCTGTCTTACATGGGACCTGGAGAATAGAATCAGGGTCCTTAGGCTTCATAGGCATGCACCTTAACCGCTAAGTTATCTTTCCAGCCCTTCAGTTTTATTTTAATCCTTTTGTCTTATGGAATTGCCTTTATAAGTGAGTTGGTGCTACTTTGTTGCTGCTTTGACAGTATTTTCTTTGTTATATACACTTAGTGATTTAATTGTAATATGAAGGAGGGAGTTGACTATTCTTGTCTGCTTGGTGCTCTAAATGCTTCCGTAGCTATATTTGCATCTTTCCCCTAAGATTTGGCACTTTTATTGTAAGATTTTGCTGAATATATTAACTATGACTTTAAAGTTTTTTTTTTTTTAACTTTTATGGGCAGAATTCTTAGATTTGACCTTTTCATAATGTCCTAAATGTTTTGAGTGTCCTACTCATACTTTTTTCATTATTCTTGTTTCAATTCCCCCTTCTTGTCTTCAGGCTCAGATGTTCTGTCCTCTCCCTCATCCATTCTATTGGTGAAACTTTCTACAGATTTTTATTTGACTTATTGTGATTTTCATTTCAGTATTTCAGATTGATTTTCTTAAAGATTTCTATCTCCTCACTATAATCCTTTTTTATATCTTTTATTGACCTCCTTTCATTCAGCTTATTTTCTTTGCTCTTTTCAGAATCCTTTCAGAAGTTTATTTTCTTTGATTTCTTTTTGTTGTTGTTGTTTGTTTGTTTTTTTGAGGTAGGGTCTCACTCTAGCTCAGGCTGACCTGGGATTCACTATGTAGTCTCAGGGTGGCCTCGAACTCACTGCAATCCTCCTACCTCTGCCTCCCAAGTGCTGGGATTAAAGGTGTGAGCCACCACGCCCGGTGTCTTCTTTGATTTCTGAGCATTCTTAGAATTATTCTTTTGAATTGTCTATCTGGAATTCAATGTAATTCATTCACACTGGAGGCCATTGTTGTGGAATTTGTATATTTAGGAGAAGTTATGTTGCCTTGATTTCTTTATTTCATATATTATTGCATCGAGATTTAATAACTTCAAGTTATTTCATTTCTTGGAATTTGTTTTTGTTTTGTTAGCTGTGTTCTCACATATAGTTCAGGAATTATATCCTCATTTTAGGAGGTCAAGGTGCATAGTGTGACCTATGAATTACTCCCAGAGTAGAACACTAACAGCAGGGGCGGATCAAAGTTAGCGAATACGCCCACTATGCAAATGTCATAGAAGTAAATTTACAATAATGATCCCACTTACTTTGTTGCTAGTAGTTAAACAAGCAAGGATGGTATAATGTATATTAGGAGTCTAGTTACTTGAAAGTGGGAGGGAAGTAAGGTGGGTTAGGACAGAAACTAGTATTAACTTTAAAAAAAATCAAGGTGAGGAAAGTACTTGGAGAGGAAAGGTGAGATACTGTTAGGTTCCACAGATTTTAGAGATTGTTAAAATGTTGAAAGATTATAGCTATGGAGTGTTAAGGGCAAGAGAATTCAGAGAAAATGTTGGAATGAGAAAGAAGTAAATGAATCGTATATGGGAAAAGTACCTAAAAGAGCACAATAGTTGGCTGGGCAGAGAAACACAAAAATGATATTAAAATTCAACTCAGCAACATACGAACATAAACAAAGCCATTATGAAATATATATGCAAAAATCAATATAAAAAAAGCACCATGGCCTGGGTGTATGGCTTAAGAGCTAAAGACACTTTCTTGCAAAGCCTTCTGGCCTGAGTTTAGTTCCAAAGCCACCCATATAAGTTGGACACAAAAAGTGGCACAAACAGCTACTTTTTGCTGGCATTAGCAAGAGTCCATAGCATGTCCACACATAAGTAATGTTTTTTTGTTTATTTTTATTTATTTATTTATTTGAGAGTGACAGACAGAGAGAGAAAGAGGCAGAGAGAGAGAAAGGGAGAGAATGGGTGTGCCAGGGCCTCCAGCCACTGCAAATGAACTCTAGATGTATGTGCCCCTTTGTGCATCTGGCTAATGTGGGTCCTGGGAAATCGAGCCTTGAACCGGGGTTCTTAGGCTTCACAGGCAAGTGCTTAACCACTAAGCCATCTCTCTAGCTCATATGTTTGTTTTTTTTTAAAGAGGCACCAAGAATACTAAAATGATGAAAGTTATCTCTAATATACAAATGATCAAAAAAGGCAAAGTATGTTAAATGTACATTATATCAAAAAGAAAGTTATTGTATTGGCCAGCATTTCAGTTTTATTGGGATGAATTTTAAGTTATTTCCTTCTCTGCTTGGATATGGGAGATCTAATTAGCACTTCCAGGTCAAACCTACAGAAGCAGATTTGGGGCATGTATTATTCCAGTGGAGGTCAGTGGGGTGAGTCTCTATCACTCCTGGGCTGAGTTAAGATGGTTTCCTCCTTGTTATACTCTCAGCTTTGCTTGCCTAGGTCCTATGTGTGGTAAGGCTGATGGGAAACCCTTGACTTCTTGCTTCTGGTGCTGGCATATGGAGGAGGAGAAGTTGTGGAATGTGGCTCTGTGGGTCTTACCCAGTCCTCTGTGTCAGCTTCTTCTGATCTTGCAAGGCTGCTTTGTATGAGGAGAGGCATTTCCTGGCAGCCAGCCCACTTGGTTCTGGTAGGCAAGCTGAATAATGCAGATTAGCAGCCACTCTCTCCTCCTTTTCCATGGAGATTTCACCTATTTAATACATTTGTTTTACAGATCACTTCTTTTACTGGAAAAGAGCATAACATATATTATATTCCTTCTTTTTCTTTCCCTGTTTTCGTTGCTGAGGTCATTTGCCATCTTACCTAGAAGTTCCTTCACAGTTTTTTTTTTATTTTTATGTTTTTAAATATTTTATTTATTTATTTGAGAGCGACAGACACAGAGAGAAAGACAGATAGAGGGAGAGAGAGAATGGGCACGCCAGGGCTTCCAGCCTCTGCAAACGAACTCCAGACGCGTGTGCCCCCTTGTGCATCTGGCTAACGTGGGACCTGGGGAACCGAGCCTCGAACCGGGGTCCTTAGGCTTCACAGGCAAGCGCTTAACTGCTAAGCCATCTCTCCAGCCCACAGTTTTTTTTTTTTTAATTGTTAAACAGTACTTTATTAAGAATACATTTTGTGTGGACACATAATGTGTTGGTACCATCATTTCCCTCTTCCTAGTCCCCAATCTGCTGAGGGCCCACCACAGTGAGATTGCTGGTATTCCCCTTGGGGTTGTGGGCTATGCATTGTGAGAGCAGCTATTAATCATTGTGGGGAGGGGATGCCTCTGTGGATGACGTCTCAACCTGTGGCTCTTATAGTCTTTCCACCTCCTCTTTCTCAAAGCTCTCTTGGTCTTCATGGGATTCTAACCTGATTCCCTGTTCCAGGTATGGGTTCCTTTCCACTGAGCCAATTTCTTAGCCAGTAAGAAAGCCATTTGTTACCCACTAAGGCGGTGTGTGCCACCATTGCACAGGTGTGCATGTCTTGTCAGGTTGGTTACTTTTGAGTAGCTGTGACCCCTGCTTGCTCAAATGTTATTGTCAAACTTTCCAGTACTAAATGGTCTAACCATCTGGGGACTGGCTCCCTTCTAGATTCCAGCCAGGTCTCTTGGTGTTCTGTGTCAGCGGCATGTGGTGTCTTCAACAATGGGGTCTTACATTTTACCTCAGGCAGGTCATCACATGCCTGTTTTGGGAACCTTGCAGTTCTTTCCAATCAATGGTTCAATGTGGGTAGCAACTGAATTCACATTTTTTTTTATTCAACTCTATATTGTGGAAAATAGGGTAATCATTTCACCTTAAAGATCATTTAAAAAATAAATACTGGGCTGGAGAGATGGCTTAGCGGTTAAGCGCTTGCCTGTGAGCCTAAGGACCCCAGTTTGAGGCTTGGTTCCCCAGGTCCCATGTTAGCCAGATGCTCAAGGGGGCGCAAGTTCGTTTGCAGTGGCTGGAAGCCCTGGCACGCCCATTCTCTCTCTCTCCCTCTATCTGTCTTTTTCTTTGTGTCTGTAGCTCTCAAATAAATAAATAATAAATTAAAAAATTAAAAAAAATAAATATTTATTTATTTTTGAGAAATATGAGAGAGTAGAATAGAAACAGAATGGGTGCTACAGGCCCTTTTGGCACTGCAAAAATCTTCAGATGCATGTGCCACTTTGTATTTGTGCATCTGACTTTATGTGGGTATTGTAGAATTGAACCTGGGCCCTCAGGCTTTGAAAGCAAGCACCTTTAACCATTATACCATCCTTCCTAGTCCAATCCCCCATTTTTGAAAGCACATGAAAGGTTTATGTATTTTTGAATTTGGAGGTAGCCTCATTCTACAAAAGAGATGTATAATGTGGAATTTATATAATAGAGCAACATGGAGGCTTTTGACATATGTCCTTTAAAGACTTTTTCCTATGGGGAGAATATGAGAGGGACAAGGTTTAGTGGAGTAAGGCAGGCTTAGCTCCTTCTCCTTTATCTTGGTCTGCTAACCTCTGGTTTCCACTATTATTGCAGAGCATGCAGCCTTACAATGAGGTTGAGTTAGGAGTCACTGCTATCACGTTCTTTCCTAATGTAGTACACTCATCTACTCATCACACTCCTTAGTCTGTAATTACTTAAACAAAGAAACATTTCATAAACAATTCTTAATTATTTGTTTATTTGAGAGAGAGAGAAAAAAATAAATAGGCAGATAGAGAGAGAATGGGCACATTAGGGCTTCTAGCCACTGCAAAGGAACTCCAGATACATGTGCCACCTTGTGCTTATGTGGGTCCTGGGGAATTGCACCTGGGTCTTTTGGCTTTTCAGGCAAGTATCTTAACTGCTAAGCCATCTCTCCAGTCCAAATAATTCTTTCATATAAACTTATGTCCCTGTCACATTGAACTTGCAAACAATTAGTTCAGCAGTCTTTTGGTCAATGGTCTCTGACCTTTGTTTTGAATATTGCACTTGCTTGGCTCTGATAATTCTAGAGGACATGGGGCAGTGGGAGGCATTTTCTATGGTATGGCTATGTTTGACAATGGTTCACACATCAAACCTTACAATGTGAGTGGGCTGTGGGGGAGTGGGGCATGAGCAGATTACAGGGAAGGAGTCACACAAAAGGCACAAAGTCACATTCTTCCCAGGCCATCCGGCCTGGCTGGTGGCTGCTTGCCATCTGTAAGTGCTCTTCGGTGTCCTCCCTGCAGAAATTTTTGGATTCCTTGGTACAACAGGGTTACTTAGTCACTGGGAAAATGCAGGGCCTGGACCAGAGCTTCAGAAGCAGTTTAAGGGAGGAAGAGATTGAAAAATCCAACTTCAGCTTATCCATTAGGTGAGATAGCCAGCTGCGTAGCCAGAGGGTAGCAGTATGGAGAAGGTCTGCAAGTGCAGGGTTTTGATTTCAAGAATGCCAGTACATGGCATGGCCTTCTCACCACCAGATTTGGATATGAAGCTATGGAAGGTTCAGTTAACAGATGGGGTTCTACGAACTACCCTCTGTACCTGGAACTGTCATAGATTTCTTCTGAGGACTTCTGGAATTCTCTGAATAAAAAGCTGAAGAAGAACTATGAGTTCTGTTTCTACAGAATTCTATGCAAGCTTATGACAGGGAAGCATATTTATGAGCCCATGATCTTTTGATAAGAACTCATTCCTGAAGAGAAGTGGAAACTTATGACTGGCATGCAGTCCTGGTCATGATGTAATAGTGTGGAAAATGTAACACCAGATGTTGGCACAAAGCTAGGAAAACCAAAATAATGAGGGAGATGTAAGACTGTGGAGGTAAAAAAGGACATGCGAGTCAACAAATGAGTAGAAAAAGAAGGCTGAGGCAAGTGACACACTTGACACCTTTGTAGGTTCAGTGAAAGCTGATATTCCTGGGAACTAATGCAGCAAATAGTTTATATTAATGTTAGAAGAAAGAAATAAAGCTAAACCATGAAGCTGTTTGAGATTATAACATGTGAAACACAAAGCAAAGTCTAAAAATAGAGTGTAGTAGAGTGTAGGAAGAATAAAAGAAGCAAATAGGGAAGAAGAGAATTGAGAACAAATCAAGATAACTAAAATTTGGACATTTTTTACTCTGCCCTAGATTTTTCTTTTAGAAAAAAAAAAAAAAGATGACCTTAGAGGACAGCTCATGTTCCCAGAAATGAGCTCAAATAAATTATTTACATAGGAATAATAAACATGACTACACCACTGGAAAATTCCACACTTAACCTCAGGTAGAGTCTCAGTCAAAATGCAGTCACATGAAAAATACTGTTTAAAATGACCTTTAGGCTTTGGGGTTATAGGATCTATCTATCTATCTATCATCTATCTATCTATCTATCTATCTATCTATCTATCTATCTATCTATCTATCTATTGTGGTTTGATTCAGGTATCACCCATAAACTTAGGTGTTCAGAATGCTAGGTTCCCAGGCCAGGGGTAATGTTCATCCTCTGCTCATACCATCATTTTCTCCTGCCATCATGGTGTGTCCCCTCAAGACTATAAACTATAATAAATCTTTTTTTTGTCCCCAAAATATGCTCTTAGTCAGGTGATTTCTGCTACAATGTGAACCTGACTGCAATACTATCTATCTATCTATCTATCTATCTATCTATCTATCTATCTATCATCTATCTATCCTCACATACATAAACACACACACACACACACGCACACACACACACACACACACACACACACATATATATATGAATATATGTATATATATATATACATATACACATATAGATAAGTGTATACATGAAACAGATGACTTTATAATTTAGATTTGGATGCTGTCCCTAGGATATCTTATTACATATTTGTAAAGATTTCAAATTCTGAAAAAGACCCAAATCTAAAACACTTCTGGCCCCAAGAATTTCAGAAATGGGATATGTGGATCTGTAATTTGTATCTATACTGTATATGAGGCTGAGTTTGTGATCTGTGTGTACCTAAATGTATATGATATATGTTTATGTGAATTTATATACATATACACACAATTACTCTCTGTGTATGCTAGTAATTGTTTTGTCCAAATATAGCTGGTCCTGGGTTTTTGTTTAGCAGATACAGGTTGCTGTGGAAGTGGGCAGTGGTGGGAATAAGGCTGTATTTTAAGGAGATCATTCTGCATTGGTTATAGGATAGAAGAAAGATGAGATAAAGTGAGTAGAGAGTATCTTGGCCAAAAGTTTTGGGAGCAAGACTCTGGTTTTGGTTAGATTGCTTCCTGAATCACTCCAGACTTTTCACCTTACCTTCCATACATGCAAATGCACATACACACACACACACACACACACACACACACACACACACACTCCAGCTTCTCCAGATCATAAAAATCTATGCTGATTTCTCTCCCTTATAACCTGCTTATGAGGCTAAGAACCTATCATAATGCTTGATACAATGGCTCTAAAGAACTATCTTAAGGAATTTCTTCTCTCTTCCAAACAGGTTCAAATTACAGCCATACTCAGGATAAGACATTATTTAACAGCAACACAATTTGAATGTCAAGTTTTCTAATAATGTAAAACTTAAAATTCAGAATTGGCATTGATTAATGAATGTGCCTCCCATCATAAATTTTATAGTGTTCCCAAATACAATTAATGATGTGTTCAACAAAAAGTATTTATGTTTCACAATTAGGTACTTTTATTTAGTATTTGGTTAATTCTCCTTGACAGATCCACTGGCAAAAGGAATGATTTTTGAATTAAAATTAATGCATTCTCATGTGAGAAAAGTTTCTTTATTATAATTTGCAGCCCCTATGTATACCCCATCTTCATTCTATGTGAACTGTGGAGATTGGCATTTCTACATGTTTGAATGTGGTGGTTTTCTTGAGTTCCAGGTGCAATCTGTCTTGTCTCCCTGGCAGCTCATCCTTCCCTTTTTCTTAGCCTCACTCTCTCCCCGTCATCTTTCTTATTAATACCTATAGACTTTGATATCTCTTATTACCCAGCATCATACTTTACAAGTGGCTCTCACATTACGTCCCCTGACTGGAAGCCTCAGCATCACCTGGCAGAACCTGTGCGTAATATGAGTAATATGGACACTAGGACATAAAGGGGCACAGGGTCAGTTGACCTCAAGATCTAGATTATACACATGGGCTCAGTTAATCAGAGCATCTTCACTATGAAAGACTAAAATAAAATAGTACCTATCTGAGGGACAAGATGTGAGAAAGATTTGACTATCCACTCTTGGCTTTGAAGATGGAAGGAGCCATGAAACCAGTGATACGGGCTCTAGATGTTGGAAAAGGCAAACCAGGTCTCCCATACATCCTCTGAGAGGAATCCCATCATGTCAAATAACTTGGTGTTAGTACAGTGAGGTAGATTTTGGATTTAAAGTTATGAACTCTGTAACTTTAAGACAACACATTTGTTTGCTTTAAGCTATTAAATCTGCATTCATTTCTTATAAGATCAATCACCTGGACATTATTAGTTATGAAAATTATAGGACCTTATCTTTCCTCCCCAAACCTACTATATCTGAAACCCCTAGGCAGGTCAAGAGGCAGCAGTCTCTGTTCTAACCAGTAATGTGGTGAAATGGATGCCTGGTGGGCTGAGAACTACAGCATTATGTCATAATACAGACAAGTATTGAAGAAAAATCCTCCAAACACATAGCCTCCTATCTTGCTTTGTAGATTGAGTGGTGTAAAGAATGCATCAGAGAGCTTGTTGACTAATGTTTTAAAAACTTTTTAAGGAAAATCCATGTAGGCAACATTTTGGATCTTGCACTTATGGAAACTATGATTAAGAACTGAATAAGGGTGAGTGACATGGAGAGAATAGTTTTGGGGAATGGGGTAGCTGAGTCAGTGTGTAGTGACAGAGAGAAGACCAGAGGATGGGCTAGGAGGTCCTTTACAGGTTGTTCAAACAGAAATATCTGACAAAGAGAAGACATATCTATACTTATGTGTAATAATAACCTTTCTGAACTTTCATGAGATGCTGGATCTAAGCTGAGTTGGAACAGGAACAATCTTCTCTAAGAAGCTATATCATTGACTCTACAGGATGTCTAATTCAGTGTTGGACATGTTCATTCTATTTCCAATCAATAATAAACAAATCTTGCAAGAACCACCCCTATCCTCTTTCTCTTTCACAAATTGCTTATGAAAGCTAATATAATGCCTCCATAGAACTGTATTTGTCCCAGGAACAGTTTTATTGGCTGTGATGTTTGTTCATTGTATTTTGCACAGGTCTTTTAAAAAGAATTCCAGGCAGTATATAGTGGTGTGTTGCCTTATTTGGGGGAGGTACAGTCCTGAATTTAGTGAAGACTAACCTTTGGAACTTTCCTATCCAGAAGTGGGAAAACTGCTTCTGTGTGCAGTGACTGGGAGGTGAGAGAGCTAATTCCTGGTGTACCTAGCCCAGGACTGGGCAAGCTGCCTCTAGCAGTAGCCTTTGTGGGGGGAATGAAGAGAAGTTTAGTTTAAGCCATTAGTATACCTTCTGTATTTGCTGTTACCAATGCTCTGTTGTTACTGCAGCTGTGGCTTCCTCCCTTCTGCATATAGGTACTTGTTGATACTTTTATTGAATAGCAACAATCAGTAATACATGAACAGTAGTATATTGTGTGAACAAATTTTGACCTTGGATAATCCTTACACATTTGTTCAAGGAAGAAATTTAGGGGTATGACCTGTTGGACTCTGTTGATCCAGAGCATGCACATGCTCTTGTCACAAGAGTGGCCACATTCAGCCTACCTGTTGTCCTCAACCGATATGTGGGCCTATAGTTACTGACCTCATTGTCTTCAGTGCTATGATCAGCACTGATTATGTATGTGTGTTTGTCCTGAGTTTAGAGTTCGACCCAACATCTGAGGAAAGGAGCATAGGGCATATTTTAACTTCACTTAATAGCTCTAAACATTGCTTGTAAATATTGCTCATCTGTGTTATTCAGTTCAAAGGCATACTAAGGCAGTGGAAACCTAGTCATATTGTTTTAAGCAGATGGTTTACACAGTTGAAAGATTAATTAAAAAATTTTTTTTGTGGTTGTTTATTTATTTGAGAGTGACAGAGAGAGAAAGAGTGAGAGACAGAGAGAGAGAGAGAGAGAGAGAGAGGGAGAGAACAGGCATGCCAGGGCTTCCAGCTACTGCAAACGAACTCCAGACGCCTGCGCCCCCTTGTGCATCTGGCTAACGTGGGTCCTGGGGAATCAAGCCTGGAGCCGGGGTCCTTAGGCTTCACAGGCAAGCGCTTAACCACTAAGCCATCTCTCCAGCCTGAAAGATTAATTTTAAAGTAAGTTACAAGTCAGAAACAGCATCTCACAACAATAATATCACAAAAGTCATTTATAAGGGTTATAAGAAATGTTTCCACATTATTTCCCATATTTCATTCCTATATTTAATTTTTACAGTTCTTTCCCATAGTTTGTTTTTACAGTTCATCCCCAATGTGCCAAATCTCTCACTGGCCCTCTCTATCTTTTCTGCCTCAGGTGCCTGGCTGAAATAAGTGCTACCTTGTCCTTTGTCTTCCAGCTGGTTTTGACCAAGAAGAGCTGGAGCCAGGCAATCACAAGGGAGATAATGAGACATGAGTATTTATTCTGGGTCCTTCCCTGTAAGGGTCCAAGTCTTTTTTGTTCTTGGTCAGTGGTCTCTATTCTACAGAAGCAACTTCTGCTGTGACCCTGTCCAATGGGCTGAAGGTCCTCTGTTTGACCTTTATGTGCCTGGTGTGAGTTTTCTGCTTGTTTTGTCTCAGTTTCTGTGCCACCTTGGTGGTTCCCTCCAGGGACCTCACACCTTACAAACAGCCCTTTGGAAGAGTCCTTTATTGAATTAGTGTACATTGAGTGAGCCATCTGCTTCCTGTTGGCATTCAAATAAGGAAAGTATCAAAACATATAACAATGGGGGCTGGAGAGATGGCTTAGCGGTTAAGCGCTTGCCTGTGAAGCCTAAGGACCCCGGTTCGAGGCTCGGTTCCCCAGGTCCCACGTTAGCCAGATGCACAAGGGGGCGCACGTGTCTGGAGTTCATTTGCAGAGGCTGGAAGCCCTGGCGCGCCCATTCTCTCCCTCTCCCTCTATCTGTCTTTCTCTCTGTGTCTGTCGCTCTCAAATAAATAAATAAAAAAAATTAAAAAAAAAACCACATATAACAATGGGATAAAAATCATTAAACAAATTGAAAGGCTTAGAGGCAGAACTAAGAATTAGGATAGCTGTGATCATGACATTTGTATATAGGCCAATGTGTTTATTGGCTAACTGGTTATCTATCTACTTTTGTGAACGGTCTGTTTAAATCTGTTGTCTGTTCTTCTTTTACAATATATTTAAAAAATATTTATTTATTTATTTGAAAGACATAGATAGAAAGAGGGAGACAAAGAAAGAAAAAGAGAGAGAAAGACAGAGAGAGAGGGAGAGAGAGAGAGGGAGAGAGAATGAATGGACATGCCAGGGCCTCTAGCTACTGCAAATGAACACCATACACTTGCATCACCTTGTACATCTGGTTTACAAGGGTACTGAGGAATCAAACCTAGGATCGTAGGCTTCATAGGCAAGTACCTTAAGTGCTAAGCCATCTCTCCATCCCTGTGGTCTATTCTTAAATTGGATTGTTTAATTTTAATATTTATAAAATGTAAAAATATATTCTGGACATTAATTTTAACACTATTTTTCAATTTTTGACATTTTCTACATATATAAAATGCATTTTGATTATTCACTCACCAATTTCCCTTTCTTGTCCCACTCCCAGTTAACACCCTCTTTTTACCCATCAAATCCTCATTTTACTTTCATGCTGTTTTAACCCTTTAAATTAAATCAGGGTTGCTTGCATAATGAAGGTTATTTACCATGGTGTGGGCAACTTACCAGTAATCACAGCATTGATGAACCTATTCCTCTCTTCAAGCACCCAGTAGTTGCTTTTAGCTCCTCTGGGGGATGTGTGGGCCTTGCATATCCTTCTCCAGTCAATGATGATGTAGTGACAGACTCAACCTTTTGCAAAGAATCTCAGCTATAGTGAATTGTGAATTATGAATGTGACAGCCATGCCATTTCCAGCAGATAGCATTTTGCTGCCCTCCTCGCCATCCTTGTTTAGATCAAATATGATTATTTGTAAATATATTTCCCTAGTTTATAATGTGCCTTTTATATATCTTAAATATCTTAGTGATATCCTTGCTGTAACAAATATTGTAACTTTAGTGAAGTCTGTTTTATTTATTATTTGGTTAATATCTTTTATAGCCTATTTAAGAAATCTGGGCTGGAGAGATGGCTCAGGGATTAAGAGCACTTCCTGAACAATCATGAGGGTCAGAGGGACTGTGACTGTGGCATTTGTATATTGGCCAATGTGTTTTTTGCTAACTGGATATCTATCTACTTTTGTGAACTGCCTGTTAAAATCTGTTGTCTATTCTTAAACTAGTTGTTTGTTTTTAATATTTGTATGATGTTAAAAATATGTTCAGTTGTGCCTGGAATTACAAGTGAAGCAGCCTTTCTTCATATAATGCCACACTAAAATCTTTAGTCAATTCTACATTCATGCTCATTTCCCCTCAGGTATATCAAATGTAGTAATCCTTAAGAACTCACTTAGTGGGCTACTGATTACTGCTGAGTTCTGTAGAACCCAAGTAAATAGTTGGCTTGGCCATGCATTTCTCTAAACCCAGTCCATTTGGAAGCAGAATTGCTGAGGGTCATGAAACTGCTAAGAGCTCAGGAATCACTGGAGACTACATCTCAGTAAGACAAGTGGATGAGCAATGGAAGGAGATATCTGTTGTCTATCTGTGGCTTCCATGTGTACATGGGGCACCACACCTGCAAACACATGTGTGTATACTTCCCACTACCTCATCGCACCTATTATATACACACATGCCTCCATACAAAAACCTCTGTCTACATAGGATCATGGTAACATTCTTCAACATTTTCTTTCAGAAGTTGTATTATTTTACATTTCACATTTGTGTCCACAATCTATCTTGCAATTAGAAGTTTTATTAAGGTATATATATGTATTTTCAAGGCAAGTTCTCACTGTGTTCCAGGCTATCTTGAAACTTACTCTGTAGTCCAGGGATGGCCTTGAACTCACAACTATCATCTTACGTCAGCCTCCTCACTGCTGGGATTAAAGGTATACACTACCATGACCAGTGTAAGGTATAATTTATATGCCATTATATTACTCATTTTAATACCAATTAATTAATTACAAAGCAATGGATGCATATTCATACAACAAGAAGACAATAAAATGAATGAATACCTGTTCACACAGAAACATGTATGAATAGCAGAAATTGTTTGAACTTAAGAAGCAGGACCCCGAAGAGAACAATACTCTTAAGATTTCTTTGACTTACATTTCAAGGACAATTGAAGTTGTTTAATGTTGGAAATCAGAGTGATAGGTTCCTTTGGGTAGGTAATAGATGAAGGACTTAAGCAAGTTTTAAAGGAGCTAAAGTTTTCAGTTTTAAGGAGTTTTGCTGCTGCTTGATATGCAGAATGGTTATGTGATTTATTCACTTTGTAAAAATTCATTGAGATATAATTTTAGTGGCTTGTATGCAGTAATACATGTATATTGTATATAAATATGCATATATATCAATGCTGATATTTACTTTAAACAATGAAAGTTGCTGGAACAGTCCTGCTTGATGCACTGAGAAAGTTCATTTCCATGTACATTGTTCCTGGAAATGGTGCAGATTTTGAAAAATCACAAATGACTTAAGATAAGATGTCTATGGTAGCTGTGGTTTCTATGCATACACTAAAAAATTGACACAGATTAATGACTGAAGGGAAAAAATGCCTACTTGTTAGATGTTTGCCCTTCTTTGAGGAGACAAACTAATGTATATTAGTGAGCTGTAATGAAATAATTGTAGATAGAAGTACTTTTTTTTCTCATGTAAGGTATTAAAGAGACTTGGATTTGTAGCCCAAGCCCCATTAATACCTCTGCACTCCAGACAAGTAGGTAGTCCACAATTGGGGAGATTACTAAGTGCATAAAGGTAATTTCTTGCAAAGCATGTTGGTTGGGTTTGATTTTCTAGGCCAGATGCACAAAGTCGTGTGTGTGTGTCTGGAATTAATTTGCAATGGCAAGAGTTCCTGGCATGCCCAATCATAATCTATCTCTCTCTTATGAAAATAGAGAAATAAATGTTTAAAAATCTTGGGTGAAGAGATGGCTTAGCAGTTAAGCACTTGCCTATGAAGCCTAAGGACCCCAGTTCAAGGCTCAATTCTCCAGTACCCACATTAGCCAGATGCACAAGGGGGCACACACATCTGGAGTTCATTTGCAGTGGCTGGAAGCCCTGGCGCACCCATTCTCTCTCTGTCTCTGTTCTCTCTCTGTCTCTCTCTCTGCTTGCAAATAAATAAATTTAAGAAACTCTGGTAGCTCAGTTTAGCAAATGTAGGGATAGCCAGCAGAGAACCTGTGGTACACTTGAAGTCTTCCTTTTCTCTTTTCTCCTACAGGAACCTATAGATAACACTGCACGTCATTTTCAGGGTACCTGAAGAGGTTGAGCACCCTTGTTTTAGAGTGAGTCATTTGGTGCTACTCAATGCCTCCCTTCTTATTTCTACAGGGTCTGATGTCTTATCATTTGTCTGTTTCAGCCTCATCCCAACCTCTCAAGAACTGTCCTGGTCACTGACCTTATGTCCATGCCACTACCTGTTCCCTGTTTCTCAGGCGCTCTTCTGTAGTTCTTGTGCCCAATGTCATCTTATCCTCTAGTGACACCATTTTCCCTTTGAGGCCATCACTAACCATCCTACTCAAAGTTGCAAACTGTCTTCTCTTCCTCTTCACTGCTCTGTTGAGAAATTTCTGGATATACATAAGAAGCAGTATGATGGGATGGAAGAAATATGGATGGACATTAGAATGAAATGAAACAAAGGTTTAAAATTTAGCTGCTGTATCGTAGAGAAATTTCTTAGACTTTATTTGGGTATCAAGATCTTCAAATGTAAAATTGAGGATATCTTCTAGCACTGTTTCTAGCCTAGCTAGGTTTATGTGAGTGCTTTGCCATGTGTTGGTAAACACTCTGTCATTCCTTCTTTAGTTATTTTCTACCATCAGAATGAGCTTATTTACTTGCACATTAAGGTGTTTTAGGAAGTCAGTTTAAGATGAAGATGAGGGCCTGAGAGATGGCTCAACAGTTCAGACAGTTGTCTGAAAAGCCTAAGGACCCAAGTTTGATTCCCCAGTATTTACATAAAACCAGATGCACAAGGAGGCACATGTGTCTAGAGTTTGTTTGCAGTGGCTGGAAGCTCTGGTACACCCATTCTCTCTCTATCTGCCTCTTTCTCTTTCTCATTCTCTCAAATAAAGATTAAAGGTGTGCGCCACCATGCCCAGCTTGAAAAAAAAAAATAAATAAAAGATGAGGATGAGTCTGTTTTCACAAGGCAGCCAAGCTACCTCTGAAAAATTGAACCCTCAATGGATTAGATAAAAATATATGATCAGTCCTACCTTTTATACTCCAAAATGACTTTTCCCAAAGCCCAAGGGAGGGAGATGGCCTGAAGCCTTGTGCCTTAGGTATAGGGTAGAACTGATGGAATAGATGTTCCAGCCTAGAGGGAGATTTGATAAGGAAGGTCTCTGCTTTTGTCCTAAACATTCAAAAAGATTCCAGGGAGGATTAAGAATTATGTTCCAAAACACCCTGAGGGTACCATTTGCAAAAGGTACCACTTGCCTCTAGGGTATAAGGATATATGATTTCATTTATGAAGGAACTCACCCCTCTGGGGAGGAGTAGACTCCTTATTGCCGATGGTTGGGATGGGGACAAATATGCTGCATTTAGAAAGATAATTTAGTTTTGCCATGTGTGAAATGAAGGAAGCAACTGAAAATCAGCAAGATATAGGGGTGGTTTTATTTCTTTTCAAGTGAAAGCTGATTAGGAGCTATCTAAAGATGGAGGGAAGGCTATGTGATAGTTAACCTTGCCAACTTGACCAGATTTCAAATCAGAAAATGCTCAGAAAAAAATGTGTGATGACCAGGAAGGTTGGTCAGTTTCTAAACACTGGCTAAAAGAGTTAGCAAATCAGTTTTACATTAGCCTGACCTAATTTTGATGCCAAGTCCTTTCTTATGGGGTAGCTGGAATTTTCATCTGTCTTTCATGAACTTTCTTCACTATGAGTGTAGTTCTGACATCTGAGGTCTTATTGGGTGCTGATATATTGGAGGGAGGCATATGACTACAACAGCCAGACTATGTTTTGTGGGAAATGGAAACATGCAGAGGCCAGAAACCCAGTAATTAGGATCTTGTTTCTTTGGATAAACCATATCTTTCCTCCTTCATGTTTTTCTGCCAATACCGAGTATTACAAAAGAAGCAGACAAAGGTTCATAGAACTTATCTATTTATTTTTAATATGAAGAAGTTTCTCTATGACACATTAAAGATAGTCATTAATTATTTACTACTCTTTCCATTGAATGACCAAGTCCAATACCTCTCTACCTTTGAGTCTGAAGTGGATTTAGTAGCTCACTTATAACCAATAGGATATGTGAAAGACATTGCATGAAAGATAACTCCTCCATGGCCCACTTGGTAATGCATGCTATTATTTAAGAAGTTTGAACTCTTTGAAGCTGACATGGTTTGAGGAAGCCCAGGCTCAGCACATAGATTCAGAGAAAGGGAAGGGGAGGAGGAAGGAGAGGGAGACAGGAGGGCAGAAGCTCAGCAAGCCCCATTGGTTTCAGACAGCTCAGCTCAATGCAGGCACAGATATGACTGAAGAAAGTTCCACTTGTTTCCAGGCACATGCATAGTCACCATCAGATACAACAATGTAAAGAACTCCAGGAAGAAACATTCCCCTGAGTATAGTTAATACACAGAACTATAAGAGAAGACATCTATCATTGTTTTAAGGTGCTGTGCTTTAGCCATTGATATCTGGAATATTCATCATGTTCTGTCTATTTTCCTCTGTGAGTTGAGAAATTTGAAGAAAAGGTCTATGAGTTCTTGAAAGCTGCTAATTTTCACTATGACCAGCATATTCTTTGCTGTTAGGGACTGAGGAGCTCAATACTTCTTAAAAGGGGAGAGAAAAAGTATGGAAGTTAAAAATTCTCTCATGTATGCATATATATTTTACTTATATGCACTCCAACTTTGACTTTTATTGGTATGTAATTCCATGGTTGTTTTTGTTGGACTTGGCTATTTTTTGTCTTTGCTAACTTGATAGGTAAAATGACATTATGGCTTTAAAAATATTTTAAATCATTTACTAGGTACATAAAATTCTGTGAAGCAAAATACATTTTATGATAACAAGTGTACTTGAGAAAATCAAGCTTGAGAGAAGGAATGAAACTAGAGTTATGCAATTCCACAAGACTAGAAGCATCTTATGGGAGGAAAGGGTTTATTTCAGCTATTGGTCTTAAGTGAAAGTCTCACCATAGCTGGGAAAGCCTAGCAGAACAGAGGCTGGGTATCACATCTTGCCACAGCAGCCAGATGACAGGAAGCAGCAAGAGAGGGAATTGGCTGGCACCAGCAAGCTGGGATAATAAACCTCAAGGCTGGCCCCCCGTGACACACCTCCTCCAGCAAGGCTCCACTTTTCAGATTGTTACTGGAATTGAGTGTGCAGTGTAATATTAAACACATGAGGCCATTTCACCTTCAAACTACCATACTTCCTCTCTAAATTCCATTATGAAATTTATAAGGAACTCTATAGCTGGATTCAGAAACAAGTAATCAACACCAGGGTAGCACTCTGCTAATGAAGCTGTGTGAAAAGAGAACTGCCTGAACCTGGATCCCAATGGAACCTTATCCAAGGCCTATCTCAGCCCATGTTCCCATGTGGGCACTTGAAGCCCAGAAAGGTTGTTAATTTGCCCAAGGCTATTTGCTGGGGGTGACAGGGACCTCTAAGCCAGAAGTGGGACATTAATGTCAGAGATACTTTCACTTCCATTAGCTTCTTGGTTCTCTTAATTGCTGAATTAAAAAAATAACACTTTCAGATGATTAGATAACTGGCATTTTAGTTTGTGCATCTTACTTGGCTTGTGAGAATATCATCTGCATGTTACATTCAAAGAGTGAATTTGTCCTATGTTGTTAAAAATTAATGCATTGTACTGATAATCAACCTAATGCTTGTGTATAAAAAAACTAGAAAATGCAAACAAACACACATAACTAGAAGTAACTTGTCTTCTCCAACAACATTTAGCTTTTTAGCCTGCAAGCTTTGTGTTTGTGTGTGTGTGTGTGTGTGTGTGTGTGTGTGTATGTGTATGTCATTTCTATGCATTCTTATGTGTTGATACAGTGTTCAGGCACTGCTTTGGTGCATTGCTGAATAATTAACATGAGTGTTCTTCAGGAATAAGGAGTTTTTTGATTGGATGTGATATTTTCCTTCCTTCAGAAACTTTCCATCTGTCATGCAGAATAAAAAAAGGCAGAGGAGGTTTAACAGAGAAAGAGGGTTTGTAATAGCTGATAATGGTGATTAAATTCCCAACAAACATTCTGTGTATTTTTAGTTCCTAAAGACAAAACATGCTTGGCTTGGGTTGCTATGTTATGAAGCAGAACAGATGTAACTATAATCAAGATGTTTTTCCTTGTTCATGACTAATCTCCTGAGAAAAGGAGGAGGTGCGATAATTGCAGAGCCCAGCCTTCTAGTCCTTAAATATTTGTGACAAATCATTCTGATAGGCATGTATGCCTTTGGGTATATGTGCGTGCATGCACGTGTTTGTGTGTGTGTGCGTGTGTGTGTGTGTGTGTGTGTGTGTGTGTGTGTACAGGAATCCCCAGCACACAGAGTGGTCGTTTTGGAATTTTATGGATTGTGAAGGCTATAAGCCTGACCATTGCCTGATTCCTAACATAGTTTTTTTTTTGATTAATATTATAAAGTGAGGCATTAAGATTTTAAGGGTAGAATTGTGGGTAGTACTGGATTTTTTTTTCAGAAAAAAGACTATAGAGAAATAGCTTAGAAAAATTCGGTATGGGGGTGGGCAAAAATCATAAATATCTAGAATCACACAGGTGTTAGGGTTATTGGAAGGGTAAATGATTTACTCTTATAGTACTCAGTACAGGTATCATTGGTAGGAAGCACTCAATAATTTATAGCTGTTATTTCTAAGTATGACCTTTGTCACATTGCCATGTAAATTACACTGAATTTCAATTTCTTGTGATATGACCATGTCTAGCCATGTGTCTGCTGAAAATGGAAGAGATACTAGGGCCACCATGACTGGGTGGTGGTATATCCTCTTTTCTTGTTGGCCAGTTATACTACTGGACTTCTCAGACATGCAGGATGCTTCCTGGGCAAACTTAACAAGTAACCATTAAGCTGTATGATCTGGAGCATGTCAGAGTTCTCTTTAAATATACATCAACCCAGTAGCTTTAATCCGTCCTGCCTTGGCATATAACTTTCTTCCTTTTCTTCTGGAGAGAAAAGATTGTTTTGTAGTGAAGGATGTTGCCAACCCAATAGTATTAGGAGAGAGGTGGCCTTATGGGAAGGGTATTTGGCAGTTTTGGTAAATGAGTATTTGCATTGTCTTGGAGCTACAAGGAAAAAAAAATAGGCTGCTTGGGAAATATCACTGGGTCACTCTTGAATGTTTCTTAAAAACTGGTAAACTGGCAAAAAAAAAAAAAAAGGAATTATATTTCTTTCAAGTATTTCTGTCATTGACCTGCTCTTTTTTTAATTTTTTATTAGTTTTGTATTCAGCAAATAAAGGCAGTTTGGTACCATTATTAGGCTCATCCATGACCTACCCCCTTCCCATAGGCCCCTCCTTGTTGAGGTATATGGGTTGTGCATTGTGGAGTTAGCCCACAGTTATTGGTACGATAAATGTCTCTGCATATTGTGACCCAACATGTTGACTTGCTCTCTTTAAATGTGCATGAGCTCAGGAGAGACTGAAACATGTAGATTTGCAAGACATGTTGGGACTACACGTATAAAACTTCCTCTTAAATCCATCTCTCTGTCACTGTGTAGCTTTCCTTTCTTATTGGATTAGCTTGAAGAGAATACTTTTGCTCAACCAATCTGAGAAAAGTTTAGCTAGCTGAATAGTGGTCATAAATTTCTGAATATTTCATAAATCATTTCAAGTCTTGTTTTTAGCTAATTAGCTTTACTACAATGAAAGGTGAGAGCAGCTCAGTCAGATTATCATTAGAAACTGGGGTTCTTTCTGCCCAAGATACTTTTTTTATTAGTTAGGTATATAGTATGTAAATAGTATTGATGGTACCATCATTAGTCTTGTCCCTGTCATCCCCCTATGAGGCTTGTGGGTGTTGCATTGTGGGCTGGCCATCAGTTATCAGGGAGAGGCAATGTCTCTGTGCTTAATGACCCAATTTATGTGTCTAACAATCTTTCCACCCCTCTTCCGTGAATATCCCTGAGCCATGTTGGGCTCATTTTAGGTCTATTTCAGTGATGAGGTCTTGGGACTCTCTGTGTCTCTGTACATCTGATTTGGTAGAAGTTGAGTGTTCTCTATGTCTGTATCCTTCACCCTTGTGCTGATACCAGGTTCACAAAGAAAGTAGCTCTTGCTCATTTACCCCACTAACTGTATGGTTTCAGTTGGTGCCCTGGTGGGGTGCGATTGGCTGATTCCCTCCTCAGGTTCTATGTCCATATGAAAAAGAGAAACAAATTCTCTAACAGAGAGTGAGGTCAGTGCATGATACATAAATACCCATTATTTTTTTTTTAAAGAGAATTTAATAGGTGTAGGCCCTCTTGTAGTCCACTATTGGTAGGAGCTTAATATTGGAGAAAGGGTTCATTTTTTTTTTTTGAGTTGGTATTTATGTCAGTGTATATGTTATTATTTTTTTTATTTTTATTAACATTTTCCATGATTATAAAATATATCCCATGGTAATTCCCTCCCTCCCCACCGCCACACTTTCCCATTTGAAATTCCATTCTCCATCATATTACCTCCCCATTACAATCATTGTAATTACATATATACAATATCAACCTATTAAGTATCCTCCTCCCTTCCTTTCTCTACCCTTTATGTCTCCTTTTTAACTTACTGGCCTCTGCTAATAAGTATTTTCATTCTCACGCAGAAGCCCAGTCATCTGTAGCTATCCACATATGAGAGAGAACATGTGGCACTTGGCTTTCTGGGCCTGGGTTACCTGACTTAGTATAATACTTTCCAGGTCCATCCATTTTTCTGCAAATTTCATAACTTCATTTTTCTTTACCGCTGAGTAGAACTCCATTGTATAAATGTGCCACATCTTCATTATCCACTCATCTGTTGAGGGACATCTGGGCTGGTTCCATTTCCCAGCTATTATAAATTGAGCAGCAATAAACATGGTTGAGCATGTACTTCTAAGGAAATGAGATGAGTCCTTTGGATATATGCCTAGGAGTGCTATAGCTGGGTCATATGGTAGATCAATCTCTAGCTGTTTTAGGAACCTCCACACTGTTTTCCACAATGGCTGGACCAGATTGCATTCCCACCAGCAGTGCAGAAGGGTTCCTTTTTTTCCACATCCCCGCCAACATTTATGATCATTTGTTTTCATGATGGTGGCCAATCTGACAGGAGTGAGATGGAATCTCAATGTAGTTTTAATCTGCATTTCCCTGATGACTAGTGACGTAGAACATTTTTTTAGATGCTATATGCCATTCGTATTTCTTCCTTTCAGAACTCTTTATTTAGCTCCATAGCCCATTTTTTGATTGGCTTGTTTGATTCCTTATTATTTAACTTTTTGAGTTCTTTGTATATCCTAGATATTAATCCTCTATCAGATATATAGCTGGCGAAGATTTTTTCCATTCTGTAGGTTGCCTCTTTGCTTTTTTCACTGTGTCCTTTGCGGTACAAAATATTTGTAATTTCATTAGGTCCCAGTGGTTAATCTGTGGTTTTATTGCCTGAGCAATTGGGGTTGTATTCAGAAAGTCTTTGCCAAGACCAATATGTTGAAGGGTTTCCCCTACTTTTTCCTCTAGCAGTTTCAAAGTTTCCGGTCTGATGTTAAGGTCTTTAATCCATTTGGACTTAATTCTTGTGCATGGCGAGAGAGAAGAATCTATTTTCATCCTTCTGTAGATATTTATCCAGTTTTCAAAACACCATTTGCTGAAGAGGCTGTCTCTTCTCCAATGAGTATTTTTGGCATTTTTATCGAATATCAGGTGGCTATAGCTACTTGGGCTTACATCTGGGTCCTCTATTCTGTTCCACTGATCTACATGTCTGTTTTTGTGCCAGTACCATGCTGTTTTTGTTACTATGGCTCTGTAGTATAGGTTAAAATCAGGTATGGTGATACCACCAGCCTCTTTTTTATTGCTCAGTATTATTTTAGATATTCAAGGTTTTTTGTGATTCCAAATGAATTTTTGGATTGTTTTTTCTATTTCCATGAAGAAAGCCTTTGGAATTTTGATAGGGATTGCATTAAATGTGTACATTGCTTTAGGTAAGATTGCCATTTTGACAATATTGATTCTTCCAATCCAGGAACAAGGGATGTTTCTCCACTTTCTAGTGTCTTCTGCAATTTCTCGCTTGAGTGTTTTAAAGTTCTCATTGTATAGATTCTTTACTTCCTTGGTTAGGTTTATTCCAAGGTATTTTTTTTTTTTTTGATGCAATTGTGAATTGGAGTGATTCTCTGATTTCATCCTCTGTGTGTTTGTTGTTAGCATATATGAAGGCTACTGATTTCTGTGTATTTATTTTGTATCCTGCTACATTGCTGTAGGTTTTGATCAGCTCTAACAGCTTGCTAGTAGAGTCTTTAGGGTGCTTTATGTATAGAATCATGTCATCTGCAAATAATGATAACTTGATTTCTTCCTTTCCAATTTGTATCCCTTTTATGTGTGTCTCTTGCCTTATTGCTATGGCTAAGACTTCCAAAACTATATTAAATAAAAGTGGGGACAGTGGAAACCCTTGTCTTGTTCCTGATTTTAGTGGAAAAGCTTCCAGTTTTTCCCCATTTAGTAATATGTTGGCTGTAGGCTTGTCATAAATAGCCTTTATTATATTGAGATATGTTCCTTTTATTCCCAGTCTCTGTAGGACTTTTATCATGAAGGGATGTTGGATTTTGTCAAATGCTTTCTCTGCATCTAATGAGATGATCATGTGATTTTTGTCCTTCAACCCGTATATGTAATGTATTACATTTATAGATTTGCGTATGTTGAACCATCCCTGCATCTCTGGGATAAAGCCTACTTGGTCAGGGTGAATGATCTTTTTGATATACTCTTGTATTCTGTTTGCCAATATTTTGTTGAGAATTTTTGCATCTATGTTCATGAGGGAGATTGGTCTGTAATTTTCTTTTTTTGTTCTATCTTTGCCTGGTTTTGGTATCAGGGTGATGCTGGCCTCACAGAAGGAGTTTGGTAGAATTCCTTCTTTTTCTATTTCCTGGAAAAGCTTAAGAAGCAATGGTGTTAGCTCTTCCTTAAAAGTCTGGTAAAATTCAGCAGTGAATCCATCCGGGCCTGGGCTTTTTTTAGTTGGGAGATTATTGATAACTGTTCGGATCTCCATGTTTGTTATAGGTCTATTTAAGTGATTAATATCATTTTGATTTAATTTAGGTAGGTCATATAGATCAAGGAAATCATCCATTTCTTTCAGATTTTCATACTTTGTGGAGTATATGCTTTTATAGTATGTCCCTATGATTTTTTGAATTTCTCTGGAATCTGTTGTGATGTTACCTTGTTCATCTCTGATTTTATTAATTTGTGTCTCTTCTCTCTTTCTTTTGATCAGATTTGCTAAGGGTTTATCAATCTTGTTTATCCTTTCAAAGAACCAACTCTTTGTTTCATTAATTCTGTGGATTGTTCTTTTTGTTTCTATTTCATTAATTTCTGCCCTAATCTTTATTATTTCTTCCCGTCTACTAATTTTTGGTTTGCCTTGTTCTTCTTTTTCCAAGGCTTTAAGGCGAAGCATTAGGTCGTTTACTTGCGCCCTTTCTAATTTCTTAATATAGGCACTTAAGGCTATAAATTTACCTCTTAGAACTGCCTTCATTGTGTCCCAGAGATTTTGGTATGTTGTGTTCTCATTATCATTTGACTCTATAAATTTTTTGATTTCCTTTTTGATTTCTTCATTGACCCATTCATCATTTAGTAGTGTATTGTTTAGTTTCCATGATTTTGTGTATGCTCTATAGCCTTTCTTGCTACTGATTTGTAGTTTAATTCCATTGTGGTCAGATAGAATGCAAGGAATTATTTCAATTTTCCTGAATTTGTTAAGATTTGCTTTGTGTCCTAATATATGGTCTATTTTAGAGAATGTTCCATGTGCTGCTGAAAAGAATGTATATTCTGCAGCCTTTGGATGAAATGTCCTGTATATATCTGTTAGGTCCATTCCTTCTATGACCACATTTAGTCCAGATGCCTCTCTGTTTATTCTTTCCCTGGATGACCTGTCAATTGATGAGAGTGGGGTGTTAAAGTCACCCACCACCACTGTGTTTGGTGTTATATGTGACCTTAGTTCTAATAGTGTTTGTTTGACGAATTTGGGAGCCCCCATGTTAGGTGCATATATGTTTAGGATTGTAATGTCCTCCTGTTGGAGTGTGCCCTTAATCAATATAAAGTGACCTTCCTTATCTTTCTTGACTAACGTTGGGCTAAAGTCTACCCTGTCTGATATTAGGATAGCAACCCCTGCTTGTTTTCTAGGCCCATTTGCTTGAAACACCGTCTTCCAACCTCTCACCCTAAGATAATGTCTATCCTTTGTAGAAAGGTGAGTTTCTTGGAGACAACAAATTGTAGGATCCTGCTTTTTAACCCAGTCTTCAAATCTGTGTCTTTTCGTTGGGGCATTGAGGCCGTTGATATTAAGAGATATTATTGAAAGGTGTGTATTTATGTTTGCCTTTTTTTATGTGTGTGTGTGTTTCTGGTTCTACCTGTGCTCTCTTCTGTTAACTGGTATTTGAGTATAGCTTGTTTTTTCTAGGTTCCTTATATGTGTGCTTTTCCTTTTGTTCAGCGTGGATTCTATCAAGTATTTTCTGTAGAGCTGGTTTTGTCTTCAAATACTCCTTTAGCCTGCTTTTGTCATGGAATGTCTTTATTTCTCCATCTATTTGAATGGATAACTTTGCAGGATAAAGTAACCTTGGTTGACAGTTTTTGTCTTTCAGAACTTGGAATATATCACTCCAAGCCCTTCTGGCTTTAAAAGTTTGTGTTGAATAATCTGCTGTAATCCTGATGGGCTTGCTTTTGTAGGTAACTTGATTTTTCTCTCTAACTGCTTTCAATATTTTTTCTTTGGTGTGTGTGTTTGGAAGTTTGATTATAATATGTCGAGGAGAGGTTCTTTCTGGGTTTTGTCTGGCTGGGATTCTAAAGGCTTCCTGTATCTGTATTGGCACCTCTTTCCCAATTTGGGGGAAATTTTCCTCTATGATTTTGTTGAAGATGCCTACTATGCCTCTGGAGTGGAGTTCTTCTCCTTCTACTATGCCCTGAATTCTTATATTGGATCGTTTCATAGTGTCCCGAATATCTTGAAATTCCCACTCATACTTTTCTATAAGTTTGTCTTTCTCTTTGTTAGACTGCATTAGGTCTGCCACCTGGTCTTCTAGCTTAGATATTCTGTCCTCTCCCTCATCCATCCTACTGGTGAGATTTTCTACAGAGTTTTTTATTTCATTAACTGTGTTCTTCATTGCTAGTAATTCTGACTGGTTTTTCTTTATTATTTCTATTTCCCTATTTATGTCTTGTATTGCCTTCTTTATTTCATTAAATTGGTGTCCTGCCTCTTCTTTGATTCCTTTGATTTCCTCTTTGATTTCTTCTTTGATTGTTTTCATGTGTTCTTTGACCTCTTTGAACATATTTATAATTATTCTTTTGAACTCTTTCTCAGGCATTTCCTCTAACTCTTTCTCACTGGAGGACATTTCTGATGCATTAATACTTTTAGGTGGATTTATATTGTCTTGCTTTTTAGTGTTTCTTGTGCTATAATGTATATATTTTTGCATCTTGGATTAAGTTAATGCTTGGATTTTCTAGCTAGCTGTGTATTCTTAGCTGTATCAATTGATTTGATGTAATATATTTTCAGGGGAGGACCTTAAGGTGTTAGGTGTGGCTCTTAAGACTCTCAGAGTATCTACAAAGATGTTCTTAGGGGTTGAGTTTCCCTGCTATAGGAGTCTTCAAGCAGGCTGAGTGGAATAAAATACAGGTAGATTCTAAAATTTAACTAAACACTGTACCCATTCCATCAAAAACAGCCCCGAGTATGTATGCAAGAGTAGTTATTATAATGACCAGATCCTCTATCAACAAAAAGGTTAAGATTTCTGGTCTGTTGAGGGATCCAAGTCAGCTTGTGACCAAGTGAGACCCTTCCCTGGTGCAATCCCAGTTACCTTGGATTATTTTGGTCTCAGTCAAGTTGCTGCTTGGGTCGTCGGGCTGCTGTTCTGATTTCTGGAGCTGGGCACTTGCTTTTCCTGCGGGGCAAACTGAGCCGCTGCTGCTGCCTCTGCTGCTGCTGTAGCTGCCACTGCTGGAGCCACCACTGCTGCTGAAGCTGCTGCTGCTGTGTCCACTGCTGCTGCTCGCCCTGAAGCTGCTGTTGCCGAGTCTGCCGCTGCTGCCACTCCTGGGTCTGCTGCTGCTGGGGGCGCTGTTACCGGTGCTGGAGCCGCTGATGTTTCTGCCGAACTCTGCTCCTGCTTGGGTCCCGCTGTCAGCCCAAGTTGGCGTGGCCGTGTCCCGGGCCGCTGCTCTGTTCGCTGGAACTGTGCTCAGGCGTTGGGGGAGGGGAGGGATCCACAGCTGCTCTGGATCTCTCGCTGCTCCAAGCGTTCTTCTCCCTCGCGGTCTGCTCCTCCGTTGCTCGCTGCCGCTCTCCCCTCACAATTCCTGAGTTGCGGAGAGCGCGGTGTGAGGGAAAGCTCCCGCACCTGGCTTTTCCTGTGGCTCGAGCCGAGTCTGGTGGCTTTCTGGTGCTTCGCAGCCACGGTGGTTTGCCGAGCTGCCAGAGCCTCTTTTCCCGCCTGTGCAGGCTCTGGGTGCTCTGGATCTCTTCTACTTCTACACTGCCGCTTCAATTTCCTATACACCTCACTTTTTAGTAAAAGTGTGTATTTTGCTGAGTTTTTTTGGTCTTTTTCCCCCCTAGGCTGCTTTGGCGTGGTACCTACGCCGCCATCTTAACCAGAAGTCCTCGGGTTCATTTTTTAATATGGTTCTGACTTCTTTCCCTGTTCCAAGTATGGGCTCCATTCCACTGAGTGGATCCATTAGCCAAATCAAGGGCAGTTGGTAACCCACTATGGCTGTGTGCCACTATTGCACTTGTGTGAGCATCACATCAGGTTGATTGCTGGTGAGTACATTAGACCATGAGTTGCTTAGACAGATATTAGACATTTTCCCCAAGTTGCTCTTATAACACCTTCTGCCACTGGACAAGCTAACTATCTGGGGATTGACTCTCTTCCAGCTTCTAGCCAGGTCACTCCATGTTCCATCCCAACTGCATATGGTGTCTTTGGCAACAGGGACTTAACATTAACCTTTGATGGGTCACCATGTACTCTCACAGAATTCTGTCTTCTTTTGGGAAACATATCATTATGAATGTTATGGTACTTGATGGTCAAGACTCTTGACAGCTAAAAGTTTTATTAGATCTCAGAGTGGGTCTTTTTTCTTCTGCCCTCTTATTCTCCTTCTTCTCCCTTTCCCCTCTGTTCCTCTTGCTCCTTACCCTTCTCCTCCTTCTTGTCTTCCTCTGCCTGCCTTCCCCTTTTCTTCTGTCTGTAGAACTCAATGTAGCCATTCCTGTGTTCAATTTCAGAAGGAAGTCTATGCTCCTTAAGTCACTGAATAGTATTTTGGATGACAAATTCAGCTAATTATATGCATTAATCCACACATTGGTTTTGCCATGCTATGAAAAGTATTAAGAGAATTCACAAGAGTATCATTTTTTGTCCTTATGGGCCCTTGATAAGTTTAAGCCTTATTCTCTTTGAAGTCTCTTTGAAGATGCATAACTTGATCCAGCTAACGAGATGTAGCGTTATATGCTTTTGTGGTTTGAATGTGGAATTTGAACCTCAGGTGTTTGTGACTAAGCCTCATCCTTAATCCCCAGCTGGCAGTGCTATTAGGGAAGTTTGAGGAACCTTTGGGAGAAAGTGTGTCACTGGAGGCTGGCCTTGAGGTTTATTAGTCCACTTTCTGCTTCCTCCCTACTGCTATTAAGATGTGATGTGGGGGCTGGAGAGATGGCTTAGCGGTTAAGCGCTTGCCTGTGAAGCCTAAGGACCCTGGTTCAAAGCTCGGTTCCCCAGGTCCCACGTTAGCCAGATGCACAAGGGGGCGCACGCGTCTGGAGTTCGTTTGCAGAGGCTGGAAGCCCTGGCGCGCCCATTCTCTCTCTCTCCCTCTATCTGTCTTTCTCTCTGTCTGTCACTCTCAAATAAATAAATAAATAAATAAATTTTAAAAAAAGAAAAGAAAAGAAAAAGGAAGGAATGTTTGTTGAATCAATCTTTAAAAAAAAAAAAAGATGTGATGTGGACTTTCTGCTCTTTTCATGCTCTTCCTGCTGTGGTGAAACTTTCACTCAAAAATGTAAGCTGGAAATAAAATAAGCCCTTTTCTTCCATCTGCTGCTTCTGGTTGAGTGTTGTTTTAGTTACCTTCACATTGCTGGGACAAACCACCTGATGGGAAGAATTTTTTTTTTTTAATTTGGTTTAGAGCCTCAAGGGTAAGTTTGAGCATGAAGGAAGGGAGGTATAATACAGGCTGGATATCACATCTTGCAACAGCAGCTGGCAGGAAGCAACACGAGCAAGCTGAGCTCCTGCTGGTGAGGGACACTGGCTGAACACCCCTAAGTCCACCTCCAATAATACACCTTCTCCAGCAAAACTCCACTTGCCAAACTACCACCAGCTGGGGATTCAAAACACATGAGACTATGGGAGGCATTCCACATTCAAACTACCATAGGTGTTTATTCCCAGCAGCAAGAAGATAACTGTTACATATGCTACCCTCAGGTAGAATGTCTAATATAATAATTCCTCTTCTCTTCTGTGACTATGAAAGCATCAGTTCAAACCTGCTTTGCCATTTGCTTGACATATGAACTTGGCCTAGTTTCTTAGCTACCCTGTGCTTTGTCTTCCTGCCTTCTCTATGGAAAAGCAACTAGTTCCTGTGTTGATATGAATTAAGCCATGTGAATAATCAAGGCACTGTAAATAAAGAGGAAGGCACATATTGTCAGACACAAAGGTGGTCCTAAGTATTGTTTGCTCACGCAGAATAAGAGCAGAAGGGGGGCTGGAGGGATTGCTTAGTGGTTAAGGCATTAGCTGCAAAGCTAAAGGACCCACGTTTGATTACCCAGGACCCATGCAAGCCAGATGTATAAGGTGAAACATGCCTCTGGCATTTGTTTGCAGGCTGAAGGCCCTGGTGCACCCATTTCCCTATCTGCCTCTTTCTCTCTCTCAAATATAAATAAATTTTAAAAAATACAGAATATGAGCAGAAGGGAGGTGTAACTAACAGCTTCTGACATGCTCTGGGAGACCACAAGGTACAGAATGTTTGGCCAGTTTCACAGAGATTGTTAGAAAAGCAAATGTAGATCACAGGCTAGAATATGGGGAAAAAAGACAGATATAAATAGAATTTAAATGTATTTCAATTTAGGAAGCATGAATAAATACAGCTTGCTTCTGAAAGCACTTTGCCTGAAATCTTGTCTAAATTGCTATAGTGAGAATTGCCTTAAAATGTGCTTTTCACTTAAGGTCTTAGGCATTGGGTTTTCTCAGTAGGGCTCCAGTCACTTAGGAAGTAATGACAACAATTGACAAACGGGACCTTATGAAATTGAAATGTTTCTGCCCAGCAAATGAATTTGTTAATAATGAATTTGTAAAGAGCCTATGGAATGAGAGAAATATTTGCTAGCCATTTACTGATAGAGGATTGATATCTATACTATACAAAGAACTAAAAAAAAAATGACAAGAAATCACATAGCTCAGTCAATATTTGGGGTAATGAAATGAGTAGACAGTTCTGAAGAGATGAACTACACATCAATTAATTCTTTTTTCATTGCAACCAGAAACAACATAGTGAAGGAAAGAGTTTATTTCAATTTACAGTCCCAGAGGGTAGTGTCCATCCTGGCAGGAACAGGAAACCAATGTCACATCCTCACATCAACAGGAAGGAATTGAGTGATGACTGCTGCTGCTTAGCTTGCTTTTTTCCAGGAACCCGGCTTGTGGGATGGTGCTCCCCACAGTTAGGGTGGGTCCTTCTACCTCAACTCATAATACAGAAAATTCCCCACAGACATAACCAGAGATTTATTTCCATGGTGATTACAAATCCTGTCCATGATAAACATGAAAAAATGTACAACCTCCTTACATATCAGAAAAATGCTAATCAAAACTACATTGAGATTCAATCTCACTCTAGTCATAATGGCAGTCATTAAGAAAGAAAATAACAAATGCTATAAGGATGTGGACCAAGGGAAAATATATACTGCTAGTTGGAATGTAAAGTAGTTCAAACATTATGGAAGTCACTATGGAAGTTTCTCAAGAAACTAAAACATGTCTACCGTGTGATACCTATACCACTCCAACATATTCCAAGATATTTGCTCATCAACGGATTTTGTAGTGTGTAGCTTTTCTTGGAAGATGTTACATGTTATCTGAAAGCAAAGAAAGTTTCCCTTCTCTCCCCCTCCTTTCCCTTCTCGCTTTCCTTCTTTCTTCCTCCCTCCCTTTTTCTTTCCTCTTTCTTTTCCTCCTCTCTGTGCCTTTCCCAACGTCTCCCTTTCTTTTCCTTGAGACAGGAACTTATTCTGTAGCTTAGGTTGGTTAAGAACCCAGTATGTAGTTCAGGCTAGCTTTGACAATCCTCTTGGCTCAGCCTCCAAGTGCTTAGATTACAGGCATGAGCCAGTATGCCAGGTGACAGTTTTGTTTTTTCCTTCTCTATCTATATTTCACTTATTACATTCTTTTGCTTTATTGCATTTTGTAGGAGTTCTAGTAGAAGTGGCAACTGGGGAGGCATCATTGTCTTATTCCTAAATTAAAGACAAAACATCCAATTTCTCACCATTAGGTATGATACTAGTTGCAGGTTTGCCTTTTCTTTTTGTGTATATCTATGTGTGTAGTATTGTGAAGTAGTGTGTGTGGTATATACCTCATTGTGTGCAGATGTATACATCCCATGGACACATGTGAGAAGGCCAGAGAAAAATGTTGGGTGACCTCCACTATTGCTTATCTGCATGCTTCCTTGAGATGGAGTCTTTCACTGAACCTGGACCTCCCAGTTTTGCTCAGACTGGCTGACCAATGAGCCCCAGAAACTCATCAGTCTCCATAGTATTACAGGTACATGGCCATCCTGAGGTGTTTTTGTGGATGCTGGGGAATTGAACTCAGGGGAAATTAAGCCTTCTCTGGTCCTCATGCTTGGAAAGAATTCTCCACTGAACCATCTCTCCTGCCTTCTTTTTAAATTGAGAATGTGTTTTGTATGGATACATCTTGTGTTGGTACCATCTTTTCCCTCCTTTTCCTCCCATTCTGCAGAGGGCCCTCAGTGAAGGAAGTGGGGGCAATGCCTCTGGGTATGATTTCCCAACCTGTGGCTCTTACCATCTTTCCACCCCCTCTTCCACAAAATTCCCTACCCTGTGGTAGGTGTGTTTTAAGTCTACTTCAGTGACTATCATTCATCCCTATCATCCAGGCCTCCACTTGCCTGTCAGGTCTGCTAGCAAAGCTTTCAGTAGCTTCTAGATTTCTGCTTTGGTATGCATTGAGTATCCTCAGTGTTGTCAGGCTCACCATGGAAGCTGCACTCTTGCTCATCTTCCCACTTCCTCTGTGGCTTTACCTGGGTCTTAGCTGGAGTGTGAAGGGTGGTTTATCTCTTGGCTCACTACCTTCTGAAAAAGAAAATTAGCATAGGTTAAATGGGATAAGCATTGTTAATTTAGGGATATTTTGATGGATGTAGCCCCTCTTTTAGCCAAAGACTAGAGGGAGCTTGTCATTAAAGATCATAATCTTGTTCTCTATATGATTCTGACCTGGTTCCCAGTTCCAGATATGGGTTCCTTCCACTGAGCAGAACTCTTATCCAATCAGAAAGCCACTGGTTACCCCCAAAGGCTGTGTGCCACCATTTCACTTCTGTGTGTGTATTGCTAAGCTAGTTGCTTCTGAGTAACTTAGACCCCTGCTTGCTCACACCATTGTTGGCCACTTTTCCCTAGTAGCTCATGTAACATTTTCCAGCACTAGATAGGCTGACTGTCTGGGGACTTGCTCTCTTCCAGATTCCAGCTGTGTCTCTCTGTGTTCTATGTTGGCAGTATATGGTGTCTTCAGCAATAGGGTCTTGCCTTTTACCTTAGGTGGGTGATCACGAGCTTTAACAGAAACCAGTCTTGTTTTGGGGACCTTGTTGGTCTCTGCAATCAACAGCGCAATGTGCATGGCATCAGTTTTTGGTACTGGGAGAAAGTTTTTTTCTTTTTTTCCTTTAGTTTTTTGAGGTAGGGTTTCACTCTAATCCAGGCTGATCTGGAATTCACTATGTTGTCTCAGGGTGGCCTTAAACTCATGGTGATCCTTCTACCTCTGCCTCCCAAGTGCTGGGATTAAAGGCATGTACCACCATGCCTGGCTAAGGAGAAAGGATTTTATGATGCCAATTTATTATGGTTTTAGTTTTGTTTTTATTTCCCCCAAACCTCCCCTTCCCTTCTCGCCAAACCCTTCCATCCCTATCATCCAGGCCTCCACTTGCCTGTTAGGTCTGCCAGCAAACGAAGCTGTTCTAGGCTAGGAACCACGAATGAGTGAGGACAAAGCTGTTCTTTACCAAGTTGAGGAATTTACTTTTTGACAATTGAAAAGCCAATTCAGATGAGTATGATAGCTCACATTTATAAATCACAGAACTTGGAAGGCTGAATATGTTAGGACTGCAGGTTGAACTTGAGACCAATCTGGGCTATAGAGTGAACCAGAAAACAAACAAGTAGAACAAAAAGAAAGCCTGGAGTGGTGTGCATGTCTTTAATCCTAGCACTTGGGAGGCAGAGGTAGGAGGATCATCATGAGTTTGAGGCCTTCCTGAGAATACACAGTGAATTCCAGGTCAGCTAGAGTGACCTGTGGGCTAGAGTGAGACCCTACCTTGAGAAACTAAAAACAAACAAACAAACAAAAACATCAGCATAACCTTTTAATCCCATTAGTCAGGAGGCAGAGAGAAAAGGATTGTGAGTTCCAGGCCAACCCAGTTTACCTAGTAATATCCCGTGAAAACTCAAGCAGACTAGGATTTAAATACTGACTCTGCTATGTTGCAGCTATATTGACCTTGATCAGGTTAATTATCCTAGATAAGTTTTGCCTTACTTTCTCTAGCATAAGATAAAAAAAAAATCACTTTTCTGAAGCTGTAGAAAATGCTAGAGTTAGAAAACCTGAATTATTCAAAGGCAAATCCTTTCAAGAATTGAGCATGATATTAAACTCTATGACAGGAAGAAGAAAGTGTGAGAACCATTTCTAGAAAGAGCTGAGCATATCCATTCTGTTCACTTAGGCTCCTTTTACCTCTTTATCCTGCATACTACGATATTTCTTGCTATGATTGTGAGAGCATTTGTCTGTCTTCACTGAGTGTGCAATACCAGCTGGGTTTCAACTTTCCAGATTAGCTTGGCTTGGTTAGGTGGCCCCTCCTGTCTTGCTTTTATATCTGTGGCTATATGCTCAACTTCAGGCAATGATTCTCATAACTGATTTGCTTTAGCAGCCATTTTTGTTGTTGTTTTCTGTTTTATAAGTCACTGCTCAGTTCTAACTCTACCCCTCTTCCAACCAAAGAACATTTATTGAACTCAAAATGCTTTAGATCAGTTTTACCTTTATTTTCTATTATAATCTATTATTACTGCAAAAATACACATTCAGAGCTAGATAGATCAGCTCCCCTAGATTTCAAAATTACCTTTGATTTATTTGAAAGTAATTGATTAACACAAATCAAAACTATTTTTATTTCTGTGTGATGTCCATAGTATCAACCATGAAATGCCACTTTACTTATTTATTATTTGTTTATTTGTTATTGTCCATTTAATCTGCTTAATGTTACTTATTTCTTAAACTGTTTAATGTTACTTATGCCTTTACTATGTTGGGATGATGCAGTTATTCATATTCTTTTAATCCTGTCTATGCAATTTTTATCTTTTATGACCACTTTTACAGACAGTATTAAAACTATACTAAGGACATAAGGATTTTAGGGGCAGATGACCAAATCATACTGATACCCATATGAAGTCCTGCTCATACATTTCTATCCTGTATGAAATGCTGCTGTAATTAATAAAACACACTTTAAGTTGGAGCTTTAAAGAATTTCTATGAGCTGTTTCTGATTTTTCCCCTTTACTCAGTCAGTATTAGACATACAACGGCTAATCTAACTTGGGAGAGCATCAGTATAATTTTGATATTAAAAAGAAGTCCATTAACTTGAACTATTTGATAAACATTTTTGTATAAACTTTTTCTCTGGAAAAACACAAACAGATATATGTTCATTCCACATAGATGACAGCAAACAGACCAGTGTTTGATTCAGCCAAAATATTAGTGAGCCACTGAATTTATTGAGATTCCATATATAACATAAGTGAGAGGTCATTTACAGGAACATGGATAACTCAAATGCATCTGCCTCACAAAAATGCCCACACTAACATCCTTGAAGCTCCCTGAATGACTCATAGGAATCTCCTCTGGCCAGAAAGTCTCCTCCCAGGAATTGTAACTGATTCTGTATCCATGGGGTAGCACCTTGTGAATCTTAAGTTTTAGGAGCTTCCAAAAAGTTGTGAGTTGTTTACTTTCTGAGACTCAAGTGCATCTCTCCTTTGGAGGCATTTGCTATACAACAGTTTATTCTTCCATGTCTTACATTTTTTTTCTACCCTTTATTCTGGATGTTTCCTAAGCTTTAGAATGGGTGATATAAATTTCTGTCTATGGTTAAGCTTTGGACCACTATGTCACAGCAGTAGTCAATCTCAGGAGCTTAATCCATGATTAGTCTCACTATTGGCAACAAGGGCCCATTGCAAAAAAGCACCTTTACAACCAAGGCAAATCAGCAGTAATCTAATGAGGTAAATACAACTGTCTAAAAGACAGTTGTTAGACACATCATATCCTTTCAACAAAATAGCACTTGCTTCCCCATTAGGGCCTAGTACCGCCCCAGCCACAGGATTTAACTAGGTTTACATAGCAATCATAAATGCCCTCCTGCAGAGAAAGTGGGCCTTACATTCAATCAGTGAGTTGGTTGTAGCCACCACCATCTGTGCCACTATTGCACCAGCAGGTACACCTCGCCTGACAGTTTGGTACTACAGCACATAGGGCCCATAGCTGAGTGGGACTGTTGACAACAGTTCTCCTCCAGTGCTTGTATAGTGTCTTCTACTACTACAAAAGCCAGCCAGCAGGGCTTTCACTTCAGTCCCAGCCTGACTGCTCTATGTCCTGCACTCAAAGTATACTGGTATATTGTATCTTCAGCAATAGGGTCTTAACATCCAGCTCTGGAATGCAACCAACATCTGTGGAAAAGTTTTTGTCATTTGGAGGCCTCCGGGGACTCCTTGACAAACAACTCTGCGGCACTGGGGTTCAACAGCCATATGGCTTTTGAGACTGCTCTTTCCCACCCATCCAGGATAACTTCCTTTAAACTTTTACTGCTGTTTTTATTATTTTAGTGTTTTTAAAAATATATCTGATGCAGAGAAGTTAGTAGTGTATCATGTATGTAATTAAATCTTTGTCATAGAGGCTGGATGTTATCTCCAAAGGCCCATCATCATCCATCCTAAGCAACCACCAGCAGTCAGTAGCTAAAGGGTTACTAAACAAGAATTTTAGCAAGGTTCATCACTGCATGAAAACACAACATTGTTTCTATCAACAGTTTCCTCAAAAGACCATTGTTGAGGACAGAGACATCTGCCATTGATCCTTTCACAGATGTTTTCCACTTCTTTACACCTGGGGTACTTCCATGGTGCCTCTGTGCATCTTCTCATCCCCTGTGAACTCAGTAAAGACCACTGTGCCTGCTTAGTGCAGCCCAGAGCCAAGAGGTAGTGACACCCCTTTCCTACCTAGCTGCAACTGCTGCTCAGAGTGGCTCCCTTGGTCTGACAAGCTCGGGAGTGCTGGCACTGCAGCTGTAGCCTTGGCCCTTGTCTCTCCCTCAGGTACACCTGGCTGTGGTGAAAGCCTTGCGATAGGTGGACCCTTTCTACCCCAAGTGTACCTTATTTCCGGAGACAAATGTGCATGGTTTGACCTGGGGGCTTAACTGACCACTCATGAAGCAAGCTTGGTCTGTTATCACCCTCATTTTTATATCTTTCTTGCTTCTATAGGCTTTTAAGCTTTCCAGAAGCTTATTACCACAACATTTGGCTTTTTGTCAACTTTTACTTAAGGAATTCTAGCTTGACACAATTCTTCCACACTTGCTTTGAGTGACATTCATGATTTACATGTCAGCCTATATCACTCAGAATGGGCAGAGATTCTTCTGCCTGGTAAAGATCATATCTCACCACATGGCACAGCAAAGTCACTAAAGTACCACATCAGTCTCAAGGACCTGCTGAATTAACTTTTCTTAGTTTTCTAGTGCACAGAGTCTAGTCTGATGGAATGAGCAGCAAACACTGCATCCCTCCTACCAAATTCCCTCAGGAATGCCTGTTCGTCCTGTGGCATCTCATAGTCCGTGATGTTATTGGGTCCCTCAGCTGACAGTCACTGAGTTTCTCTAATATCTCCTGTGTGCCAGTCTATCAGGAAATGACGTCCTTTATATTGTCACAGGCTTTACAGCCCTTTTCTCAAGGAGTTAGAAGAGTTATGCTACTCAACTTCTTCACGTCCACAGCACTCAGACTGATACTGTAAGGGCCCATGTCCCATGGCCTCACTAGGATGACTGTTCACATCTTTCTTAAAAGTCCATCACCACTTCAGCAGTTCAGAGGCAGCATGGTTTCTCATACCAGGTCATTATTTAGCCCCCTATCTGCATGTAAAACCATGGGTTTCCCTTCCTCTAGATGAATAGTTAGATCTGAGGGCTATATACTATCACTTTTACTAATTCTCTGTGTCCTCACTGTGTCCAACTCCTTCTGTGGGTTCCAAGTTTTGAGAACCCAGAAGAGACTCTTAACACAGATCTAATTTGATCTCTGTTTCCTTTCTGGCCCTCCAGCCATAAGAAGCAACAAGCCAGTACCTCCAATTCATATTCTCTTTTATCCAATTTACTTGCCAAATAAAATGAGAATGCAAAGGAAGCTAGCCACATATCTGTTCCCAGTTGTACTTCCTTCATACACATTCCTTTTGAGCATCCAGCTCAGCTTCACTCTCAGGTCTAATTATGCATAACAGTGGCCATATCACCTCTGAGACAGCTTGCCAATACTCTTGTTTACTATGTGCTACTCTTAGGGACTGCAATACTTGCCATAGACCTTCAGTAGTTCTCAGGGTGTCTTCATAGTCAGGCAATGGACCCCATTCATCATGCACATAGAAGAAAACTACTATCTTAGGATCCCTGTAATGGACATTTAACCTTTAGATGGCTTAGCCTGCTTACCCACTGCAAGGCCCATGCAACTATTGTCACTGCCAAAGGCACACCACCAGACTCCATAGTCTTGTAACTCTTTCAAGACCTTCCCAAGACTTATGAGTATTAATTCTGGAGTCTTATGAATGCCCCTTCTCCCTCCAGAATGTTTCAATTCACAGGAACTTGATATACAGAAATCTCTTCTCCATTCAGGCTTTGAAGCAGATATAAAATAGTTGAATAATTCCATTAGTTTGGAGACATTGACAATAGACAGATATTACTCTTACCCAAACATCACTATTAGTGTTATACATGCCAAAGGCATTGTGTTAAGTAATTACTTTTGTTTCTATATGGCAGATTTTCCATGGACATAAATCAGTGCATTTATCCATTCACTAGCATCCAATGTGCATGGCACTGGCCTAGACAACAGGGACCATGCCTCTGTCTCCAGGAAGCTCAGGAGCAAGTGTCCTGTCAGAGTCTCACTTTTTCCACCAGCTCCTTCCTTGTAGTGTGGTATACAGACAGGTATAGCCGCTTGTACACATGACTCCCGAGCAAGCTCTTCTAGCCCTTGGCATTGGGCCTGTATGGTCCACCTCCTAGTACAAAAACAGAACTTGGTGTACAGAAAAGATGGCAATTCTGACACTGTGGCATGGCTGTTCTTGCCACACTGAGACTAGTAGTGAACTCTACAGGTGCACAGAGAAGATACTAGGTGGCTTGTAGGTGTTTTTCCATTCCAAATATGATCTGATGACCAGTGCAATCAAAGAAACCTATATTCTCAGGGGGTAAGAAAGTATGGTGTATATGTATATATATTTGTGCATATATATTTTTTATTTATTTATGAGAAAGGGGGAGAGAGAAGGAGAGAGAAGGAGAGAGAGGGAGAGAGAATGGCACACCAGGGTCTCTAGCCACTGCCATCAAACTCCAGATTCATGTGTCATCATGTGCACATGTCTTATATGGGTACTGGGGAATTGCACCTGGGTCCTTAGGCTTTGTAGGCAAGCACCTTAACCTCTAAGCCTTCTCTCCAGCTTAGGCCTTTTTTTTTTTTTCCCCCTCAGCAGAGGAATGGATAACTCTTAAGAGAAAGGTTCATTTTTATCTTTCTAAATGACCTCTTCTGACAGTAGAACTTTGTATTTTCCTCTTGTTGAAGAATGCCCTTCTCAAGCTTTAGTGCATATGCATTTAGTATGCAGAGTCCTGTCAAGATATGGGTTAAATAGGTCTAGACAGTGTCAAAGAGTCTAATTTTCTTGCAAACTCCCTCCTAGCTGACACTGAGTCTGATACTCATTAATTGTGCTGGTCTTCAGTTTGTTCTTTGCAGCAAAGTCTTAGAATACATCTGTTGGCTTGGAGCCATGTTGTCAATCCATTGTGTATTGTTAAAAGAGAATGTCTGACACTGGATAATGTATAAAGAGGTTTATTTGGCTCATGACTCTGGACTGTAACATATAAACAGAATGGTGCTACATCTGAGCATGTCACAGCATGAGAGAGAAATATAAAGGTAACTGGCTGCATGCTTATGGGGCAGGTATGTAAGAAGGGAAGCCAAATATTGGAGAGGGGCCAAGTTCACCATTTTATAGCAACTTGTTATTGTGGGAATTAACTTGGTCTTGAAAACACTGTACAAATCTCATCTAAAAGCTGCTGTCCCATGATTGAATCCTCCTTTAAAGTCTTTATACTCCAATACTGAAGCATTGGAGACAAATCTTCCAGCACATGAACCATTGAGGGACCAACAATATCCAAACCATAGCACATAGGATTCAGCTAACCTTCTTTTGTGGAAACCATAGACCCCCATTTCAGCAATATTTATAAACTATACCTACTATATTGTGTGCAGTGGCTATATTCCTATCTCAGTGGTCTTGAATAATTTAAGTAAGCTGGTCACTAAAAAAATTCTTTGTTGTGTGTGTGTTTCCCTAAGTGAAACATGACATATATTTCTATCACTCTGTATCAGTTACTTTTTTGGTTAAAGAAAGAAGGGTTTATTTCAGTCATAGTCCCAGGTTCTAGTTTATCATGGTGGGAAAGTCATGGTGGCATAAGCTGGTCACAATCAGTCCAAGAGTGCAATAGGAACGCATGTTCAGAAAGGTTCCTCCTTTTATACGCAGTCCACGACCCTGGCCCATAAAATGGTGCACCCCATAGTTAAAGTGGGTCTTCTCCACCTCATTTAACCTAATCAAGATAATCCCTCACAGACATATCTAAAGGCTAACCTAATCTAGGCAATTACTCATAGGTGATTCTAGGTCCTGCCAACTTGACAGTCAGTATAAGCCATCACATGTACCCAACTAAGATATTTTTGATTTACTAAGTCCAACACATTTCCCTGACCACACATATTTTGTTTATATCACATAAGGTCAGATGTAGTTCTTCTTTCCAATCCCCAGTACAGAGAACTCACATGTTATCATCAGTGAGTTGATAAAGTTCAGCCTCCTTAAAATCAAAATATTATAGAATTTATATATACAAGGACCAAATTTATTAATTATATTCTAGGTCTTAAATTTAGTTGCATCAGAAAATGCTTGCCATTTTAGCTATTGAGTTTGAAAAAGATTTTCTGAAATTTAAGAAGAAACTGAATTTTGATTATTTGTCTCTTGATTTACATCATATCACTTCTCTTTGAAAGAAGTAGTGGCTCATAACTCATGAAAAATTTAACTTGGAAGTGGTTTCAGGAAAGTAATAGACAATTCCTATCAAAGCAAATGCTTAAGAGCTCTAGTATTTCATTCAGTGTAGTGCATTCAAGGCCAAGAAGTGGTTGTTCCTTGTTGCTGGGTGTTTACAACCATATAGGCAGCCAAAAGTTAAATATATGTTAATTTCTTATTGTTGTTGTTTTTTTGAGGCAGAGTCTCACTCTAGTTCAGGCTGACCTGGAATTCGCTATGTAGCCTCAGGGTTGCCTTGAACTCACGCTATCCTCCTACCTCTGCCTCCCGAGTGCTGGGATTAAAGGCATGCTCCACCACGCTGGGCTATGTGTTGAATTTTTAAATGTCAGTAATGTTTCTATATTAGCTAACTGTAGGGACCTGTGAGGTGCTTTAAGACTCTGAACATTATATCATTTGCTAGAATGGGTCAGGGTTGTGCTCACCATATGATTTCCTTTGAAAGAATTCAAGAAATGGGTTACTAAAGAGACATCTCCTCAGGGTGAAAGGATGGAAAGTGATATTCCAAGCAAATGGAAATAAAAACCAAACAGGTATATTTGTATTAGTATGATATAATAGACTTCAGTCCAAAAGTAATCAAAAGGGACAAACAAGGTCACTTCTTACTCATTACATGAATGATCCAACATGAGAACATTGTAATTATAAATATATATGCACCAAACACAGGTATACCACAGTTTATAAAATAAAACATACTTGACAACAAAACAGAATAAACAACACCACCATTACTGTTGGAGACATCAGTATTCCACTGTCATCAATAGACACATCATCCCAGCAGAAAATTAACAGGGAAATAATTGGGCTCAACAACACCATAGATAAAGTAAGTCTAATGGACATCTACAGAACTTTCCACCCCAACTCTACAGAATACACATTCTTCTCAGCAGCCCACAGAACCTTCTCCTAAATACACCAAATATTAGACCATAACGTGTGCCTCCATAAATTCAGGAAAATTGAAGTAACTTCCTACATCATATCAGATTACAATGCTTTAAAGCTAGAAATCAACAAGAGACTTGTCAAGAACTCCACAAGCTACGGGAGGAGACTTAATAACACTTTTAAACAATGAATGACTTGTGGAAGAAAGTAAAAAAAATAATAAATTGTAAAATTCCTGGAATTGAATGATAATGAAAATACAACCTACCAAAACTTATGGGACACAATGAAGGCAGTCCTAAGGGGAAAATTCATGGCACTAAATGCCTTCATAACAAAGACAAAAAGATCCCAAATTAATAAATAACCATCCACCTAAAGGCACTGGAAAAACAAGATGAATCCAATCCTAAGAGCTCTAGATGGAAAGAAATAATCAAGATCAGAGCAGAAATTAATGAATTGGAAACTTAGAAAATAAGACAATTGATGATTGATGAAATGAAGAGCTTGTTCTTTGAAAAAATAAACAAGATAACACACCCTTGGCTAATTTGATCAAGAAAAAGAAAGATAAGTCTGAAATTAACAAAATCAGAAATGAAAAAGGAGAGATCACAATAGATATCAGTGAAATTGCAAGAATCAGCAGGGCATACTTACAAAATCTCTACTCCACAAAATTGGATAATCTGGAAGAAATGGCTGAATTACTAGACAGATATCACCTACTAAAACTTAACTCAGAGCAGATTAGTCTCCTAAACCAACCTATCACATCCATGGAGGTTGAAATGGTAATCATAAACCTCCCCCAAAAAGAAAGTTCAGGACAAGATGGCTATTCAGCCAAATTCTATCAAACCTTCATTGAAGAACTGAAACTAACTTCTCAAACAATTTTACACAATCAGAGATCGGGGAATCCTCCCTGACTCTTTTTATGAAGCTAGCATCACCCTAAAACCAAAACCAGACAGAGATGCAATAAGAAAACTATGGGCCTATAATCCCTGATGAATTTATATGCAAAGATACTGAACAAAAGCCTCACAAACTGAATTCAACAACACATCAAAAGCATTATCCACCTTGATCAAGTAGGTTTCATCCCAGGGATGCAGAGATGATTCAACATACAGAAATTGGTTAATGTAATATACCACATAAGTAAACTTAACCATAAGAACCATATGATCATCTCAATCACTGAAGAGAAGGCCTTCGACAAAATTCACCACCATTTCATCATCAAAATGTTTGGAAAGAATAGGCAGGGAAGGTTTATATCTCAATACCATAAAGGCTATATTATAAAGAACCTAAAGCCCAAATAATAGTTAATGGGGAAAGACTCAAGGGATTCCCATTGAAATGGGGAACAAGACAGGGTGCCCTCTCTAACCACTGCTTTTCAATATAGTACTAGAAGTATTAGCCCAAGCATCAAGGCAGGAGAAATGAATAAAAGGGATTCAAATTAGAAAGGAAGAAGTCAGCCCTATTTGCAGGTGACATGATCCTATACATAAGTGACCTGAATGTCTCCCTCTCAAAACTTCTACATGTGATTAATTCCTTCCATAAAGTTGTGGGATACAAAATCAGTACACAAAAGTAACTAACCTTTCTATATGCAAAGGACAAATATACAGAGAAAGAAATTAGTGAGGCTATCCCATTTTCAATAGCAACAAATATTAAATAACTTGGAATAACACTGACTATGGAGGCAAAAGACCTACACAATGAAAACATTAAAAAAAAAAAAAAACCTCAAGAACAAATCAAGGAGGACTTGAGGAAATGGAAAGACCTTCCATGCTCCTGTATAGGTATAACTGATATTGTGAAAATGGCAATTCTACCAAAATCAATATACAGATTTAATATAACCAATAAAAATACCAGCAGCATCATGCTTCACAGAGATTGAAAAAATGATCTCAAAATTCATATGGAATTGCAGCAGGCCTTCGTTATCCCAACATATCCTCAGCAAAAAAAAGCAACCCACCCTCAAAAAAAAAAAAAAAAGAAGAAAAAGAAAAAAAAAGCACCTCTGGGCATGGTGGTGCATGGTGCATGCATTTAATACCAGCACTTGGGAGGCAGAGGAAGGAGGATTGCCATGAGTTTGAGACAAGCCTGATACTACATAATAAATTTCAGGTCAGCCTGGGCCAGAGCAAGACCTTACTTTGAAAAACCAAAAACCAAAACCAAACAAAAAACCACCTCTGGAGGAATAACCATACCCAGTCTAAGGCTATATTATAAAGCCACGGTAACAAAAACATCATGATATTGGCATAAAAGCAGAAACATAGACCAATAGAAAAGAATTAAAGACTCAGACAAGTCAAGTAACTACAGCTACTCCATCTTTGACAAAGGAGCCAATAATGTAGACTGATGAAAAGACACCATGTTCAACAAATGGTGTTGGACAAATTGGATGACCATATGTGGAAAAATGAAACTAGATGCACGCATCTCTCCATACACAAAATTCAAGTCCAAATGGATTAAAGACCTCAATATAAGACCTGAAACTTCTACTGGAAAAAAAAAAAATAGGAGGCACTCTCCACAATATAGGAGTGGGGAAAGACTTCCTAAACAAAACTCCAGTAGCCCAGGAAACTAAACAATCACTCCATCAATGGGATCTCATGAAGCTAACAAGCTTCTGCACAGACAAATACACAATAAGCAGAGCCAATTGATTACCTATTGAATGGGAGAAAATCTCCACAGCTTTATCACTGACAGAAGCTTAATATCTAGAACCTACAAACAACTCAATAAAACTAAACAATAAAAATATCAAACAACCAATGCATGGCCCACAATCCCCAATGAGGAGGGTCTCTTCAGGGGAGGGGAGGAGGACAGGGTGGAAGCTAATGATGGTACCAACATGATGTTTACACACTGAGTATGTACATAACTAATAAAGAAAAATAAACACTCCAAAAAAATGAGGCAGAGAACTGAATAGGGTGTTCTCAGAGGAAGAATTACAAATGGCTAACACACACTTTAAAAAATGTTCAACAACCTTAACTGTTGGGGAAATTCAAATTAAAACAACCATCAGATTCTACCTTACTCCAGTAAAGATGACAGTTATTAAAAAATTTAAAACAGGGCTGGAGAGATGGCTTAGCGGTTAAGCGCTTGCCTGTGAAGCCTAAGGACCCTGGTTCGAGGCTCGGTTCCCCAGGTCCCACGTTAGCCAGATGCACAAGGGGGCATACGCGTCTAGAGTTTGTTTTCAGAGGCTGGAAGCCCTGGCGTGCCCATTCTCTCTCTCTCCCTTTATCTGTCTTTCTCTCTGTGTCTGTCGCTTTCAAATAAATAAATAAATAAACAAAAATTAAAAAAAAATTTAAAACAACAAATGTTGGTGAGGATGTGGCCAAACAGGAGCCCTCATCTACTTTAGGTGGGAATTTAAATTTGTTCAATCAATGTGGAAATCAATTGAAGGTTCCCGAAAAGGATGAACATAGAACTACCACTAGACCCAGTTATTCCCTTACTTGGCATTTATCCTAAATACTCCATGCATCAATACAGAGACATTTCTATGTTTATAGCTGCTCAATTCCTTATAGCTAAGTACTGGCATCAGCCCAGATGCCCATCATCAGATGAATGAATAATGAAGTTGTGGTACATTTGAACAATGGAATTCTACTCAGCAATAAGAAAAACATGGCACAATGACATTTGTAGAAAACTGGACAGACTTGGAATAGATTATACTCAATGAACTCATACAATCACAGAAAGACAAAGGACACATGGTGTCACTTATCTGCTTTTCCCAACCTGGAGCTGCTTGAATTACTGTCATACCTAATAGGCAACTCAAGACCCAGACAATAGGAATAGAAGAGTTTATGGGAGCAGGAGGGGGAAAAAACAAACACAAAATTAAATTGAAAATGAGCTGATTTGCCATAGAGACCTTTATTTTTGGAGATAGCCTAAAAGATATAACCCTCAAAAGGAGTAAGGGGGCAACACCTGAAAAGTAAGGCTCTGGTGAGGGTGGGATAAAGCCTAAGCTTGAAAAAAAAAATATGTCTCTGACCTGTAACTCCCAGTACCAGGGATTGATTGCTACCCACCTTGAGCTGTTGAGCAGAGAGACTTCTGAGGTCCCCAAATCAAGACAGCTTTCTGTCAAAACACTTGATTATTGCCTGAGGCAAAAGCTCAGACCCGATTGCTGAAGACACTGACACCATATGAAGCTATTGGTCTGAGTAATAAACAGCATAGAAAAATAAAAATATATGTAATATAAATACAACATATACAAATACAGTGTACCTATGTAGACCATTGCTTCTTTTCAGCATTCTTGTGGTTTCAAGCATGTGTAGAGGGAAGGGGCTTGTTTTGAAGTTTGAATATGAAATGTCCCTCATAGGCTTGTGGGCCTGAATTTGGTCTGAATGTGCTATTTGGGGTATTTGCTGAACCTTTAGGTTGTGGGGCCTCACTAGAGGAAATATGTTCCTAGGTGTAGCCAGACTTGAAGTTTTATAGTCTAGCAATGCCTCCTGTTCCCCCTCTGTGTCTTGATCTGCCCAGATGTGAGAAAGCAGTGTTGCTTTCTTGCTACCATACATTTCCTGACATGATGGACCATATCCCATCAAACCATGAGCCAAAATAAACTACTACTACCTTAAGTTATTCCTTGTCAGATATTTGACTAAGACATTCCAATTGTAAAATATGTTGGTCACTGAAGTTTTTTTTTTCCTCTCTATTTTTTATTAGAATATTTTTTTCAACTTTGTTTCATTTCATTTCTTCTTCTTTTTTTTTAAATTAGTTTTGTATTCAGCAAATACAGGCAGTTTGGTACCATTATTAGGGTCATCCTTGACCTACCCCCTCCCCGTGGCCCTTGCTTGTTGAGGTATATGGTTCGTGCATTGTAGAGTTAGCCCACAGTTATTGGTACGATAAATGTCTGCATATCATGACCCAACATGTGGCTCTGACATTCTTTTCACCCTCTCTTCCGCAAAATTTTCCTGAGCCATGTTGTGTTCATTTTTGGTCTGCTTTGGTCACTGAAGTTTTGATTGAAAGTGTTGGAAGCTTGTGCACTAGGGCTTGAAGTAAAGAAATCTATTTCTCTAAGCATATATCCCTGAAGGTAAGTAAGATCCACTGTGGATAGGATGTGCATGTGCACTGAGCTCTGGCTGCAACTTAATTGTACTTTCCTTGCAGAGAGAGACCAAAGGGCAGTTTCTGATTGACCATGTCTGCAACTACTACAGCTTGCTGGAGAAGGACTACTTTGGCATTCGCTACGTGGACCCAGACAAGCAAAGGGTAAGAACCAACTTTGGTATTAACCTATTTTGTGGGAGGAGCCCAACTTTAGGGGACTGTGGGGCCCTTGCAAGAATCCTTGGAGTTCCCTTGGTCTTACGGGTTTATTATTGGCCACAGGAAATCAAGCAGGTGGAGTGGTATTTGAGTAGAAGTCTTAGGCCCTATCACTAGACTTGAGGGAACGAAACAAGGGAAAAGTTACCTTAGGCCTTTTAGAAAGTTGCTTGTACATGTAGTGAAGAAAGTGCTTCCAAGTCCTTTGAACCTAGGGGGTGTAAAGTTCCTCGGCAGTAGCTGCATCAAATCTGTTATGAAAACATTCCTAACTCTTCATCGTAAAAAGCTACCGGCAGAGAGGGGATGAGGGCATGAATAAGGATAGAGTTTTCTTTGGGTGTAATAATGTTTGGAGCTTGATAAAGGTAGTGCTTGTTCAACACTCAATGTACTGAATGCCTCTGAAATGTACAGTTTTTAAATGTTTAATTTCATGTAATATGAATTTAGTCTTCTTATCAAAGAAAGGTTCTGGCAAATGAAAGTTTAAATTACTTGGTAAAGTTGCCTTTTTGACACCAATAATTTGGAAGTCCCATTAAATCCCTATTCCTGACTATAGCAACCCCTTCTGGCACTCCTGTGTGGATAAGAGTAAGCAGCCTCACCTTGTGAGGTGTGACCTGCACGTGTGCAGGCATGGTGTTTGCCAGACTCACAGTGGTGGTATACTTCCCTCACATGCACAAGACCCTGTGGATCTTTGTCCCAGCTTGTGGGGCTTCCTATTCCTGTGGCGATGTATGTCCCTGAGATAGGACACTAGATTATGTATCCACTTGAAATAGCCTCCTGGAAGTAGATGGAGAAAGGAGTTGAGGCTCATCCTCATTTTGAATTTGCTGTCCTCTGAAGTGTTCCTTGTTTGCTTTCTGTGTCCTCCTCTCTCCCCACAGTTTTACCTTGATTTTAGTTTAATTGAGGAACATGCAGAAAAGCTTATAGAAAGTATTTTTTATAAAGGAGAAGGAAGTTTAAGGAAGAGAGTACATTTTCTTCTCTTTTCTTCAGGAGCACAGAGGACTTTACTTGTTCTTGATATCTTATGTTACCCAAGTTCATATGGAGGGACATAGTGAAGTGGCTCAGAAGAAAGAGGTCTGGTTTTCTATAGAACCTGCTCTTTGCTTTTAATGGGCCAAGCATTCCTGTGAGTGAGGAAATAGCAAGGCAGTGGCAAGGATTCCATGTAGGCTCACACAGTTCCAGGAAGGGATTCATATGGCATCTATCCGTGACTGTTGGTACTTCCCAGACCTGGCCCTTCAACAAGATAAACTTGGGAATTGGCTGAAGATGCTCAGTGTTATCTCATACTTATCCCATAGCTCCTAAATCAGAATCTCTGGGGTCAGGTCCCAGAATACATATTTTTAACACATTCCTATTCTAATTTTGATGTGGCTAGGTCAGCTTTGGTTGTCTCAGCAGTGTTGGGTGCTGGTGCTCAGAGATGTAACTTCTTGCTATCTATGATACTTGTAAGCAAATCTGGAAAAGTTGTGTCTTTTTTCAGGTCCCACAGTTATTAAGTTTGGAGTAAGCATTTGCATTTGTGTTATGTTTCAAAGTCCCCATGGGTCAGGTTATAGAGATGGTTTAGTGGTTAAGGTACTTGCCTGCAAAGCCAAAGGACCAAGGTTCAATTCCCCAGGACCCATGTAAACCAGATGCACAAGGTGGCACATATGTCTGGAGTTCATTTGCAGTGGCTAGAGGCCCTGGCATGCTAATTATCTCTCTCTGTGTGTGCCTCTTCCCCTCTCTCTCAAATAAATAAATAAATACATAAATAAATTTTAAAAAATTAAAGTCTGCATGGGCTAACAGATTCTGTGACTCCGTGTCCTCTAAACACCACTGCAAATAGGTACCTTTCTTCATTTCTCTCTCTCCTTTCCTTTCATTCCCTTCCTTCCTTCTTTTTCTTCCTCGCTTTCCTTCCTTCCTCCCTTCTTTCCTTCCTTCCTTTCTTCCTTTTTCCTTCCTTCCTGTTGAAAAATTCCATTCCATATTATACACAACCAATCTGTAAAAATATTCTACATTTGAGTATCTATCATATTATAGGAATTTCACACGTAGTTTCTTATCTTCCCCAAACTCTGCAAGTAGAGGGGTTGAGGGAGTGCTGTGCCTTACTAAATCCATCTGGTTAGTCACTGTTAGAGGCAGGATAAAATTTGAACTCATATTATTTCTATTCTACTTCCCAAATGAACATCTGAAATGGAGTCTAAACTTTCTCAGTAAAGGTTCAGATAGAAGATGTTAAGCTCAGTGGCCCATATAACCTGTTACATTACTCAGTTCTACTATTTGTACAGAAAGTGGTGGTAGACAATACCTAAATTAATGTGTGTGGCTTCCTTTCCTAGGAAAAAACCACTTAAACACCCACTTAAGTGCACACATTTTTCTTTCCTACTAACATTTTCATTGGAGCGATATTAGATAAAATATTTTAAAAGTTTTTAGATTTAGAACCAGTGATAACAATGAGTCCATGGTCTTATGAGTAACATGGCTAGACACACACATATGGATGTACCTGCTTGCATTGGACAGACAGATGAACACACACACACACACACACACACACACACACACACACACACACTTCCATCCATACTCTGTGCTCCAAGAGTGATGAGAAGCCATGATACCACAATAGGACTGAGTATGCTTACATCTTTGTTTCAAAATATTAGTCCACAGTAAAGTCAACAACTTTTTGCAGCAAGAGGTGATTTCAGGGTTGGGGTTGGGAAGTCATAATAACCTGGAATATTTTGTAGCAATAGAATGTAAGGAAGCAATCAAAACATAAAAGAAAAAAGGAGAATCACCCTAAAAGTGGCCAACAACCCAAACTGGAGCACTTGGAGTAACAAAAAAAAGGACATTGTATTTGAGGACACTGCAAAAAGTTGTTGACTTTACTGTGGACTAATATCTTGAAACAAAGATGTAAGCATACTCAGTCCAATGAATTCAGGAACCCATACAGATGTCAGTAATTATATAAAACAAGGTAGGGTAGCTCTTCCTTACAGAAGAACTCTGATTAAGAAATAAGGAATAATGTAACTAAAAGAATGCTATTAGACAATCCAGTCATAATTTCAGCAGCAAAAATATCATTGATAAATCATTGATAAAGTCAGTGGACAAAACTTTGAAGAAAAACAGGTATAATTTCAAAGTATCTTAATTTTTACTAAAGGCATTTTTCAATTGCAAGAGCAAAAGTAAGTTGACAGTAGAAGAATCTGGCAGGCACCATTTTAACCAAGAGGTCAAGGATGACATTATGAATAAAAACATTCCAGCATCCTGTACCCCTTTACACTGCAGTGAGAAAGGCACACTTTCAGTGTATTCTTCTTGATAACATATAACTTAAACCTAATCTTGAGAAAACATCTAACTCATAGTGAGGGGCAGTTTTCAAATTCTTCAAAAGTGTTAGGATTATGAGAAAAGAGAAGTCTCAGGAACCTTGATGGGCTAGAGAAGGAGGGGAAGTCAACACAGCATGGAGCTGGCTGTTTCTGTTTTGTTTTGTTTTTATTTGGTTTTTGTGGTTATGTGGCTCAAACTCTGGGTCTTGTAAATGCTGGGCAACTACTCTAACAGTAAACTGTATCTCAAACCCTTGAAACTGCCTATATTTTGGGTTCAGAGAAATTCTGTCTCTGCTGGCTAATAAACTATGTGATCCATACCAACTTAGCTTCTGTGAGTCTCCATCCTAAAGGGTACAATAGATAAATACATTTCCTTTAGGGGTGTTTTGAGAATTAAGAAAAGTATATAGATGCTTGGGACATGGCATATATTGCTCTTATTACTATTCATTGTTTCTATTATTATTCTTATAATTACTATTCCTTGCCTAAGTCAAAATGAGGAAACTGAGTTATGTTTAGTACTTTTAAAATATACAAAAACTTATAATTTCCTTCAAAACATTCCAGCATCCTGTACCCCTTTACACTGCAGTGAGAAAGGCTTAAAGGGGTTACTAGTAAGATCTTCACAGAGAGAATGCAAAAAGGTAGCCTTGAGCAATTAAATAAATAGGTTTGAAGCACACAGATATGCTAATATGGGAGTCTTAAGCAGAAACTAGTTGAACAATATTTTTTAAAAAAAAATCAGTTCTTACACTTTTTTCTCAATGGCAAAAGACCTTATTGGCTTGTTTGGCTAGAAAGCTAATCAAGAGAGAAAACCAGGTACTAGTGGTTTGTCTGCCGTTCTTTCTTCTTACTGATGACAAGCCATTGTGGGATATTAAACATTTAATGTTATTATGCTTGTAATACCATATGTTTGACAAGATGTCTTATCCCCATACTCTTTGAAAGTGGTGAGGATTAAATCAGTAAATGATCTCTAGCTTTTATAATACCCAGGGCACTGACTTTCAATTATTATTATTTTAGTTCATGTGGTCAGGAGTAGAATGAATACGTCAGTAAAAATCCCTTGAGTTTCCACTGTGTTCGTCCTCTGATGAACTCATAGCACCATAGTTGCCTAGGATTACAGGGAAGATTGGCAGAGTCCTTCTCATTTTCCTTATAAAGAAAGTGGGACGAGAAGCCTAGAAATCCTGGAAGAAATACTTTCAGGAGAAGATATCAATTGGCTTGAGACCATGTTTGTATTTTTAAATCTATCATGCTGTTTCTACCACTCTTGCTCAGGTTATTTAGGTAACTTCCTTTGGTAACTACAAAATTTTCAAATAATTACCTGGATTTTATAACTTTGCTATTATTATTTTGTTTCATTGAAAATCAGATCTCCATAGAAACCAGTAGGTCCAGATAATTTAATAATTTATGGTGTGGTTTGAACTGTACATTGTATCAGATATCTGCTCTCATTTTTCTACCCCTTTTCTCTGTCTAAGCTCAGCTGAATGAAGCCAGCTTTTTTGCAGTACAGCTGAAGACATAATCTAGCCAATAGCCCAGCTAGTGAAGGATTTTTGCCAGGTTTTGGTTGTACATGGTCAGAGAGATTTCATTCAGAGCTTTTGTGCTTCCCAAAGAAAGGGGAGCACATTCACTTTGGAATTCTGCCCCTCCAGAAGCACACTCCCCAAGTGCCCTGTGACAGTGGGTTGTATGGTACATGTTCACAGCACACCCACATGCTTCCTAGTGGGCAGTAAGCTGCAAAATCATGACTGTAACGGCATGCTGAATCTTCACCCAGTATAAGCAAAGTGCTGAGGTTTTTAGCAGGAAGCCAGTGAACATATTAGTAAATTTTATTAACAGCAAGAAAAGGTCTTTTCTATGTTACAGCAATTTGCTTTTCTTTCTAGAAGCAACTTGGGGAAGGCACAGAATGGAATAAAAATCATCCAAATGATTTGAGGTTTCACAAGGAAAGAGCATGGTGCCAGGAAGCCAGATAGCATTATGTCCCACCAGCTGCTCCTGCCATTGAAAGGCTGCTTCCTGCTCCTCGGGATAATTGCTTCACAGATTCTCATCACTGAGAACAGGAGTATTACTGGAAACTTAGGGCAGCTTTGTGTAGAGTGGGGTTTAGTGCTGCTGGAAGTCCCTAGTTATGGATTTACCTGCTTAATGAGATTTCTTTTGATTTTTGAGAATCATAACATCTTTGGTGCCTTGTGGCTATGTACTGGTAGCTTGAAAGGAAGGAGGTGAAGCAAATATGTGATGTTAGGCAGCAAGTTATAGAGAGTGACTTGGTCCATCCCACAAAACTGCTGGGGATTAAGAGTAGGTCAGAGCTTAGAGAGTCTTGTCCAACTTTTGCAGGAACAAAAGTATCTTTGCACTTGCATCTTCCAGTCACTAGTTTAGAATAACCTTGGCTTGTGAAGTGTAGGGTGGAGGAGGGGAGCTGAATTCTCTACCTTGAAGTGGATTCTAGTAACCTAATGGGGAGTCTTCCAATACAGATACTCTGAGCCCTGACTGTGTCTATTTCAGGTGCATTCCTGGGACCTGAAAATTACACTAATGGATGCACCTTCTGCTTTCTCTTTCCCCCTAGGTTCATTTTGTAGGATTACTGATGGGGTATTGGCTTCCTTAAACTTTGAGGTTTCTATTCTAAATGAGAATTGATAGAGATGTTTCAGTGCTGAGAATTTCTCTGTGACTTTGTCTCAGCACCATGGTGCCCAAGGTCATTGCCATCTGAAAAGAGAAGTTTCTCTAAGCAAAAGTGAGGGTAGCATTAACATATTGGTTAGAACATAAAGAGAAGTGCTTTCTGGGCAGTTTATTGAGCATGATATATGCATTTAGCCAGAAAGCAGCAGGCATTATACCCCTAGGGCTCATGACCTCCCTTGTTACAAGTTTTCAGTATCAAGCATGTATTTCCTCCCATGGAGTGGGCCTCCAGTCCAATTAGAGTGGTTGTTTTCCCCCATAACAGGCATGCCACTATTGCACCCATTGGCTCATTTGGCCTGGCTGGCCAAACTTAAAGCTTGAAGTACACACTGTTTTTTTTTTTTTTTTTTCTCCACTGATGACTTCTTTGTCTCCCATAGAGCTTCATGCAGCATAGCTTTATCCAGATTTTTGTCAGCTGGTATACATTAAGGTTTTCAACTCAGGTCCAGCAGTCCAGCAAGATTTCTCAATGACCTTGCAGTCCAAACTTGTGGGGTCTTCAGCAATAGGGGCTTATCATCTATTCCTGCTGGATAACTAAGAGCCTTGGCAATAAATTGCAATGTTTTGGGGGCATCAGGGACCTCCCTGTCCAACAACTCACTGGAAGGTATCCCATCCTTGGTACTGAAATTTTTCTAGTAACAATCTATGGCTTCTGGTTGTGCCATTGTCCAAAAAGTAGGTTGCAATACAGATTATTCATACTCTCATAGATTTTGATTAACCTTCCCCACTCTACCTTAATTAAGCCTCTTCTCAAGATTTTACTTAGGCCTTTCAACCACAGTAATCTGTTCATCTACTTACATATATACAATATCATCCCCTTAAGTTGTCCTCTCTCTTCTCTCTCTCAAGCCCTTTTCTAGCTTGCTGGTCTCTGCTACCAAGATTTATTCCAATTCACATACAAGTCCAAACATTTGTAGCTAGGATCCACATAGGAGAGAGAACATGTGGCACTTGGCTTTATGGACCTGAGTTACCTCAGTAAGTATAATCCTTTTCAGGTCCATCCATTTCCCTGTAAATTTCATTTTTCTTTACCACTGAATAGAGCTCTATTTAAAAAATGTACCACATCTTCATTATCCACTCATCAGTTGAAGGTCATCTAGGCTGGTTCCTTTTCCTAGCTATTGTGAATAGAGTGACAATAAACATGGATGTGCAAGTATCTCTAAGGTAGTGAGACAAGTCCTTAGGATATATGCCTAGGAGTGGCATATCTGGGTCATATGATAAATCTATTTTTAGCTGTCTTGGGAACCTCCACACTGATTTCCACAATGGCTGTACCAGTTTACATTCTCACAGTGTAGAAGGGTTCCTCTTTTCCACATCCTTATAAGCATTCATTGTCATTTGTTTTCTTGATGATAGCCATTCTGACAGGGATGAGATGGAATCTTAAAGTAGTTTTAATTTGCAGTTCCCTGATGGCTAAGGATGTAGAACATTTTTTAAAATGGATGAGCCTAATAATGGTACCAAACTGCCTGTATTTGATAAATAGAAAACTAATAAAAAATGCAAAAAAAAGAGATATTTATAGGCCTCTGTATTTCTTCCTTTGAGAACTTTCTATTTAGTTGCCTAGTCCATTTTCTAATTGGGTTGTTTGATTTCTTATCATTGAATTTTGGGGTTTTGATTTCTTTTTATGTCCTGGATATTAATTCTCTGTCAGATGTGAAGCTGGCAAAGATTTTCCCCTGTTATGTAGGTTGCCTCTTTGCTTTATTCACAATGGCCTTTGCTGTACCTTTTAAATTTCATGAGGTCCCAGTGGTTGATTCGTGGTTTTATTTCCTGAACAACTGGGATTATATAAAGAAGCTCATTGCCTATGCCAATATGTTGAATGGTTTCCCTTACATTTTCCTCTAGTATTTTTAGAGTTTTGGGTGTGATATTAAAGACTTTCATGCATTTACACATAATTCTTGTGCATGGAGAGCAATAAGGACCTATTTTCTTCCTTCTACATATAGATATCCAGTTTTCCCAGCACTATTTTTTTATTGACAACTTCCATAATTATAGGTACATATCCAATTTTTCCAGCAGCATTTGCTGAAGAGGCTATCTTTTCTCCAATAAGCATTTTTGGCATTTTTGTCAAAGATCAGGTGGCTGTACCTACCCAGACTTACATCTGGGTCCTCTATTCTGTTGCATTGATCTATGTGTCTGTTTTTGTGCCTGTACCATGCTGTTTTGTTACCATGGCTCTGTTATATAGGTTAAAATCAGGTAATGTGATACCACCCGCCTTAGTTTTGTTGCTTAAAATGGTTTTAGATACTAGAGTTTTTTTGTGCTTTTAAATGAATTTTAGATTTTTGTTCTATTTCTGTGAAGAATGCCATTGGAATTTTTAAAAATATTTTTATTTATTTATTTGACAAAAAGAGGGAGAGGGAGAGAGAGAGAGAGAGAAAGAGAGGAGAGAGAGAGAGAGAGAGAGAGAGAGAGAGAGAGAGAGAGAGAGAGAGAGAGGGAGGGAGGGAGAATGTGGGCGTGCCAGGGCCTCCAGCCACTGCAAACGAACTCCAGATGCATCTGGCTAATATGGGTCCTGGGGAATTGAACCTGGGTCCTTTGGCTTTGCAGGCAAACACCTTAATCGCTAAGCCATCCCTCCAGCCCCGCCATTGGAATTTTGATGGGGATTGATTTATATGTGTAGATTGCTTTTGGAAGATTGCCATTTTCAAAATATTGATTCTTCCAATCCAAGAAGAAGGGATGTCTTTCTATTTCTTAGTGTCTTCTGCAATTTCTGTCTTGAGTGTTTGAAAGTTTTCATTGTATAAATCCTTCACTTCCTTGGGTTAGGTTTATTCCAAGGTACTATTTTTTATGCAATAGTGAACTGGAGTAATTCTCTTATTTCATCCTCTGGGTGTTTGTTGTTAGCATATATGAAGGCTACTGATTTCTGTGTATTTATTTTGTTTCCTGATACATGGCTGTGGGTTTTTATCAGCTCTTAACAGTTTGCTGATAGAGTCTTTAGGGTCCTTTATGTATAGAATCATATCATCTGCACATAATGATAATTTGATCTCTTCCTTTGCAATTTGTATCCCTTTTATGAGTGTCTCTTAGTGTTATAGCCAAGACTTCCAGTATTATATTAAATAAAATTGGAGACAGTGGACACCCTTGTCTTGTTCCTCATTTTAGTGGAAAAGCTTCAAGTTATTCTCCATTTAGTATTATGTTGGCTATAGGTTTATCATAAATAGTCTTTATTATGTTGAGATATGTTCCTTCTATTCCGAGTTTGTGTAAGACTTTTATCATGAAGGATGTTGGATTTTTTCAATTGCTTTTTCTGTATCTAATGAGATACTCATGTGATTTTTGTCCTTCAGTCCATTTATATAATTTTTACATTTATTTATTTGCATATGTTGAACCATTCCTGCATTTCTGGGATAAAGCCTACTTGGTCCAGGTGAATGATCTTTCTGATATGTTCTTGTATTCTGTTTGCCAAGATTTTGTTGAGTTTTGAATCTATGTTCATGAGAGAGATTGATCTATAATTTTCTTTTTTTTCTTTTTTCTATCTTTGTCTGGTTTTGGTTTCAATGTGATGCTGGCTTCATAGAAGGAGTTTAATAAGATTCCTTTCTTTTCTATTTTATGGAAAAGTTTGAGAAGTATTGTTGTTAGTTCTTCCATGAAGATCTGGTGAAATTCATCAGTGAATCCATCTGGGCCTGGACGTTTTTTAGTTGGGAGATTTTTTTTTATAACTACTTGGATATCTATACTTGTTATAGGTCTATTTAGGTGGTTTATCTCATCTTGATTTAACTTTGGTAGGTCATATAAACCATGGAAATCATCAATTTCTTTCATATTTTCAAACTTAGTGGAGTTTATGTTCTTATAGTATGTCCCTATGATTTGAATGCCTCTGCTATCTGTTGTAATGGTGCCTTTTTCTTCTCTCTTTCTTTTGGTCAGATTTGCTAAGCATTTAACAATATTGGTTATCCTTTCAAAGAACCAACCCTTTGTTTCATTGATTCTTTGGATTGTTTTTTTTTTTTTTTGTTTGTTTGTTTCTATTTCATTAATCTGCCCTAATATTTATTATTTCTCCCCATCTACTGGTTTACAGCTTGACTTGTTCTTCTTTTTCCAAGGTATTAAGGTGAAGCATTAAGTTGTTTACTTGTGATCTTTCTAATTTCGTAATATAGGCTCTTAAAAATAAAATAAAATAAAATAAATTTTAAAAATTAAAACATAAAATAAAAGTAAAATAAGTTTCCCTCTTAGGACTGTCTTCATTTTGTTCCAAAGGTTTTGGTATGTTGTATTCTCATTATCATTTGATTTTTTTTTCCCTCCTTTTGCTTTTCTGAGTTATGGTCTTGTTGTAGCTCAGGCTGATCAGGAATTTACTCAGTAGTCTCAGTGAGGCCTTGAACTCACAGTGATCCTCCTACTTCTTCCTCCCAAGTGCTGGGATTAAAGGTATGCACCACCATGCCCAGCCTGATTCTATGAATTTTATATCTTCCTTCTTGATTTCTTCACTGACCCATTTATTGTTTGGTAGTGTATTGTTTAGTTTCCATGCTTTTGTGTATGTTTTATATCTTTTCTTGCTACTGATTTGTAATTTAATCCCATTGTGATCAGACAGATTACACGGAATTACTTCAGTTTTCTTGTATTTGTTAAGATTTCCTTTGTGCCCTAATATATGGTCTATTTTAGAGAATGTTCCATATAGTGGAATGTTCCATCTGAAAAGAGTATTTATTTTGCATCACTTAGGTGAAATGTTCTTCAGATATTTGTTAAGTTCATTTGTTCTATGACCTCATTTAATCCAGATGCATCTCTGTTTATTTTTTGCCAGGATGACCTGTCAATTGATGAGAGTGAAGTGTTAAAGTCACCCACTACAACTGTGTTTGGTGTTATCTGTGACCTTGGTTCTAGTACTATTTGTTTGATGAAATTGGGAGCCCCATTTTTGGTGCATATATGTTAGGATTATAATGTCTTCCTGTTGGAGTGTTTCTTTAATGACTATAAAATATAATGGATATAAACTCTAACTAATGTTGTTCTGAATTCTATCCTGTCAGATATTATGATAGTGACACCTGCTTGTTTTCTAGGCCCATTTACTTGAAGCTCCATTTTCCAAACATTCACCCTAAGATAGAGTTCCATTTTTATGTAAAGGTGAGTTTCTTGGAGGCAACAAATAAAAAAGCTTTTTAGCCCAGTCTGCAAAGCTGTGTCTTATGGTTGGGGCACTGAGGCCGTTGATACTGAGTTATGAAAGTTTGTATTTATTCTTGCCATTTTTCTTGTTTTGTGTTTTTTCCAGTTTTACCTTTCCTCTCTTGTATTAACTAGTATTTGAGTATGTTTTCCCCCCCATGTTCTTTACATGTTTCTTTCTTTCCTTTTTTTTTTTTTCCAAGTTAGGGGTTTCCTCTAGCCTAGGCTGACATGGAATTCACTATGTAGTCACAGGGTGGCTTTGAACTCACAGGGTAATCCTCCTACCTCTCCCTTCCAAGTGCTGGGATTAAAGGTTTGTACCACCATGACTGGCTCTCTTTTCATTATTTCCATTTCCTTACTCATGTCTTTTATTGACCTCCTAATTTCATTAAGTTGGTTCACCACATTCTCTTGGAATTCCTTCAGGAGTGTGTTTTCTTATTTGATTCCTTTGATTTATTTGAGCATAAGTGTAATCATTTTTAATATTTATTACTATTATTTATTTTGAGAGAGAGAGACAGAGAGAGAGAGAGAGAGAGAGAGAGAGAGAGAGAGAGAGAGAGAGAGAGAGAGAATGGGCACACCAGGGCCTTCAGCTGCTATAAATGAATTCCAGACTGTACCCCCTTGTGTGCATGTGCGATATGGCCTGCTTGTGTCACTGTGAGTCCAGTTACATAGGACCTGGAGATTCACAGGCAAGCACCTTAACTGCTAATCCATCTCTCTAGCCTGATATGATCATGTTTTTGAAGTTTTTGTCAGGCATTTCCTCTAAAATATTCTCACTGGAGGTCGTTTCTAATGGATTTATAATTTTTAGTGGAATTGTATTGTCTTGATTTCTTTGTGTTTCTTTTAGCTTAATGTAGAGATTTTTGCATCTTGAATTAATTTGATGCTTGGGTTTTCTGACTATCTTCAGTGTTCTTAGCTATGTTAATCCAACTAAATGTATCTTCAGGGTAGGAGTTTAAGGAGCCAGATGTGGCTCTTAAATGACTCTCAGAGAAATAGCAGAAGTGATCCTAAGTGTTGTTTGCCTGTTTCACAAGTATTTGAGTAGGCTGGGTGGGGCAAATTCCTGGCAAATTCTAAAATTCAACTGAAAAATATACACATTTGATCAAAACTAGCACAGAGTATTTATGCAAGAGTGGGGATTAAAACAAACAGATAATCTAATAAATCCAAAGTCCCTGAGGATGTGTGTTGCCCCACACCCTTAATCCTGTCAGCTGGGAGGCTGAGATTTCTGATCTGAAATGGGTTCAGGTCAGCTTGTGGGCACATCAGACCCTGACCCCAAAAATGACAGAAACAAGTAACAATATAAATTAGGAAACTTCAAACAAAGGCAACAATAGTGAACACCAAAATACAGTTTATTTGAGAATGGTAATACTGACCATTCAAATCTAACACATAACCTGCCCTGACATGGAAGGTGAGATTTGCACTTCCAGGTAAAGTCTATGTATCTGCCTCTGTGTAAGTAGGCCCTTTTAGTTTTCAGGATGGCTTCCAAACTTACCAATGCTGAGGGCCCACTTCAATCCTCTGTGTTGTGCTATGGATTTGATCAGGCTGCTTGGGTCGCTGGATCTGGTGTTCTGATCTTCTGTGTTGGATGCTGTTCAGTTTATTTTGTTATTAAATTATTTTTGCTGGATCTGTAGTTTGCTATTTTTCAGTTAGATTGGCTAATTGGTAAACCAGAGAGATCCTCCTATCTCTATTGCCTTCACTGCTGGAGTCACAGGAATGTGCAGCCATGCTCAAATGTTTACTTGTGTTGTAGGGATGTTACTCAGGTCCCCATAATTGTGCAGCCAGCACTCTTAGTTACTGAGTCATATACACAGCCCATTTTGTAGTTTATATAAAATATTAGTTTAAATCTTCCTATCTTACTCATTTTTTCCATAGGTGTCTGTAGGGTGAGAGAATATCTAACAGTTGCATCTAGTAAAAGTTGAATATAAATGACTTAATACTCATTTAGTTCCAGACAACTTAGTAGTAATCAGAAACATTGTACACATAAGTTTCAAGAAAAATAGTATTTTCACTTCATTCTAAAATAACTAAAGTAACTTCATAACGGGAGGTATGTACATGTTGAACACCCCTAAGCTCCTATCAGATGTCACCAAATTCATTGATTATTCTATGCTTATTTTTACATAGCACTTGCTTTTTATCATAGTAAAAACAAAAACCTACAAAAACAAAATCAGTATTGTAAAATAAAATGGCAACAAAAGGTATCAAGTACAATCTGACGTTGAAACTGAGCTTCCTTGAAGCCATGATTTCCATGATACTGATAGATGTCTCTTATGGCTGTGTTCTTCCTGTGGTGCTAACTGAAGTCATATTTATAAGCTTTGCAGTTCGCTTTTTCATCCCACAATGCTCCTTATAACTCCTCCATGTTACATATAAATATTTATCTCATATAAAACACCCTCACAGAATAATGCAGTATGTGAACAGACTATGGTTTATTTATCCATTTTCCTAATGATGGCCACTAATACTTTTAACTTTTTACAATTTATATAAAAATGTAGGAAATTTTTTTATTTTCTTCTTTGTTCACATGCATAGAGTCAAGCCAGTCTGTTTTTGTTTATTTGTTTTAATTATATCAACAAATTAAGTTTGATTCTTTTTAAAGATATTGCCTCTATACCTTTTGATGTTTATTACTGATTATTAGTACATTATTTTTATAGGGATCTATACTTCATGGCTACCCCATTGTAAAAGAATAGTTGCCCTGAAAAAGAGAGTAGAAGTCACACTGCATAAGTTGGTAACTGAGATATCTAGTGCCTAGAGGTGAGGAAAACAGGGAGTGATAAGAAACCACCAGCTATATTTCTTGGCACAATGAAGAAGCCAGCCCATTTAGAGTAAATAATTTATTTAGGGTACAGATGGTAAATATCTTTAAAGCATGTTTTAAGTATTCCCTACTCCCTACTGTGATAGACACAGCCAATCTGTGGTAGCTTGGCAGGCATAGTTAATCCATATTTCTACTCATTCTTTCTGAGCTTTTAGCTCATGCTTGAACTATCCTCTCAGCCCCAGCAGGAGTACACAGTGGGAAACTGACTTGTCATTTCCTGGACTCAGAATTTGGAGGGGCAGGTTGCAATTAAGCAAGGGAGTCAGCTCTGTTTTGATGCTGTTCTTTAAGAAAAACAACCTTTGCCATCTTTATCAGAAGAAACTTGGCCAACTCAAGAGAGACTCTTGAGAACAGGCCTTGTGACACTCTCCCATACAAGAATGGTTACATAGAGGTTTTTCAGATTTTGTTGTAGTTACCTTCTTGTTGCTGGAACAAATACCTGACTAGAAGCAGCTTGTGGGAGGACAGGGTTTATTTCAGACTCATAGATTTCAGAGGAAGCTTCACTATGGCAGAAGTTGACTCACTTCATCACACAGCCATAGCAGAGAGAGAAAAATGTAGCCAGAGCTCAAGCTGACTCTGAATAAACCTTAGGGCTAGACTCAAGATCCACCCTCAGTGACATACCTCTCTAAGTGCCTGCTGGACACATAATCAAAAATACCTGAGGGCTGGAGAGATGGCTTAGCAGTTAAGTGCTTGCCTGTGAAGCCTAAGGACCCTGGTTCAAGGCTTGATTCCCCAGGACCCACATATGCCAGATGCACAAAGTGGCACATGAGTCTGGAGTTCCTTTGCAGTGGCTGGAGGCCCTGGCACACCCATTATCTTTCTTTCTTTCTCTCTCTGTCTCTTTCAAATAAATAAATAAAAACAAACAAAACAATTTGAAAAAACCTGAAATTTATATTCAAACCATCACAGACCTTCACCTGAGACCTCAGGCTCCCCCTGTGTCAGGTGTATGCTATAATGCACAAGTCTCCTGGCCTAAAGGGGAGATAGAGTACACAGAGGGTGGAAGATCAAGGCTCCATATATGCAGCTATAAGGAAGTTATCATTGTATTTAGATGAGACTTTTTGATGCTAAAACTGTTTTGTGGTCTTCATGCCCTTGTAAGAACCCCTCATCCATGTTCTATTAAGACCCAATAAACTTGTGGGTTTACCATGTTTAAATTTGGTGGAATTGTACTTTAGTCTATTGTGGGTATCTTCCCAAGAAACAGCTCAAGATACAACTACAAAGGATGCTAAGCAAGGTGATTTTGAATAACTATTTTATATTTCAGTCTTTATTGGAAAAATGACTGCTGGTTATCCTCATGAAACAATGATAGTATGTTCGGCTCTTTGGTTGTTTTTAGTGTTTTTCTTAATTATAAATTGTTATGTTTATTTCTAGCAAAGTAATTTAATCATGAGGGAGTTCTTTTTATTATTCTCTTCCATGAAGCCCATGTACTAAAAGAAGTAGTCTACCAATTAAATTTTATTCATTAAATAAAAACAATGGGGGCATCAAACAAATAGTTACTATTTTTTTACATGACAGGAAAGATGAGACTTACATTTATTAACTTTCATATCCTTGAAGCAGTCCAAAGGTCTTGTGGAATCAGATACAGAGAGATTAAATATTTTGCTGGCAAGTGATATAGTGAGTTAGCTATCCACTGTTTGATTCTAGCCATGTATTTCTAATTAGGATATAATAAAGATTATATATATTTTTTTTAATTTTTTATTTATTTATTTGAGAGCGACAGACACAGAGAGAAAGACAGGTAGAGGGAGAGAGAATGGGCGCGCTAGGGCTTCCAGCCTCTGCAAACGAACTCCAGATGCGTGCGACCCCTTGTGCATCTGGCTAACGTGGGACCTGGGGAACCGAGCCTTGAACCGGGGTCCTTAGGCTTCACAGGCAAGCACTTAACTGCTAAGCCATCTCTCCAGCCCAAGTTGATCTAATTTTTGCCTGTTCAAAGAAACTTGCTGTATCTTCTTGTCTCTGCAACTTGGGCAGGGGTAAATGAATGATTTCCTGATAAATTTTCTATTGTGGTAAAGCACTTAAAATAGTCTCATTCTCATTATTTTAGAAGACTGCAGAGATCTGACACCCTTGGTTGGAAACACTTATTTGTCAAATCAATTTTTGTATTTCTGAGAAAATAGTAATTGTACATCAAACAGTACAATGAATTGTTACACAAACTGTGTGTGACACAAAAGGCTGACTAGCTGGTCTGCTTTGTGGAATTCCAACATTGACTAGCTGGGTAACCTCAGGCTAGTTGTTCAACACCATGAGCTACTGATTTCTCATTGGTAAAGAGTGACTGTGAGTACTAAATAAGATACCCTAAATAAGAAACACTTCTTCAAGGCACATGGCACTTATTAAGAACTCACCAAATGCTAGATTTTTTTTTTCATTGAACTTTATGGATATCTACTTCATCAAACAATAAGGTGAATACAGAACCTTAATGCTTAGAGGGTAGCATAGGGGAGATGGAATGAGGTATATGACCTCAGTGGATAGTAAGTTTCCTCTGCTTCTTTCCTCTCTAGTGTTGAGCAGGCTGGTGCCCATGAGGGAGGCCTCCCCCACCTCATGATACACATTCAGCTGTACTTCCTGTTATTGTACTGCAGGTATATAAAGGGAATCTTTCTGGCATTCCCTGGGAACCTTTGTAAGCACATGATTAGTGATATCAAAACTTTTTGACTCTCAGTTAAAGTGACCTTTCTGCATGGTATAGAGAAAGCCAGCCATGATGATAAGTTTGAAATCTGTTTGAAATAAATGCCTGCCAGTTAAATAGTTCTGGACTTCTCATGTCTTTTGACTTCTTTGTTTTGTGTTCAAGTAGATTTTTAAAAAAATTTTTGTATGTGTATGGTTGTGGTGTGTGTGCATGTGTGCATGTATATTGTATCAGCGGGTTGACACCATATAAGGAAGCTCAATCACTCTCCGTCATGTATTTGAGACAGGGTCTTTTATTGAATGTGAATCTCACCAAATTGGCTGGACTCACTAACCAGCAAGCCCCCAGTGTCCTCCTGCCTCCCCCACTGCTTGGGATTATAGGCACTTGCCACTACATCTAGATTTTTCATGGGTGCTAGGGATCTGAAATCACATCTTCCTGCTTGCTTGAAAGCCTAGTATGCCAACTCCCCAATCTCTGGTTTTCTTTTATTTGTCACAGATATCTGAAAGTTTACATTTAAAGTTATTTATTCCTTTTTACTGTGAAGAAAGAATCCTCTCTGAGATTTTGAGGACTTAACCTGATACTCATTTCAGGGGAGGCAGTTCTAGAAGAATTAGACTGTGGCCCCTTTAAAAAGTATTTATGAGAGAGGGATGTCAGTGCCTTGTGTCTTTGCAAATGAACTCCAGGTGCATGTGCTACTTTGTGCATTTGGATTTATATACATACTAGGGAATTGAACCCAGGCCTGAAGGCTTTGCAGGCAAACATCTTTAACCACTGAGCCATTTCTTTAGCCTTTTGAACTGTGATTCTTTAAGATCAGGAATGCCCAAAGCTTCACATCATTCACAGAATCACCTCAGTGTTACCTAAAGCTACTTGAAGATCACATTTACGTTCATTCTCTCCACCTTGTCCTTTCTTACTATATAATTTGAGTGTTAGTCAGAAACTGTTGACTTCTGTCACATATACTTGTATGTACTACTATTATCAAGTTCTTTATGTTGGTCTTCAGAGGGTGGAACACAAAGGAATATCTATGGGAACAAGGCTGGAGTTTAGGATTCCTTTTAGTTATTAAGCAAATTTGATCCTCAATATATTCTTTTTTTTTCCCCTAGCACTGGCTTGAACCTAACAAGTCCATCTGCAAGCAAATGAAATGTAAGTGTCAAGCTATGGCTTTACTTTTACTATAAAAAGTTCAAAAATAAATTGCTTACTACCTAAGCAGAGGAAAGAATGCATGGCGGAATACATGTGGGTGACCAACATCTACTCTCTCCCCAGGAGACCTATGTCTCTTCTCCCCTCTTTTTATCTGGCTGTGGCTCCACTGCAGCCAGGAGTTCCACTGTCTTCTGTCCTCTTTCCCCACCATCTTTGTCCTCATATTTCATATTCAAGCAGGAGCTTTGGATTGTATGATTAAATATCTCTCTGTTAACCACCAGGTACCTGCCTCTTGATTGTGGTGGTTGCTATAGTAAATGGTTGAAGGTTGTGGTCTTGAAGCAAGACAGGAAGAGCAAATGTGTTTGGAAACGACAGTAATACTGATAATTTTACTGGACATTGTTATTTTTTTCAGTTCTCCAACTCCCAAAATGGAGTAAAAATATTTTCTTTCTTGGCTAGTTGAAAAGTCTGGTACTATGAATATAACTTCTTTTGAGAATCCTTTGTAATTCATAAGAAGCATTGTGAAGAGTGTGGCACTTGGTGACATAAAGTTTGCTGCTGGTCACCAGTCTATATCCAATCTGCCTTTGTCTTAGAGGAGAACTTCTGAAATTCACCTCAGAAATTTATTGCCTTCCCCCAAATCCTTTCTCCCATCCATGCCAACTTTCTCATAGTTCTTGATGTTACTGAAGACAACAACCATTTTCTTTATGAAACATGAAATTGTTCTAGGCTGGGTTTTTAGGTGAGAGGAGGAAGAAACTGAACACAGATTACAAAGTATCAAACAATATAAACTCCTTAACTTTTGTTTGTACACTCTCTCTTGTGTCCCTCACACCTTGCACATCTATGGCCAGTGCAGAAAAAAAATGAGCTGAAAACAGATGTAGTAGCAGGTGTGTGAAATCCAGAAGGGCTAACCTCCTGGGGTAAGGACAGAACAAATTGGGATATATATCGTCTTTGAGTAGAACAGAGAGACAGGTGTGCTCTTTATACAATTATAATGAAGGAAAATGGGGATCACTAACACATATGAGAAAAGCATAATGAATGCCTATTTTCTGTCTCTTAGTTTCCCACAATTGGTATTTTTGTGTATACATTGTAAAATATTTAACTTATTTTCTACTAGTCTTATTTATATTGAATGATTCTTTGACTTTGTTTCTAATACATCATGTCATATTTTGCATTACTCATAAGCATTTTTAAAATGTAAATGTATCATTAAAGCTATTTTGACACTTATTAGAAAGAAAATATTAAAATTCAAGAGGAGGGCTGGAGGGATGGCTTAGCAATTAAGGCATTTGCCTGCAAAGCCAAAGGACCCAGGTTCAATTCCCCAGGACCCACATTAGCCAGATGCGCAAGGGGACACATGTGTCGGGAATTCATTTGCAGTGGCTGGAGGCCCTGGCATGCCAATTCCTTCTCTCTCTTTCCCCCCTCTTTCTCTGTCAAATAAAGAAATAAATAAAAATAAAATATTAAAATGCATGAGGAATGTGCTATTCAAGAGCCTTATCACCAGAATAAAACACATCTAAACAGCTGTCTGAAAATATATAATGAATTATAGAAATGGTTTAATGATTGACATTTCACCACTGGCCAATGAAAACTGAGTATGGGAAAAAGAAAGACAAGACTCACTGATTCTAGGAACTGCCAAGGAACTACCCCATCATTCAGTCCTCTTTTTGTGTTGTTAAGGAGAGTAGTGAACAAATATTTATGTATTTTTCCCAGGATCAGAGCTATGATTTTTATATTTTTTTAAACTCCTTTAATTTTTTATTGATAGCTTCCATAATTGTAAACAATATCCCATGGTAATTCCCTCCCTCACCCCACTTTCCCCTTTGAAACTCCACTCTCCATCATATCCCCTCCCCCTCTCAATTATTCTCTCTTTTATTTTGATGTCATGATCTTTTCTTCTAATAATGATAGTCTTGTATAGGTTAGTGTTAGGCACTGTGAGGTCGTAGATATCCAGGCTATTTCATGTCTGGAGGAGCACATTGTAAGGGTCCTACCCTTCCTTTGGCTCTTACATTCTTTCTGCCACCTCTTCCTCCATGGACCCTGAGCCATGGAAGGTATGATAGAGATATTTCAGTTCTGAGCATTCCTCTGTCACTTCTCAGCACCATGGTGCCTTCTGAGTTATTCTGAGGTCACCTCATCTGAAAAGAGAAGTTTATCTAACCAAAAGAGAGAGTAGCACTAATATATGGGTATTAACATTAAGAGACCTGCTTACTGGGCAGTTTGATGAGTGTATATATACATTTTGACAGACAACAGCAGACATTATACCCCTAGGGCTCATGACTACTCCTGTTGTAGGTTTTCAGTATAAGGGATATATTCCCTCCCATGGAGTGGCCTCCAGTCCAATTAGAGAGTGGTTGGTTTTCCCCATAACATACATGCCACTATTGTACCTGTGGACCCATTTGGCCTGGCTGGCCAAATATAAGGCTTGCAGTGTCCACTGTTGAGTATCTTCAGTGGTGATTTCTCTCTCTCCCATTGAACTACATGCAGCATAACTTTTCCCAGCTTTCTGTCAGCTGTTCAACATGGAGGAGGTTTTCAGCTCATCTCCAGCAGGATTGCTCAGGGACCTTGCAGCCCAAGTATGTGGAATCTTCAGCAGTAGGGTCTGGTCATCTATTCCTGGTGGGAAACCAGTGCCTTGGCAATGGCCTGTAATATTTTGGGGCATTAGGGACCTCCCTGGCCAACAACTCACTGGAAGGTATCCCATCCCTGGCATTGAAAGTTTTCTAGTAACAATCTATAGCTCCTGAGTGTTCCATTGTCCAAAAAAGTAGGTTTCCATATGACTTATTTATGTCCTCTTAGGTTTTGATTAGCCTTCCCTCCACCTTCCTTACTCAATATCTTCCCCTGACCTCACTTAGGCCTTTTCACCCCCATTAATCTGTTCTTCTGCTTACATATATATAATACCATCCTATTAAGTCCCCCTCCCTCCCTTCTATTCCCTTTATATCTCCTTTCTAGTTTACTGGCCTCTGCTACTGAGTTTTCTTACTAGTCACCTAGAAGTCCAATAATTTGTAGCTAGGATCCACATATGAGAGAGATCATGTGATGTTTGACTTTCTGGGCTTGGGTTACCTCACTAAATATAATATTTCAAGATCCATCCATTTTTCTGCAAATTTCATAACTTCATTTTTTTTTTTTTAATCTCTGAGTAGAACTCCATTGTGTAAATGTGCCACATCTTCATTATCCGCTCATCAGTTGAGGGACATCTAGGCTGGTTCCATTTCCTATTTATTGTGGATAGAGTGGCAATATAAACATAGTTGTGCAAGTATCTATCTCTAAGGTAATGAGACAAGCCCTTAGGACATATGCCTAGGAGTGCTATAGCTGGGTTGATTTTTATATTCTTGATGATGTCATATAGCACTAAAATTTTCTCTCTCTCTTTCTCTCTCTCTCTCTCTCTGTGTAATATCTGAAAAATATTAATTTTAGTATAAATAGAAAAATTAAACTATGGCTTATATACACTGTAAACCCAGAAAAACTGAGTCTACACTTCTTCAGAAGCCCAGGCCATGTCACCTTCATGAATGTTCATGCCTTTTGCATTCTGGTTCCTTACATTCAAACATGGTGATAACAGACATACAGGTCTCTGCTTGGACCCATGTATTTGTGTGTGTGTGTGTGTACATGTGCGTGAGTGTACATGTGCAGGCACATGGATGTATCAATTATTTATCACTGCCTGCCTGCCTATGTGTCTATGTATCTATCTTCTGTCTATCTATCACCTAGCTAACAATTTTTTTAAATACTGGAAATTAAAGCCAGAGGGTCACACATTCAAGAACTCTGTATGCAATTAAGCTATATTTCCATCCCTATCTGAGCCTTTTAAGATGTCCATGTTGTTTCCCAGGGTTTTCAGAAGGTCATCTACCCTTACTAACAAATATTGTAAAAGATACCATTAATTATCGTTAGTTTGAAATGCAATATAATATTTGTGGTCTTCAAACAAATCAGAAAAAGTTAAAATCAAGACAAACTATTTTCTTATGTTCCTCTTTTGTATTCCTCTCAAGTACACCTGGAGAGATAACTACTGTCTGCATTTATGGAGCACAGTGTGATATTTCATATAATATATACAATTATACTGATAATTCAGGGTAATTAACAATATTTTATATAACCTTCCCAGGAATTATTATGTATGGAGACATTTGTTCATCACACCTATTATAAACAAAGATCAGATCAATTTTTATATTTTATTGTTCACTTTGCTATTTTTTCTTATTTTTTAAGTTAGTTTACTAAGTAACAGATTTTTGTTTGTTTGTTTTGTTTTTTTGAGGTAAGGTCTCATCTCACTCTAGTTCAGGTTGACTTAGAATTCACAATATATTCTTAGGATGGCCTCTAACTCTTGGCGATCTTCCCTTCCAAGTACTGGGATTAAAGGTGTGCATCACCACACCCAGATTAGTAATGGGTTTTGTTATGGTATTATTATACATATATGTTATTTTACTTTATTGTTTGCTGGTTTCCAGTCTCCAAATAGCCCCCACTTCTGCTTCATGTCACATGTATTCTGTTACTCTTTTCCTCCCTCCATCCCTCTTATCTAAGATCTTCTTAAAATACCTTTATTTTTGTTTTCATGACCACACACACACACACACACACACACACACACACACACACACACAGAGTGAGAAAGAAAGAGAGAGAGAGACTGTATTTGATTGCAAACATGTATATTTGTCTTTCTGGTTTTGCTAATTTTGTGTAATGATTTTCATTTCCATCAGTTTTTCTGCAAATGTCAAATCATTTCCTCTTAACAGATGAATAAATTTCATATATATATATTTCGTCTCCAATATATTCCTTACCTATTCATCTGTTGATAGACGTTAGACATCCAGGGTGATTGAATTTGAATTTCCTTGCTATTGTGAATGGTACAGCAATAAATATAGATGTTAAGTATGTCTGTAATATGTTTACTTCAAGACCTTAAGTATAAACTCAGGAAAAGTATAACCAGATCACATGGAATTTCTATTTTTAGTTTTGTGAGCAATCTCTATAGTGATTTCCATAATGTCTTACATTCCTACCAGCAGTGTATAAAGATCCATTTTTTTCCTCATGTCTACATGAGCATCATTGACTGCATGTTTTCTTGCAGAAGCCAATTTAACTGTGGTGAAATGAAATACTTAAGCAGTTTTGATTTGTATTTCCCTGATGGCTAAGTTTTTCAAGTACTTACTGGCTATTTGTATTTTTTCTTTTGAAAACTGTCTATTCAGTTAATTAGCCCTTTTATTTATTGAATGACTGGAGGAGTATTTAATTTTATAGTTCTTTGCATAGTCCAAATATTGATTCCCCTGTCGTGTATAATTGAAGTTTTTAATCATTTTATAAGCTCTTCCTTTGTTCTGTTGCACAGCAGCTTTTTAGTTTCATATACTTACATTTGTCAATACTTAGGGTTGTTTCCTGTGCTATTGGAATCTTTTTCAGAAAGTTCTTGCCTGTACCTTGAAACATCTTACTTACAATTTTTCTCTAGAATTTTTAAAGTTTCAGGTATTATATTAAAATCTTTGATCCATTTTGACTGATTATGTGTAGGGTAGGAGATACAGATTTAGTTTCTTTCTTTTTTTGTTTATTATTTTTATTTATTTATTTGAGAGTGACAGACAGAGAAAGAGGCAGGTAGAGAGAGAGAGAGAGAGAGAGAGAGAGAGAGAGAGAGAGAGAGAATGGGTGCGCCAGGGCTTCCAGCCACTGCAGACAAACTCCAGATGCGTGTGCCCCCTTATGCATCTGACTAACGTGGGTCCTGGGGAGTTGAGCCTCGAACCGGGGTCCTTAGGCTTCATAGGCAAGCGATTAACTGCTAAGCTATCTCTCCAGCCCAGTTTCTTTCTTTCTTTTTTTTTTATAATTTTTTATTTATTTATTTGAGAGTGACAGACACAGAGAGAAAGACAGGTAGAGGGAGGGAGAGAGAATAGGCGCGCCAGGGCTTCCAGCCTCTGCAAACGAACTCCAGACGCGTGCGCCCCCTTGTGCATCTGGCTAACGTGGGACCTGGGGAACCGAGCCTCGAACCGGGGTCCTTAGGCTTCACAGGCAAGCGCTTAACCGCTAAGCCATTTCTCCAGCCCTTTCTTTTTTTTTAATTTTTGGATTTTTAAGGTAGAAACTCTCTTTAGCCCAGGTTGACCTGTAATTCACTATGAACTCTCAGGTTTGCCTCTAAATCACAGAAATCCTGAGATTAAAGACATTCACCACTGTGCCTGGCCTACTATATATATATATATTCTAGATTTCCAGTACCATTTGCTGAAGAGGCTATGTTCCAGTGTGTGCTTTTAATATCTTTGTTGAAAACTAGTGGCTGCAATTGTGTGGTTTCATTTCTGGGTCCTCTATTACATGCCACTTATCTATATGCCAATTTTTGTGCTGGCTATAATAATATTTGTTGGCAATTATTTACTTTTAGAACTTGAAATATATCATCCCAAGTTTTCCTGGCTTTTAGGGTTGTTAAATAGAGGTTTGATTTTTATGTGAATTGATGCTTTTCTCTTACAGCTTCATACACACACACACACACACACACACACACACACACACACATATGTGTATGTGTGTATGTGTGTGTATAATGTTTTGTATTTTGGACACTTTGAGAACATAATACTAAGTAGCTCTATTTAAAACAATAGGGTCTTTCTCAAGGTGGCCCTTGGCTGCTACTTTCTGAGTCATACAGATGGCCAAAATGGTCTTTGTCTCCACTGCTGACTCATCTGTTGGAGAAATCACTGTGTCTGGGCCAGAGAGATGGCTTAGCTATTAAGACATTTGCCTGTGAAGCCTAAGGATCCAGCTTTGATTCCCCAGAACCCATGTAAGCCAGATGCACATGGTGGCACATGCATCTGGTGTTTGTTTGCAGTGGCCAGAGGCTCTGTTGTGCACATTCTCTTTCTATCGCTTATAAAAAATTTTAAAAAATGTAAAAAAAAAAAGAAAAAAAATCACTGGGTCAATAAAACTAACAAGTATTCTTGATGTTTGTGAAAGCAGTGGGCATTTCAGGGGTGGGGTTTAGAAGCGGGCATTTCAGGGGTGGGGTTTAGAACTGCTTGTCTCTCTCTCTTCACTAAAGCTGTCTGGCTTAGCTTTTAGATGACGTTTCTGCTTCCCCATCACCCTGATGCAAGCCATGATGGCTGGAACAGTGTTTGTTTTCTGTGCATCACCATTCTTTCTCCTCACTTTTCAGACACCCTGTCACCAGCTCTGTGAAGCTCTTGCATTCCTTTCTTGTTTGGAAGAGAGGCTATTTATTTCTTCAAATTCTGACTATTCTCCTTCACCAGGCCAAAATCTTAACCAGAAGTGCCACTATTTTTCTTAATAACTTGTTTTATGTGTTTTACATTATCTGTGATTGATAACCAACCTTATTTAAAAGATTATCTAAAGATCACTAACTGTGCTTAGTTATTTATTGATTGATTAATTGATAGAGAACAAGGTTGTTTCTAATATTTTTTCCCAAGCATTTATCTTTAAAATTTTTTGATGTTTATTATTATTATTAACACGATGTTTCATATGGATACTCATGTGTTGGTACTCTCTTGTCCCTTGCCCCTGCCCCCACTTCATTGGGGACACTCCTCAGAAGTGTTGCAGGTATTCTCCACAGGTTGTAGTTTATGTGTTGTGGTAGCAGTATTCAGTTATTTTGGGGGAGGGAATGCCTCTGGGCATGATGTCTCAACCTGTGGCTGGTACAATCTTTCTGCCCCCTCTTCCAAAAAATTCCCTGAGCAGTGGTGGGTGAGTTTTAATTCTACTTCAGTGATGAGCTCTTAGGAACCTCTGGATCTCTACTTTGGTAGGTGTTGATTATCTCAGGGTCTGTCTCCTACTTGCTGGCCTTGATTATCAGAATGGAAGCAGCACTCTTGTTCTATTCCCCATTCTTCTGTGGATTCAACTGTGGCTTGGCTGAAGTGTGAAGGATAGTCTATCTCCTCTGGTCTCTCTATTTTCTGAAAAAAAATAAATAAAAAGAACAGATTATCCAATGGAGAGTGAAATTAGTATAGTTTTAATGGTACAAATATTATTAATTTAGGCAGAATTTTATGTATGTAACCCCTCTTTCAGCCAAAGACTAATGAGAGCTTGACACTGGAGAACATAATCTCTGTTTGCTTAGGGTTCTGATCTGGTTCCCAATTACAGATATGGGTTCCTTTACACTAAGCAGATCTCTTAGCCAACCAGAAAGCTACTGGTTACCCACTGAGGTTGTGTGCCACTATTGCAATGACACATACCCTTGTATCAGGGTGTTTGCTTCTGAGTAGCTTAGACCTCTGGTTTCTCAGACTGTTGACTACTTTTCCCCAGTAGATCATGTAGTGCTTTCCAGCACTAGACAGGGTAATTGTCTGGTTACTGGCTTTCTTCTGAATTCCAGCCAGGTCTCTCCATGCTCTGTGGCAGCAACATATGGTGTCTTCAGCAACAGGGTCTTAGCTTTTGCCTTAGGCAGGTAATCAAGTGCTTTGAAAGAAAGCTGTCTTGATTTGGGGACCTCAGAAGTCTTTCTGATTTACAGTTCAATGTGGGTAGCAATCTATCTCTGACACTGAGAGCTACAGGTCAGAGACAGAAAACAAATTCTTTTAAGCTTAGGCTTCATCCCACTGTCAACAGAGCCCCACTTTTCAGGTGCTCCACCTTTACTCCTTTTGAAGGTTATATCTTTTAGACTATCTCCAAGGATAAAGGTCTCTATGGTACCAGCACATTTTGAGTTTAATTTTACATTTTCCTCCCTCCCCTTTCCCCATATCCCCAAACTCTTCCATTCCTATTGTCTAGGCCTTGAGTTGCCTGTTATTTTGCTTTAGTAAAGTACACTGCAATCTTGTGAAAATATATTTATGCTTACTATACAGTCCTAGAAATGGTCAAAAGTATCCCTGTAGTACATTTTTCCATTATATAACCAACCATTCATCCAAGAAGCTTACATTAGTTTATAAATATTAATAGTATGAGAGTGTCTGTTTTCCCAAAACCTTGAAAATAGATATAACTGAACTAATTTTTATGGTGACAAAATTAAAGAATGAAGAGAAGTGATTATTTAACTTAAAACCCATAATTTACTATAAAATATTTGTACTTGGATGCTTATGTATTTTTCTCTAAATGTAGAAGAGAAACTATATTTTCTTTCTTAAATTAGTATCTGATAAAACTGGTTTTATTATGATGTAGGATCTTATACATTTTAATATAAATATTTAAGCTCTATGCCAAAATCCAAATAAAGTACTTCTATCCTCTCACAACTTCCCTAGTGTAGTAACCCCTTATCCCAAGCATTAATAATCTCTAGTGTGTTCCGTTGTTATAGTTTTTGTCTCATGAGCATGCTATGCATATAAAATTATAAAATGTGAGTTTTTGAAATTTATTTTAAGTTCAGCATAAAAAGATTCACTAAAGTTTGTTGAAGATCAATGAGAATAGAAGCTGGTCTTGAATACATCAAGAAAAGTATTAAACTTCTAGAATGAGAGAGGGAAATAAAACAGATTCAAGTTACTAACATCAGGGATGAAAGAGTATATATTACTACAAACCACTCAGAACAGGTCTTGGAATGTAAAATTGACAGTTTAGAATAAATAGAGTAATTTCTTTTCTTTTTTTTTTTTTTTCCATGCAGGAACAACTCGCTTTATACAGTTGCTTATATCATGTTGGGGACGAAGGCAGGGATTTTAGGGTGGGAGAAGAGGTAAGGGCCAATGGCAAACTTTAACTATTGAAATGGTAACTACAATTACCATGAGGAAGTAGCAGGCCAGAAGCCCTTAGGCATCCTGCTGAGTCATAGCTGTCCAGAGACAGGTCGCCAAACTTTACCTAGGCTCAGGAAGTTCCACTAGGCCTCACGCCTAGGCCTTTCAGGGCCCAACATCTCCCCCTTTTGTTTTTGTAAGAGCATTAATCACCGTGGCCCCTGTCTTAGGTTGTCCCCCTCTGGGGATCTTACCAGTCATTGAGTACCAGGTGTTTAGCTCACTGAGCCACTCCACGGCCTGTCTTAGGTTGTCCTCCTCTGGGGATCTTACCCATCATTGGTCACATGGAGGGCAGGGGAGGTGGCAGTGGGTCATCTGAGGAACTTAATTTCTGAGTTGTCAGCCTGTGATATCTCTACCTGATAAGGTTTTATTACCTCTAGCCGCTGGTGAATAAATTGTGTAATTTTGTTAATTACACAAGGCCCGACAGTGAGGATAAGGAGGAGGGGAAGGAGAAGAAGGAGAAGGAGAAGAAGGAGAAGAAGGAGGAGAAGGATGGGGAGGGGTTCAGGTAGAGGGAGGATGTAGGGTAAGAAGTCATGTAAGCCCGTCTGTAGCAGGTTGTCTTGGGGGTCCCGTCGCCTCCTCTCCATGTCTTCCTGGGGCCTCTTAATCTTGTCCTGGACGATTCCCGATTTACTGGCATAAAAGCAGCATTTTTCCTGTAAAAACAAACATATGCCTCCCTTTCGGCTGTTAGTAGGTCTAGTCCTCTCCTGTTTTGTAGGATTACCTTAGCCAGGGAATCTAGCTTCCAGAAATGATATCTACATCTGGGATTAAGGTGGCTGGGGCACAAAGGCCCATCCAATTGATGGGCAGAAAGTTACAGGCCATTTTGCCTTTGCAAACATAAGCCATTCCAGAAGGCGGGCAGCGTTGAGCACTGGGCTCAGTTTTGTTAAAATTACAGAAGGAAATATGAATGTATCTCACATCTATACTGGAATTATTAGGAGAAGGAAGGGCCCAAATGCCCAGAGGAAACATTGGGAAAAGCTGGACGGGGATGGGGAAGATTCCCCCTTTTGTTTTTGTAATTGAGACTTGAGAGTCTGATTATATCTTTCAACGATAGCTTGGCCCTGGGGGTTGTATGGGATGTCTGTGGAATGTGAAATTTTCCAGGTCTGGAGAAAATCTATAAAGGCCTTGCTTATGAAGCAGGGGCCATTATCTGTTTTTATTTGATCAGGTAGCCCAAGAGTGGCAAAACATTGAAGCATATGACTAATGGCATGTTTAGATTTTTCCCCGGCATGTGCTGATGCCCAGCAGGTGCGGGAGAAGGTATCAACTGAAAGAAAGATATATTTAAGCTTTCCAAATGGAGAATAGTGTGTGACATCAATTTGCCCAAGATGATTAGGGCGGAGCCCTCGAGGATTGCTTCCTGTATTTTTTTTTATAAATCTTTTTTTTTTAAATTATTTATTTATTTATTTGAGAGCGACAGACACAGAGAGAAAGACAGATAGAGGGAGAGAGAGAGAATGGGCGCGCCAGGGCTTCCAGCCTCTGCAAACGAACTCCAGATGCATGCGCCCCCTTGTGCATCTGGCTAACATGGGACGTGGGGAACCGAGCCTCGAACCGGGGTTGTTAGGCATCACAGGCAAGTGCTTAACCGCTAATCCATCTCTCCAGCCCGCTTCCTGTATTTTGAAGGGGGGTACTTGGAGGAAAGGCTGACAGGACTTACAAGTCCGGACAAATTTTTTTAAGGTTCTTGACTGGTACCTGTGGAAACCTGTGCTTGAGACCTCTCCAGTTGACATGGGTCAATAAGTGGAAGCGTGTAGCTTCTGTAATAGTATTACATTGAGGCATAGAAGCCATTTTATCAGCCAAATTGTTTCCTTGAGAGAGAAATCCCGGTAAGTTTTGATGACCCCTGAGATGTTGAAGAAAAATGGGGTTGATTCTTTGTTTGAGTAGGGAACGAGCTTGAATCATCAAAGGAGATATAAGGTTGGAGTCCAATCTAATATGGGCCTCAACCAGGTTGGGTAATAAATTAACAACATAAAGGCTATCAGAAAATAAGTTAAATGGCTCTTGAATAGTGTCTAAAGCTAGAATGACAGCAAATAGTTCTTTGAATTTTGCTGACCCCTCAACCTCATGGGAGAGTGACTTTATGGGGATAGGCTCTTCTTTCTGTTTTAAAGGAGGGTAAATGACTAGGGAAGCCCCCAGGCGCCCTCCACGGTAAACATGGTAAGAAAGTCAGGGTTAGGTTGAGACAGAAAAAGCCTAGGGGGCTTCCATTCTAACCTGGAGAAAGAACTCATCCATTTGTGGGGGCCATAATGGCAGTCAATTTTACCTAGAAACCCCTCGAGAGCCGAAGCAACTCTGTTATTATTTCTCTGAAGCCAGGTGAAATCAGTTATCTTAAAGGGAATGACAATAAGGTGAGGTTCTGTGCCAAACAACCGGACAGAGGTGTCTCTGCCCTTGATAATGCAATCAGCAACCTGGTTGGTTTTAGAATAAACTCTGGGGATCCCACCGATTGAGAGGTGGATCCATTGGATGGGCTCACCTTCCTGGGCCAACAGTGCAGTACATAATGTTTCCCCAGAGAAAATGTAGAGGGAGATGGGCAAATTAGGCTTGAACCTCTTTAAGGTTGTTGTACCTTATAAAAAATTTGTTGATGACAAGGGGACAAAATTACCTGAGAGGAGAAGTTAAGATCCTTTAGGAGGTCAAACAAAGGGGACAGCTCTTCAGTAGTTATGGGTATCCAAGGCCTCATCCAGTTAATTTCTCCCAAGAGCTTCTAGAGTTGAGGCAATGTGTAAGAATCCTGAATATAAAGTTGTGGTTTAACAGGTGAAACTGTATCTAGAGTAAGGGTCGAGCCCAAGATCTTAAAGGGAGGCACAGTTTGAACTTTTTCAGGAGCTACTTTAAAGCCGTGAGTATGAAGGATAGTTAGACATTGATGGGTAAGGTCCTGGAGTGTGGAGGAATCTAGGCACCCAAGAATAATATCATCCATGTAGATATAAAACAGGGTATTGGGGAGATTGAAAAGAGAAGAGAAAATGGATGACAGGTAATATTGACAAATGGGTGGGCTGTTAGCCATGCCCTGAGGTAAGACAGTCCATTCAAATCTCCTATCTGGGCCACAAAAGTTAATAGCGGGTACAGAGAATGCAAATTTTTCCATGTCTCCTGGATGGAGAGGGATAGAGAAGAAGCAATCTTTAATGTCAATGATAGTAATATGGTATATATTGGGAATAGCTGGGATCCATGGAAGTCCCCTCTGGGGGGTTCCAAAGGGGATCATGCGTTCATTGATCTTTCTTAAATCATGTAAAAATCTCCAGGACCCATTAGGCTTTTTTATGACAAAGACAGGAGAGTTCCAGGGACTAGTGGAGGGATGGATATGTCTAGCCTCCAACTGTTGATCAATAAGTATGTGGCGTTGGTGTAACTTAGAAGAAGGGAGAGGCCACTGCTCAACCCATACAGGGTCCCCCAGTCTCCACTGGATTTTAAATGGGGGGGGGGGCTGGGCAGTGGCCCTTAGAATTGGGGGTATTCATTGGAGTAATTAGGATGACATTCCCTCCCTTCCTTAAATCATTGTTGATATATATATATATTTTTATTTAACAAATCATTATAAAAGGCCTTATGGTCAGTAGTGATGAAAGCCTCGGCATCTCCAAGGATGTCTTGCCCTAGGAAGTTAGCGGTGAGCCCAGTCACCACGAGAGGGTGGACTTTTTCCTTGTCTCCACCTGGGTCAGTCCAAGGGAGCCACGTGGCAGTCTCCCAGGAGGTGGATTGTCCGCCAACTCCCAGTAGGGGAGGGCCAGGCACAAGCTGCCAGGAGGGGGACCATCTATTTAAATGACCAAATTCCGCCCCTGGCTCCCAATAGATTTATAACTATCATATATTATAAACTGTACTTAGTTTAATTTTAAAGGTCTCCACAGTCTTGACCAATATAAGATATTGAGATTTGTAAAATTAAACAAGTTAAACACTTAACATATAAAGGCACAGAGTAAACATTTTCATCTGGTATAAGGCATAGCAAAGAGAGACTAAAACAATGTAAATTAAACCGTCATAACCTAAAATTTGTCTCAGTGCCTGTAACTTGCTTGAGGTGTTGTAGATTAAAATCTTAAATCTCAGCCGGGCGTGGTGGTGTACGCCTTTAATCCCAGCACTCGGGAGGTAGAGGTAGGAGGATTACCATGAGTTTTAGGCCACCCTGAGGCTTTTTAGGTAATTCCAGGTCAGCCTGGGCTAGAGTGAAATCCTACCTTGAAAAACCAAAACAAAGAAAAAACAAATATTTAGTTTTTTAATCCAGTATCTCGAGTAAAGCATATCAGTCTATTACAAATTTAAACTTGATTAAACACTTTGGGCCTGAGCAGCAGGCCATAGCCAGCCCTTATGCCAGTAGCCCAGTTCCAACGAAGTGCCCTGTAGTCTTTCTTTCCTCTTAGAAAGCTTATAAGCTAAGCCTCGAAGTTTAATGCTGTCTGTACTTAGAATTTTTAAACTTTCATCTTAATAGTCCATAAAATTTGGCTTATCACTCCAGAAGACACATTTAGTTGTAAGCATTAAGTTTATGTCTATTTCTTTAAAATAAAGGTTCCAAAAGATTAACATCCACATGGTCAGGTTCATCTCAGCTCATTAGACAGCTTTAGGTTTGCTGAGATAAACTTCCAGACCAGGTACAGTTATGGAGGAAGGAATATTTACTGAAGCTTATAGATCCAGGGGAAGTCCCATAATGGCAGAAAAAGCTGGCCTGCCTTTACAGGCCCAAGCAGAGAGAGAGAGAGAGAAGCACAAGCCTTTAGAAATACAAAAGCCACCGGCGAACCAAAGGTGAAGGGAAGAGAAAGGGAACGAAGAGATGTCGACAAGTAAGTACAGGTTGTAGAAGCAAAGTTTAGTGCAGTAAATAGGAAGACTACCTCATAACTTATGAGGGTACGCTCACCTGCAAACACTGATTACCTCCTCAAGGACTGCCTCTCATGGGGTGCACTAGTCTGTCAGGGTCCCAGAGCCGCACGTTAGGCGCCAGATCGGGGCTCCTTCCCGCACAGGGAAGGACCAGGCCTGCTGGTTCCTCCCTAGGGGTTGAGGGGATGATGAGTGTCGCACGATTCAGAAACCTCTCCTGGCCACCGGAGACAAACCACAGCGAGTCGGAAGTCTTTGCAATGCAGGAACAACTCCTAGAGTAATTTCTTAAAGACCAAATATTACCCAAACTCATCCACTATGAAATATTAATTTGAATAGTCTTATGACTGTTAAAGAATGTAGGCTTAGTATTTCTTCCAAAAAGAAATCCCCAGATACCTTGCAATTGGCTATTATTGATTTCAACCTCCCTGTCTGCTCCTTAAGTCATAATGAAAGTTTTATTTTTCCAGGACTCTTCCCTGTTAACTTCCAGGTATCTCCTGTGTCCTTGACAGAATAAAATTCACAAACTTACCATTAGTTCAGTGGTCTTTCAAGTTCCTTTTTTTTTTTTTTTAAACATATGTCTGTTACTTTACTTTAAAAATCCTTAAATAGGTGTGGCATATATTCTGTCCAGGTTTTATAACTATATTCAATGAGAGAAATGGGGTGGATATAATTAGCCCATCCTACTTGGTGTTATAACCTTTGAATCAAACTTTGAATCATTTTTTATGTAGTATATCAGCATACAGGTAGGTTTCATAATTTGTCTGTCCAGTGTTGAGGGGTCATCATTCTCTTTTCCTCATGCCTTAGTATGTCCAAAGCTACAAATATGGACTGAGTGGCTGATCCATATCTATTGTTCATGAGTAGCTAACAGCTTATATATGTATGGTTTTCATGGTCCTTGGTTTTCATGAAGGAAACATGCAAAATAAGAATAATTCTTCTCACTTTATAGCTTTTAGCTTTCACCCTATGACTCTTGAATGTAGCCTGGTGTATGTATGAGTGGTACATATTAAGAAGTAAGATATGTTGTGTTCTATGGAATCTGTGTAGCTGTACACATATGAGCATGAGAAGGCTTTCAAAACCACAGGCAAATGCTTTCCTTGCCATATCCTACCTGAGCCAGCAAAATCCTTGGAAATTACTGGGAAGGGATTCTCCTCACTCACACCAGCCTACCCTCACAAAAAACAAAAGAACCTACAGGAGTTGACAATAGGGATTTGCTGAATAGCCCCCAAATACCTCTGTAAAGCATTCCATAAACTCTTCTCCAAACGCAAGCACCAGGAACCAGGCCAGAGATTGCAGGAAGTGAAAGGATCCCATTTGCCCATCTCCTCACAGTATCCAGACCAGATGATCATAATCACTGGTTGGCCTACCAAGCAGAGACAAGCCCATAGTGCATCAAAGTGGGAACAGGCTTCACAACTCAGTATAGGTGAGATAGCAATTCACCCACAAAGGATAATAAGACTGAGTTATACTGCAACAATGTGTACTTCAGATATGGGCATACAGGTTTGAACTAGAAGTTCTAATGACACAATCCATATTAGGACAAGTTGCTAAAAGTGCTTCCCTAGAATTAAAAACCTGTCCCATCAAGGCAGAAATACTGATTTAATAGATCTGATGTAGTGTACTTACCTTTTAAAATTACCTAAGTGTACTTTACCTTTTAAAATTCACTTGTACGTTAGGGTTAACTTTTTTTTTTTTTTTTATTTTTGGTGCCATTTTTTTTGAGGCAGGGTCTCACTCTAGCCAAGACTGATATGGAACTCATTTTGTAGCTTTGACCAACCTTGAACACATACTAATTTACCTACCTCAGCTGCTGAAATTCTGGCATTAATGGCATGAGCTACCATACCTGGTTTAGTTTATTTTTTAATATTTATTTATTTATTTATGAGACAGAGAGATAGAATGGGTGTGCCAGGACTTCTAACCATTGCAAATGAACTCCAGATGTGTATCTGCCTTATGTGGGTTCTGGGGAGTTGAACCTAGGTCCTTGGGCTTCACATGCAAGTGAAGGCTAAGCCATCTCTCCAGTGCATAGTTCCTTTTTAAATTTAGTCTCAACTCATGTGTATATAATAATGCTGGTTTTGTTTGTATTTGTATATTGCTCAGTTGGATTTTGGCTTTATTTTGTATTTTTCTCCAACCAGTGTATTATTGGGATCTCTCTATTATTCTTCCCACACACAACTCTTACTTTTCCTCTCTCTTTTTTTTTTTATTAACAACATATTTTATATGGGTATAGCCTTTGTTGATTCCCTGTTATCCCCTGTCCCTTTTTCCTGGGGACCCTTTTCTGTGGGGTTATAGGTATTTGGGTTATTTGGTTATAGGTTATTGGGTATTTGGTTATAGGTATTTAGGTTATAGGTAAATGGGGTCCCTAAAAATGGGAAAGCCCACCTATAGATCTGAATTGGGGGTCTTTTATGTGAGTGCCCTGAATGGGTAGCTAGACTGGTCAGTGTAGTCCTGATACCAGGTGTCTGGGTGGCATCATGATCTGTGGGAGGTGCGAACCTCTTTACATTCCTTCCTCTCCCACAAAAGGAAGAGAGAAGAATGGAGTCACTTATTCATCTTCTCTGGAGAGGCTTTAGGAGATAAGAAAATGCCAGATTCTTCCTTCTGACATGACGATCCCTGGCAGGGCTGAGTGACCTACTTTCTCTACATACAAGCTCAAAGACATTCTTCACTTTTACATTTAGGAGGGACATGCTACCCATAAACTGCCTCATTTTCTTATTCTGAAGAAGTCATACTAACTACCATGAAAAAATCTGGGTAAAAAAAAAAAATCCTACCAGTGAAACAGCAGGGAGCCCTATCAAGCATCAGTGACCCAAGCAGAACTCAGACTGTTCTGTATACCTTTGGGCTAGAAATCAGATCCATCCCAAAACATACCTCTTCCAGCCAGGTGTTTTGTTTTTAACCTTCTTCTTTTAAAAAATATTTTATTTCTATTTGCTTATTTATTTGACAGAGAAGGGGGAGGGGAAAGAATGTGTGTGCCAGGGCTTCCAGCCACTGCAAACAAACTCCAGATGCATGCACCCCCTTGTGCATCTGGCTAGTGTGGGTCATGGGGAATTGAACCTGGGTTCTTTGGCTTTTCAGGCAAACACCTTAACTGCTAAACCTTCCCTCCAGCCCCAGATGTTTTTTTAATTTTAAAATATATTATTCATTTATTTAAGAGAGAGAGAGAGTGCACATGCACATGTGTGTGCATTCTGGTGCATGCCAGGGCCTCCAAACACTGTAAACAAACTCCAGACACATGTGCCACCTTGTGCACCTGGTTTATGGGGGTACTGGGGAATCAAACCTATATCTTTAGGCTTTGCAGACAAGTGTCTTAACGGCTAAGCACTCTGTCCTCAAATCCATGTTTTCATAAAACATCTGAGTCTATTGTTACACTATGCAACATATTAAGATTACCTGTTCACATGTTGCTAAATTTCAAACTTTTAGCTTTCTGTAAACATTGGGTAAATCTGCACGTTGCTTTAAGGGACTTGTATCACTTTTATAACAAAGGTATTTTAGTAAGAAATATTGGAACTCTATTAACCTGGCTGAGATGTGTCTTCAAATACTTTTAATTTTCTCAACTTATTTGCAAGCAGAGAGAGATAGAAGAGAGACTGAGAGAATGGGCCATGGCCTTGAGCCACTGCAAATGAACTCCAGATGTGTGTACCACTTTGTGCAACCGGCTTTGCGTGGGTAGTGGGTTGATTGAAATTGAGTCGTTAGGCTCTTCAGGCAAGTGACTTAACTGCTGAGCCATCTCTCCAGCCCTAGAGAATTATCTTTTAAGTAACCAAAGATAAGAGAGAAAATGTATAAAACCAAAATACTTTATATGCTGTTTGTTTTCTTTTCCCTTGTCATTGAGGCAGGTGACCAAGCCTGTCTCAAGACAATGTTGGGGAACATGAGAGTTAATTCTGCTTAAGATCTGGGATCAAGGGGGTGCCTATTCTTCACAGAATCTAGATCTTCATTAATTTAAGCAGTATCTGATGGTTTATTCATATAATTTACATTGTAGTGAAGAAGTAAAACTGAAAAAAAAACAAGAAGTTAAAAAAAAATCTCAATATGTTAATCATGATTTAACGTCTCTACAGCCTTATGTGGAACTTTTATTTAGTTAAAAAACAAATTCCTTTGGGAAATTCAAGATCATTCCTCTAGCTAGAGGTCAGCACATGTGATCCCATGCCAGCCAAGAGTGCTGACATAGTATAGCATTTTGTTTATACTGGAGTAAGAAAACCTGTGCATAATATACTTTCTAGATCATACTTAAGCACAAATGGGTGATGTTACAATAGAGGAGGCCTATGCTGAAGACACATAACAATGTGTCTGTGAAAAAGATAATATACTGAAATGTCTCCCCCATTTCTTTTGTTTCATTCTATAAAGCATCCTCTAGAGATCTTTTCAGTCTTTCTGAGCAGCCACAGTGAGGGAGAGCCAGACTTCTTTGGGTTAGTTGCTTTTTACCAACATAGTCTAGTAGAACCTCTGTCTTAAACCCCTACATTAGTGCCTGGGGGAGGGAGCAGAGTCTACAGATTTAGAAAGTCCCTGGCTGTGTGAATCCATTTAATATCCATGATATAGATGACCTTTTAGCCTACATTATGTTTGTGTAAGACCTGTGACTGATTTCTTTAAAATCATTTAACTCCACACACCAGAGTTCTATTTTATACCTTTTGGAGCCGTGTTTATGGCTCTAAAATTGTCTCAACCACAATTCACGCATTTAACATGTCTCATCCACCATAGCAGAATTGGGTAAAAAAAACAAACAAAAACTAGAAAACTTGAATTGTATCATGCCCTGCTCAAGAAGCAGCTCAAATAAATAAAAGACTTAGCATTAAATCTGTAACTACTATATGAAAAAAGTATAGGAAGCACTTCAGCATGTAGCCATAGGCCAAGACTTTCTGAACATAACTCCAGTCAGTCAAAAAATAAAGCTAATAATCAATGAGACTTTATGGAATTAAAAACAAAAAAAAAATGATTTGTTGAGTAAAGGAAACTTAATAGAGCAAAAAGGCAGCCTAGAGATTGGAAGAAGATATTTGCAGCTATACATGTGACAGAAGATTAGTATCTAGAATATACAAAGAACCCCAAAAAGCTAAATAAAAAATATCAAACAACCCAATACAAATGGGCATTAGAAACTAATAAGTTCCCCAAATAAGAAATACAAAAGATCAGTAAGTATCTGAAAGCATATTCAACATCATTAGTGTTAGGGAAATACAAATTAAAACTATTTTGAGACTCCATCTCACTCCTGTTACTGTCTATAATCAGGAAATCAAATGATAGAGCAGAAGAGATGGCTAAGTGGTTAAGGTGCTTGCCCGCAAAGCCAAAGGACCCAGGTTCAATTCCCCAGTACACACATAAAGCCAGATGCACTAGGCAGCTCATCTATCTGGAGTTCATTGTAATGGCTAGAGGCGTTCACCCACCAATTCTCTCTCTCTCTCTCTGCCTCTAAATATTTTTAAAGAAGAAATCAAATGCACACAAATATTTAAGTGGGAAGGTGTGGGAAAGAGGAAACTTATACCATTGTTGGTGATAATGCAAATTAGAGCAGCTATTATGGAAATCAGTGTGGAGGTTTCTGAGACATGTTAAAACTTGATCAACCATATGATCCAGCTATACTTTTCCTGGGCATATATCCAAAGGACTCCATACTTTACTACAAAGATATCTACTCATTCATGTTTATTGCTGCTATATTCACAATAGTTAGGACATGAAATCAGCTAGATCTCCACAAACTGATGACTGAAGAATGAAAATGCTCTACACATATGCATGAAGTTTTATTTGACTGTAAAGAAATGGAATTTTCAGGAAAATATATGGATCTGGAATAGGTTATATACTGAGTTATGTAACCCAAGCTCAGGAAGCACAATGTCACATGTACTCTCTCATGTGCAGATCCTAGGTTTGAATTTTAAAATTTGTAAAGATTGTAGGAGAAGCCAAGGAGCTAGAGGAAAGAAGAGGTCTCAAAGAGAGAGTGTAGTAGGTATGTAAATAGAGAGATGGAATGCTGGGCATGGAATGATGTAAGTATGGTCAAGGGGAGGGAATTGAGTGGAGCCAATCAAAACTAAAGATGCTATGAATAATCCACGTGAAAGCTATCTTTTTGTCAGCTGTTTAAACAAACATATAAGTTTACAAAAGGAGATCCAGTTCCCTATTGGGGTAGGTAATGCTGTACTTATAAGCCACAGGTTGTTACAGAAAAAATCCAGTACTAGGATTGGGATCCCTCCTAGTGAGTTGTAGGTCAGTGAGACTCATGAGGGCCATGAGTCTGGGTGGTTCACCATAACTAGATAATAATACCCTATTTCTGAAGACATCACATGTTTTAGTTATAGAACACTGAGAAGTCAAGCTAAATCTGAGCTAGAAATCTCCTCCCAGCTGACTACTAATCACGGTGCTGGAAAGTGCTATGAAACCTGCTCAGGTAGATAATTCATCATTAATGTTAACTAGCAGAGGATTCTGCAAGCTAAACAACTGGCCCGTGAGGCAAGATATGTCCACTAGTACTGAATACCTAGTTAAAAGCCTATGACTGAGAAGTTAATCACCTACTAACAAGCAAAGTACTACTGGTATTTAACTAAATTGATTTCTTGTATACTCCAAATTACCCTCTTATATTTATGTTTATACCCATATATTACTGGTACCCTTATTTTAAATATCTCTTTACAGATATTGATGATTCCTGGGGAGACTCAGAACTTATCAAAATGATAAGAAAAGACACTTGAGTATTCAGCACTAATTAAGACTTTTCTGTCACATTCTTCAAGGCTCAGAAACCATTCTGAAAAATATTGCATAATGAATTTAAGAGCCAAAGAATGGGAAGGAATGCTTTGTAAAACATTGTCTTTCAGACACAAAGTGGCCAGTGCATTCATGGCATCCAGACACTTTCATTATTAATGCATATGGCTTGCATAGTATTGGTTCCATCAACATGTTGTCATGGGTGATGGAAGAAGGCAAGGAAAGGATAATAACAATTAGAAAAAAAAAGGACTTATTGGAAAGAAGAGGGGAACAGTGTAGGAGATTTGGGGGATGGGGACCAAGGAGGGTCGTGGGAGGGCATTATGATCAAGGTACATTTTGTGTATGTATGGAGGTTGCCAAAAATGCATATATCATATTCATGTATTTTTCTCATATCAAGAGATTTTTCCTATTCTCTCCTCCTCACGAGGGCATTATGAGGCAGGAAAGTCAGGAGATGGTATAACATTTAGTACCACTGAGATGTCTGTCATATACACTCCTCTCTCTTTTGACATGTCTCGTGTAATTTGGCCATTAGTTTTGGCTTCTTTCTGCACAGCATCCCCTGTAGATAGAACTCATTCCACTTGGCTCTTGAGTACAACTGGTGGAAGCTACTTAAGCCTGTGGCTTTTTATATTACTTTAGCAGGAACACCTCTAGACTGTTCTTTTGTGAGCCCACTCCAATTATCTCAGTTCAGTTGTTGGTTCTTAACATATCTTGTGCATTTACTGCTGGAAAGGGCAGAGAATAGTTAGCCTTGGGGAAGCTTGTGTATAGTATCCATTCTAATATTTTCTAGAGTGCCAAACAACATTTCTTGGCTGATGCTCCTGCATTTCTTTTGCCTTGTCCCTCCCTATACCTCACTCAGTTCAACCTAGCATAAGGTATTGGATTCATTCTTGATCATGACGGTATTGTAAATTTATCTTTTAAATTTTTATTTTATTTTAAATATTTATTTTTTATTGATCTGACAGAGAGAGAAAAGCAGACACACACATACACACACATACACATGGTGGGGGGGGGAGAGCGAGAGCGAGAGAGAGAGAGAGAGAGAGAATGGGCATGCCAGGGCCTCCAGCCACTGCAATTGAACTCCAGGCACATGTGCCACCTTGTGCATCGGGCTTATGTGGGTCCTGGAGAATTGAACCAAGGTCCTTTGGCTTTGCAGGCAAAAGTCTTAACCACTAAGCCATCTCTCCAGCCCCTAAAATTTTATTTTTAAACCAGCATATTAAGTATTAGGCATCACTATGGCATTTTCAAACAAAATTTGGTTTTATGTTGATTTTCCTTCTATCCTTCTCCTGCTCCTGCCCTCCTTATACCCTTCTATCTCAAGAACATCCTTTTCAACTTACATATTACAAGTGTTCAAATGCCCTTCCCCTTTCTCAGTAGCTCTTTTTCCATTTTGTGGTCCCCTTTCTACAGTTTTTTAAAGGCTAACCTGGGTACCTTTTTAAAAAAATATTTATTCATTAATTAATTTGGTTATTTACAAAGAGAGACAGAAAGAAAGAGAAAAAGGGAGAGAGAGACTGGACAAGCCATAGCCCCTGTCCACTGCAAACAATCCCCAGACACATGCATGAGTTTGTGCATCTGGCTTTATGAACCGAGGTTGTAAGTCTTTGCAAGAAAGCACCTTAACTACTGAGAAATCTGTCTAGCCCCCTTCCAACTTTTATTTCCTCTTTGCACACACACACCTACATATATACAAACTTTAAAAACTAGGATATGATAGGAGAGATAATATATGATTATTATTTTTGTCTTTTGAATATGTGTCACCTCACTTAATATAATAGCTTCAAATTCCATTCATTTTTCTCAAAATTTCATTTTATTTATAGCAGAATAATATACTACATTTTCATTATCTATTTAACTATTGATAGAGATCTAGCTATTTTCACTTCCTAGCTATTGTGACTAACACAGTAATAAATGTGGATAGTCAAGTATCTCTGTGGTAGGATTAGAATCCTCGTGGTTATGTCCAGAAATGATATAGCGAATTTTATTTATTTTTTTGAGAAATCATCATACTGATTTCCATAATGGCTGTTCTACTGAATAAGGATTTCTCTCTCTCCTTGTCCTTGTCAGAGTTTCTTGACTAGGATTTCACAATTGTTTTGATGGTTTAGTCTGTTAAAATCTTTAAAAAATATTAATTGATCATTTGTGTTTCTTATACTAAGAATTGCCTGTTCATGTTATTGATCAGAAGTTTTTTGTTTTATTCCTTTAATTTTATAGTTCTTTATATATTCTAGACATTAACCCCTAGTGTGAAGTACAGGTGGCAAATATTTTCTCTCATTAGTAGGCTGTCTCTTCACTCTGTTGATAATATCTTTACTTTGCATAAGTTTTAAATTTTTTTATTATTTATTTTCAAAGACAGAAAGAGAAGGAATGGTAAATGAATGCCTGATTCATGCACTACTTAGTGCATCTGGCTTTTCATGTGTACTGCATTCGACCTTGATTATCAGACACTGTGAGCAAGTGCCTTTATCTGCTGAGGCATCTCTCTAGCCCTGCATAAGATTTTCAATTTAATGTACTCTCATTTTATTCTTAGGACTATTTTCTGTGCTATTAGTTTCCTGTTTAGGAAATTTTTATTTGGGCCTATATCTTAAAATATTTTCTCCTAATAATTTTAGGGTTTCAGCCTTTAAATTAAGGTCTTTGATTTATTTTCAATTGGTTTTTACGTAGGTTAGAGATATGGATCTTGTTGCATTTTTGCGCTGATGGTTATCTAGTTTTGCCAGCACCATTAACTCGATAGGCTTTCTTTGTTTTCAATGTGATTTTGACAGCGTTGTCAAATGTTAGAAGGCCATATCTGTGAATTTTTTTTCCGTCCTCTATTCTGCTGTGTTGCTCTATGTTGTCTGTTTTCCTGAGCGTACCATGCTGGTATTGTCACTGTAATTATTTGAGACCATAGCATGTTCTTTCTATAGGATTGCTTTGGCTATTTTTGATCTTTTGTGAAGAATATAATATAGTTTTTATTGGGGTTGTTGTGAATATATAGATTACTTTGGGTAATATAGTCATTTTCACAATATTAATTTTGTCAATGCAGGAACACGGAAGGTTTTTCCATTGTGTAGCATCTTCTTTAATTTTTTTTCAGTGCCTTTAAAGATTTTAAAGAAATATTTTGTTTATTTACTTATTTGAGAGAGAGAGAAATAGAGGGAGAGTTGACATCAGGGTCTCCAGCCACTCCAAACTAACTCTAGACACATATGACACCTTGTGCATCTGGCTTTCTGTGGGTACTGGAGAATTGAACTTGGGTCCTTTGGCTTTGCAGGCAAGTGCCATAACCACTAACCCATCTCTCTAGCCCCTTCTTTTAAGTTTTTATTTGTCAAATGCCTTTTCTTCATTGATTGAGATTATTGTGTGATTTCTATCATTTAGTATATTTTTTTTTTAAATTTTTATTTATTTATTTGAGAGCGACAGACACAGAGAGAAGGACAGAGAGAGGGAGAGAGAGAGAATGGGCGCGCCAGGGCTTCCAGCCTCTGCAAACGAACTCCAGACGCGTGCGCCCCCTTGTGCATCTGGCTAACGTGGGACCTGGGGAACCGAGCCTCGAACCGGGGTCCTTAGGCTTCACAGGCAAGCGCTTAACCGCTAAGCCATCTCTCCAGCCCTCATTTAGTATATTTGTATGATATATTACAATTATTGATGTGCTTATGGTGAACCAACCTTAAATCTCTGGCATGCAACCGACTTGGCAGTGATGTATAACCTTCTTAATATGTTCTTGAATTTGCTTATAATTTCATTCACTTTGGGAACTATCTTGTCAACATTTTGAATTGGTTCTTTAGTTCATTCATCTGTTGTTTGAACCTTTGATCTATTGTAAGGATTATGAATTCCTTTATCTTTCCCTTATCTTGGTAGCTACTACTTCCATTATGTGGACATTAGGAAGTTGAAATGGTAGCAGTAGTAGTAGTGAATAGGTCCCTCTTATTTTTGGATTTCTGTATTGCTTTTATTTTTAAATGTTTGATCCAGATTGAACTTCCCCCTGTTTTTGTTACCCTTTGGTGGTTTGTAGTGCTTTCTATGTGACCTCATAAAGGCCACTTCCCTAGTGATTTTTTAGTGCTCACCTTTTATTATCTGTTGTTTTTGGATATGCTTAGCCTTAGAAGACCAAGGTCTCTTATCTTTGTGACTCTGGGTGGAGCTTAGGGGTAGAAGTTGATGTCACACTGTCAGAGTTCTCTGGTATGGGCTTGCTGGATGGGCAGAGTGCTAGGGTCTTTTTCTGCTGGTAGTGGTGGCTGGAGTACCCCTGTGTGGGTCAGGTGCCAGGGCTTCTCTCCAGCCTACCTGTATGTACAGACCTGCCTGAATTTGCCTGCAGTGCTGACCCTGGAGGTCTTTATGGCCTAGAGCACACAGACTGTATTATTCCATCTAGTCCTGAATGTCCGTGTGGACTGAGCATGCATACCTGGATACCTGTTTGCATTGCAATAGGGTCCTAGAGGTCTGTATTTAAAAAAATATATATGACTGCCTGTGTCCACTTCATCCTGGAGTTTTGTGTGATTTCTGTATTTTAAAATTTATTTGCTTATTCACTTACTCATGTGTTTGTGTAGGTCTGAGAATAATGAGGTGTCTGTGCTACACCTTCTTGCAGACAGGTTCTCTGGCTACTGCAAAGTATTTACACGTGAAACGAAGTCAGACTAACTGCCTGTGAGCATCAGATTCTTCTGGTTCCACCTCCATTGTCACAGGCACTTCACCATCACAAATGTATGGCACTACTCTGCACTTGCCTTTATGTAGCTGCTCAGGAATTGGACCTTGGCTGGTTAGCCATAAAAGTAGAGGATTTTAACTTCTCAGCCATCTCCCTAGCCATGTGTTTTTGTCTTTTAACAAAAACTGCTAAGTTATGTTTCTTTCTTACAAAAGTCCTATTTGATTCTAGGAAAATCTGAGTGGAACTGACCCTCTCTTTGTCATTTCAGCTCCATTCTGATCTCAGTATGGAGATGAGAAATCTATCTCTCTTTTATAACCAGCAGTATCCTTCTCTGTATTGTCATTGTTAATTAAGTACCAAAAGGAAGGTTCTTTGGGATCTGGTGATGCAAAAAGAGGCCACTCAGTTGCCCTCAGGAGGAACTTGGCCTATCTGGCAGGGACATATCAGTCAGTTGGCAGAGAGGAGCCCTGCTGTTCTCAGATCAGTTATATATTCCTGAAATTTAAAAGTGGGATTTTCATATTTTTCCCCATCTCTGCTACTAAGTGGTATTTTCCATTTTTACCATTGACATGGCTTAGGAAATGATTTTCAGTTGTTGATTTAAGCGCAATTCAGTCATTCCTATCCCCTCCATCCCATTTCCACCTCTCTTTTTCTTCCCTTCTTACCTGAATGTTTTATCCTAAGAAAGCTAGTAGATATGTCCCACACGCATATCATATGCCAAGAGCCTATAGGCTCCATCCAGACATCCCTGAAGGATGAAATACTAGCTGATACTGGTCCTTTTTCTAGAACAGGAAGCAGAGAAATCAGGTGGCTTGCTCAAGGTCACTGCTGGAAATTCCCTTCAGAACATGAGGATGTCATCCTGTTAGAGATAAAGTAATAGCACGACCCTGTGACCTTCTAGTGATTTGCATGTATCTGTTTTACTTTTATTTTTATTTTTATACTTGTTTCCCACTACAAGGTTTCTTCCAAAAAGACAGAATTATTCTTTTTCCCCCCTCTTTATTAGTTATGTACATACTCAGTGTGTAAACAGCCATGTTGGTACCATCATTAGACACCTCCCTGTCCTCTCCCCTCTGAAGGGACCCTCCTCCTTGGGGACTGTGGGTCATGCATTGTGGGAGTAGCCCACAGTTATGGGGAAGAGGCAATGTCTCTTTGCATAATGTCCCAACTTGTGGCCTTCTGTACTTAGCTACTATTATTTGTATAACATCTAAAACTGTGTCTAGTGGCTATTACATGTTCAATAAATATATATTGGTTGAATTAATTAACTAATTAATGTTCCTTTTGAAGTAGCTAGTCTACCTTCAGAGCCTCTGGATTTTCCCTGAAATGTTGAAGGGGAAGAACAGAAGTAGAACTACCAGATTAGAGGTTTAACAAAACATAAATCATGGGAATGGCTATATGGTTCAAATAATGGACCTTCTACATCAGCATTTTGGATCAAGAGAAAGCACAACATAAATGTGATTGTCTCTTTGCTTGTATGAATCTTTCATTAGTTCCTTTAACCGAGCAGGTAATGAGGCAACCTTTATTTCAGAATTAGTTCTGCAGATAATAGGCTGAATAAAACGTAAAGACCTATATGCTCCTAATCTTGCTATCCGTAACTAGGCCTATATTTTTGTGTCCCTGACACAGTGACTTCATGCCTAGGTGATGAGATTTATTTTATCCATGTCGACCATGTTGTTGTTCCTGGTTCACTGTGCTAGGACTAAGTGCTCCTTTTAATTTATAGGGAAATTCATTCTTTTTGGCCACATGGGTTCCATGATGCTGGAAGGATATGAGTAACATTAGGGGTTATGTAAAAATAGAAGAAAATTGAAAATTTAGAGCTTGAAAAAAAGATCTCCCCATGTTTTTCTGATGTGAATTATCATTCCTTCTTTGATAATGGCTCTAATGATACATCTATTGATCTGGTGATCTAGATATCATTAGTACTATGTATTGGTTTCATTTGTGATCTCATTAGATATCATTAGTGACTTATCTATTGATCTAATGATCTAGATATCATAAGTACTATGTATAAGTTTCATCTGTGATCTCATCTCAGAAAGTGAAGGAAGATGTCAGATCATAGTAAAAATTTCTCTGGGACTTAACAACAGCACACATGAAAAGATTTAAGATGTAGGTCCACCATAAACCTGAATAAATCATTACTGAGGTGGTAGCAACTATGGCAGTCAAGAGATTCAATAGTGAAAATCCATTAGTTTTAATAATCCAAAGTAGGTCCTTCAAAGAATTAACATGGGAAATCTTGGGAATGTTTAAAGGTAAAATATTTTTATCATGAAAAATCAACAACTTGAGAATCACTTGTCTTTTTCTAACTTATGTCTTTGCTATATGACAGTTATCTATTTTCTCTCAGTGTTTAAGAAAAATATCTCTTTCTTCCTTTATTTATTTATTTTTTTATTGAGTAGAAATTTTGTGTAACACATTATGTGCTGGTACCATCATTTCCCTTCTCACTGCTCCCATTCCACTGAGGGCCCTCCTTAGTGGGATTGCTGGTATTCACCATGTGGTTATGGGTTATGAGTTGTTAAAGCAGCAATCAGTCATTGTGTGGGGAACAATGCCTCTGGATATTTCCTCCCACCTTGTGGCTCTTATAGTCTTTCTACCTCCTATCCGCAAAGTGTTCTGAGCCATGGTGGGTGTGTTTTGACTCTACTTTAGTGTTGAGCTCTCAGTAGATTCTAGAATTCTGCTTTTGTACATTTTGGGTATTCTCAGTGTCTGTCTCCATTACCCTGGTGCAGGTTGTCAGGCTTGCCATGGAAGCAGTACTCTTGCTCATTTTGCCAATTACTCTGTGGTTTCACCTGGATTCTAGATGATGTATGAGGGGTGTTTCATCTCCTGTCAGGGATTCAGCTGTTTTTTCTTATCTTGTTGATAGATTTTGGTTGTCCTTTGGTTTTGCTACCTTCTGTAAAAGTAAAACAGATTTTCTTATAGAGTGAGGTCAGCATAGGTTAAAGAGCATTGTTAATTTAGAGAGTTTTTTTTTTATGGTTGTAGCCTCTCTTTTGGCCAAAAACTATTGAGAGCTTCTCATTGGAGTCCACAATCTTGGTCTCCAAAGGAATCTGACTTGCTTCCCAGCTCTAGCTATGAGCAGATCTCTTAGCACTAAGAGAGGCACTGGTTACCCAGTAGACTGGATGTCATCATTGCACAGATATGTATGTCTTGTTAGAATGGTTGCTTTTGTATAGCATTGTCTCCTGCTTGCTCATAATGTTGTTGACCCTTTCCCTCCAGGCAGCTCATGTAGTACTTTTCAGCACTATATGGGCTAACCATTTGGGAAATTGTTTCCTTTTAGGTTCCAGCAGGATCTTGCAATGTTTTATGTCAGCAGCATGTGGTGTCTTCAGCAATAGGGTTTTCTTACCTTTAACCTCAGGCTGGTAGTTATGTCCTTTGACAGAACCCTGTCTTGTTTTGGACCACTCAAAGGTCTTTCCAGTCAGCAGCTCAATGTGGGTTGTAGTCAATTTCTGGCACTGGAAGTTACAAGCTAGAGCCAAATGTTTTAGTGTTCACCTTCATTTCATCCTCTCCAGGGTCCTTCTTAGCAGACCATACTCCCATAGTTCTTTTGAGAGTTATATCTTTTAGTCTACTATCCAGGAAGAAGGTTTCTATGACACCAATTGATTTTGGATTTAGTATTTTTGTGTATCACCTCCCACCATCCTATTCCCCTCCCCGCAAGCCCCTTCATTCCTATTATTTGTCATTCGAATTGCCTGTCTGGTATGCCTGCAATTCAGGCTATTCCTGGTTAGGAACCACAGATGAGGGAGCACCTCATCTGTGAGGGAGCACCTCATCTGTGGCATTTGTTCATTTTCCTACAAATTTCATCATATTATTTTTCCTTAATGCTTAATAGAATTCTATTATCCATTCATCAGATGATAAGCATCTAGGTTGATTCCGGTTTTTACCTATTGTGAATTGAGCATCTATAAACATGGTTGAAAATATATCTCTGCAGTGAAGAGTGGAGCCTTTAGGGTAAATACCCAATAGAGGAATAGTTGGGTCAGTTGGTTGCTCTATTTTCATCTTTTTCAGGAGCCTCCATATAAATTTCCATAGTGGTTGTGTAAATTTGCACTCCTACCAGCAGTGAAGGAAGATTCCTTTTTTTCTGCAGCCTTTCCAATATTTATTGTCATTTTATTTATTTATTTTTAATGATTGCAATCCTGACTGGAATCAGGTGGAATCTCACAGTTATTTTATTTGCATTTCCTTGATTATTATGGATGTTGAACATTTTCTTAAATCTATATTAGCCATTTGTATTTCTTCTTTTGAGAATTCCCTATTCAGTTTTCTGCCCCATTTTTTGAGTTGATTGCTTGATTTTTTTTCATTGCTTAGTTTTTTTTTTTTTTTTAGTTCTTTCTAAATTCTAGATATTAGACCTCTGTCAGTGGTGTAGGTGGCAAAGATTTGTACCCATCCCATCGGCTCTGTTTATGGCATGTTTGTCTGTGCAAAAACTTTTTAGCTTCATTAGATCCCACTGGTTGAGTGATTTTTTTTTTTTTTTTATTTCCTTGGGCTACTGGGGTATTGTTCAGGAAGTCTTTCCCCACTCCTATATCATGGATCATTTACCCTATTTTACTTCCCATATTTTAAGTTTTGGGTTGTTTATTGAGGTCTTTAATTCATTTGTACTTGATTTGTGTGCATGGTGAGAGGTGTCTAGTTTCATTTTTCTGCATATAGTTATCCAATTTGTCCAGCACCATTTGTTGAAAATTCTTCCTTCTAAAAAGTGTATTTTATTTTATTATTTTTTTGAGATTGGGTCTTGCTGTTTAGCCTTGATCATTCTGGAGTACACTTTGTAAACCAAGCTGGACTTGAACTCGTGGTGATCCTCTTCCCTCCGGCTCTTGAATGCTGGCATGACAGATGTGTGTCACCACACCCAGACCTTCCTAAGATCAATAAAACTCAGCGTCTAGTTGATACCATCAACTCAGGAAATTACCTAGTAGGGAAACAGAACAAACCAGAAAGAGTTCTAACTTGTGTGTGTGAGTGTGTCTCCATGTGTGTGATCATTTTTTCTCCACCTAATATAGATGCCAAAAGGTTGTTCTTGTGATTTTGGTACTTTTCTTTAATAATTTTAATAATTTTTTCTTTAATAATTATTTTCCCTATAAAATTTTCTTCACTATACATCCATGTTGAAGCTGATGATCCTATGAAATAAATTTGTAAAACCCAGAACAGTTTAGACACTGTAAAGCTCACAGGTAATTTAATTCCTGCTTACTTTGAAAGAGGGATTGGGGAGTTTAGGATGCCATTTTATTTTCATATGTAGATGTAAATTCAGAGCTGTTACCCATTGCTATACGGATGGATACAGACAATGAGCAAATATTTCAAGTCTACAGAAAGCACATTTTTAGATGTTCTCGTGATGTGTTAACTGAAACCTGAATATACTTACATGTATTTATTAAGGTAATATTGCAAGTCAGCAATAGGAATATAATTGAAGATGCTGGTAGCTTACTTGGTCATTGATTTCTGGTTATTTGATGTAATTAGACCAAATGGTTGGAACTTCACCAGGCCCTTAGAGGGAACACCTGAATCACATGGCCCTGGAGAGGGTACAATGAAGACTGTCCTTAATCTCTTTCTGTTTCTGTTTCTTTCTTTCTTTTTCTCCCTCTCTCTCTCTCTCTTACTCTCTCTCCCTTTTCTCTCTCCTTTCTGTATCTCTTATATTACTTGTCTTTTTCTTCTTTCACTCCTTGGGCACTGATCATTTCAGAATCATTCATCTCAACTAGAATTATATTTTTCATAATAATACCCCAAACAAACAAACAAACAAGCAAGGAAGTTATAACAGTATTTATTTTCATATAGCCTCAAATATAGATAGTACTAAAGTACTACCGGTAGGATATGTGCATGACTTAATCTTTTTAAGTGTTAATTTTAATTCAAAGTTACTATCTATTTGGATAAACTAGTCACATAGTGACATTTTTCCACTTCATAGGCTACAAACTCTTTCAGAACCTGAATGATGCTTATGGGCAATGTGTCTGTCACAGGGGGTGGGAAAAATCAGAGGAGGAGCTGTGACGGGGAAGATAAAGGGATGGAGGTGAGCTGTGATATGGAAAGATGGCCCTGATTGCTAGATTATGTTCAGCATTTGCTGCCTTTGAGGAATTTATTTTTTATTTTTATATTTTTCCATCATCACTTTGTTTTCTTGGGCATTCTTTCAGCTCCTTTCTACTCCCTAGTTCCCTGCTAATCTCTGTGGCTTCATGGCTGATGTTCCTCTGTGTATTGGAGTCCATGGTCTTTTGCTGTTTATCTCATGCCTTTTCTTTATGATGTTTCAGCTCATCCACCATACACCATGTGCTTTAGAGTGAAATTCTACCCACAGGAACCTTTGAAGATTAAAGAAGAGCTCACAAGGTATTTTGCATTTGCTTGTACATTTAATCTACACTTTTAACCAGCCAGGGTCTCTGCTGTCTTATAAGATAGAAGAGCATCTCCAGGAAGCAGGCTCTCTATAATCAGCATTTCTTTTTTTTTTTTTTTTTGGCTTCAAATTTTTCTCTTAGTCTTAATAGTTTTGTGACTAAAATAAAAAAAGCAATTGTCATTGAGAATATAATCAGCTAGCTGTACAAAAAAGCAGTGGTTATGAGGGGGATGCACTCTCTGCAAACCTCTGACAGAAATGTACTAAAAATAGGCATAGGACATCTGCATTGCTAGTACAATCCCACCCTGCCTTTTGCTTATACATCTTTCTGGGAAGTACAAGAATGAATGGTTGCTCATTCTGCTTTCTACCAGGGAGCAGACTTCCCTTCACTTACACACTGTTCTCAGCCCAACTCTGAATTAGTCATTTCTCAGCCCTCTAACCTTTCCTCTCCCTGTTTTGGTTACATTCAGTTCATCTTCGGGAGGGAGGGTTTCATCCCTGAGTCAATTTAAACAAGTAATACTGTGTAGGATCCAGAGTGGCCAGCCTCTGGTGGCAGGGGACAGAGCTGTCATGCACTTAGCTGTTGACAAAGCTCTGATTTTCTGGTCCCCAAATCACCAAATATAATCATCTCTCACACTAATCTGCTTAGTTACAGATCCCACAGAAAAGCAAGTGCATGTTGTTTTGATTATTGACAGTGGGATGGTTATGATTCTTGGAGATTTTGCTTTCCTATTATCCAGACTTTATGGGAATTCTTGACCATAGTTGGAGAAGGCAATGGATAATTGTTTCTACTATTAATTTGCTTATAACCATTTTGTTAGGTTTGTACTGGGGTAAAGGGACAGAAAAAGTGTGTATGTGTGTGGTGTATATGTGTAAAGGAGGGAGAAGAGATGGCAGACATTTTTATAATCTGATCTTTACATTTCCTTTAAATTTTTATTGAAGTAAAATTTATAAACAAATTAATTCATTAATACATTCACGGTGTTGGCCAGTCATCAGTTATCACCACTACTGAGCTTCAGAATGTTTTCATCATCCATAACCCAGTGGCAGTCATTCTCATCCCTCCCCATTCCCAGCCTCAGACAACAAATGTACTTTCTGTTTCTATGAATTCACCCTGTCTGGACATTTCCTATCAATGGAATCACACATAATGTGTAGCCTTGATTTAATTTATACACAAACACACACACATACACAATTAACACTGCCGATATCACACCAAGCCCCCAAAACAATAACCAGAAAGATGGGTTCTGAAGGTATTAATAATATAATTAGGAAAATGAAAACTAAACAAAAACTAAGGCCCTGCCTTTGTCATTTGTTTTCTTTATAATCTTGCTTTGAGAAAAAAAAAAAAATGTAGCTGGGCATGGTGGCGCAGGCCTTTAATCCCAGCACTCGGGAGGCAGACGTAGGAGGATTGCCCTGAGTTTGAGGCCACCCTGAGACTCAGTCTGGGCTAGAGTGAAACACTACCTCAAAAAACAAAAAACAAACAAACAAGCAAAAAAATTGGAATTGATGTTATAATCTCAATAAAAGTTTTTTTCTGTTGTTGAGAACAGTCCTGTTTGAGAGTAAAGGAATACAAATTTTCCACTTAGTAATGGTGCAAGATTTGGGGGCTTGGGAGAGGCCCTCACATTTGTGAGCCCCGATTTTTGGGCCCTTGTCTATTTTAACAAAGTATTGAAAAAACAGTCTGAGAGGAATAAATGATGTACTATTAAGTTTACTTAGAGAAAAAACATGAATTATAAGCTTTATTATAGGGTAAATTAAGATCCAGGGAAGAGGCTAGCTGAAAGGCTCAAGCCAGACAATCCTTTTTGTCCAACTGGAAAAGGAGAAGAGAGGAGAGACACCCACGAGTAGAAGGCAAAACAAAAGAACCAAAAGGTCCCCTTCAAAGAAAAGACCAGAGAGGGTTATGAAATAGTAAAGGTCTCAAAGGTCAAAGAAAAAATCATGCATTTAATAAAAGTAAGTAAACACCCCACAACGTGACACAGATGGAAGGCAAGCAGAAAAATATACAGTCCAGATAAGCATGCTCCCCTTCCAATCCAGGTTGGTCCCGCCAGACTAGAAAGGAGAGGGAGACCTGCATGCACGTTCAAGCCAGGTCACAGGGCAAAAAGAGGGTTGGGCCATGTGGGTAGCCTCATCAGACTCAGGTGTGTGAAGAGACCCAAGTGACTCACGACTCAAGGGGCTGACCCAGAGAAGCTGAGCTGAGGAAGAAGCAGGAAGTTCCTGCTGGGGGAGTGTAGCTAGCAGCCATCTTGGATGAGACAAGACCAGACTCAGACACAAGTTCCAGTTTTGCCAGAATGGCAGAATGGGATTTTCTTGTTCCCTTTTTGGCTTCTGGTTCTTACTAAGAAAAAAAAAACAACAACCCCAAACTATCTTGTTTCTCCTTCAGTGACTCTGGTGAAAGCCCCGTAATTAAATTTGCTAGTAGATTCCTGTCTGCGGATGAGTAGCACAGATGTGCGTAGCGGGACATTTAAAACATTTAATGTTTACAAAGAGCATGAATGGAGCTTCCCTTTATACAGGCAAAACTTTGATACATATCTCCAATAGGATATGTCATATATATAGATAATGAGATTTATTATAAGTCAACGCAGTCCTTAGAATTTCAAATGAATTTAGAAAATGTGAGGTGCCTTGTCTTAAAAGTCATTAATTGTTCTTGTAAGTTGTTATTTTGCTACTGCAGTTACCTAAAACTTGAAAAAGATTTAGTATATGAGAAATTAAGTTCATGATCATGACTATGATTATAAGTCATGTTAAGAAAATTACAGGTTTAAAATAGGACCACAAGATGATCTTACAGCCTTTAGATTTCTGGGCTTCTATAAATACTATCTGAAACTTAAAGTAATGAAGTATCTTTTTCTAAAATGCATGTTAGGTTCAGAAGCCTTCTCATTAATGAAAACACAATAACTTATGCCCCACATTTTGTTGTTTTGGTTACTTAATCCTTTCCTGCACAAATAATATCAAAGAAAGATGCATTATTTTTGGTAATATTGTATTTTAAAAATAAGCATCCTGAACTGGAAGCCATTATAAGACCCACTGGATTATGTTGAATCCACAATAATGATCATAATCCTTGATTATCTCCAGAGATCACTGATGAGAGCAAAGACACAAACTGTAATGTGAAATCTGGTTTTCTTTTCTCAGGAAGTTTTTATCAAATCTAATTCCTAAATTATGAGATTAAAATACAACCCTTTTTGTCAGTAAATGTTTAAAATCATTCTTCCCTTGCAAGCTCATGCCAATGTAAAAAGCAGTGATTTTATGTACAATGCATACCCTCAACAACAGGTTTATTTTAAACTTGATGGCATTTGCCTAGTAGTTTACCATCCTTAAAGAAGGAAAGGCTGGGTATGGTGGCACACACCCTTAATTTCAGCACTTAGGAAGCCCAGATGGGATGATCACTGTGAGTTGGAGGACAGCCTTACATGACATAGTGAATTCTAGATCAGTCTGGACTAGAGTGAGACCCTACCCAGAAAAAAACAAATATAAAAAATAAAGAAGGAGAAGGAAAGATTTATTTCAAGTATTTGTGTGTCTTTGCCACTCTAAGCGATCTACAACCATGGACTTCAAAGTAAGGCTCCTGGACCAGCAACATTGGCACTGCTTGGGAACTTGTAAGGGCAGCTTCTTGGTCCCTATGTAAGTCCAAGTAAATCTATAATCAATATTTTATTTTCCTTCCCTCCCTCCCTCCCTCCCTCCCTCCCTTCCTTCCTTCCTTCCTTCCTTTCTTTTGTTTTTTTGAGGTACGGCTTTACTTTAGCCCAGGCTGACCTGGAATTTCCAATGTAGTCTCAGCATAGCCTCAAACTCACAGTGATCCTCCTACCTCTACCTCCTGAGTGTGGGGATTAAAGGCATGTGCCATCATGCCTGGCTAAAATCGATATTTTCATAAGTCCTGTAGGTAATTACGAAACATGCCAAATTTTGAGTCACTAATATGAGACAATTGGAATTTTAAAAATATTAATTCCTTTTAGCAGATATTAAAGTGTACATTTCAGTGTTTTTTTAATATGACTACAAAGTTGTACCACTGATGTGGGGTTGTTGAGAGTGACAGAACATTTTTGCCTCTGGTGAGCATAAGCCAGGGAACTAGGAGACAGGACAATCAATACTCACCAAAGTCAACCTGAAAAAATATAGTGGCTTTTGAGTTCATTGTCTCATGCTGAATAAGAATGAGTAAAGTAAAAAAGGACTGAGTGAAGCAAAGTTAGATTTTATTAAGAAAAAAGTGAGCAAGACTCCTACGTGAAGAGTCCTTAAGGAAGCATTGCTGCAAAGCTGTTTTGTCCTGGGAGCTTTTCATAAGACATATGGCAGGAAATAGGTAGAGATTGAGAAATTCTTTATTGAGATTGGTTCTTTTAAGCATCCATTACATGCTAAACCACTGAGGGGCCTACATGTCCTCTGTATGCACCTTTGATCCAACAGGGGATCACAAGTTGCTTTTTTTTTTTTTTTTTTTTTTTTTGGTTTTTCGAGGTAGGGTCTCACTCTGGCTCAGGCTGACCTGGAATTCACTATATAGTCTCAGGATGGCCTTGAACTCTCGGCGATCCTCCTACCTCTGCCTCCCGAGTGCTGGGATTAAAGGCGTGCACCACCACGCCCGGCTACAAGTTGCTTTTTTAATCAGAGGTGTGGTTATACATCCCGATCACCTTTGTCCACTCTCTGAACTGGTTTTACTCATTGTAAAGGCTATTGATCAAGTCATTGTATTTTTTTGTCTTCAGACTATGTGACTAGCTTGTAATTTACTACAGGACCTTATCCTTATTTCCCATAGGAAATATCTCACCAGCACACAATGATCTAATTTCACAATATTTTCATCACCTCAGTAGGAACTCTGGTATCCAAGAAGTTATCATATTTTCTCCACAACCCTCTATCCTTGGAAACAACGAATGTTGTTTTCTGTCTTCATAGGATTTGTTTTCTTGAACAATGCATATAAATCATACATTATGTGACTTTTTGTACCTGCACTTTTTCACATAGCACAATGAATTCAAGATTCATTAGTTCTGTGTTATTTATCAGCACTTCATTCATTTTTGTTTACACAAATATTCTATTATATGTTTAAGTCACTTTTATTTTATCCACTCATTGGTTAGTGGACATTTGGGTTGTTTCTGCTTTTAAGTTATAATGAATAATGTCATCATGAACATTTATATACAGGTTTTAATGAGGGCACTGATTCTGACTTTAGTTGAGCCCAGGGTGGGATCCAAGTGCACAGAGCATTGGTATGTCCCCTCTTTCCTTTCATTTTTTTGTTTAAATTTGTTTATTTTATTTATTTATTTGAGAGTGAGAAACAGGGAAAGACACACATACACACACACACACACACACACACACACACACACAGAGAGAGAGAGAGAGAGAGAGAGAGAGAGAGAGAGAGAGAGAGAGAGAGGATGGTTACACCAGGGCCTCCAGCCACTGCAAACAAACTCCAGACGCATGTGCCCCCTTGTGCATCAGGCTAATGTGGGTTTTGGGGAATTGAGCCTCGAACCGGGGTACTTAGGCTTCACTGGCAAGCGCTTAACCACTAAGCCATCTCTCCAGCCCCTTCTTTCCTTTCTTGTTCCCTCCTTCCCTCCCTCATCCTCTCTCTCCTTTCCTTCATTTCCTTCTTTCGCTCCTTATTCCTTCCTTGAATGTGTATGTATATATGAGTATTCATACATACATGTGTAGGCACATGTGCAGGCATATGTGGAGGCCAGACAATGACATTGGGTGTCTTCTTCATTCATTGTCCACCTTGTTTTCTGAGACAGAGTCTCTCACTGAATCTGGAATTCACTGATTTGGCTAAACTAGTCAGAAAACCCTAAGGAGGGCATTACAGGCTCACTGTGTTGTATCTGGCTTAATGAGGGTGATGAAAATCAGAACACAGGTTTTCATGCTTGCACAACAAACACTTTATCAACTCTCAGCCCACATTGGATTGGTATTTTCTAAGAGATCCCCCTGGTGATTCTAATATGAATGTAGGAATAAGAACCTTGTTATTTACAGTGTGGTCCATGACCTGCTACACAGCATCCCCTGGTAGCTATTGGAAGCATATAATTTCATGCCCATCCAGGATCTCTGGAATCAGAATAACATCCTAGCAATGTCTCCAGGAAAGTCATGTTCTCACATAGGTGGGAGGTATCAGTGTATGGAGATGGTCTGAGTTCTTATAATCAACCTAAGAAAGAAATTTATTAGGTTCATGCAATTCCATTTTGAAATAGGGGCAGGTAGTACTAATGTAGGATTCGGGGTTCAAGATGAGTTCCTCTGAGTTTATGAGCCCCAAGTTTGGGTCCTGTCAATTTTATTTTATTTTATGTATTGGAAGGGGGGAGAATGGGCACACCAGGGCATTCAGCCACTGCAATCAAACTCCAGACTTATGTACCACCTTGTACATCTGGCTTATGAGGGTCCTGGGGAATGGAACCTTGGTCCTTTGGCGTTGTAGGCAAGTGCTTAACTACAAAGCCATGTCTCTAGCCCCCTGTTCTTCTTTTAACAAATAATTAGTAAATAAGGACTCAAGAAGGATAAATTATGAACTGTTAAGTTTATTTAAGAGAAAATCACAAATTGTGAGGTTTAATTAATGGAGATGGGGTCTAGGAATGGAGAGAAGGGCAAAATCATAAACATGTGGGAAATAGGAAACATGCTGTCATGTGAAAACCATTGGAAAGTTTATAAGATTCCTTTTAAGAGAAATTGATATTTTTAGAGAAATGCTGAATAAGAGCCACAAATATGTGGAGGGGATTAATAAAGATCATTTAAGAGATACTAAGGCTTTTAAAGAGGGACTAAAGTTGCTGGCATGTGGAAAGTAGAGTCTAGAAGCTTGTGTAGAGAGACTTAAGGCTAACCTGTATGACATCTGTCATGTGTTTCTCCGCATAGGGAAAATATCAAAGCAGAGACCAAGAAATGCAGAGGATAAATAAGTAACAAAGAGAACTATACTCATGGTTATCCTGAGTTTAGAGTAATTACACAAGTAACAGGCCTAGAGTTAGAGAAAGTTCCCACATGGTAGATCTAAAATGTAAAGAAAATATGAACATGGTAGAGTCAGAGGAAAGAGGAAAACCATACATGTAATTAAAGTGAGAAGTTACCCAAAACTATAAAGCAGAGTCAAGCAGAAAAACCATTCAGACCAAAAACAATATTCTTGCCCCTCCCACATACTCACCAGACTGGGTGAGAGGAAAAGCCACTTCATGTATCCAAGCAGAGATGATAGAGAATCCAGACACACACACACACACACACAACGGTCCCATCCAGAGAGGGAGGGGATGGAAGGCCAATTTCTTTACAGTGTCAGGCTCAATTATACATGGGAAAGACCTGATTGGTTCATAAATTTGGTGGGTGTATCCTAGAACCACCCCACCTGAGCCTTTTTTTTTTTTTTTTTTTTTTTTGGATAATCTGCTGGACTATGGGCAGCAGGCAGGTGTTGTAGGTCAGTATCGATTAGATATGAGTTTTATTCCTGCCAAGATGTTCCATTCTTGTGTCAGGACAAGGTGGCATGTGACATCTCCTGGATCTCTTTATGCCTCAATCCCTCACTGAAACTGCCTCCAAAATACTAGCTTTCTCCTATCTTCCTTCATATCATTTGGACCTCTCATGTTTCCTAATGCCTCGATGCCTAGCTCAGTGCACAGCAAAAAGCAGGCGTGAGATGAAGATCAAGGGATGAGCACACCTGTGATCCAATAAATTCTTCATTATGTCCAATATGCTTTTGCAATTGAATATGCAATTGAAGTAATGGTCAAGTCCCATGCCCTGGGGCTGACAAAATATCTATGCCCTTATCATGTTAATCACCCTGTCTGATCCCCCATTTCTTTGTGTTTAAAATAAGAATTGTGTGTGTGTTGCTTCTCATAGGCTGAGTGAAAATAAAATTACTGAGCACTGCAGATGTGCATTAGTTAGGATTCTCCAGAGAAATGCCCATAATTGTATGAGTATATGATATATATGTACATATATGTGTGTGTATGCATGCACGTGTGTGCATATATATGTGTGTATGTGCATAAAATGTATTACAAGGAATTTGCTTCCATGATCACAGAGATTGAAAAGTTGCATGTTCTTTCATCTGCAAGCTAGAGGTTGAGAAGGTGTGGTTATGAGTGTGGCACATGAGAGCTGATAGTGTTGATTCCAGCTGAGTCTGAAGGCCTGAGAATGACAAGTACTGGGACCAGAAGAAAACTGATGGGCCAGCTCCAACTGTGAAGCAGAGCTCATTCACCTTTCCTCTGCTGTTCTGTCCCGTTCATTCCCTCAATACATTGTATAATGTCCACCCATACTGGAAAGGGCTGGCTGATTTACTCTTTTACTAATTCACCCTCTAAGATATCAAAAAACAATGTTTAACCCCCTATCTGGCCATCCTATGGCCCAGTTAATGTGGGTACATATTCCTGTAAGAATATACAAAGATAAGAATTGGTGTCTGAGAATTAAATGTTAGATAAGCATAACATCAATCTGCACATATCTGCAAAGTCACTTTTGTCAAAAAGAAAAAAAAAATGACCCTAAGCCTGACCTTTAGAAAAAAAATTAACCTGGTAATGCAGTCAGGTTCACATTGCTGGTAGAAATCACCTGACCAAGAGCAGCTTGTGGGAAAAAGAAGTTTATTTTGGCTTACAGGCTCGAGGGGAAGCTCCATGATGGCAGAGGGAAATGATGGCATGAGTAGAGGGTGGGCAACACCCCCTGGCTAACATAAGGTGGACAATAGCAACAAGAGAGTGTGCTAAACACTGGCATGGGGAAACTGGCTATAATACCCATAAGCCCGCCCCCAACAATGCACTCCCTTCAGGAAGCACTAATTCCCAAATCTCTGTCAATTGGGAACCTAGCATCCAGAACACCTAAGTTTATGGCGGACCCTGAATCAAACCACCATATTCTACCCCTGGCCCCCATAAACTGATAACCATACACAATGTAAAATGCCATGCATTCATCTAACTTTAAAAGTCCCCATATTTTTTATCAATCCCAATGATTTTCAAACATCCCCATAGTCTAAGATCTTTTAACTGAGCCATAATACCAAAATCTCCCCCCAAAACCCATAATAGCACAGAATCAACATTCACACTGCAAAAGATGGCATTGGGCATAGCAAAGAAATAGTCAACCAATATAAGATTTAAAACAAGGCAACCAGGGCTGGAAAGATGGCTTAGCGGTTAAGCACTTGCCTGTCAAGCCTAAGGGCCCCGGTTCAAGGCTTGATTTCCCAAGACCCACATTAATCAGATGCACAAGGGGTGCACGCGTCTGGAGTTCCTTTGCAGTGGCTAGAGGCCCTGGTGTGCCCATTATCTATCTATCTATCTATCTGCCTCTTCCTCTCTCTGTCGGTCACTCTCAAATAAAAAAGAAATTTTAAACAGGGCAAACAGCAAACTCTGTTGCTCCAAGTCCAATAACTCTAGTCAGCGACCAATCTCCCAGTTCAATAACTCTGACCAGCAATAAGTCTCTGGACTTCCAATACTGCCCCTCCAGTTAGGCTACTTATAGTCCTGGACAACTTCATCAGGGCTGGCAGGTTTCCTTAGCAGCTATCTTGTGGTCCCGGCATCTCCACTGGGTCTCTACTGCAATCCAGGGTTCATCCTCATGGCTCCATGGGGTTTCCATGCAGGCAACCAGCAAACCTACTTCACACTGCCCATGTCCATTTTCAAAACACAAGACAATGTTGCAAACTCAATGACCCTCTCTTTCCTATCCCATTTCTTATACTCCATAATACCAGGTAGGGTGCCAATTTGTTAATCCAGTGGGGAATAAAACAGACTTTGAAGAACAGGACACACCTTGAGCACTCAGGCTCCTTTGAAAGAGTCTACATTCTTTTTTTTTTTTTAAATATTTTATTTTTATTTAAGAGAGGGAAAGAGTCAGAAGGAGGATAGAGATAGAGTGAGAGCGAGAGAGAGAGAGAGAGGGAATGGGCACACCAGGGCTTCCAGCCACTGCAAATGAACTCCAGATGCATGCACTGGCTTATGGGTACTGGGGAATCGAACCGAGGTCCTTCAGCTTTGCAGGCAAGCACCTTAGCCACTAAGCCATCTCTCCAGCCCGAGTCTACATTCTTTCTGTTGCCCTAGGGCAGGTCAGTTGGCCCGGTCTCAATGGTTGTAATATCTCAAACAATTTGCAGGTGAATGGCCAGCAGTTTAGGCCCAAATATTTTTCTTTCTGTGCCATATGCTCACACCAGTTTATTTCTACATAAAGCAACCCTACACAACTTCTCAGGACACAGGTATAACAGCAAGCTTTTAACACAAACTTCTTAGCCCCACCCAGGCAAAGCTCTTTGTCACCCTTATAAGCCAAACCTCACAGTCCATAGTTCTTACTGCATTCAAGCTAAGGTTTTAAATCCTCCCACATTCCTCTTGAAAATTAGCTCCAAAAGGACAAAGCTACACAGTCAGGTGTCTAGCAGCAACACCACTCCTTGGTACCACTTTACTGTTGCAGTCAGGTTCGCATTGCTGGTAGAAATCACCTGACCAAGAGAAGTTTGTGGAAAAAGGGTTTATTTTGGCTTGCAGGCTTGAGAGGAAGCTCCACAATGGCAGGGAAAAATGATGGCATGAGCAGAGGGTGGACATAACGCCTTGGCCAACATAAGGTTGACAATAGCAACAGGAGACTGTGCTAAACACTGGCATTTGGAAACTGACTATAACACCCATATGCCTCCCCCCAACGAAAAACTCCCTCCAGGCGGCATTAATTCCCAAATCTCCATCAGCTGGGAACCTAACATCCAGAACACCTAAGTTTATGGGAGACCCTGAATCAAACCACCACACCTGGCTAATAAAGACAGTAGTAGAACCTGAAAAGCATTATATCAGTATGTATCACTCAAAATGACAGTAACAAGATATGCTGGATTCAGCGTTTGAAAATTGGTATCTCTGGCTTTTGTTTTTTAAATCACTATGTGTGTTTTTTTTTTTAACAAAACAATTTGTAGCAACACGCAAAACTTCACTTGTAAATCCAACTTCCTTGATTTTCCAAAGAACTGGACACACTTGTTCTGCTTTCTGCAAGGACAACACCCTGGAGCTGTGTGGTAGCTTCCCCAGCCCACTTATTCAACCACATGTATATTTAGCCTCCACAGGCATCTGAGCATGTCATCCCTGTCAATGTATGGGGACAAGACACAGGTTTCAGTTCTCATGGTGAATCATCAGGCTTTCAGATCTCATAACCAAATCTTTTCTTGAATAGTTACTAGAAGGCATTTGGTTCCTGAGAACCAATGGGCTGTTCTTATTATGCTAATTGAACCCAATAACTGATTCTAAATTTCCAAAGAACTTGGGCAGCAGATACCTAAGATATGCATAATGGTACCTGTGATTGTACCTGTGGAGTAGTAGCTACTGGCATTGTGTTTCCCTCTTTTCATCTCATATTTCTTGCAAATCCCTCTTAGCTTCCCTTTGCATGTGCTCCTGGAAAAGAACTTGGCTCAGCTAAGTTGGTCCCCACAGCTGAGTATGGTCCGAGGGACCCAGCTGGACAAAGCATGAGTAGTTGTTCTACTTCTGGGCTTCAGTCAGAACTTAGGGCAACTCTCTCTCTCCTTTTGTGTTGCAGGTACCTTTTGTATTTGCAAATTAAAAGAGATATCTTTCATGGTCGACTGCTGTGTTCCTTTTCTGATGCTGCCTATCTGGGTGCCTGTATTGTGCAAGGTGAGTATGGATCCAGCATGCCCATTGCTGCTCGTGCCATGGCTCTGTTTTGTTCTGTGCTTCCTTTTTCTCCCTCATGTGCTCATCCTGCCCTGTCTGCTGGGGAAGGCCAGGTAAAATTTGTAGTTTGTAACAAACCTTCCTATTCATCTTCCTTTCCCAGCTACGGGTGTGTGTGGAGGGGTTGAGGGATGCCATGGAAGGTGGGCTACCATCTTCACAGTGGCCTTTGCACATACACAAAGGATTCTTCCAGTCTCCAAAGAAAAGCTCAGAATCTCTTTTTCCAAGGTGATAGACTCATTTTATAAGAAGCTCTGAAATGACATGGGTATCCTGTATTCTGAGCTTCATATTTCCAAAACATCTAATGTGTGTATTGATGGAGGCATGTGAAACCATGTCCAAGAAGTCACTTTCAAACAAGATCATGTGTGTACACACACACACACACACACACACACACACACACACACACACACACGTAACTTAGTTCCTTAGATACACAGCTTCTCTAGCTATGCAACAAGATGAGGAGACCAACAGTTTACAATCTATCATATTTTAGTGTAAATGATTTTCTCCTGTCTTGGTCATTTTGCCATAAATGAATTACTGGCATTATTTAAGCTTCCATATCATTAGGCCAGAAAAAGTTCAAACCCAACAAGGGTAAGCTGTTCTTTTTAGGAATTAAGAAGTCCTAGGGGATGAGAGCAGTGGGAAATGGTAAATGCACTTCCTTCATTATCTTCTGAATGCTTTTGCCTTTTAAAGAGTGCTTGAGGGAAGGCAGCCTCAAGGATTCTGATCACCAAAACTTATGGAAAGGCTGCAGGGTTTTCTGGAAAGATGTGATGATACAGGAATAGAAGGAGAGAAGGATGAAGGAAAGGAAAGAGAGAGAGATGAAGAGAGAGAAAAAACTAGGTTTGGGAGAGGCAGAACAGCAAGTGGTCATTGCCTATCACATTGCGAGGCTGTGTTCCCTGCTTAAGAGGCATCTGTCCTGGGATTTTCACTGCCCTCCTCTGTGCTTGTGGGACACTCTGTGCTATAAAATCCTTTGGACTTAGTTCCAAGTATGTTTGTCTCTGAGAATTCTGAAGTGGGTGTTTATGTTGCTTTATCATCTTCCCTGGGAGTTATGTAAGCTGTTCAGGTGATTTTAGTAAAGGCTCTAAACCCATCCAAGATTTTTCCAGTTTAAAATGGCCAGAACTCTAGTGATACTGTGATGAGCAGTAGTTCTGTGGGCTCTGAGGTGAGTTTGTGCTTCTAAAAGCTGTCTCTTGCCCCAGAGTGAAGATCACTTCATCTTCCTCCTCATGGACATATTCTTTATTGCACCTAGAGCATTTCTAGTATCTATGCTCAAAAGAAGGATTTCATCCTATTTAGTTAAATACTTCTACCCTAGAGTGACACATATCAAGAATTCCCAGGAGTACACCAGTTCTATTTCTACACGTCTCTACAAACTTTCTAATTTTGGGGGCAGTGTTGTAGATATAAAGTAACATCTTGTTTTGACTTGGAAATCTGGTTTCTCATGAGTTTAAGCATCTCTCTCTTCACATTTATTCTTCTATAGATTGCCATTGAGCAGTTTGCTATTTGCTATCTAGACTCTTCAATCTAGAATTAGTCCTTGTCAACTTCAGATTTTGGAAATACATTTTTGAAGTTAGCATTTCTATTATTTTAATTGTAATGCCTTGTGGTCAACACAAATATTTTACTTTTGATATAATGAAATCAAACTATTGTTTCTCTGCGATCAATTTTGTTTTTTTTAAAGTAATTAATTAACTTATTTAGATATTTAAGGCAGGTCTCATGGAGACAAGGCTGATCTTGAACTTGTTATGTAGTCAAGTATAACCTTGAACTCCTATTTTTTATGTAGAGTACATGTGGCATGGTGGATTACATGTACTACATACACATGTGTGTACGTACTACAGATGCACAAGCACATGTGTGCAGAGGTCATAGGAGAGCTTTGGGTGCTCTTCTCTATAGCTCAAACATGTACTTCCTTAAGACAAAGTCTATCCCTCAAGTCAGAGCACAATTTTGTTCAAGCAGTCTTTATGACTCTTTGGTTTTCCCATGCTCCTCCCACTCACCCACCCACCATGAGAGCTGATTTTACAGATGTGCTTGGCCATGCCTAGCTTTTAACATGGGTTCTGTTGCAGCTGAATTCAGTCACCCACAGTTCCCCCCCCCCCCAACCAGGGCCTCATAATTAACTGCAAGTAGTTTTGACCACTAATCCATCTCTTTATCCCCTATACCCTTGAACTGACCTTCCTGCCTCCACCACCTGAGTTCTGAGATTACAAGCATTTTGCTAGCATCCCAATTTTGTGTAATGATAAGAACTGAACCCTGTACCTCATACATGCTAGGAAAGAACTCTCAACTGACATACATGACCAGCCCTTGGTTCTGATTCTAAAAGTCTTTTGTCATGCATCCCAGGTTGTTTTAAAAACCCTGAATTTAAGCAAATAAAATTTTAATGATTTTTGAGACACTAAAAAAAAAAACAAACCTGCACTTACATTATACTAATAAGAGGAAGCTAAGCATAGCTATGAATGTGGCCCAACATAGAATTGTAAGCTTACTTAAAACTGTAAGGAAAGTGTAAGAAAAGAGCAAAAGAGAACACCAGACTTGATCTCTACAGACAGGCTGTTTATTTTAAAGAAATAGCAAGGGGCAGCAATCTTCCCATGGGATGGAGGCTGAAGCACTGAGGTGCAAGTTTATAAGGAGGATCCTAAGAAAAACAGACTGTACCAGGTGTTGTTAATAAGAAAAGTGTAGTTGTTTGTGTCCTTGTTCAGAATAGGCTTCTTCAGCCAGGAATGTCTAAGGGAGGATATTCAGATGGTCTCTGGTCCTTCAAGGCCATCTAGGTAGGCTAAGGGGAGTACATCGATGAGGAAAGGTGCCAAACTTAATGAGGCCAAATGCCTCTGTTGCTCCTTTAGTGCCTGCAAGCTTTAGAAAGAGTTAACTCTTTAGTTCCCTCTAGTTTTCAGGGAGGCTATTAACCCTTCAAAAACACTAAGGGATTCTATTATATTAATATATTATATATTTGATTTGATTTGATTTACTTTTTAAGTAGATCCCAAAGTACCAAGCTTCAGTATAGATTTTTATGTATTCTTAACTTTGATTAATATTTCTTCCCCACCCTCTTCTCTCCCCTCCCTCCAGGTTCTCTGCTCCCTGTTTTATCAATGTAGAACAGGGAATAGTTTGAAATAGTTTGAAAGGGGCTCAGTGGAAGGGTATGTGGGCAGGGGACAAAGGAAAATAATACAAGGTAATTATGATTAAAATACAAGATATTGGGCTGTTGAGATGACTTAGTGGTTAAGACACTTGAATGCAAAGCCAAAGGACTCAGGTTCAATTTCCTTGGACACACATAAACCAGATGCACAAGGTATCACATATGTCTGGAGTTCATTTGCAGTGACTGGAAGCATGCCCATTCTTTCTATTTGCCTCCTTCTCTCTGTCTCATAAATAAATAAATGAAAATTTAAAAATATGTGATGTACATATATGTATGAAAATTATCAATAAAAATTAGGACTGGAGGAGGGGACATATTACAAGTTATGTTAAAAATTAATTGATAATAAAAACATTAAGTGTATATAGATGTATGGGTCTATAAATATGTCTCTTCTATTCCATCAATCTACATATCTGTTTCTCTGCTAGTATCATGCTGTTTGTTTTTCTTTTTTTTTACTGTGACTGTAATATAACTGGAAGTCAGGTGTTATATATTAGTTACCTTTCTTTTTATTAAATATTTATTTGCTTGGAGGATGGCAATGTGGTGGTTTGAATCAGGTATCCTCCATAAATTTAGGTATTCTGAATGCTAGGTTCCCAGCTGATGAGATTGGAAATTAATGCCTCCTGGAGGCAGTGTATTACTGGGGGCAGGATTATGGGTATTATAGTAAGTTTTCCCTTTCTCGTGTTTGGCGCACTCTCCTATCACTGTTGTACATCTGATATTGGTGAGGAAGTCATGTCCACCCTTTGCTCATGCCATCATTTTCCCTACCATCATGGAGCTTCCCCTTGAGTCTGTAAGCCATAATAAACCTTTGTCCCCACAAGCTGTTCTTGGTCAGGTGATTAAACCTGACTGCAACAGTAAAGTGGTACCAAGAGTGGGGTTGCCTCTAGACACCTGATGTGTGGCTTTAGCCTTTTGGAGCTGATTTTGAAGAGGAATGTGGGAGGATTGAAACCTTTGCCTAAGAGATGCCTTGTGTTGCTGTAAGTACAACTTGATGGAATATTGTGGTCCTAGTTGAAAGACCTGAATGCTGTAAGAACTCTGTGGAGTTTGGCTTATGAGGGTGAGAAAGAGCTATGCCTGGACTGGGCTAGAAGAAGTTTGTGTGAGAGGCTTGTAGTTATGCCCATGTCCTGAGAATTTGTCTAGGGGTGGCACTGTGTAGAAATGGACTGGTATGAGCATAAGGATATGGCACAGGAGAAAATGAAATCTTTGGGCCAAAACTTTTACCTATTCACTTGCAATTGTATGAGAGATTACAACCATTGAGATTGGGCCAGGTGAAGGAGTATCCTGTTCTTAAAAGCCTGCATTATTCTCTACTGGATTAACAAATTGGCACCCTTCCTAGTATTATGGAGTATAAAAAATGCAGGAAAGAGAGGGCCAATGAATTTGCAACACAGTCTTGTGTTTTGGAAACAGCCATGGGCAGTGTGTAGCAGGTTTGCTGGATTGCCTGCATAGAGACCCAATGGAGCCATGAGGATGGCCATGGGTGGTAGTGGAGACCCACTGGAGAAGCTTGGACCATAAATAAATTTAGAAAAGAGAGAGAGAGCCTCGGGTTGGAGAGATGGATGCAATGTGCCACATTTATTGATACATGTATGCACATCTCTGGAATAAAGCCTGCTTGATATAGGTAGGTGATCATTTTGATATGTTCTTGGCACTTCAGCTTGCAAGAATTTATTGAGAATTTTGTGCCTATGTTCATTAGGGACATTGGTCTATAGTTTTCCTTCTTTGTTGTGTCTCTGTCTACTTTTGCTATTAATATTAATATCACAGTGGCATCATAGAAGGAGTTACCATTCCCTTCTTTTAGTTTATGGAATAAATAGAAAAGCAAAGATCTCAGTCTTCTATGAAGATCTGATAGAATTTTGAAGTGAATTTGTCTGAACCTGAACTTTTTTTATTTTTATTTTTTAATATTTTTTTTTATTTCTGAGACAGAGAGAGAGAGAGAGAGAAGCAGATAGAGACAATGGGCATGCCAGGGCCTCTAGCCACCGCACATGAACTCCATACACATGCACCACCTTGTATATCTGGTTTATTTGGGTCCTGGGGAATGGAACCTGAGTCCTTTGGCTTCATAGGTAAGCATTTTAACCACAAAACCATCTCTCTGGCCCAAGGATCTCTCTTTTTAAAAAATATTTTTTATTGACAACTTCCATAATTATAGACAGTAACCCATGGTAATTTCCTTCTCCTCCCACTTTCCCCTTTGAAACTCCACTCTCCATCATAACCCTTCCCCCTCTCAATCAGTCTCTCTTTTATTTTGATGTCATCATCTTTTATTGCTATTATGATGGCTTGTGTAGGTAGTGTCAGATACTGTGAGGTCATGGATATCTAGGCCATTTTGTGTCTGGAGCACGTTGTAAGGAGTCCTACCCTTCCTTTGGCTCTTACATTCTTTCCACTATCTCTTCTGAAATGGACCCTGAGCCTTGGAAGACAGGATAGAGATATTTCAGTGCTGAGCACTCCTTTGTCACTTCTTCTCTGCTCCATGGCACCTTCTGAATAATTTCAAGGTCACCGCCATCTGAAAAGAGAAGCTTTGCTAACCAAAAGTAAGAGTAGCATTAATATATGGGTATGAACATTAACAGAAGTGCTTACTGGGCAGTTTGAGCATAGTATATAGATTTAGTCATACAGCAGCAGACATTACACCCCTATGGCTCATGATGACACCTGTTGTAGGTTTTCAGTATCAGGGATGTATTCCTTCCCATGGAATGGGCCTCCAGTCCAATTAGAGAATGATTGGTTTATTAAACATTTGGCTGGCCAAATGTAAGGCTTGTAGTGTCCACTGTTGAGTATCTCCATTGGTTATCTCTCTATGTCCCTTTGAACTGCATGCAGTGTATCTTTTTCCAGCTTTTGTCAGCTGGTCTACATGGAGTAGGTTTTAAACTCCAGCAGGATTTCTCAGTGACCTTGCAGCTCAAGTCTGTGGAGTCTTTGGCAATAGGGTCTTACCATCTACTCCTGGTGGGAAACCAAGAGCCTCAGCAATGGCTTATAATATTTTGGGGTATCAGTGACCTCTCTGGCCAACAACTCACTGGAAGGTATCCCATTCCTGGCACTGAAAAGAGATTAAATAAAAGAAAGGTAGAGGGAGGGCTAATCAAAATCTAAGAGGATATACATTAGGCATATGGAAACTAATTTTTTGGACAATGGAACACTCAGAAGCCATAGATTGGACCTAGACTTTTCTTTTTTTTTGCTGGTGTGTATGTCTATATGTAATGAGGTATATGTTTGTGTGAGTGATTCTGATGCTGTGTTGTATGATGTGTATGTGGTGTATGCACATGCCCATGCCCTTGAAGCATTCCATGTCCTTGTCTGCAGATCACCTGAGGTGCTTACCTGAGGTGGCTGGAGCAGAATGTTGGGTGTCCTGCTCCATTGCTCTTGTTCCTCTTCTATTTATTTATTTATTTATTTATTTGAGAGACAGAGAAAAATAGGCAGAGAGAGAGAGAGAGAGAGAGAGAGAGAGAGAGAGAGAGAGAGAGAGAGAGTTAAGAGCACAGTAGGGCCTACAGCCACTGCAAACAAATTCCATATGTGTGCACCTCATTGTGCATCTGGCTTACATAGGTCATGGGGAATTGAACCTCGTCCTTTGGCTTTCTATGCAAGTGCCTTAACCACTAAGCAATCTCTAATCCTTCTGCATGTTTATATTTGAACCAGAGCTTTCTGTTTTTCATGATCACAGGCAATTTTGTGATTTCTGTTACACTTTGTAGGACTGGGGTTACAACATGAGTGGCCATGCCCAGCTGTTTTATGTGGGATTTGGAGATTCTAACATACTTGATTTAAGGGCCTTTCAGGCCCTCATGATTGTGTTGGAAGTTCACTTAACCACTGAGCCATTTTTCCAGCCCTGGACTTTTTATAACTAGGAGATTGTAAATTAGTGATTCAATCACATTGCTTGTTGTAGATCAGTTTAAATTATTTTTCTCATCTTAGTATGATAAGTCATATATATACAGAAAGGCACCTATCTTCTTTATGTTCTAATTTTGGTAGAATGAAAGGTTTTGAAATATGTCCTTTTGATTCTTTCATCTTCATTGTTATCTTCTGTAACATTCCTTTTTGTCTCTAATCTACTCATTTTGTTTTTTGAAACATATTAATTAAGTAATTAATTAATTAATTTGAGAGAGAGTGAGAAAGAAAAAGAGACATATAGAGAGAAACTGTATTGGGTGCACCAGGGCCTTCAGTTGCTGGAAATGAACTCCACACTCATGCTCCACCTTGTGCATCTGGCTTACATGGGTCTTGGGGAATTGAACTGGGGTCATTTGGCTTTGCAGGCAAGAACCTTAACTACTAAGCCATTTCTCCAGTCCCTGTTTTACTTCTCTCTTTTTATGGTTAATTTGTCTAAAGTTTTGTTTATCTTTACAAAGAACAACACTTTGTTTCATCAGTTCTTTTAATATTTTCCTGGTTTCAAAGAATGTATATTCTATAGTTTTTTGGTTAAATGATCTATGAATGTATGAGGTCTGTTTGATCTATCCTGTCGCTTAGTCCCATCGTTTCTCTGTTTATTTTTCTGTATATATGACAAGTCTATTGATGATAGTAGGGTATGGAAGTCAGCCACTAGTATTGGGACTTATCTCTGAGTTTATATCTAATAGACATGATTTTGTAAAAGTAGGTGCACTTGTGTTTTGTACATATATACTTAGAATTGTAATATCTTCTTGATGAATTATTCTTTTGATCAGTATGAACTAACCTTTATTTCCTCTAATTAAGCTTGGTGTGTATTTTATTTGTCAGATATTAGACTAGCAAAGCCTGCTTGTTTCCTGATTGTGTTTGAGATTATTTTTATCTATCCTTTTACTCTAAGATAGTGCTTGTCATTGGTGAGGTAAGTTTCTTGGAAACAGCAAAAAGATAGATCTTGTTTACTGATTCCACCTGTTGGGCCTTATATTTTGACTAGTGAGTTAATAATCTTGAGTTATTACTGTCATGTTTGTAATTGTATGGAATTTTGGTGTTTACTTCATCTTTATTTGCTTAACATCTGTCCTAGCATTGGTTATCCTGAAGCATCTTGAGTTTGTATATTCCTCTATTTGATGTGAAATATTTTATCCAGTATTCTCCATAGGACTGGCTTAGTCTCATAGACTCCTTTAGCCTACTGTTCTTGTAGAAAGTTATCTTTCTTTCTGCTTCTATCAACAGAGGCAATTTTTCTGGGTGTAGTATTTTGGATTGGTTGCTGTGTTCTTTAAATACTAGTAATACATCATTCTAAATTTTTCTGGCTTTTTAGTTTCCATGAAAACAGACCTCTGTTTATATATGACTTGATGTTCCTCTCTTGTGGCTTTCAGTACCCTTCCATGGTTCTGTGTATTTAATGTTTTGACTATAATATCCCATGGGTAATTTTTTCCAGTTCTATTTGATATTTTGTATGTCTCTTATACCTGTATGAACATGACTTTAACTATATTAGGGAAATTTTCATCCATAATTTTATTAAAAATATTTTATGACATAGTTCTGAAGTTATTTTGCTTCATTCATTTCCGTTCATTATTTGAACACTTTATGTTTCTGTGGTGTTAAAATAGCTCTCAAGTTCTATTTATATTATTTTTGAACTTCCTCTCTTTTTGACTAATTCATCCAATACCTCCACCTTGTATTCCAAGGCCTGATATTCTTTCTTCCACTTGATCCATCTTTTTGGAAGTTTTCCATGGAAGTTTTTGTTTTACTTCACACATTTTTCATTTCTAGCTTCATTATAGTTTGGTATTACTTTTAGATTTTGTTGCTTTCCTGAGTTACATTTTTATATCCTAGTTTGACTTCCTCATTTCTTCTGTTTGTGCCCTTTTAAAATTCATTTAGACATTCATATGTGTCATAGTTGAATTCACTAAAGATTACATTTATACAATTATCTGTGTCTTCTTTGAATTATATGTATATATTTATAATCATTATTTGGGCTCTTTGGAGTTTCCTTTAGGGAAATCTCATGTGGCTCCTCTCCTACAGGTTTGGTATTTCTTAGAGGAAACACATTGGCTTGGTTGCTCATGTTACCCATTTTATATTGAGCCTACTCATCTTGAGATAGCTCATTGGTCAGGTCTTTCTGGGACACCTGTATTGGGTACTTGTAATGTTACTTAATGTTTCTTTTTTAAAAAACTGGGAATTTGGGCTGGAGAGATGGCTTAGCGGTTAAACGCTTGCCTGTGAAGCCTAAGGACCCCGGTTCGAGGCTCGATTCTCCAGGACCCACGTTAGCCAGATGCACAAGGGGGCGCACGCATCTGGAGTTCGTTTACAGTGGCTGGTGGCCCTGGCGCACCCATTCTCTCTCTCTCTCTCTCTCTCTCTCTCTCTCTCTCTCTCTCTCTCTCTCTCTGCCTCTTTCTCTCTGTCTGTCACTCTCAAATAAATAAATAAAAATGTTTTTTAAAAAAAACTGGGAATTTTAATACATTAAACTGTTACAAATTGGTCATCTTTACATTGGATTAGCCTCTTATGTCCCTTCTCCCCTCCTCCCATTTCCATCAGGGTCCTCTCCAGTGGGGTATTAGTTATCTCTGTTGGGTTATTGATGCACCAGTAAGTTACTGTGGGAAGGAAAATGCCTCTGAGTATACCTTTACTACTGGTGGCTGTTGCATTCTTTCTTCTTCCTCTTCCCCAGTGTTCTCTGAGCTTTAGGAGGCATATTAGAAGCCTACTTTGTTATTGCACTCTTGGCAGCCTGCTTTACACTTTGATGAGTTTTATATCTCCTCAGTGTTTACTGACATCTCTATGCAGAAAGCTCTCTGGCTAGCCATGAGAAAAGCACTCATACTTAACCTGAAACTCCCTCTCTACTATTTCCTGAGCCCCGAAGGGTATCATAGAGATGACTCATCTTGTGTAGGCAGTTGGCTTTCTCTTCTCATCATTCTAATTGGTTTTGAGTCTCTTTGGTATGTGCCACCATCTATAAAATGTATGTTCTCTAACCAAGAGTAAGAGCAACATTGATCAAAAGGGATAAACATATCTATTTAGAAGACCTTTTTGATGGACATAACCTCTCCACTTAGCCAAAGAACACTGTGAGTTTTCCTCTATGATCTATCACCTTCCAAGCCATAGGCTTTTGACTGGGTTTTCAGTACCTCTCTCTGAGCAGGCCTCATGCCCAATCAAGGAGCAGATGATTGACCTCATAATGTATGTTCCACTATTGCACTGGTGAAAACATCTTGCCTGGCTGGTTGAATTTGTATGTTGCAGGATTCACTGCTTGTTCACTCTCTTGATGGCTTTTATCCCCTAGCAGATTGTACAGTGCTTTCCAGCACTGTGAGAGCTAATTGACAGGGAACTGGCTTCCATCTCAGTTCCAGCATAATCTGTCAATGTACTGTGACCCCAGCCTGTGGTATCTTAAGTAACTGGGCCTTACTGACTAGTTCTGGTGGGTAATCAAGTGCTTTGGCCATGTGATATTCTTTGGATTTACTTTTATTTTTATTTATTATTATTATTTTTTGCTCAACTGTGGTGCTTAGAGATCAGTCTTGGAGGTTCTTGGTTGTGTTTCATGGATGGGATAGGTTAAGTGGTCTCAGTTTGGTTAAGTCTGTGCTTGAACTTGCACTTAAATCTAAGCCCAAATAGGAGATCATTTGTGCCCTCATGATGAAGTGAGGAGGATTTGAATTCAGCATGAGTCCTAGCCCTATGGCAAGTTACCTGTGCCTGCAGAATGAAGGGAAGAGGATTCCTGAGAGGCATGTGAGTGCTGGAACCTACAAACAGGTCCTAAACATATCTTGATTATAATTCTGGGTTGTGTGCACCTGTGCAGGGTAAAGGAAAGGAGATTCTTTTTTTTTAATTTTTTTTTTGTTTTATTTCTTTATTTGAGAATGACAGACAGAGAGAGAAAGAAGGAGGGAGAGAGAGAGAATAGGCACTCCAGGGCCTCCAGCCACTGCAAACGAACTCCAGATGTGTGTGCCCCCTTGTGCATCTGGGTAATGTGGGTCCTGGGGAATTAAACCTCGAACTGGGGTCCTTAGGCTTCACAGGCAAGCGCTAAACCACTAAGCCATCTCTCCAGCCCAGGAAAGAGGATTCTTAAAGGGAATTTGGGTTGTAGAATTGAAACATTTGTCTCAGTTAGGTCCCAATCACAATTTGTCTACTGCCTTAGGTTTGAATTGTTCTTGCTTTTCCAGAGCCCTAAGGTACATAATCAAGTTACGTTGCTGAGATAGTCCTGTTTTCTTGATGTAGGCAGTTATAGCAATAAATGTCCCTCCTAGAATTCCTTTCATTGAGTCCCATAAGTTTTGACATGTTCTGTTTCATTATCATTCAGTTCTAAGAATTTTTTATTTCCCTCTTAATTTTTCAATGATTCATTTATCATTTAATAGTGTGTTTTTAGCTTCCATGTTTGGCATATAATCTGTAGGTTTTGCTGATTGGTAATTTTATTTTATTATGAGAAGACAGAATTAAGAAATGATTTAAATTTCTCTATACTTGTTAAAATTTGTTTTTTGCCTTAATATATGATGTATATTAGAAAATTCCATTGGCTGCTGAGAGAATATGTATTGTGCAGTGTTTGGATGGACTGTTCAATAGATGTCTATGAAGTCCATTTATCTATGACATCATTTCATTCAAATGTTTCTCTGTTTATTTATGTCAGGACAGCCTGTAAACTGGATAAGTATGAGGTATTGAAGTAATCCACTGCTTTTTGTGCATGAATTATTTTGTGGCTTTACATCTAGTAGTATTTGTTCTATGAAAACAGGTTCCCATATGTTCAGTGTGTATATGTTTGGAATTATAATGTCCTCCTTATAGATTACCTTAATCAATTTGAAATGACTTTCCCTAATTTCCTGACTAGTTATAGTTTGAAGTCTATTTTGTCAGATATTTGAATGACAATCTGTTTTTGGGGTCTCTTTGCTTGGGATATGCTTTTCCATCTTTTTCCCAAGGTACCGTCTCTTTCCATTCTGTGTTATGTTTCCTGGAGGCAGCAAAAAGATGGATTCTATTTTTTTTTTTTTTTTTGTGGGCCAACCTTCATGGTTTTTTTTTTTTTAATTTTTATTAACATTTTCCATGATTATAAAATATATCCCATGGTAATTCCCTCCCTCCCCACCCCCACACTTTCCCATTTGAAATTCCATTCTCCATCATATTACCTCCCCATTACAATCATTGTAATTACATATGTACAATATCAACCTATTAAGTATCCTCCTCCCTTCCTTTCTCCACCCTTTATGTCTCCTTTTCAACTTACTGGCCTCTGCTACTAAGTATTTTCATTCTCACACAGAAGCCCAGTCATCTGTAGCTAGGATCCACATATGAGAGAGAACATGTGGCGCTTGGCTTTCTGGGCCTGGGTTACCTGACTTAGTATAATACTTTCCAGGTCCATCCATTTTTCTGCAAATTTCATAACTTCATTTTTTTTTACCGCTGAGTAGAACTCCATTGTATAAATGTCTATTTGTGTCTTTCTTTCTAGGCCCTGTTAGCCTATTTTTTTAAATTAGTTTTATATTCAATGTATACAGTCAAGTTGGTACCATTGTTAGCCTCTTCCCTGTCCACCCCTCTCTGATTGGGAAATTGAGACCCTTAATATTCTGAATTACTATTTAAAAGACGCATATCACTTTCTTGTTATTTTGTTGATCTTTTAGTGTTTGGTGTTTTTTCTTATTCCTGTATTGTTTAACTATTATTCTAGTGTGATTTATATGATATATTCTTTTCTTTTGCCTCAATATTGTGTTTATCTTTCTCTTTAGTCTGTATCTTCTGAGGAGTTGGCTTAAAGCTTATGATTCATTTTTAAAATATATTTTATTTATTTATTAGAGAGAATTGGAGAGAGAGAGAGAGAGAGAGAATGGGCACACCAGGGCTTATAGCCACTGCAAACAAACTCCAGATATGTGTGCCACCTTCTGCATCTGGCTTACATGGGTCCTGGGGAATTGAACCGAGGTCCTTTGTACTTTGGCTTTACAGACAAATGCCTTGAATGCTAAGACATCTTCTCCAGCCCGATCATGATTCTTTTACTCTGAGGCTACTATACAAAGTTGTTTTCTTTCCTTCAGTTGTGACATGCAGTTTTGCTGGGTATAGCATTTTGGCTTGACAGATTTGTTTTAATAACTTGCAATACATCATTAAAAGCCCTCCTGGCTTTTTTTTTCAGTAATACAAAAGCCTTTAATATTTTTAAAATAAACAGAAAAAAACGGGCGAGGTGATGCATGCCTTTAGTCCCAGTACTTGGAAGGCAGAAGTAGGAGGATTGCTGTGAATTCAAGGCCACCCTGAGACTACATAGTGAATTCCAGGTCAGCCTGGGCTAAAGCAAGACCGTACCTCAAAAAAAAAAAAAGAAAAAAAAAGGAGAGACATATATACATCATAAAATATTACTATAATTTTAACACAAATCTTTATTATTCATTTTACTGTCCAAGTATGTAGATTTTTTTCCCTACTTTTCTGAGACAGTTGAATTTTCACATTTTTCTGTCTTGGACACTATTTAATTTCTCTGTTAAAAAAAGGGGGGGGGCCTGGAGGAATGGCTTAGCAGTTAAGACATTTGCCTGCAAAGCCAAAGGACCCAGGTTCAATTCCCCAGGACCCATGTTAGCCAGATGGACAAGGGGATGCATGTGTCTGGAGTTCATTTGCAGTGGCTGGAGGCCCTGGCGTGCCTATTCTCCCTCTCTCTCTCTCTCTCTCTCTCTCTCTCTCTCTCTCTCTCTCTCTCTTTCTCTCTCCTTTCTCTGTCAAAACAAATAAATTGTGGTGGTTTGATTCAGGTGTCCCCCATAAACTTAGATATTCTGAATGCTAGGTTCCCAGCTGATGGATATTTGGGAATTAATGCCTCCTGGAGGGAGTGTATTGTTGGGGGTGGGCTTATGGGTGTTATAGGCAGTTTCCCCATGCTATTCTTTGGCATATTCTCCTATTGATGTTGTCCACCTTATGTTGGCTAGGGGGTGATGTCCACCCTCTGCTCATGCCATCATTTTCCCCTGCCATCGTGGAGCTTCCCCTCAAGCCTGTAAGCCAAAATAAACCTCTTTTTCCCAGAAGCTGCTCTTAGTTGTGTGGTTTCTACCAGCAATGCGAACTGGACTACAACAGTAAGGTGGTACTGGGAGTGGGGTTGCTGCTAGATATCTGACTGTGTTTGGAGCTGATTTTCAAGAAGAATGTGGGAGGATTTGAAGTCTTGGCGTAAAGGTGCCTTGCAGTGCTGTAAGTACAGCTTGGTGGACTATTTTGGTCTGAGCTGTAAGACTTGAATGCAGTAAGAACTATGGACTGTAAGGTTTGGCTTATGAGGGTGCTTAGACTGGGCTAGCAGTTTGTGTGAGAAGCTTGCTCTTATGTCCATGTCCTGAGAAGTTGTGCAGGGTTGCTTTGTGTAGAAATGAAGTGGTGTGAGCAGAGGGATGTGGTATAAAAAGAAAAATCTTTGGGTGAACTGTTTGCCCATTCAGCTGTAACTGAGAGATAACAACCTTTGAGACTGGGCTAGCTGACCTGTTCTGGGGAAACAGGAAGAATGTCAATTCTTTTGAAGGGTCTGAGCGCTTAAGGAGTGCCCTGTTCTTCAAAGTATGCTTTATTTCCCCCCAGATTAACAAATAGGCACCTTACCTGGTATTGTGGAGAATAAGAAATGCAGGAAAGAGAGGGTCATTGAGTTCGCAACACAATCTTGTTTTTTGGAAATGGCCATGGCAGTGTTAAGCAGTTTTGTTGGATGCCTGAAAGGAGACCCCATGGGGCCATGGGGATGAACCATGGCTTGCAGTATAGACCCAGTGGAGATGCTAGGACCACGAGATGGCTGCTGAGGAGCTGCCGGCCCCAATGAAGTTTTCCAGGACTGTGAATAGCCTAGCTGGAGGGGCGAAATTGGAATGCCAGAGACTTGTTGCTGGTTAGAATTGTCAGACTTGGAGATTTTCACTGGCTAGAGTTGTTGGACTTGCAGCTACAGAATTTGATGTTTGTCTTGGTTGTTTTAAATCTTTTATTGGCTGAATGTTTCTTTGCTATGCCCAATGCCATCTTTTGCAGTGTAAATGTTGATTCTGTGCCATTATGGGTTTTGGGGGGGATTTTTTGGTATTATGGTTCAGTTAAAAGACCTTGGACTATGGGTATGTATAAATATTATTAGAATTGATAAAAACTATGGGACTTTTAAAAAGTTAGATGAATGCATTGCATTTTACATCATGAATGGTTATCAGTTTATGGGGGCCAGGGGTGGAATGTGGTGGTTTGATTCAGGTGTCCCCCATAAAGTGAGGTGTTTTGAATGCTAGATTCCCAGCTGATGGATATTTGGGAATTAATGCCTCCTGGAAGGAGTTTATTGTTGGGGGTGGGCTTATGGGTGTTATAGCCAGTATCCCCATGCTATTCTTTGGCATACTCTCCTATTGCTGTTGTCCACCTTATGTTGGCCAGGGGGTGATGTCCACCCTCTCATGTCATCATTTTCTCCTGTCATCATGGAGCTTCTCCTCGAGCCTGTAAGCCAAAATAAACCTCTTTTTCCTAGAAGCTGCTGTTAGTTGTGTGATTTCTACCAGCAATGCTAACTTTACTGCCACATAAATAAAAATAAAACATTAAAAAAAACCAAAAACTAAGGTTAACGTTATTGCCTCATAAAAGTAAACATGATAATATGAAAGGCTGTGGTAACACTGAAAGACAATTCCAAATTTAATATTAATATTACAGCAACTACATTTCCTCCTGCCCATTAATGTTTTGGTTGAGAAGTATGTTGCCATTCTGATGGGTCTGACTTTCTATATGACTTGGGGTTTTTATCTTACCACTTTCAATATAATTTCCTCCATCTATTAAGTGTTTAATCATGATATAACATGGGAAGATTCTTTTCTAGTGTAATCTGTCTGGTGTTCTAAATGCCTTTTATGTATGGATGGCTATCTCTTTCTCTAATTTTGGGAAATTTTCCACCATGACTTTATTGAAAATGTGTTTATATCTTTAGAATGAAATCCCCCTCACTCTTCTATGCCCACAATTCCTAGATATGGTTTCTCCATAGGCTCTCATACATTTTGAATGTACCACTCATACTTTTATGTTCATTTTTCTTTGAGTGTTATGTTATATGACTGTTCTAATTCCCCTGTCTTGGTCTCAGGCTGTGATACTTTGTCTCCTTTATGTATTCTATTGGTAAGGCTCTCATGGAGTCTTTTATTGAGTTCCTCCTTCATATCCTTTTCTGACTTTCTTGTTTCATTCAGGTTTGTTTGTGTTCTCTTGGAATTTGTGTCTTCTTTGATTTATTAGAGTATATTTAACATTCTTTTAGTTCCTTGTGTGGAACTTCCTGTATCTCCTTCTCACTTGAGGCCATTGCTGTCTGATTAGGAACTTTGTTTCCTTTGAACATGTGGTGTTTTGAAGAATTGTGTATTTTCAGTTAGTTGCTGCTTGAATTTATTTATTTATCTATTTTAATTATTCTTTTTCTTTCAGAGGGAATGCTTACAGTGTTTCAGAATGAATAGATTATTACAGAGTTGATGTGCTTTTTTTTATTTGCTAGAGTAATTATCATGTCCCCCATCTCAACCCTCATAAACACCCCCCCCCCAAATTAGAATGTCATTTGTAGAAACATTCACTATCAAGACATAGGTCAATGATGGAAGTTTAAAAATGATAAAATAAAAACTAATCACCCTGAAAGTGTCAATCATTTTAGGGAGCAAAAGGGTACCAACACTGCTCTGTACACTTGTATATCAGTTACTGTGAGTGTGACTAGAAAGGAAAAAGGAAGAATAAAAATAATTCATGGGAAGACTAGTGATTAGTCTTGAGTTGATAAAGGAAAAAGTAGAGGAAGAGATTGTAGGGCAAAGGAGTGGGAGGTGTGAACAATTTGGCTGAAGGTTGACTAAACAAAGAAAAGTAATGAAATACAATCAAATAACAGGATATCTCCAGCTCTTAGTTGACTGAGACACAGAAATCTGGCAAAATGGCCAGCATATCTTCTTTGAGATAGGAAAATGAAAACAAAAACAAAAGATTAGGGAGAAAAAGGAAGTATAGGATACAAGCAGAGAACAGAGTTGGTCTGATAAATTGATATTGCATATTAAAGGAGTAATAACTATGAAGAGGAAAACTAGAGGGAGCTATAAAGAATAAAAACATTCTGGCCTGTTTTTAGTTTTCCTGCACTCAGTCTTGAGTCTGAGTCCTTCTGAATTTGTTTCTAGGCTTGTTGAAGTCCATCTTGCCCATAAGTATTTATGCTGTCGCCTCCTGGCCTTCTCTGGGACAATTAGGTTACAGATGTGGTGTGGCCCCTGCACTCTCTGGTTCCAACCAATTTTCCTGATTACTGATTAAAAGACAGTGTTCTGCTGCCCCAGACGAGCATGCAGCTCTGTGTCATTTGCACTGAGTTTTCTGAGAGTGCAGTTTATTGATGATCATTGGCTGCTCAGCAGCCAACTCAGCACAGGTCTTTTTGAAATGGCATCCCATAGATGTTTCAGTAAGTGCCAAGTGAAAACCTGGCATCTCCTTCTTCAAGTACTTCAACAAGTACGTTGTCTGTATTCTCTCTTTCTGCTCTTCAAAATTTTCATTACTGAAGCTGGATGTGATGGTGCACACCTTACTCCAAAGATTTGGGAGGCTGAGGTAGGAGACTACATAGTGAATTCCAAGTCATAAGCCTGGACTAGAGTAAAACTGCCGCGGACCGGCAAAGCTGGGACCACCAGTCCAAAAGAAAACAGGGCCTTGGGAGGTGGGCAAGGAATTGGCAGAGTGACAAACAGACACACACACAAGGTTAATGTATCTGAGTGTGCTTTACTGAAGTAGAGCATCAGGTTATATACAATTCTGGTTGCATAAGCTTAGCCTTTGTTTATTTAAGCGGTACAATTTCTATGAATAGCCTGTTCCAGGAGAGGCACAAATACATAGAGCAAAGATTACAATCACAAATTTAATAGTGAATATCTCACCAAAATCAGTGTTAGACAGTCAGTGGTTACAAATGACGTTTGGTTCTTAGCCTGCTTCAAGCATCAAGTATTTTTCACAAAAGTTCTAACAGGGCGACTTCATAATTCTAGTATATTTTCTTCCTTGAACCATGCCATAAAAATGTAAGCAAGCACCAAGGTGGCTTTGACCTAGCAAGTCTGTTCACAAAAGTTAAAAATTACCAAGAAACATGCTTCTCACCATTGTTTGCTAGCATATCCCCATTCCTATACTCCTATATAAGGTAATGGTTCATCGATTGGTTCTGGTTCTTGGAATTCTGACTATGGCTTGAAACAATAGCGGGGTCTTTGGAGGAAGCATCTAATTTTTACTAAGTTGTGAAAGAACATCATGCTGCTGTCATGTGTCAGGAACAGAACAGTGGTGATGAAGAAAACAGCTACTAGAGAGCAGCAAAAGGCACTACAAACCTGGAGAATGCACGTCCTTCCAGGAGGCTTTCTTCCTTGAAGCTTTCACCTCGGCCTGGTGAACAAGTCACGCAGACTCCACTGGAGTTGGCGTGGCACAAAACCTTACCTTAAAAAACAACAAACAACAACAAAAAATCCATTACTGAGGCTGGGGAGATGACTCAGTGGTCAAAGGTGCTTTCTTGCAAAGCCTAATGTCCTGGGTTCAATTCTCTAATACCTACATAAAGCCAGATGCACAAAGTGGCACATACGTCTGGAATTGGTTTGCAGTGGCAAGAGGCCCTGCTGAGCCTATTTTCTCTCTCTCTTTGAGCATAAATAAAATATTTTTTAACGTGCCCATTACTGGGGTCTGGCAAGATGACTCAGTGGTTAAAAGCTCTTGCTTTCGAAGCCTGGGTTTGAGTCCCCAGTACACATGAAAAGCCAGATGCACAATGTGGTACGTGTATTTAGAGTTAATTGGCAGTGGTAAAAGGCCCTAGCATTCTCTCTCTGTCTCTTTCTCTCCTTTCCATGAAAATAAATAAAAACATTTTTAAATTACCATTCCTAAAAGTATCATGCATATTTTTAAGCTGTGTATCCTGGCAACTGGAGTTGCCTGTCCTCATCAGAAGTCAACAGATCCTCATACCCAGGCAATCATTTCAAGACTGACTAGGATATTGTCCTGCTTTGTAAATTTCTCTATTTTACTTTGCTATCAAAGGTATCATCTATATCCTCTAATTGTTATTTACTTTTCTTCAGCTTGTTTTCTGGAACCTCTAACAGACTATGCCTGGGTGCCTGTCACCTGTCATCTTCCAACTTCCATTATGAGGATTTTTGTGATTTTTCTCAAAACTTAATTAACTTATTTGTTTGAGAGAGAGAGAGAGAGAAAGAGAGAGAGAGAGGGAGGGAGGGAGGGAGAATGAATGAACATTCCAGGACCTCTAGCCACTGCAAACAAACTCCAAATGCATGCACCACTTTAGCATCTGTCCTACATGAGTACTGGGAAATAAAACCTGGATCCTTAGGCTTTGCAGGCAAGTGTCCTAACAGCTAAGCTAACTCTCCAGCCCATTGTGTGGCTTTTTTTTTTTTTTTTTGCAATTTGATTACATAGTTCTTGAGTATGCATTTTATAGATGACAATGGCATGTTGCAATGGCAAAAACATTGGGCATGACTGCAAGACTTTTTATTTCCTCCTGGTTTTGTCCTTTTATAATCATTAGATGATTTGCCAACTGGACATGAATCACAGAGATTACTATGTATATAATGTGTATAGGGCATAATTATTTTTTTCTAGTTAAAAGTCTCATTTGTGCTTTTATTGTCTAATGCCATTTTTTTCTACCATCTTCAATCTATTCTCCTGGGCTGTTTCTCATTTCTGCCCAATAGGCTTGGCTCTTTTTCTTTACCAAGTATGTAATCAGGAGAAAGTATTCCTACTGTCATCCCTCACCTCTAGACTGAGAGAGAGGCAGTCACCTCTTATAGACCCTCAGGGTGCTCAAAAAATGTTCAGACATTTGACTTAACCCCTGAAGATTTTCCCTTAGTACCCTATATTAGAATGTGCCAGCCACATCAATCTGATGTGCTATTTTGTACTTAGCTTCAAGCTTTTACAGGCAAAGTACACATAGCTCTGTACTCTTTAATTTGAAGAGAATCCTTTTATTTTTAGGTGCACTTTCCCTTTGATTTCTCTACATTGGGATTTTTTATTTAATTAAACATGCTGTGCATTATCTAACCAGTAGCTCTAGTCAGGGACTTCCTAGACTCAAAGCCAATGAGCTATGAGTGGACCTTAAAGAAGGTTTCTAAGATAGGAACTTATTACCTCAGAAATACTTGGAAGAATTGATAGGCAATTATATTTTTTCTAACTTAAATTTTTTTATTTGACAAGCATATATATAGTGTACAACATGTTTTGAAATATGAATGTATTGTGCATTTTTCAAATTGAGCTAATTAATATATGCATTATTTTATTCATATATTTTCCTGTGTAACACATAAAGTCTATTCTCTTACAGATTTTTTTCTTTTTTTTTCTTGTTTTTGGCATTCCATACTTACATATTACATTTTGTTCATGTGTACCCTACATTACTCTCAGTCTCACTTTACTGTATCTCAGCACTTGCTGGTCAGTGGCCATGTCACAGAAGGGAATAATTTCCCTCACCCTGACAACAGTTACCTGTCATTAGCTCATTAAGGAGGGGAATGGCCTCCCAAGGCCCTCCCCTACCTATAAGAGAATGTTGATTGGCTCCATACTGTGCAGGACTTGTGTAGGCAGCCACAGCTGGAGTGAATTCATGAGTGCCTTGCTGTCTGGACATCAGAGTTCCACAACACTTCTCTCCATCCTTCAGTTCTTACATTCTCTCAGTTACATTTCCTTCAATTATCTGAGCCTTTGAGGGGATGATGTATATGTCCTCTATAAGGCTGAGCCTTCAGTGTCACTAATTTTCAACACTTGTTCATTGTGATTCTTTGTGTTAATTGCCTCCTACTGCTGAAATCCCTTAGAGATTTAAAATATACTCTTTCATTATGAACTCTACTCACCATATTGTAAAGTGGGTCCTTTGAACTTATTTCTCCTCATTAGCTAAAATCATACATCATTTGATATTTCTGGGGTATTATTGATGAGCACAGTGAATTTTCTACTAATATTTAGTGTCTGAAGTATAGATGTGGTAAGTGTCCTACAGTTCTTTGGGAACTCTGAAATAATAAAATTGTCCATCCCCTTAAATGTCAATAATACTACTGTGAGAGTCAATAATTTAAATTATTTTAGTATGTGATAAAGAAAATGAACCCAAGAGTGGGTTAATAGCTACATAGGTTCACAGGCAGATGTGAAAATGAATGTGTCTGTCCAGTGATGCTGTTCCCTTCCCATGAGTACAAACTCATTTTGTTAGTGAGCTCATTCTAAGCTCTTATTTGGGGTGGTGGGAGGCACTCTATATGCATCCTGCTTATTCTGTTGTTTTTAATCTTTCTCTTTTTTTCCACTTTTTGTTGGTTATAGCTGAGCTTGGTGATTATGACTCTGATGAACATCCTGAGAATTATGTCAGTGAGATTGAGATTTTTCCGAAGCAGTCACAGAAGCTGGAAAGAAAAATCATGGAAATTCATAAAAATGAACTCAGGTAATATGATAGTATGATTGACAATTATAAAGGTGAGGAAGTATTCTTACTTTGTGGGAAGCAAAAATCTTTTTTATTTTTTTTAACTTTTTAAATTGATGAGTTCCATAATTATAGACAATAAACTATGACAATTCCCTCCCCTTCCCCACTTTCCCCTTCACAAATGCATTCTCCATCATATTTCTTTCCCTCTCAAGTAGTCTCTCTTTTATTTTGATGTCAGCATCTTTTCCTCCCATTATAAGGATCTTGTACAGTATCATAAACCACAAGAGAAATAGTATAAAGACCTCTGAAGGACTCTTTAGTGTCCTCCATCAATAACAGCTTCTATCACACTGTTTTCCAGGTGGCTGTTTATGAACCATTAGGTATTCAAGCTATATGTTTTTTATTTATTTATTAATTTTTTTGCAAGGAGAGAGAGAGAATGATTGGGCGTACCAGGGACTCACATCACTCCAAATGAACCCCACATACATGTACCACTTTGTGTTATGTGGGTACTGGGAAATCAAACCTGGCACCTTAGGCTTTATAGGCAAGTGCCTTAACTTCTGAGCCACCCCTCCAGCCCTCAAAGCTGTACATTTTTCTATACATTTAGGTTTCTAACATCTTTGAATTTATGAAGCGAAAGCCAAGGTTAACAAACCATCTTTTCCCATTTGAATTTTGTATGGCCTTTTCTTCCCTTGTGGCTCTTGCTTTAAGCATTGAGTTTACACGCAGTTGAATTCATTGACAAGGTTCCCTTTGCTGGGTTGCTCACAAGATGACAGGTTTTAGTTTTTCCTTTCCTTGCCTATAATGCTCTAGTGTATTAACTATAGAGTACTTAGTACTGGGAGGATCAAATTACTGAGTATTACTCCACACCAGATACTATGCTATGCACTTTGCACACATTGGTTCATTTAATCCTCACAGGTGCTAATTTTATTTCCCTATCACACATGAGTGAACTGAGGTCTATGCACAGCTAGTCAATATGGAGCTGTGGTTTGGATTCATGTACTCTGGGTGCAGAAACTATGCTCATAAGCACTATGTGATGCTCTTATTGTACATAGGCACAGGGAACAAAATGAAGCATGTTTTGGATTTGGTGCCAACTTTACATTTAGTTAATTCAGGTGTTCTAGTCTGTAATTAGAATTTAGTACAAATCACAGAAGAATTACTTGATGATAATGACATGCGTATGTGGTGCTGTGGGAAATATAACTAAAACTGGTAAGACCTGGGCACCACTCACTCCTGTCTCCTCAGCCTTTGGTTCTCAAGAAAATAGTGATGTCAAAAACAAATATCTGTCCTTTGTGAAGGTGTGCTGGAACCCTGCTTTATGCAGATACTCCTGCTTCTGGTGAGCCTGAAAACACACATGTGGACACAAGGTGGCAGCGTATTTCAGGTTGGAGAGCCTTTACTTTTACAATGCTTACATATCAAAGCATGAAACTGACTTCAGAAAACACCACACCATCTATCTTTACTTGAGAGAATTTTCTTCTAGTGGAAAGATTTGTTGAATATTTAATACCTTCACTATTTTCCTTACATTTTGGAGATATATATGCTAGAGGTAATAATGAAAACCCAAATATTCCAGTTGGGGAGGCTGTGGCATAAGAATGTCCTTCCTAGGGACCACAGGATGAAAGATATTAGATGATAGTGTTGCATCTTGTCCATTGGTGGTAAATGCCTTCTGTGATCAGAATTTCAGGATTTTAAATGGTTGGTACATATTCTAATAACAAACAGTTATTGAGCATTACCAAATGCTAAAACAGGGTAAAGAGTTTCTATGCACTGTTCCACTGTGTTCTCCCAAATGCTACATGGCAGGCACTCATATGAGGAAGGTACAGCTTGCAGAGGATGAAGAACTTGCTCTGTCAGTCCACAGCAGAGTCAGGCCTTGAACTTTGGTTTACCTGATACCAGTGCCCACATGCTACTCTTGAGTTAAGCATCTGGCTTTATTTGGGTATTAGAGAATCAAACCTGGGCCATTAAGCTTTGTAGGCAAGTGCTATAACCTCTGAGCCATCTCGCCAGCCCTGTAATATTCTTTTATCTACTATTCTTCATAAAACCCAACATGCCACAAAGTCTTATGGTAATATTCCTCAAGATTTTCTTCTTTCAGCTTTCTCTCCTTCTGTTATTTTTCTGGTCCTTGACATGTCTGAATGGCAGAAATAATTATCTCCTCTTGTCTGCACCAGAAGACCCAGCTGGTTTTCTTTGCATTTTTTAAACAGAGCTTGATTTTTAGGGAAATCGTGGGTGATATCAAAATTGAGAGGAATATACAGAGATTTCCCACATACTATCTATGTCTACACATGATCTGCCTACTATCAATATCTACTATCAATATCTCTACCTGGAGTGGTAAATTAATTGCAGCTGATGAACCTACCCTTGATACATCATAATCACCCACTGTCCATAGTTTATATTAGGACTCACTCTAGTATATATTTATGAATTTGAATTAATGTGTCATAACATGTATCCATTATTATGATATAATGCAGAGTGGCATCAATGTCCTTAAAACCACTGCCTCTATCCCATAACCCCTGGAAATTACCAATAATTTTACTGTGCTTGTAGGTTTTACTTTTCCAGAATACTATAGGTGGAATTATATAGCATTTAATCATTTTAGATTGGTTTTGTCTACTTATTAATATGCATACTTATTAACATTTATACTTATTAACATAATATTTAGTTATATATTAATATTGATAGGTTCCTTTGTTGCCTTTTTTTGGCTTGAGAGCTCTTTTCTTAAACTATTGGACCATATCCCATTGTCTGGATATGCAATGTATCACAGATCACTTACTTAATAAAGGATAAAAAAGTTGCTCCCAAGTTCAAGTAATTATGAATAATGCTAGTATAACTGTGTGCAGATTTTTATATAACTATAATTTTTCTGCTTCTTTGGATAAATCCCAAGGAGCATAATTGCAAAATCATAATACCAGAGAATGTTTAGCCCTCTAAGAAATTGCCCAGTGCTTAGTCTAAGTAACTGCCCAGTGCTTAGTCTTCTAAGAAACTGTCCAGTGCTTAGTCTTCTAAGAAAATGTTCATTGCTTAGTCTAAGAAACTGCCCCGTGCTTAGTCTTCTAAGAAACTGCCCAGTGCTTAGTCTTCTAAGAAACTGTTCACTGCTTAGTGTAAGAAACTGCCCATTGCTTAGTCTTCTAAGAAACTGACAAGTGGTTAGTGTTCTAAAAAGCTTCCCAATGGAATATGTCAGGGTTCACTAGAGAAACAAAACCAATAGAATAAATTCTATTAAAAAGAGAATTTATTGGATTAGCTTTTGGCAGTCCAATAGCAGTAGCAGTCCCGAGAATCAAGGAACCTAGTGGCTGCTCAGTCCACTTGGCTAGATGCCTCAGCAGTCCCAATCCAGCATTGAAGGTCTTTGGGCTTCTTGAGGAGCTGCTGGTCTTCAATTTATGCTTATCTTCAATCCATGCTGGAAGGCAGCAAGCAGGAAGGGGCTCTTTTCACCATGAGCTTCCTTGTATAAAGTCCCCCTCTGAGAGGAGCTGCCCAGTCTGGGGAAAGGGCTCACTCTAGGGAAAGGAATTCCTCCTTCAATTAATCCTTCCTGGAAGCAACCTCGGAGACCCATCCAAAAGGGATGTCTGTGGATTACTAAACAAATCAAGTTGACAATACCTTAACCATCACAGAATAGGTCTAGAATCAAATGAAACTGAGAGTACAACCTACCAGAACCTCTGTGCTATAGCCAAGGCAGGCCCAGGAAGAAAGTTTATAGCTATAAGAACATTATCCCAATAAAATAAGCTCAATAAAATATGTCTTAGTTATAGAAAAACAAAAGAAGAAGCCAACCCTAAGTGCAGCAAACAGCTAGAAACAAAAGGCATTAGGACAGAAATCAATGAGATAGACACAAAGAGAACAATACCTAGAATTAATCAGACAAGGAGTTGGTTCTTCCAAAAGATTAACAAGCAGGGCACTGAAATAGCTCACTTGGGAGAGTGTCAGAGTGAAGAAAATGATTACTGAGATTGACCAACCCATACCCAAAATAAAGTGAGGACCCAAATCAATAAAACCCTTGAAGAATAAGGTGTCACAAAATGCTACAATGAAATCCAAAATGTCAGGGAAATACTTGAAAACCTATACTCCAACAGGGTGAAAAATCTAGAAGAAATGGATAAATTTCTAAATGCTTATGACCTAGCAAAATTAAAGCCAGAAGATATAAACAGCTAAACATACTAAGCAAAAAATAAGATTGGAGCAGTCACTAAGTCTCCCCTCAAAGAAAAGCCCAAAGCAGGATGGATTTACTGCATAATTCTACCAGATTTTCAAGGAATATCTACTATCCACACTTCTCGAAGTGTTCCACACAATGAAAAGAGAAGGAACATTACCAAACTCATTATCTAAACCGTTATTAACCAGATCTGAAAACAAGATAAAGACACCCCCCCAAAAAAAAAAAGAAAACTACAGAGCTAATTTCCTTGATGAACATGATATAAAAATCCTCAGAAAATTCTCACAAACCAAGCTCATAATCACTTTAGAAGAGCATATATCACAACTGTATTTTGCTTTTCATCTCAGGGATGCAGTGTTGATTCATTGTATGTAAATGAATAAATGTAATTTATCATATAAATTAAATGACAGAAATCATATGATTGGACTGGGTAGGTGGTTCATCAGGTAAGAATGCAAGCAAGGGCTGACAGGGCCTGATTTAACCTGAGTTTGAGTCTTCAGCACCCACATAAATAGATGTACATGTCCTCATACACCTGTGACCACAACCCTTGGGAAAGCAGAGACTGGATGATTGCTGGGGCTCTCTGGTCAGCCAGTCTCATGGAAAAACAGTTCTGAGTTCAGTAAGAGTTTCCATCAAGGAAATACATGGGTGAGAATAAGAGAGAGACAACTGACACTCTGGCGTCCCCATAGGTGCATGGAGTGCATTTTCACACACACAACAAATAGAGATTTGTGGTGCTTTGAATATAAAATGTCCCACATGGACTCCTGTGTTTGAATATTTAATCTTGAGTTGATGGTGCTTTGCGGGAAGTTTGTGGAAGCTTTGGGAGGTAGAGTCTTAATGGAGGATGTATGCCACTGGGGGTGGATCTTAAGATTTTATAACATAGCCCCTCTGTCTCTTCTCCCTCTCTCTACTTCCTCCCTACTCATGTGACAAAGTTCTGTGGCTGACTGCTCATGCCATGCTTTCTGTATCATGACAGACTTTCCCTCAAAACTGTAAGCCAAAATGAACTTTCTTTCCCTAAGCTTCTCCTGGTTAAGTATTTATTCACACAAATGAGAAAGTAACTGATACAGAAAATTGGCCCCGTGAGTGAGGCTGTTGTGTTAAACCTGTCCATGTGGTTTGTAGTCTCTTTGCGGGACGAATATGGAAGAATTTGGAACTTTGTATTAGAAAAGCCTTACAATTCTGTAAGAAGCTTATTGGGCCATTTTTGAGGAAGTTTATAAGGCCAAGAAGGTCAAGAGAAAAGCAGACCTTGGGACTGGAGAGATTGCTCAGATTCCCCAGTACCCATATAAAGCCAGATGCACAAAATGGCACATGCATTTGGAATTTCTTCTCAGTGGCAGGAGGCCTATGTCCCCATTTCTGTTTCATTTTCCTTTTCCTTTTTTTTCCTCTCTCACTGCAAATAAATAAGAAATATATATGTGTATATATTTTTTTTCAAAGACAAGAATAGTAGAACTTGCAAGCTGGGTTTATACAGTTTCAGAGGGGAAAAGGAACTCTATGAAGAATCAGGCTAGAGTTAGTTAATGTGAAGTCCTGGCAAAGAAACTGGCTTCATTCTACACACGTAATGTGAACTTGAATGAAGTTGAATCTGAAAGTAGACTAGTGTGTTTGGCAGAGAAAGATCAAGGAATAATGGCATTGAATCTGTACTACGTATCCTTTTTGTTGTCCTAATTCAGATCTACAAAGAAATAAAGGAACACATAGAGCAGAAAGATATGAAATATATAAATTTTGGCACTGAAAGAAATGTAAGCAATTTAATGCCCCAGACTCAACACTAAATTGAACTGCCAACAGGCCTGCTGTGACTCAGGGAACATTGTGGGTGAAAGAGCAGAAGATTGTACAAGCCTTGGAGTGGGTAGGAGTATCCTGAGGCATGGTCCCCTGCTACCTCACAGGGACTGACTGAAGCCTTCATGACCCCACAGTGCATACCATAACTGCACTGAAGAGGGCCCCCTGGGTAATAGGAGCAGGGGTGAGGGGATGAAAGAGTAATCACATATAATGAAAAAACAAGGATGTCCAAAGATAAACACAAATTAGAGCCATTCATAACAATCAAACCAACACCATAGAAAATCTTAAAGTGATGCTTTATAGGGAAGGAGGAGAAAAACAATCTCATCCATGAGAACACATGTCATAACACCCACTGACAAAGTAACAAGGGAACAAAGAAGACCTGAAAAAAAATCAACAATGTTCAACACAATAAACTAGCAAAACCTCAACAAGAAATACTAGTAATAGTCAACCAGAAGGCCACCTAATAAAACCATAGGAAAGACTCTTTATAATAACTTTAAATGTAATTAGCCTCAATTCACCACTAAAAAGAAACAGACTAATTTCCGTGATTAAAGAACAAGAGCCAATTATGTCTTTTTTCCCCCCAAATCACTTAGGTAGCAAAGATATCCACAAACTAGATGGCAAAGGACAGAATTCAACCTCCTATGCAAAATAAACTGCAAACAAGTGGTCATAGCTCTTCTTTTCTTTTTTTAAATAGCTTGTCTTATATTTGACCAATATCAAACTAAAGCTACTGAAAAGAAAACAAGAGTACCACTACATAATAATAAAAGGAATAATTCATCAAGAAAACATAAACAACAAAATATCTGGCCTTCCAATTTCATAAAACAAATATGAAAAGGCATAAAATGTCACATGGGTTCTGACACAATAACCTTGGGCAGCTTCAATGTCCCACTCACATATTGAGATAGGTCCTCCAAATGAAAAACCACTAAATCTACTTCAGAGCTAGATATACCATATTTTCACTTGTTCTTAGTAGAACACAGAAACACCTCAAAAATTGACCACATTGTTAAAGCAAGCCTTAACAAACACGAAACTTATAATTTCCAGCTAATTATAAAAGGCAAAGAATGGACAGTGGAGAAACTACAGTCTCCTCAATAAATAATGTTAGGAGTAAAATAAAATTAGACCCTTATCTTTCACTGTATACAAAAATCACCCCAAAATGGATTAGACTTGCATTTAAGACCTGAAACTGTGACACATGGAACTTCTTATACTTTAAAAAAATATTTTATTCATTTATTGGAGAGGCAGGGAGATATACACACACACACACAGAGAGAGAGAGAGGGAGGGAGAGAGAGAGAGAGAGAGAGAGAGAGAGAGAGAGAGAGAGGGAAAGAGAGAGAGAGAGAGAGAGAGAGAGAGAGAGAGAGAGAGAATGAGAATGTGAATGAGCACTGCCAATGAACTCCAGATGCATGTGCCACTTTGTGTATCTGGCTCACATGGGCATGGAGAAATTAACCTGAGTCCTGCCATCTCTCCCACCTGACTTTTGACACTTGAATTTCACTTTTGAAAGTGATAGATATGGAGTCATCATACGGTATTAATATGTTTGGCTTTTTTACTTTAACTCTATTTTTGTGATATTCACCCATTTTTTTGTATGCCTGTGATTGTTTTATTTTCATGACTGTGTCCATTGTTTATTCATCCTACTGTTGATCAACACCTGTATTGTTTTCTATGCTTTTACACATGGCACTACCATGAAACTTTAATAGATATCTTGGTGTAGTAAGCACTCCTGTGTGTTGCGTATGTAAATATGAGTAGATTTGCTATAATTTAGACTAAAATGCCTAATTCCGGTAAATAATGCCAGGAAAGTTTCCAGATTAATTCTATCAAATTGATTTGCTTCATTTCAGCAGCATATAAAGTTTGCCTTTGCTGCACATTCCTATTGGTGCTAATTTTTGTTAGTCTTAGTTTAGCTATCAGATGAGTATGTTAATGGGTGTTGATCATTCAGAGGTGGGGCAGAGTTTCATGCAGCTGCTGACTATTTATACTTCCTGTTTGTTAAGAGTACAGTAAGACTTTTGCCCTTTTTTTTTTCCTGGGTGATCTGAGTTATAAAACACTGTTGTCTATTGATAACTAGGAGTTTTAAAAATGTTTTAGGGGATGGAGAGATGGCTTAGCAGTTAAGTGCTTGCCCGTGAAGCCTAAGGACCCTGGTTCGAGGCTGGATTCTCCAGGACCCACATTAGCCAGATGCACAAGGGGGTGCACACATCTGTTGTTCATTTGCAGTGGCTGGAGGCCCTGGTGCGCCCAATCTCTCTCTCTCTCTCTGCCTCTTTCTTTCTCTCTGTCACTCTCAAATAAATAAACAAAAATGAACAAAAAAAAATTTAAATGTTTTAGGTAATAATCCCCCTATTTTCTTGGTTACATACATTTCTGATATCTTTTCTCACATCATGACTTGCCTTTTGTACCCTGGATGGTACTCCTGATGAACAGAGGCCACTGAGCTTAATGGAACATCCTCTGGTGCTATGCAGCCCTGAAACCCTGCTGTCATCTGGGCTTCAGTTTAAGAATCAGAGATTAGATAACCAGGCAACACATGAAGCATCCAGAAGTGGTCAGATAAAGACCAATTAGACAGGAAAAAATTAGTCACCTTTCTTTCTAGTCTGTTTCCTGTCGCTATTACAACATACCTGAGACTGGGTACTTTATTTAAAAACAGAATCATTTAGCTCGCAGTACTGGAGATTTAAGAGCATGGCATCAGCATCTGTGTAGATATAGGCAGAACATTCTGACTATATTGGAGCATTATAGATGGCAACATGGTGGGAGCATATGTGGGAGAGTGAGGCCATATGCAAGGCAGGAAGCCTGAGGAAACCAAGGGCCAGGCTTCCTGTCATATGAATTAGCTGAAATACCAGGAGAACTATAATTATATTTTTAGGGCCATAACTTTAATGACCTAACTACTGTGAAAAACCTCCATTTCTTAAAGATTCCCCAAGTCTCTTGTCACAACTCTGTACCAAACATGTAGCACTTGACACTTGTTGGACTTTCCAACATGACCTTCTAAAGGCAATCCTTTCACAATTACATTGTTTCTAGGCTGGGTAGAAGAGAGAGGTGAACTTTAAATCAGTTTGGCCTTTGCGAGTGAATAGTGTATGGCTCTTAAAAAGGCATTGATGATGGTATTATCATGGGAGCAGCCATCTTTACAGAGCAGAGTTATTTTGATTAACATGTTGAACAGTGGAAGTAAGCTCCATGGCCTGAGTTTGTAGGAGGCAAAAGGGCATGTTGACTTTGAACCTGAATCCTGGTGGCTTTTGTGTGAGTGATTGACAGCTGTCAGATAGTTTGATGCTGACCAGCAAGCATCATCTACTGTGTGTTAGTGTAAGGGTCAGTAAGTGAGTGTGTGTGTGTGAGAGAGAGAAAGCACCCAATATTTGGATTCAAAAATTATATTTATTTTTTGATGAAAGTTAAAGTAGTAGAAGAATTTGTGAGAGAGCCATAGAAAGAAAGATACTTGTTTGTATGTTTTGAGAAAACTTTCAACAATTGCCTTTTACCAACCTCTGTCATTATAGTATGTGACTTTATGAGTTTATTTTACTTTATCAAGAGATGAAAGAATGATAATGGATTTATTTTTTGAAAAAGGAGAAAGAAATGGCAAAATAGGGGATATTTTGGTAAAAAGAGCCTCTGGTGTCAAGGCCATTAATAAGAGATCAGAAGGTTGATCAGGTCCTCACTTCATGTCCATGGTCTAGAAATTCCAAAGTGCTAGCAATAGAATACTACATATAGATACCACAGACCTGAAACCCAGCCTTGTTCTGTGCCCGCTGTTCAATACAGGTCTTTATTGGTGTGACCCTTATTTATATGCCTGTTATCTACACAACACCTTACACTCACCTCCCAGAATGATGGGCCAATCTAAACTGCCCTATTCACATGTATGAAATCCACATAGGAATCTTTACATAAACTCAGCCTATGCAAACAAAGACTTCTCCTGCCCTATTCTGTAGGTAGTACTCTATAGTTATTTTTCAGTCACTGCTGTCTTGCAGAATATCCCATCATTCACTTTTGCTATTCTGATCTAAGGCAGACCAAGTGGAGATCTGTCTATGAAGGACTTGGGGTACTGATGGATTTAATATTACAATATAATTTTATACTTTGAAAACAGAATGACTTCTGGTTGTTTTGCCTAGCAAACTTTTCTTGATTGCTGGTGTTATATAATTACCCTTGGGTAATTTGGGTTCCCTATGGTATATTGGAGTTGTTAATGTTAGTCAAAGTTACATCTTTGAAAAGTTGCATCATCTTGGCTATAAGTTAGCCCAGAAAGGTCTGTGCATCTGTATTTGTCTTCCCCCTTTCTCCTATAGCTTGTTTACTACCATGGAGGATAATGTTAGGAATAGCAGTTGAAATTTCTGCTGAAAATTCAGGGCTTTACGTGGATTAGCTGACAAGTTTTGTACTCACATGTTCTGTTTAGCGTTGTTTTCGGTGTGGTAGGATAGTCCTGATTCTGTCTTGAGCAAGAAGAAATATGGTTCACCCTTCATAGACTTTGTGAATAGAAAAGAACAGATGCTGTATTTTGCCTTTTTAATTAAAATTAAGTTTGTGTGTGCCTACTTACATGTAACTTGATAACCGTGATTAAACTACATGGTCCCTGGAGTAATGAGATTACATGCGTGGGTGTATTATGGGACAATTAACTATAGACTATGGCATCATATTTCTTAGCAAAGGGCTTCTTGAGAGAAATAATGATTGGATTCACTGATTATGATTTATGTACTGTTCCTTTAGTTAGCTTACAAACCGTATATAATTAATTGAAAGGAATATTTGTTTCTATTGATTTTAACTTAAGCTTCCTAAACTTATCTTATGTTGTTTTAGAGGTCAGAGTCCACCAGTTGCTGAATTTAATTTACTCCTGAAGGCTCACACTTTGGAAACCTATGGGGTCGATCCACACCCATGCAAGGTAACCACTCCTCTCAGCAGGTCACCATATAATCACTGTATTGCTCAAAAGAGAATTAATTGGTGTGAAGACCTGGCAAAACTCTCAGGTGATTTCCACAGCCTGGTCACTACTAACTGGAAGAAATAACAAGTAGGCTTGGGTTTTGGGGTGGTTGGTTTTCTTCACTGGAGTCACATAATTTTTCATGAATTAATGTATAGTGGCCACACTCTCCTAAACTAACATATACACATTTATTTGAGTGAAAGTGAGAGGGTCTCAACAAGTTTACTTTCAAGGCTAGTACCAGGAAATGTGTATTCTTTAAAAATGGGGAAATGAGGCTGAGAAGAGATGGCTCAGTTCGTAAAGTGGTTGCTGCTCAAGAACCTTCATATACACAAACATGAGTGTAAACCTAGCACTGGGGAGGCAGAAACAGGAGGATCCTATGGCTTGCTGACTAGCCACTCCAGGTCTGATTTAGTGAGAGATCCTGCCTGCCTCAAATATATATTGAGGAAAGAAAACTTCAGTGAAATAAAATTTTAAATTACATTGTGAAATTGAAGGTCCTTCTTTTATTCATATTATATGGCAGCATTTTTTGCAAAGGTGAATCTCAGACCACCTTTATTAGAATGACCTGGACTCCACCTTAGTGCTACAGAAACAAAATTCTTGGGATATAGCTGGGAAACCCTAAAGTGATGCTATGTACACACTTTCCAAAAGTTATTTTTCGATCAGTAATCTCCTATCCACATTTTTAACTGTACTAACAAGACAATAGTGCTAATTCCAGACTAAGAATTCAAGTCAGTGAGTTTCTTAAATATACATGTTCAAGTTGTCCTTGGAGCATTTATTTATCTAACTTAGACTAGTTTATTAGCCAAGTGCAAGTACTATCATGCTCAGTTAAAACAGCTCATTAAGATGTACCTTAGCAGAGAGTGCTGAGGAGATGGCTCAGCCAGTAAGTACTTTGGCCTCACATGCATGAGGGCACTAGTTTGACTCATACCACACAGGTAAAATTCTAGGTATGATAACATGTACGTATAATCCCAGTGCTGAGCAGGTAGAAATAGGAGGACATATGGGGTACACTGGCCATGTAGGCTAGCCTAGTTGGTGATTTCCAGTCAGTAAAATTCAATCTTAGAAACTGAATCTTTTGAAAATATTTTATTATTTATTTATTTGAGGAGGGGAAGCAGGCAGATCCAGAGAAATAGAGAATGGGCACACCAGAGCCTGTAGCCACTGCAAACAAACTCCAGACACATGCACCCCTTTGTGCATCTGGTTTATTTGGGTCCTAGGGAATTGAACCAGAGTCCTTAGGCTTCATAGGTAAATGCCTTAACCACTACAGCCATTCCCTCAGCCTTAGAAGGTTAATTTTGAAGAAGGTGGATGTATTTCTGAGAAAGGATACCCAATGTTGTCCTCTGGTCTCCATATCTGTGCTCACATACATGGATGCACATTTGTACACACATGTGAACCTACATACATGTGAGAATAGACAAACACACATATAAAAAGCAGTTTGGGGGCTTCATAAACATCTACTACTCAGGACACACCCCACCCACTACATCAGGGTCTGCTGGAATGGAGGACAGGCTCTTAGATGATGCTGGTGTTTGGTCAGGGAAGGACAGTGGTAGTTGTCCATGCTGCCACATATACATATGTTGTTTTGTACCAGTGATTGTTTAAGGATATTTTCCAGCTGCCCCATCTAATAATATAAACCAGTGTGTCCCATTTGGTGCTTTATATCATATTCGGAAACATGGGACCTCTCTGTATTCTTGCTGCTTGCAGGCTGACTTGATTCTTGATTCTGGTTGTATTTCTTTACCTTCTCTTAGCCTATCCATGGGTTGCTAAGTGGTCTTTGTCTAGGTTAGGAACAAAGTGGGATTTCTAGGCATGTTTGTATACTGATGTTATCAGAAATGTGTGGTTGAATCAGGCCAAGATGCTCAGCCCTTGGTCGCATTGTGTTATAGAGGTTTTGGCAGTCACGAATAGTCGGCTCACACTACAGAGCAGATCTAGAACACAGGAGGTCTGGGACACACTTGAAAATTGAACTGTATTCTTCCAGGAGGTCTTCTGTGGGGCAGAGGACTCAGTTCTAAGACAGGAAAGCTATATAATCTTGGACCTTGACCCAAAATTGGAAATCCTGCTGTGGTGGTTTGATTCATGTGTCCCACATAAACTTATGTGTTCTGAATTTTAGGTTGCCAGCTTGGAGATTTGGGAATTAACACCTCTAGGAGGCAATGTATTGTTGGGGGCAGACTTATGGGTGTTATAGCCAGCTCCCCCTTGTAAGTTTTTGGCACACTCTCTTGTTGCTATTTTTCACCTTATGTTGGCCAGGGAGTGATGTCCATCCTCTGCTCATACCATCGTGGAGCTTCCCCTTGAGCCTGTAAACAAAAATAAACCCTTTTTTCACCCACAAGTTGCTCTTGGCCAAGTGTTTTCTGGCAACAATGAAAGCCTGACTGCAACAGTAATGTTGGTACCAAGTGTAGTGTTGCTGCTGGACATCTGACTGTGAGGCTTTGGCCTTTTGGAACTAATTTTCAAGAGGACTGTGGAAGGATTTCAAACCTTGAAGTACAGCTTGGAGGATTCTTCTGGTCAGAATTGCAAGATCTGAGTGCTGTAATAACTATGGATTGTGAGGTTTGTCTTATGAGGGTGAAAAGGAACTTTATTTGGACTGGGCTAGAAGCAGTTTGTGTGAGAGGCTTGTGGTTATGGCCATGTCCTGAGAAGTTGTGCAGGGTTGCATTGCATAGAAATGTGCTGGTGTAGGCAGAGGGATATGGCAAAGGAATTGAAATCTTTGGACTGAAACCTCTGCCCCTTCAGCTGCAATTATACGAGAGATTACAATCTGTGAGATTATTAGCACCTTTCCTGGAATGGTGGAGTGTAAGAAATGCAGGGAAGAGGGGGTCATTGAGTTGCAATATGGTCGTGTGTTTTGGAAATGGCCATGGGCAGTGTGAAGCAGGTTGACTGAATGCCAGCATGGAGACCCCATGGAGGTGTGAGGATGAACTGTGGATTGCAGTGGAGACCCAGGGGAGACACCAGGACTTGAGATAGCTGCTAAGAAGAACTGCTGTCCCTAGATGACATTTTCCAGGACTGTGAGTAGCATAGCTGGAGGGGTGGAATTATAACTCCAGAGAATTGTTGCTGGTTAGAATTATCGGACTTTCAGATTTGTCACTGGCTAGAGTTGTTGTACTTGAACCTACAGAGTTTGATGTTTGCCCTGGTTGTTTTAAATCTTGTGTTGGCTGAATATTTCTTTGCTAAATTCAATGCCATCTTTTGCAGTGTGAATGTTCATTCTGTGCCATTATGGTTTTTTGAGGTTATTTTTTGGTGTGATGGCTCAGTTAAAAGCTGTTGGAGTATGGGGCTATATGAACATCATTGGAATTAATAAAAACTATAGAGACTTTTAAAGTTGGATGAATGCATTGCATTTTACATCATGGATAATTATCAGTTTATGGGGGCCAGGGGCAGAATGTGGTGGTATGATTCATGTATACCCCATAAACTTAGGTGTTCTTAATGCTAGATTTCAACTGATGAAGATTTGGGAATTAACACCTCCAGGCGACAGTATATTCTTGGGGGCAAGCTTATGGCTTTTATAGCCAGCTCCCCTTTCCTTGTTTGGCACACTCTCCTGTTGCTATTGTTTACCTTATGTTGGCCACCCTGTGCTCATGCCATCATTTCCCCCTGCCATTGTGGAGCTTCCCCTCAAACCCCTAAACCAAAATAAACCCTTTTCCTCCACAAATTGCTCTTGGTCAAGTGTTTTCTGGCAGCAATGCAAACCTGACTGCAACACCTGCTCTTAAAAATTCCATCCTAGAAATTTAGCTTACTGATAGATTCATTGGACTTAAACTGATGTCATCCCAGTGAAGATGAATGAGCATGCCATTTTGCATTTATTTTGATCTACCCAAATTGGTCCTTATACCTTTCTGTTTCCTCAGGATTCAACAGGTACAACATCCTTTCTAGGATTCACTGCTGCAGGCTTTGTGGTATTCCAGGGAAATAAAAGAATCCATTTGATAAAATGGTGAGTATGTTTTTTGGACAACTGGCTTAACATTTTGTCCTCATCATTTCACTCCATCTCCTTAGCATTTTTGTTTCTTTGTTCTAATTTATATTTTTTGGATTGTGTCAAGTATACATTTATTTATCTTGGAACTTCACCATATAGCATTTATCACATGTTAGTGAAAACCAATTTAGGTTGCCCTTGGTGGGACTTCCTAAGCTGGACTTCCTAAACTGAGTAGTAATGTCAGGATATTTGGCCTTGGGAGCTCTGCCTTAAAGAGCAGGCATGCCAGTGCTATCTAACCAGAATTGTCTACTGATATGGCTAAAGGGAAGAATTTGGGAGGATGGAATAAAGATACATATTCTCATAGTACATTTCGTGTTGCTGTATCAGAATACTTGAAGCTGGGGACTTTGTTAAGAGAGGAGGATCATTTGACTTAAAATTATGGTACCTGGAAAGCCCAAATAGCAGGACACTAGCATATGCCTTGGGCCTTCTGGCTGCACTAAAGCATGGAAGAGAAGCAAAAAGGGAAGCAGGCTTAAACATAAAACATGTATGTGCAAAGGAATACAATAAAGAGACTGGGGAGAAATTAAACTTGCTGTTTTTATAACCTGTCTTAGGAACTCACTTACTCTAGTGAGACATACATAGCCTACTGTGAGACCAGAATTAGTCCTTTCAAAAGAGCAGTCATGTCCCAGTCATATCCCACAAAATACCACCTTCTCAAGGTCTCAGTGCCTTTTAATATGACTATACTGAGGACTGAGCTTCCAGTGCATGGAACTTTGGGAGACAAACCACAGCAGTCTTTTGGAACATACTCAAAGACCATTTTCTTCCACTTATTTCTCTCTACTCTCCTCTTCTGCTGAGTCCTTGGTACAAACTTTCCTTTTGTTTTCCAGTGCAAAGGTGAAGTTGCTTTTTGAAAAGTAATATGTATGGCTATTCAAATTGGCATGCTATTAATAAGAAGGTTGGGTAATGCACAATGCAACAGTTCCAGAACTGAAAAAGTTGCATATCTGTTAACTTCTTGCCAAACAACATCATGAAGAACTTCGATTTCCATTTGCTTTGATGTCACACAAGGTGGATAGGTTTTTTCCCCAGGCTCATGTGCACAAAATGGCCATGCATATGAAGCTGGCTTTCAGATCTTCACACAGTAGTACTTAAAATCTGGAGGACAGAAACCACAAAATAAGTATGGCTTTTTCCTGTAGGAGACTTCCTGTTTATCTAACTGGACAGAAATAGGTCACATTTACCAACATAATCCAATGTTTGCTGAGGAAAGTGGAGTCTATAGCTGGGCTATTCAAAACTAGGCCTTCTGAAATCTGCGAAGAGCATAATATGCATGAATACATGGCTATGGGGGGTTAAAAGTCTACCCTGTGAGAGTGTAGAGCAGGAAGGTGAACAACAGCACGTGCCGTGTCTAATCAAGGAGCAAAATGTTTAGCTAATGACTGAGGAAAGCTGGACATTATATACACATTGGAAGGCATAGTCTTGTTTATACCTACACCTAGATTTAATTTTGTTTTTGTTGGAGCTGGACAGGCTTGTCAATCCGGGATCTTACTGGGTCAGGGCCTTATTCAGAGGACTCTAGTTTTAAGCTGTTAGGTATGAAGTTCTTGGTTGGTTAGTGGTATCCTCAGCCCTAAAGTCTATTGTATTTACCTTTGTGGTACTAAAACAAAATATCCAACCCAAAACAGCTGAGTCCTGGAGAGATGAGCAATGGTTAAGCACTTGCCTACAAAGCCTAACAACCTAGGCTTGATTCCCCAATACCCACGTACAGCCAGATGTACAAAGTAGAACATGCATATATAGTTGGTTGACAGTGGCTTGACACTCTGAACTGCCCATTCTTTTTCTTTCTCTCCTTGTTTCTCTTCTCTCTCTGCTTGAAAATAAATATTTTTTAAAAAACAGCTGATAAGGGAAAGGGCTTATTTTGGATCACAATCATGAGGGAAAGTGTTGTCATCCTAGGCAAGTGTGGCAGAGCAGAGGCTGGACATCAAATATTGCCTCAGCACCTGGCAGAAGGCAACAACACAGTGAGCTGAGTTCTGGAAAGGGGAAACCTGGCCTATAACACCCCAAAGCCTTCCTCCAGCATCACACCTGTGCAAATAAATTATTAGCTGGGGACCAAGCATTCAAAATACATGGGGATACAGGGAGTTCCTATTCAATTTGCCAAATCAAACCCCTGGCTTTCTGAGATTCATGACCACCTCACAATGCAAAATTCATTCTGTCCAACTTTAAAATCCCCTCCTTTAAAAAAATAATCCCAACACTATTCAAAACTCCAAAGTCCAAGAAACAAAAGTCTCTTCTGAAACTCAAGGTCTTAACAGTCTTCCTGTAAAATCAAAACACAAATTAAATGCTTTCAGCACATAATAGCACAGAGTAAACTTTTTCCACTACAAAAAGAAGATTTAGCAAGGAAATATTAGACCAATGCAAGATCATAAAACAAGCAGGACAAATGTCAAATCCTATAGCTTTATGTCTGTCATCTGGGACCTGCAACCAAAACCTCTGGGCTCCATAGTCCACTACATTGGCCTTTGCTGCTTGCTTTCCAGGTAGATTAATCTGAGCCAGAGTGAGCAGTTTTCACTGGTGGCTCTCCATAGTCCTGGAATCTCCAAAATCCTGAGGTCTCCACTGTATTCCATAGTTCATGCCCACAGTTCCATGCCATGGCCCCTCCACAGCCTCTGTTCCATATTGCCTAGAGGCCATCTGCAAATAACCACATTGAACAACCAATTATCCTCCCTTTCTTGCATGTGTTATACTTTCAAAATTAGTACTGTGGTGGCTTGCTTCAGGTGTCCCTCAGAAACTTAGGTGTTCTGAATGCTAGGTACCCAACTGATGGCAATTTGGCAATTAATGCCTCCTGTAGGCAGTGTATTTCTGGGGGCAGGCTTATGGGTATTATAATCAGCTTCCTCTTGCCAGTATTTGGCACACTGTCCTGGTGCTGTTGTCCATCTGATGTTGGCTAGGAGGTGATGTCCATCCTCTGCTCATGCCATCATTTTCCCCTGCCATGATGGAGCTTCCCCTTGAGTTTGTAAGCCAAAATAAATAAATAAATAAATAAATATATATATATATATATATATATATATATATATATATATATATATTTATCACAAACTGCTCTTGGTTGGATGTTTTCTTCTAGCAATGCAAACCTGATTGCAACAAGTACCAAATGGCATAAGCTGCAAAACTTTTCAACCCAGAGGACTTTGAAAAGCAGAACATTCCTTCAGCATTCTTCCTTCAGGTGTCCTTTCAAAAGAGTAGAATTTATCTTACTGTCCCAATGCAGAACAGTTGGCAGATATCAATGGTGGTAATCACTCAAATAATTACAGCTGAACTGGGCTGTTGTTGCCAGTCAGAAACTTTCATTTCTTTCTGTGCCAATTTATACCTTCCATATCCTTTTGGTACTTTTAAGTGTAATGTTATTTCAGTTCTCAGGACATAAGAAGAGCTCAGCCAACCGCTATAAACAGCCTCTAGCTCAGTCCCAGAAAAATATGTTTTTGGTGCTCATAAGCCATATCTCTGCAGTCCACACACCTTTCTGCTTTTAGGTCTTTTAAGCCCTGGCCAAAATAGTATATCAAGTTGTTTATAGCACTTCAAGACTTCTCCAGAGCAAAGTTTCAAATCCTTCCATATTCTTCACACAAATCAATTTCAAAAGACAAGAATCCATGGTTAGATTTTATTCTTTACTTTTTAAAACTTTTTATTGACAACTTCCATAAATATAGCCAATATGCCATGATCATAATACCCTCCCATTACCCTTTCTACTCTTTCACTCATGTGCCTCCTCCACTGAATCCCATCTTCTTTTTAACTAGTCTCTCATTTTTTCTTTATTAGAAATATACATACTCAGTATGTAAACAGCACATGTTGGTACCATCCTTAGCCTCCTCCCTGTTCTCCCTCCTTTGAAGGGACCCTCCTCATTGGGATTGCCAGTTATTCCCATGGGGATTGTGGATCGTGCATTGTGGGTGTAGTGATCAGTTATGGGGAAGAGGCAATGTCTCTGAGCATAATGTCTCAACTTGTGGCTCTAACAATCTTTCTATCCCCTATTCCACAAATCGTATATATATACAATAGTCCCTGAGCCATATTGAGTTTGTTTTACTTCAGTAATGAGGTCTTGGGAGCCTCTGTGTCTCTGGATCACTGGTTTGGTAGGAGTTGAGTGTTGTTCGTGTGTATATCCTTCTCTCTTATGTTGATACCAGGTTCACCATGAAAGCAGCACTCTTGCTCATTTCCCCAATTATTCTATGGTTTCAGTTGGGACCCTCGTGAAGTATGTTGGGCTGATTCTCTTCTCAGGTTCTACATCTATCTGAAAAGGAGAAGCAAATTCTCCAATGGAGAGTGAAGTCAGTTTCAGATAAATTGAACCATTCTTAGTTTAGAGATAATTTAATAGGTGTAGGCCCTCTTGTAGCCCAAGATTGGTGGGAGCTTGATATTGGAGAGAACTCATTTTTTGGATATGGTTCTGACTTGCTTCCCAGTTCCAGCTATGGGTTCTATTCCACTGAGTGGATCTGTTAGGCAATTCAAGAGCAGTTTGTTACCCACCATAGCTTTGTGCTACTATTCCACTCAGGAAAGTGTCACATCTGGTTGTTTGCTGCTGAGTAGCTTAGACCACGAGTTGCTTGGATAGATGCTGGCCATTTCCCCCAGTAGCTGATGTAGCACCTTGTGGCACTAGACAAGCTAACTCTCTGGGGACGGACTCTCTTCCAGATTCTAGCCAGGTCTCTCCTTGTTCCATATCAGCAGCACATGGTATCTTTGGAAGTAGGGTCTTACCATTAACCTTTGGTGGGTAATCAAGTGCTCTGAGAGAAGTCTGTCTTCTTATAGGAAACCTTGTAAGTCTCTGACCAACAGCTAATTATGGATGTTAACCACATCCTGGCACTGGGAGTTACAGGCCAGTCCAAGGGAAGAAAAGGAAGAAACATATAGGTAACATAAAAGAAAAAGCGAGAAAAGAGAAACAAGAAAAGGTTATGATTATTCTTCATCAGACCCTCTCCAGGGCCCTTTGATTCAGGTGTTCCCTGATGAGTTTCAACCTTTTAGTCTGTCATTCTGGATTGTTTTTATAGATTATAAATTTTATTGTACAAATCTATCAGGTGTTGGTTATGTTTCTAATGGGTTATACTCTTCTATCCTTTCTCCCTTGCTCCTAATACACTAAGGGTCCTCCTTAGTGGGCTGTAGGCCCATAAATGCTTTAGTCAGTCTCTATGGGCAGAGGACAATGCCACAGGATACTTGTTCCTATCCTGTGACTTTTACAATCTTTCTACCTCCATTCCACAAAGTTCCTTGAGCCTTGGTCAGTGTGTTATAATACTACTTTAGCAGCAAGCTTTCTATAGTCTCTGAGTTTTTGCTTTGAAGCATTTTTAGTGTCCTCAGTATCTGTTGCCAACTCTCTAGAGCTTGTTGTCCAACGAGCATGAGAGCAGCATTCATGTTGAGATTGTCACTTCCTCTGTAATGTCTTTTGGGCCCTGTCAGATGTGATAGAGGTGCTCCTTATCATGCCTTGTAGATGGCTATCTTTTATAATATTGATGGGTCTTGGTACTCCTTGGGTTTCATTGTCATCTGTTAAAAAAATAAAGCAGATTTTGTAACCAAGAGTGAGAGCAGCATGGATTAATGGGGAGAAGTCCAGTGATTCAAGACTTTTAGGTCAGTATAGCCCATCTTCTAAGTCAAAGACCAGTGGGAGCTTCTGTCTTGAGTTTATGACCATCATTTCTATATGATTCTCACTTGGTTCTCATTACCAGGTATGAATTCTCCCTCATTGAGCAGGTCTCATAGACCATGATAGAGCCATTTTTTACCCACATAGGCTGTGTGCCACTATTGCACAGGTGTGTACATTTTGTCTAGCTGACTGATTTAATAGTAGGAAGAATCCCCTGCTTGTTCAGCTGTTGGTGGTCATTATCCACCAGCATCTCACATAGCACTTTCCAGTACTATTAGGGTAAGCAGGGAGTAGGCTTGCTTCTAAGTTCCAGAATGGTCTGTCATTGTCCTGTGTCCACTACCTGTGGTGTCCTCAGCAATAGGGCATTAGTATTTAGCTCTGGTGGATAACCAAGTGCATTGGCAATGGCTTGCATTGTTTTGGGGACCTCATGGGTCTCCTTGACTCTGTGGTTGGTAACCCAGTTCTGGGTTTGTAGTTTACCAGCCTGTGCACATACCCTTAGGGATAAACTTTCTACCCTCTACAGGGTCCTTCTGACTGGGTGATCTTCTAGCATCAACAACCCCATATCTCAGTATCAATTTTCTATTGTGTTACTTGCTTATTGCTGGGGCAAAATACCCAACCTAAGGCAGATGATGACAGGAAAGGATTTTTTTTAGTTTATAATGTCAAGGGGAAGTTTCATCATGGCAAAGGAAAGTATTGCAGAGCAGAGGCTGGACATCTTTTCTTGCCATAGCAGGTGACAAGGTGGAGCTTTCTATAACACCAAAATCGCACTCCCAGCAAGACACCTCCTCCAGCAAGTCGCCACCTCCCAAAATGACACCAGCTGGTGATCAAGTGTTCAGAATGTATGAGGCTGTGGGGGACAGGCTATAGAACATTTAGGGGTCTTATAAAAGGAAAGCTATCAGTAAAAACAAAAGCAGAAGGTACAGAGAATATATACTAATCTAGCAAAATGTTTTAAAATAAAAGCAGGTTCTAAGAGGCCAGTATTAAGCTAAAAAAAAAAAAAAGGAGGGATTTAATAGATAAATAATTGAACAAATCTGAGCAGTAAGAAACATGACACTGAGGTTCAGGTAATGGTAAAGGAATGTCTCCATCTGTGATGGTTTAAATGAGACATCCCCCACAGTGGATCATGGAAAACTTGGAAATGCCCCTCCTTCTATCATAGGACTGTTAAATACTTGGGGATCTTGAAGGATGTCTGATACTTGGGTTTCCAGGTTAGAAGTAGTTTGATTAGAATCCCCCCCACTCCCCTCACCCCAGGTTCTATACGCTGAAGCTGGCCAATATCTGGACCATTGGCCTGTTTTCTTATCCATGTCTTAACTCCTGGTACTGTGCTAACATGTACCCCATCCTTTCTGCTTTTTCCTTAGGCATATATATTTGTAACAGCCATGTATCTCTTCTTAAAACAAGTTTTATTCTTATGTTAATCTTACTTGTGTTTTTCTTAATTCAGCTGTCACTGTTTTGCAAATCATCTACCTAAGTATGAATGAGATCTCCCTGTTCTCTTCCCCAGAGAAAGCACAGAGGCATTTGGATGTATCCTAAAAACTGAATTAAAGGGATAAAAATAGAACCCCCTTACATTTTTACTCATGAATGAAGTAACCAGGCAGGTTTTATTCAAAGAGCTTATTAAAATCTAAAGTAATGATTCTATGGGCAACTTCTCATTCATCTGGCTGTTAGTACATCTTTGATCATTTCAATGTGTAAGAAAATCAATTACTTTGGAAACAGGGGTAAAAATTTTGCAGTGTAGTGTATGTTTTTCTGGAAAGTGGATGTTGGAGTATGAATAAGTCAGACTCCTTGAATTCATATTTCATTAACTGAGTCCACAATAACCACATTCTTCCTATGATGAAAAGTGAGCTGGCAAGTGATTATTGTGCTCCTTAATACCCATAAACACTGTGGAGCTTCTTAGAAGAAAGCCTCGATGAAAGAAATGAAATAAATAGTTCTCAACTGCCTATGGATCTTTTGTTGGGAAGGAAATTGCTGTATAAGTCATGTGAGGCTTTTCATTGTGATGAGATCATTGCTGATGATAAGATAATGTCTTGATTCATTGTAACCTCGCTGGCAATGTTGAGTCAGCCAGATCCTCATGGGAAAGCCTTGAACCTTGCTCAGCTATCATCTTCTATTCTTCTCACACAGAGATTTCTTTTCTTAGGCCAGATGTCTGCAAGTTGAAGTATGAAGGGAAGACTTTTTACGTGGTTGGGACCCCAAAAGAGGTCAGATACTGTACTTATAACTACCTTTGCCATGTGTACTGTGTAACTGTATGTGACTGAGACATTCAAGAATAAAATATTCAGTAAGTTTGGTAGCTCCCTAAAGACTGTGACTCTGAAATAAGATCATGGAAGCTGCTGGCTGAAAATAGTTTAAAATGAAACAAATAAGCAGTCGATTTGTACATTTAAGAATAAAGAAAATGAGCAATGCTGACTGCACAGCTCTCTTTAATAGAAAGACTGGCATAAATTTGAGGAATGAAAGATGGACACTCCAATTAGCTCTTTTTGCCAAGACAGAGACAGATGAAACAAATACATACTTGGAATATCCGCTAGATATGGAGGGGTGTTACAAGCGTGTCTCAAGATGGTCTCCAACCCTGGCGCCGGGTACCAAACTGAGGACCTTGCACTTGCTTGATAAGCTCTTTACCACCAAGATAAATCCCCAATCCTGAGAAAGCTAGGCCTAAGAGCTATTAGCAGTATTACCACTTTCGTGTTTGGTGTTGACTTTGAGATGCATTGGATGAAAGCAACTGCCAAAATGTTGAGCCTTAGGGCAAGCTCTGGTTTGAAGATTTTCTAGACTATAGATATTAGCTCAACTACTAGCTTTTCAAATATGGTAGATGTGTTTTATTAGAAGACGTATATGATACCTAGACTGTTAAGAAAGATCACAAAGCAGCTATGTATCATAAAAAGTGCTTAGATAGCTTAATCTATGATAAGCAAGGGAAGAGCCATGATATTTAGATACTTTAATGAGCATAGTAATGTGTTAGATTATTTCAACTGTGTGTAGAAAGAGGCAGGATACAAATAGGTAAGTACCTGAGAAATAATCATAAAAATTATAAATTGTGTTTAACACTCCCTTTCTTATTGTTATTAGAAAAAAGCCATGTTGGTATTCCACACTTCAACACCAGCTGCCTGCAAACATCTGTGGAAGTGTGGGGTAGAGAACCAGGCCTTTTATAAGTAAGTTGTTTATATTTATTTTATAATAGTTTTTGACATTTTCATACATATATATTTCATGTTGATCATATGCACCACATATTACCCTCTCTTGCTTATCAGTCCTACTGTATTCCTTCTTCTTCCTATGTCTTGCTAGTGGTTATGTCACAAAAGACTATGACTCTTAAACTGTCTTCCTTCCAGTAACCATTAACTGTCATTAGTTCTTCTGGATGGGAAGGGGCTTCCTAAGCCCCTCCCCTATCGATTACAGAATGTTGACTGGCCCCATCATGTACAGGACTTCTGCAGGTAACCACAGCTTCTATGAGTTCAAGAGTGCAATGGCCTTGTCATATCTGGATGGTTATTATATTCTTTCCCTTCCCTCTTGTGCCATGTTTGCTGAACCTTGGAGAGAATGAAATATGTGTCTCTTCTAGGACTGGACACTTATTAGTCTCTTATTCTGAACACTTTGACCAGTTATTAGGCTCTCTCTACACTGACTGCCTCCCATTGTGGAAAGAAAATGCTTATCTGACCAGGACAAAGAACTGAACTAATCTGTGGGATGTTTATAAGACAGTTTGACAATACATTGGCAAAACAACAACAGTACAGTCTCCCTCAGGGATTATGGCCTCCTTCAGCCATGAGCTATTGACTCCGTTTTCAGTACCAAGCATGAATGATCTTCTGGGGATCAGGCCTCAAATCCAATCAGAGAGGTTGGTTGTTCCCATGACAGGTATGCCACTATTGTACTAAAGGGTACAACTTTCCTGCTGGGCCAGTGGGTGATATCATTGATGTTTCTCTGCCAACAAGCCTGTGTAGCAACTTTCAGCACTGTGAAAATGAAGTAGCAGGAAGGAAGCTTACAGATCATTTACAGCTTGATTTCTCTATATCCTGATACCAAAGTTATGGTATCTTCAGCAATAGAGTCTCATTTTTTCATTGCTGGTGGGCATCCAAGAGCAATGGCCATAGTATATATTGTTTGGGGTAGGGAGATATAGATTCCCTGACCAAAAATTCACATAAAGTTAGCTTATGCCTGGCACAGATAATATTGTTTAGTATCATATGGCTATAAGAAGTAGAATTGTCCATCTATGTAGGGAACCTCTGTCAATTTCTATTATTATCTCAAATATATTTTTATTGTACTTGTAATACATTAGGTGGTTTTCTTGTAGCTTTTCATATCTCCGAAATTTTGATTAGCCCTCTACCTATTTTGTCTTCACCTGCATCACCAAGCCTTGATCCTTACTTAACCTTTTTCTACCACAGTATTCACCCCACACACAACTTCTATATCACTTGTGCTCTACTATCTCCTCCCTTGAAGCATTTTCTTTCCCACATTTAGTCATTTCCTACCAAACTCTGTCTTCCTGGTCTCTGGATATATTCCACTTTGAACTTACAGGTGTGAGAATTTAAAACCAGAATCTGGAATGAGAGAGAATATGACGCATTGGTCTTTTTAAACCCAGTTATTTCATTTAATATTTTCCAGTTCCACCCATTTCCTGCAAATTTTATAATGTCATTTTCTTTTATAGTTGGATAAAATTCTATCTTATATAAATACCACACTTTCACTATTCCATTTCCTATCTCTTGTGAATAGAGCAGCAGTGAGCATGTATAAGTAAGTACCTCTGTAATAAAATCCTTAGGGTATATTCCCAGCAGTGGTATAGCTGGGTCATATGTTAATTTTAGCTTTTTGAAGATTCTTCACAGTGATTTCCATAGTAACTGCACAAGTTCCCACTCCCACCCTCAGCAAAGAGAGTTCCCTTTCTTCAAATCCTTGTCATTATTTGTTGTCATTTGTTTTCTTGGTAATGGCCATTCTGAATGAAGTAAGATGCTGTAATGGTTTATATTGATTGTCAACTTGATAGGGGCACTGGATCATCTATGAAACTGTTTTTTTTTTTTTTTTTTTTTTGGCAAGAGCTGTAGTCAGATGTCAGCGTCATGTTGCTGAGATGAACATCCAACAAGACACAGTTTATGGGAGGAAGTGATTTATTTTGAGTTTAAAGATCCAGGGAAAGTTCCAACAATTACAGAAGATTCTGGCTCCATTCATAGATCCAGGAAAAGAAACACTACCAACAGCCAGCACCATAAGCAAGTAAAAACTATCAGAGCTCAAACTGCTCTCTCCACAACTTTGGGCTGGAATTCACATCTGCCTTTAGTAACATGACCACTAAGGCAGGAATCTGCATGCTTGGGGTTCAAGTAGGAAATTTAGTCAAAAATAACTGAGTCTGTAGAGCGAAATATTCAAACTACCATAGCAAGCCTATGAGGGTTTATCCAGATTAAGTGAATTGAGATGTGGAGACCCACCTTAACTGAAGGTGGCATCACCCTGTGGACTGAGGTCACAGACTGAAAGAAAGGACATGGCTAGTTCAGCAGAAGTATTCATCTCTCTCTTCTTTATGATTGTTGATACAATGAGACCAACTGCTTTATGCTTCTGCCACCATACCTTCCCCAACATGATGATGGACTATAAGCTGAAATAAACTCTTATTCCCAAAATGTCTTTCATCAGGTCTTTGGATAAAATAATGAGAACATAACCTAAGACAGATGAAATCTCAAAGGAGTTTTAATTTGCATTTACAAGATGGCTAAGGATGGTGAATATTTTTTTAAAAATCATTAACTGTTTGTATTTTTTCTTTTAAGAACTCTTTGTTCAGTTCTTAGACAACTTTTTATTGAGTTTTTAATTTATTTGTGTAGTAAAGAGTTCCACAATGCAGAAATGAGCATCCAACTAAACATAGTTTTATGAGAAGAAGGGATTTATTTCAAGTGTACAGGTCCAGGGGAAGTTCCATCAATTTCAGAAGAAGCTGGCCCCATTCATAAATCAAATCATAGATAAAAATTACCAGTAGCCAGAAAACATCAAAAGGCAGTAAGCAGGGATTCTCACCTTAGCTCATACCTCTGTACATGCCTTAGGGCTGGAATTCACATCTGCCTCCATGAAACACCCTCTGTAGCAGGAGGCTACCTGCTACAGGCTAAAGCTGTGAATTCAGTTTTAATAAAAAACTTGAGTCTATCTGTCCTTAATTTAAAACTACCATATTTCATCTCTATAAACTCAAAACCATCCCAGACTGAAACTGCATTCAGTCCATCTTTAAAGATCCTCATAATCTTTACCAACTCCTTTAACTGTGAATCCTGTAAAATTAAGACAAACTATATTCTTCCAACATACAATGGCACAGAGTAAACATTTCTCTTGCTATTACACATAGTAATGAAAAACTGGACCAATGCAAACATCAGTAACCATCAGGTAAACACCAAATGTTTGCAGTTCAAGACCAACATCTATAACCAGTGATAACAGTGTTTGGATTTTCTAATTCCACCACTCCTGCTTGGCTGCATAGCTGCAGAAAACTTCATCTCAAGACAACAGTGCTCCATGGTAGCCTTTGATCCATCCTGTTATATCCAAAACATCTTTGAGATGGGCAGCAGAATGCAGTCAATAGCCAGTAGCCCAGTTCCAACAAAGTTCTCTGTGGTCTCTCCTTCCCCTTTGAAAGTTCATAAGCAAAGCCTCCAAATACAATTATCCCTGCATTTAGCATTTTAAATTCTCACCAGAATAGCCAATAATTTTGGCTTACCACACTTTGAAGCATTGCCAGTAATAAATATCAAATCCATACATATTCCTCCAGCATGTAAGTTTCAAAAGGCTAAAATCTACATGGTCAGATTCACTGTGCAGCAACACCCCACTCTCAGTATCCATTTTTGGTACCAAATTCTATAGTATGGAACTCCATAATGTTAAAATGAGCATTCAACAAAACACAGTTTTGTGGGAGGAAGGGATTTATATTAAGTATTCAAGCCCGGGGGAAGTTCTGTCAATGGCAGAAGAAGCTGCCTCCCATTTATTAATTCAGCAGCTTGAAAACACCAAAAAGTAGCAACCAGGGACCCCACCAGAGCTCCAACTATTCCATATTCTTTTGGGCTGAAATTCAGATCTGCCCCTAGTGACATGTCCACTGTAGCATGAGTCTGTCTGCTAGGGGCTAAAGCTATAAACTCAATGTTAATAGAACACCTGAGTCTATGAGGTCATACATTCAAACTACCACAACTTGTATTTAGATTTTAGGGCTATTTTTAAAAAATATTTTATTTATTTGAGAGAGAGAAAGAATACGGGCACACCAGCAGGCCCTCAATCCCCTGCAAATGAAGTCCAGATGCATGCACCACCTTATGCATCTGGCTTACATGGATACTGGGGAAACAAACCTGGGACCCCAGGCTTCACAGACTGGTGCCTCAACCACTAAATCATTTCTACAACCTGATAAAAAATGTTTTTCTTTTAAAATTTTTTGAAAATATTTTTTACTTTTTATTTTATTTTCAATTTTTTATTAACAACTTCCATGATTGTAAACAATATCTCATGGTAATGCCCTTCCTCCCCCCACTTTCCCCTTTGAAATTCCACTCTCCATCATCTCCCCTCCTCCTCTCAATCAGTCTCTCTTTTATTTTGATGTCATTATCTTTTCCTTCTATTATGATGATCTTGTGTAGGTAGTGTCAGGCACTGTGAGGTCATGGATATCCAGGCCATTTTGTGTTTGGAGGGAGCACATTGTAAGGAGTCCTACCCTTCCTTTTGCTCTTACATTCTTTCTGCCACCTCTTCTGCAATAGACCCTGAGCCTTGGAAGGTGTGTTAGAGACATTACAATGCTGAGCACGCCTGTCACTTCTTTCCAGCACCATGATGCCTTCTGAGTCATCCCAAGCTCACTGCCATCTGAAAAAAGAAGATTCTCTACCAAAAGTGAGAGTAGCATTAATATATGGGCATGAACATTAAGAAAAGTGCTTAGTTGGCAGATTGATAAGTATAGTATATACATTTTGCCAGACAGCAGGAGATATTACACTCCTAGGGCTCATGACTACTACCCCTTTTTAAAATTTTTATTTATTTATTTGTTGGGGGGGGGGAGAGAACATGGATTTGTCAGGGCCTTCAGCCACTGCAAATGAACTCCTGATGCATGTGCCTCCATATGCATCTGGCTTACGTGGGTTTTGAGGAGTTGAGCTTGGGTCCTTAGGCTTCACAGGAAAGTGCCTTACCTGCTAAGGTAGCAAAAATTTTCTCTCATTCTCTTTTATTTTTAAAAATATTTTTATTGATTTATTTGCAAGAAGAGAGAGAGAATATGTGGGATAGTGAAAATGGGCATGCTAGGGCCCCTAGCCACTGCAAATGAATTCCAGATGCATGTGTTACTTTGTGCATCTGGCTTTACATGAGTCCATCTAGATTTGCAAGCAAGCACTTTTAAGTGTGAGTCATCTCTAAAGTTCCTGGCTACCTCTTTAAAAAACTAATTTATTGATTTATTTATTAGCATCTGTGGGGGAGATCATGACAACATCTGTTTCCACTGAAAGCAGAATGTCACATGCTTGTGCCACATTTATGCCCCAAAGTGACTGAGGAATATAATATGTGCTGGCAGGCTTTGTAAGCAAGCATCTCTAACTGTTGAGCCATCTCCCCAGCTCTTATTGTTAGCGCTGTTATTTGCTTTTAGAATTTTACTTTCATGATGTCTGATTTGTTGATTGTTTGCCTTAACTACTGAGCAATTGGGGTCCTTTACAGAATGTTCTTCTGTATGCCTCTATAATGAAATGTGGTCCTTTTTCCTTTAGTACTACTAAATGTACTACTTTTTCCTTTAGTTACTTCAGGGTTTCGGGCCTTTTTTTGAGGTCCTTGGCCCATGATTTTCAGGCACAGTGACGAATAAGGGTCTAGTTTCGTCCATTTACATATAAATATCCAGTTTTTCCAGCACCATTTGTTGAAGATGCTATCATTTCTCTGATGTGTATTTTTGTCAAATCTCAGGTGACTATAGTTACATGGACTTGTTCCTCAATCCTTTGTCCTATTCCTGTCTGATTTTGTGCCAGTACCATGTTGCCTTTTTTTTTTTTTTAAACCACTGATCTGTAATAAAACTTGAAGTCATGGTGATACCTTCTGCAGTATTCCTTTTGCTCAGGATTGCTTTGGCTATCTGTGGTCTTTTCTACTTCGATGTACTTTTTTTATTAAGTAGAAACTTTGTATGGGCACATCATGTGTTGGTACTATCATGTCCCTCCTGTCTGCTCTGCCCCCATTCCACTGAGGACCCTTGTCAATGGGATTACTGGTATTCACAGTGGGGTTATGGGTCAGATGTGGGAGCAGGGGTCAGTCATTGAAAGGGGAAGCAATGCCTATGGATATTCCCTTTCACCCTGTGGCTCTTACAATATTTCCACTCCCTCTTCTGAAAAATTCCCTGAGCTGTGGTGGGTGTTTTTAAACCCTTTAGTGTTGAACTCTCATTAGCTTCTGGATTTCTGCTTTGGTTTATGTTGAGTATCTTCAGCGTCTGTCTCTATCACCCTGGAGCAGGTTGTTTGGCTCACCATGGAAGTAGCACACTTGCTCATCTTGCCAGTTCTTCTGTGCCTTCACCTGGGTCCTAGGTGCTGTGCCAGGGGTGGTTCATTTCCTACCAGGAAGTCAGCTATCTTTTCTTGTTAATGGATTTTGGTTGTCTTTGGTGCTCACTACAACCTGAAAAAGAAAAACAGATTCTCTAATGGAGAATGAGATCAGCATAGGTTAAACTAATTTAGATATGTTGATGGGTGTAGCCTCTCTTTTGCCCAAAAACTGGCGAGAGCTTCTCAGTGGAGACCATAATCTTGATCACCATAGGATACTGACTTGGTTCCCAGTTCCACCTATAGCTTCCTTTCCACTGAGCAGATGGCTTAGCCAATCAGAAAAGTATTGGTTACTCATCTAGGCTGGGTGCCACCATTGCACAGATGTGTACGTCTTGGCAGGATGGTTGGTTGCTTTTGTATAGCTGTGTCCTCCTGCTTAATCACAATGTTGATGGCCTTCTCTCCATCCCCAGCCTCTCATATAGTGCTTTCCAGCACCCTATAGGCTAACCAAATGGGCACTGGCTTTCTTCCGGATATTAGCTGTATCTCTCAGTGTTCTGTGTTGGCCACATGTGGTATCTTCAGCAATAGGGTCTTACCTTTTACCTCAGGTGGGTAACAAAGTGCTTTGTGAGAAGCCTGTCTTATTTTGGAAACCTTGTAGGTCTCTCCAAACAATAGCTCAATGTGGGTTGTAACCAATTTCTGGTACTGGGAGTTACAGACCAGAGCCAAATGTATTAGGGTTAGGCTTCACCTCACCGTCTCTAGCATCCTTCTTACCAGATGATCCCCTCCCCCTACTCCTATTGATGGGTATTATCTTTTAGTTTCCTATAAAAGAGGAAGGTTTCTATGATGAAAATTAATTTTGGATTTAGTTTTGTGTTCATCTCCCCTACCCACCCATTCTCCATACACATCTTAAGATTTTTTTTTGTATCTTTCTGAAGATTGGTGCTGGAATTTTGATTAGGACTGCATTGAAGCTATAGATTACTTTTGGTATTGCCATTTCCATGGGTCAATGGGGCCATACATTCAAACTACCACACAACATAAAATGGCACAGAGTAAGCAGTTCTATTCAAAAAAAGCAGCAATGGGAGCATTACAAGGAAAGTTCATACCAAAGCAAGATTAAACCCCAGCAAGAAAAACATTAAATCCTGCACCCCCAGGATGGCATATGGGACTCCTGATGGAATCATCAGGAGTCTAGTGTGTGAGTAGCCTCACTCCTCCAGCTCTTCTTCCTATACAGCAAATACAGTCTTTCCATTGTCATTCTGAGCCCTGGCTTTCCTAGGAATATATCTTGTGATTCTGGTATGTCTAATATCTGCAGTCTCTATTGCAACCTAGACTTTGTCTTCTCCACTTCACTCTATGTCCTCTCAGGGTCTCCTTGCAGGTTATTTCACTCTTTTCACATTGTCCAGGCTCAAGACTCTCTGAATCCATGGAGAAAAATGTAATGATATCTTAAAACTTGCATCTTTTATGCCTACAAAACCAGTATCATGTGGACAATGCTGCTAATTTCTGCTGTCAACTCAAGATTAAGCTTGGTATCTTTTGACCAATGCTATAGTGGTATCTGTGCCTTGGTTGCCAAATCTGTGAAAACTTTTCTGGGCCTTTTTTTTTTTTTTTTTGTGCAGGGATCCACTTCTGTGCCCTTTTCTTTTCAGGGAATAATTTGTATCCTCACAAGTTGGAGCTATCATTGAGTGGGGTCTTGCCCTCAGGGCACCTTCCTGTTGTCCTAGGACACAGTAGTAGGTTTGTTTTTGATGGTGGTAATCCTATTAACAATTACAGCTAATTTCTCAGAGGAATGTTGTGAGAAGTTTCTAACTTTCTCATTCCCTTACCAGTTGGCACATTTTCCCTATCTTTTTGCTCTGCTTGTTGCTCTCTTTCACTGTAGACCTGTATCAGACCAGTGAGTTACTAATCACTCCTTAAAATTTCCTTCACCTATACATTAGTCCATTACTTATAAACTCAGCCTTATTCGAATTCTCAGGGCATGGACAGAGCACAGCAAGATTCTTTTCTAGAATATCACACAAACTGTCTCTATCTTAATGTTTGATAGAGTCCTTGTTCCCCTCAGGAGCCAAGCCTCTACTATCTGTGTTTCTGTCGGCATTCTGGTCTTCCAAACTCCCACCTGAGCCACCTTTTAACCTCTGTTTATAGCACTGCAGGGTTTTTCCACATGTGAGAATGGCAGGCTTGTGGTACATGCTTCTAATCCCAGAGCTATCTAGTCTAGCCAAATTGGGAAGTTCTGCCTTGAGAGTCTGAAAGACTCTGTCTCAAAGAGGTGGATGGCATTCCTGAGGAATGACATACAGGGTTGTCATCTGACCGCCACATGCACATGCACATGTACACACATTTAAGATTACCTTTTAATTCTTTGAGCCTCGTTTCCATCCATCCATCCATAGAATCAATTTGTCTTTTAGTGCAGTGTTCAGTTTTTCAAGGCATAATAACTAACAGCAAGTAGTACTTGCTCCAAGGTCTGCGGTACTGCTCATCTTCAAATCATAAAAGTAGTGGCAATGTTGTGATCTTGTTACCTTCTAAAAGCCCTTTTCATCTGCTGACCCAGGGCTTTCTCAGGAAAAAGAGGCTCTTCCTGGCTCCGACTCTTGTTTTGCATTCAACTGGCAGACCAAGACCCTGATCTTAGCCCCTAGGCTGTAGGTGATCTACTTTCCCCTTTTACTTTACCTGCTATAGGAACACTGCTTATGAATTTTCTAGGGTGCTTATGACATGAATATTTTACTTAGTTGTCAGCTGGCCCTGAAGCCATGAATCTGTTCTGAAAGCCCTGACTCTGTTGCCTGGGAACAGTCTAGAAGCAAAATCCCTAAATTCCCCACTTATTTTAGACTCTGGAGGATTTTCTAATGAGTATCAGTCACACTTTATAAGAGCTTCCTTTATATTTTATATGATTGCAGTACCACTCACTCCAGGCCTCTGGATCATTGAGCTCTCACTAAACACAGTGAAGGATTCAGCAGCTCACTGGTGTTTTCATTCAAGACAACTAATTCATATCCATTTATGCTATGAACATTCCTGGCACTAAATGGCACTCCCTGCCCCATTTAATGTGGAATGGAACACAATAGGTAAAGCACTCATTAGAACATTTCTCATTTGGGATTTGGTGTGCCAGAGGAGAAATTATGTATATATACATATTTAATATATATTTGAATATATATGTAGATCATATGCAAATAAAAGAGACTACCTTCACATACTTATTGCCTACCCCCACTTTATTTATTTATATATTTTAAAATATTTAATTTTTCAGTTAACATACAGAGATATAGGTATCATTCATTCTGGCATTTTTAAAACACCTTTTGTTTTTGTTGTTTATCATCCCACTTTCCTCTCCCCAAGCTCCCTCTCTTTCCCCTTTCCCCCATTATCCTCCCTGTTTACATGTCATGGACATCTTTTTGCCCTTACTTCATCTCTCTTTTTGCTCATCTCTTTATACTCACTCTTGGTTACTATTACATTTTTTATAGATTACAATATATGTCCTACAAAATACAATACATACTTACATATATTACCAGCTAGGGTCTGTGTATCAGACATGTGGGTCTGGTCTTTCTAAGCTTGGGTTACTTCACTTAATCCAATTCTTTCTAGGTCCATTCATTTGCCTGGAAATTTAATAATTTCATTGTTTGTACTACTGAATAGAATTTCATTGTGAACATGAACCACATTTTCATTATCCATTCATCTGTCTATGAATCCAATGCTTAGCTATGATAAACAGAAAAACAATAAAATGGATGTGAAAATATCTCTTTAGTAGTGTGTGGAGGTCTCGGTATATTTCTGGGAATGGCGTAGGTGGGTCATATGAGAGCTCTATTTCAATTTTATGAGATACCCTCATAGTGATTTTCACAGTGGTTGTGATGGTTTGCACTCTTACTAGTAGTGAAAAAAAGTTATTCTTTTTAGCATTCTTACCAGCATTTGTTCTCAGCTTTATTGATGATAACCATTCTGACTCTGTATTAAAGAACACAGTAAATGTTTGGGCATCTTGTTAAAATGTAGATTCTTTTTAAAAATATTTATTTATTTGGGAGAGAGAGAAGAAGAAGAGGGAGGGAGAAAGAGTTAAGTATAAGCAGGCTACAGCCTCCTCATGGTAGTGCAAACAAACTCCAGATGCATGAATCTCTTTGTGAGTCTGGCTTTATGAGGTTACTGGGAAATTGAATCCAGGCAATACATTTCTTTCAACTACTGAGCCATCTCTCCATCTCTAAAATGCAAATTCTTTTTCAGTAGGTTCCAATGGGTATGAGACTCCATATTTCTTTATTTTATTTTATTTTTTTCTTTTTATAGTACTACACATTGAATCTGGGGCTTTACCCATGCTAGACATGCTGTAGTACTAAGCCACACCCCAGCCTTTTCTAGATTTTAAGGTACAGACTCATTAAGTGGCTCAAGCTAGTCTCAAACTGGTAATCCTTCTTGCTTTAGCCTCTCTAGTACCTGGGATTACAAGTGTGCATCATCATGCACATCTAAAGATTCTGTATTTCTGATAGCTCCCAAGTAATTCTGTAAAGCAGGCCCATGGACCGTCATTTTAGTTCTCAACTTTTTAAAAAGTATTTTTTTTATTTATTTGGCAGAGAAAGAGAAAAAAACAGGGAGGAAGGGGAGAAGGGAGGAAGAGAAAGAAGAGAGAGAGAGAGAATGGGCATGCCAGGGCCTTCAGCTGCTGTAAACAAACTCCAGATGCATGTGCCACTTTGTGCATCTGGCTTACATGGGTCCTGAGGAATTGATCCTGGGTCCTTTGGCTTCCCAGGCAAGTGCCTTAACTACTAAGCCATCTCTCCAGCCCTAGTTCTCAACTTTGATATGCATCAGGATCACCAAAGAAATCTTAAAAACAACAACAACAACAAAAAACATTGTTTAGGTTCTTGGATCCTATCCCAAACCACATTAAATCAGAATCTCAGTTCTCACCAAAACGTGCATATTAATGTTCATAGTAGCATTGTTTACAATAGTTTAAATATTAGACAAAAACATTTTAATGGAAGGAGCAAACCACTGCTCACCCAGGAAACAAGATCAGGGTTCTGCTATGACAATTGAAACTGTTAAAATACAGGGCTATTGACAGAGTGCCAGGCAGGGTCAGGGACCCTTGTTGGAAAAGATGTCAGATCAATGGAGGAAGTAGAAACAAAAAGAACTGACTCATGTATGCTATAACTTTGAAGAACCTTAAAAACATGGTAAGAGAATGATGCCAGATATAAAGTACCACATATTGTGCAATTATATTGATATGATGTGTCTGAAAGGGACAAATACATACAGATAGGAAATGAATTTGTGGTTGGCTAGGGGGAGGGTGGAGGATATAAGAAGGAGAAGAAACACACGTGACTGTTGTTGGTTTCTGAGGATTTCTTTTGGGAAAAAACTGTTTAGTATTAGACAGTAGTGACTGGCTTTAATAAATTGTATTTAATTTAATTTAATTTTTTTATTTATTTGAGAGAGAGAGAGAGAGAGAGAGAGAGAGAGAGGATGCACCAGGATCCCCAGTTACTGCAAATGAACTTCAGATGCATGTGTGGGTAGTGGGCAATCAAACTTGGGTCCTTAGGCTTCACAGATGAGTGCCTTAACCACTAAGCCATCTCTCCAGGCAAGTTATTGGCTTTTAGAAAATATTATGGGACTGGAGAGATTGCTCAGTAGTTAAAGACACTTGCTTGCAAAGCCTGACAGCCTGGGTTTGGTTCCCCATTACCCACATAAAGTCAGATACATAAAGTGGTACATGTGTAGGGCATTTGTTTGCAGTGGCAGGAGGCCCTGACATGCTCATTCTTCCTCTCCCCCCGCATGCCCCCGTTTCTGTGTGTGTGTGTGCACACACATGTGTCTCTTTCCTTCTCTCAAATAAATAAATAAATAAAATATTAAAAAAGTTATTAGCTCTCTTTTTTATATATTTTTTATTTGTGTATGTGTGCATGTGCACAAGTACCTTTAACCACTGAGTCACCTCCCTAGCCCAAGGAATTGGCATTTTGATTACTTTATTTAAATTTGTGAATTATGCTTAAAACCACCAAAATGTGCAATTTGAAAGGGTGAGCTTTTGGGTATGTAGATCCTATCTCCATGCAGCTACAATTTTAAGAAATGTGAATCTCTGGAAGGAGGGCTGGCAGTGCTGAGGGTGCTACCATCTTCTTGGGTGGACCGAAGATGCCTCGATGGGGTGCAATCATTGTTTTAATTCAGTGACTCTCTAAGTACGGTCCCTGAGCCGCTGTCAGTATTCAATGATATCTCTTGGAAATATGGATTCTAGGTGTGGGCACTACCTCAGACTCAAGGAATCAGAAATTTGTGTCTTACAAAGCCTTCTAGGTGATTCAGTTTCTCATACTTTTGAAGCATATATAAGTATGATTTTTCTTTTTAGACTGGCTCTCATTATATAGCTCAGGCTGGCCTCAAATCTGTGATCATCCTTGCCTCTACCTCCCAAGTGTTGGTGTGACAGATGTAGTCCACCATGCCTGGCTTTCATCAGAATTTTAAAATCCAGAGATAAGACAGAAAGTAGGATTTGTAGCCCATTTCTCCAGCTTCTATCATGTGGCCATGGGGAATTTACTTAATCTCTCACTGTCCTAATTTTCCAAGAGAAAAAAATGTAGATTGCTTCTTTCTAGGTGATAGCTAGGAGGATAAAATGAATTAGTACATTAAAAATGTTTAAATATTAACCATCTCTATGATTTGGGAAACTCATTCTGTTTTAGTTATTTTGAAGTACAACATACATTGTTAAAAATCAAGAGTTACTCTACTATATGAAATCAAACAGAACTAATTCCTCCTATCTCTCTTGAGTTTTGTTCCCTTTACCTTAGCAGCATATTAATTGTATACATTAATACAACCAACCTTTTTCATCTATGCATGTGTATATATTATCTCTCTATCGATAAATATATCTGTGAATGGTGTGGTGTTCACTATGGGATCCTGGGGCCTTGTGCATGTTAGGAAGCACCCTACCACTGAGCTACACCCCATCATAGTTGGGTTTTTAATATCTCCTCCAAGTGTAGGTGATGCCTGTCCAGGTTGGAGAACTGATACATTGGATTCCTGTAACTTAACTGGCCACCATTCTCATTCCTATATTTCCTTCTTATGGTCTTTTCTTCTCCCTTCAGATTCTTACTGTGTTTATGATATTTGAAGTATCAAGTTAAACTTACCTCACTTTTAAAATTCCATTACAGATTACAACTGCAATGTTGTAGGAGTTGCCTGGGTTATTGGGAGGGCAGTGCTTCTCAAGTGTCATCAAGTGACAATGATAATCATCCAGAGGAATTAGCTACCAGGAAAAGCAAGCCCTTTTTCTTTCCTCTTATTCTGAGTAGAAGCTGGCTTTCCCTACATTAGTACTATAAAATTTGTTTTTATGTGTGTATTATGTGGGGAGGGGTGTCCTTGCATGTGTGTGTGGGTATGCATGTGGAAGCCAGAACACAACCCTAGTGGTTGTTCTTCTTGTACCTCCACTAAAAAAAAATTATTGACAACTTCTATACTTACAGAAAATAAACCATCACAATTCCCTCTTCCCTTACTTACCCCTTCACAACCTCACTCTCTATAATATTCCCTCCCTCTGGGCTGGAGAGATGGCTTAGCAGTTAAGCGCTTGCCTGTGAAACCTAAGGACCCCGGTTCGAGGCTCAGTTCCCCAGGTCCCACGTTAGCCAGATGCACAAGGGGGCGCATGCGTCTGGAGTTTGTTTGCAGTGGCTGGAGGCCCTGGCGTGCCCATTCTCTCTCTCTCCCTCTATCCTCCTTCCTCTCTATGTCTGTCACTCTCAAATAAATAAATAAAAAATGAACAAAATTTATGAAAAAAATAAAAATAAAAATAAAACAGAGAACTATTTAAAAAAAATATTCCCTCCCTCTTTCTCTGGTAGTTTCTCTTTTTTTGATGTCATTGTCTTTTTAGCCTACTATGAGGGTCTTGTGAAGGTATTGCTAGATACTGCAAGTTGAGTCTCTCACTGTCCTGATTCTCAGTGATTAGACTAGACTCCTAGGGAACTGCTTGTGTCTTCCTTCTCAGCACTGGCTTACCAGTGTGTCCCACAATGCCATTTTTTAAATTCTTTCATTTTATTTTATTTTTACTTCAATAAACATATATAATATACCATGATCACAATTCCATCCCATCACCTTGCCATTTCCCCTTCCCAAATCCCCCCTCCAATGAGTCACTTTTGTGTAGGTGGCATCCATCCCTGTGAGGTTATGAATTTCAAGGTCACTTTGTATCTGGAAGACAGTATCAGCATCCCCTCCTTTGGCTCTTGCAGTCTTTCCACCACCTCTTCTGTGATGGTCATGGGCCTTAGAGGGTGTGACAGAGATGTATCATTTAGTTCTGAACACTCCACTATAATTTCTCAACACTTTGGTGAATTTGAGTCACCCCAGTGATTACCCACATCCGAAAAGAGAAGTTTCTCTAACTATAAGTGAGAGTAGCATTAATATATGAGCATAAACATAAGTAATTAGAGGACAGTTTGGTGGGCATAATATATCAATTTATCCAGGCAACAGAAGTAGTTATCCCCTAGGGCTTATGACCTCTCCAGCCATAGGCTTTTGACTAGGTTTTAAGTACCAGGCAGAAATTCCCTCTCATGGGGCAGGCCTATAGTCCAATCAGATAGCACAACAGACATGCCTCCATTGCACCAGTTGATACATTTGACCTGTCTGGAAAGTCCTAAAACTTCCAGGGTTCACTGATAGTTAACACCACTGGTGATTTTTCTTCCCCAACAAGCTGCATAGTTCTATCTGGCATCCCGTCATCTGGTCAACAGGGAACTCAGCTCCAGCTTGATTTCTCAGTGTTCTACAGCCGAAGCATGTGGAGACTTGAGTAATATTACCATCTAGTTCTGGTGGTGCCATGCCCATTTTTGTATGTTTGTTTTAATTTTGACATGGGTTATGGTGATTAGCTGAGGTCTTTATGTTTTTAGGCAAGTACTTTACTGACTGAGCTATCTCCAGAACCCTGTGAAATCTTTCTTTTGACTTGCTTTGCCTGAGTCACATTGAAGCAGTGCAGTGCTGAGTCTTCTCAGAGACTGTCACAGTCTCCTCACAGCTCCTTGAGAGCTAAGGATGATCCAGTAAAATAGGAGACTTCACCTCTCTCCACAGTCCTCTGTGGCCAGAAAGGAGACTCTTAACTACAATGGCAACTCAGGTGTCACTTCTATAAAATGGGAGAATGTTGACTTTGCCTTTCCAAAGTCCAAAGGAGGCTCCTAAATTTTTTCTTTTAGGTAGATCACTTGGCCTCAAGAGTCCTTAGAAAAAGGACAAAACTGAAACAAAACCAGAAGCTTCTTGAAAGATTTCTCTTCCCCATGTATCCAAGAATATGGACGTATGACCCCAACAAGAAGAGATGGGGCTGGGCACAGGGGGTCAGTTCTCTGAGTCTCCTGCAGAGACAGTGTCAGCGTCAGCACTACATCTCTCCAGGGTTAGAAGTGAAATCAGAGGCCGAGATCAGGGATATACTCACAGAACGAAGAGGAAACCTAGCTGCAAACACATTATATGATTTGTTGAAAAAATTTTTAAATGTTTTTAATTCATTTATATTTGGGAGTATGGACATGCCAAGTCTTCTTGCCACTGCAAATGAACTGCATACACATTTACTACTTTATGCATCTGCATTTACATAGGTACTAAGGAATTGAACCCAGGCCATCAGACTTTGCACAAAAAATGCCTTTAACCTCTGAGCCATCTCACCAATTGGACATTGTTTTCCTATAGGCTGGTGTGTTCTGGAAGGAACCTGGCCAGCAGCCTGTGCTGCTAGTCCCAAATGTCTGGACTCACCAAGATATGAAGCCTGTCTCTCCTTGTAGGTCTTGTACTATCTTTTCTGGGCTCTGTACTGATGTGAACTTTACTGCCCAGGCCTGTGCCCTGTCTATCTCATTCTCTTTGCATATCACTCATGAACAAGTGCCTTTTTGCATTTCTGCTTCCAGAGTACACTGGTGCATGTGAGTGAAGAGGCTTCTTGGAAAAGATTGTTGCTGTGACTTTTTATTGCTCTTTAGATAAAACCCCAAATCCTTAACAAGTAAAACTTGAGCTTAGATCCTACAAAATTAAACTCTGTTTTTCTCTTCACCTTTGTTTTTTTCCACTCTGGAGCCTATATATTCATCACCTTCACGTCATTCAGACCTTTATTACAAAAAGGTGTATATGTAACAATAGCAATAATAAACACAACAGTAATAAATGGCAAATGTTTCTTAGATCTTCCTAGTTTTACAAATGGATAGGCTGGGGTTTTGTGCTTGCTGATCCTTCCACCAGCCACACTCACTAGGACCCATCACTGTCCCAGGTTAACAATTCCCCATCCTGAATCTCAGCTCCAACATACTTTCTTTCAAGGGACCTTCCCTGACTGCCATTCCTACATCAGCCACAACCTCATGCTGTCATTGCATCATTAGTAAGCCCCCAAATTTTTCATTTATAGTAATTTGCATGGCTTCTGAATTTACATTCATTTCTCCTCTAGACTGTGAGTGTAGAGACTCATGTCTTTGCTGAGCTCAGCATTCCAAGCAGAGTAGGGTTAGCACTTGATTTACTTGCTGAGCCAATGAATGAAGCTCGGGTCCCTGGGGTGGAGATCACTGCTGCATGGAAAATTCTAGCCAGAGTCTTGTCTCTATGCTCAGAATCCTAGGGAGTATATTGGGTTGTTGTGTGTGTTCCTCAAAAGTTTTGTGATCACTGGTAGTTTTAAGATCCTGAACTTTAGGAGACCTGTTCCTTCTGTTTTTTTTTTTTTTTTTTTTTTTTTTTTTTTAATTTTACTTATTTACTTTACTTGTTAGAGAGAAAGAGGCAGGGGCTGGAGAGATGGCTTAGTGGTTAAGCGCTTGCCTGTGAAGCGTAAGGACCCTGGTTCGAGGCTTGGTTCCCCAGGTCCCACGTTAGCCAGATGCACAAGGGGGCGCACGCATCTGGAGTTCGTTTGCAGAGGCTGGAAGCCCTGGCGCGCCCATTCTCTCTCTCTCCCTCTATCTGTCTTTCTCTCTGTGTCTGTCGCTCTCAAATAAATAAATAAATAAATTTTATAAAAAAAAACAAGAGAGAAAGAGGCAGATAGAGGGAGAGAGAATGGGAAGGCCTGTAGCCTCTGCAAACGAACTTCAGTGCACATTCCACCTTGTGCATTTGGCTTATGTGGGTAATGGGGTATTGAACCCGGGTCCTTAGGCTTCTCAGGCAAGCACCTTAAGCACTAAGCCATCTATCCAGACCCTTTCTGATTTTTCTTGTATTTAATTGCCCAAGTCTTAAAGTGACTGCTATGAAGCCATCCTCAACTGTCACAATAATTAAGGGTCCAATGGTCCACCTTGAGCCAGCCCATGCTCTCGATCAATTTCTAGAGTATTGTTGCCTTCTTCGTGTGTGTAAGAATGTTTGGAGGTGTTCAGTCAGTACTGCACTGGGCTTCTTTTGTTTTTTTATTAATTAGTTTTGTATTCAGCAAATATAGTCAGTTTGGTACCATTATTAGGCTCATCCGTGACCTACCTCCTTCCCTTGTCCCCTCCTTGTTGAGGTGTATGGGTCATGCCCACAGTTTTGGGTAAGATAAATGTCTGTGCATATCTGCACTGAGCTTCTTGATACTTAAGTGCCCTAATCATCTATTAGGTACATTATTTTGAAAAGGTACTGGGTCATAGAGAAACATAAGCTAATGGTGCTGTGATGCTATGGAAACTTGGCCTTTGTTTCCTTGTTTAGGCAACATGCAGTGAGTTTTGTTTTTTTTTTTTAAATACAATAAGTGACCTTTGGAGCCAAGAAACTGTTTTCTGTTGCAATATTGAACTTGACAATACTATCTCACAAAATTATCTCCTCTCTATATCTCTCAAAAACAAATCAGAGGACTGGAAGAATTGCTTAGTGGTTAAGGCACTTGGCTATGAAGCATAAGGACCCAGATTCAATTCCCCAAAATTGAGATAAGCCAGATGCACATGGTGGCACATGTGTCTGGAGTTTGTTTGCAGTGGCTAGAGGCCCTGGTATGTTCTCTCTCCTTCTCTCTCAAATAAATGAATGAATAAACAAACAAACAAACAAATATCTTTTTCAAAAAAGAAAGAAGGGCTGGAGAGATGGCTTAGCGGTTAAGCGCTTGCCTGTGAAGCCTAAGGACCCTGGTTCAAGGCTCGATTTTCCAGAACCCATGTTAGCCAGATGCACAAGGGGGCACACGCATCTGTTGTTCGTTTGCAGTGTCTGGAAGCCCTGGTGTGCCCATTCTCTCTCTCTATCTGCCTTTTTCTCTGTCTGTCACTTTCAAATAAATAAATAAAAATAAATTTAAAAAAATTTTAAAAAAGTAATCAGAGAACAATACCTTTTGATCATTAGTATTGAATAGACCTGTTTTCATGACCAACACTCACAAAGAATGATAGGAATTGACATTGGGCAGTAACTGTATTGGGTTGCAATGTGCATAAAGTGACTATTCATTTGGGAGACTTGCCTTCAGTTCTCTGTGTGCATGCTGAATGACCATGTAAAATATAATTTTTTCTTATAGTGAAAATATCATATTACTACAGTTGTACTGCATGTCCTGATTTGACTTTACAATGTCACTATCACATCTGCTTTTTTACTTCTTAAAGGTATGCAAAGTCCAGTCAAATCAAAACTGTATCAAGCAACAGGATATTTTTTAAAGGAAGTAGATTTCGCTATAGGTAGGTAACAGTGGTTCTACTGTGGTGTGGTGTGGTGGGTTTGGAAGGGGACCTTCATTTATATTTGCATATTTTGCTTGTGTTTTGCTATTCCCTTGTATTAGTCTTCCATTTCCACTCCATTGAGTTTTTAGGCTCACAGGGCATGCTTATCCTCTGTGGTAACTTCCCCTCATGGAGGTAAATAAAGTGTGGATGATTGGAGAATATGTGTATGTTTGCCCTCATTTCCTTGAAATGTCTGTTCACATACAATGTATTTCTATATTTTGTAGTGGTAAAGTTGCCAAAGAGGTAGTGGAGGCAAGCTCAAAAATCCAGAGAGAACCTCCTCAGGTGCACAGGTGAGTGAAATGGTCCCCTATGGCTAGGGTGGCATGTATAATAGACAGAGGCATTTAAAATCTGGGCAGCATGCCTGTGCTCAATCCCTAGCACAACAAAAAATAACAAAGCTGACTTTTCCAAATCTTGTCACTAATCCAGAAATAACCTCCCAAAAATCTGCCTCAGACAGATTTGACAGGGCTGTGGCTTGAGTGCAGCTGAGATCCTACCACTTGCTGTGATAGGTATAAGGTCTGAAGAGCTGTAATGGCCAAGTAGGGTATGTCCCATCACCTAGTTGCTCCTAGTCAGCTCTGTCTGCTGTGACATTCCACAGAGTTTTTATTTCATTAACTGTGTTCTTCATTGCTAGTAATTTTGACTGGTTTTTCTTTATTATTTCTATTTCCTTATTTATGTCTTGTATTGGCTTTTTTATTTCATTAAATTGGTGTCCTGTGTCTTCTTTGATTTCTTTGATTTCCTCTTTAAGCTCCTCTTTGACTCCTTTGATTTGTTCTCTGACTTCTTTGAACATATTCACAATCATTCTTTTGAAATCTTTCTCAGGCATTTCCTCTAACTCATTCTCACTGGAGGTCATTTCTGATGCATTACTGCTTTTAGGTGGATTTATATCATCTTGCTTTTTAGTGTTTCTTGTGTTATAATGTATATATTTTTGCATCTTGGATTAAGTTAATGCTTGGATTTTCTAGCTAGCTGGGTATTCTTAGCTGTATCAATTGATTTGATGTTATATATTTTCAGGGTAGGAGCTTAAGGTGTTAGGTGTGGCTCTTAAGACTCTCAGAGTATCTACAAAGGTGCTCCTAGGGGTTGAGTTTCCCTGCTATGGGAATATTCAAGTAGGCTGAGTGGAATAAAATACAGGTAGATTCTAAAAGTTAACTAAACACTGTACCCATTCAATCAAAAACAGCCCCAAGTATGTATGCCAGAGTAGTTATTATAACAACCAGATCCTCTATCAACATAGAGGTTAAGATTTCTGGTCTGTTGAGGGATCCAAGTCAGCTTGTGACCAAGTGAGACCCTTCCCTGGTGCAATCCCAGTTACCTTGGATGAATTTGGTCTCAGTCAAGTTGCTGGCTGGGCCATCTGGCTGCTGTTCTGATTTCTGGAGCTGGGCACTGGCTTTTCCTGTGGGGCAGACCAAGCCTGGCAAGTGTGGCCCTGCAGATCAGCACCCCCACTGCTGGAACTGCTGCTGCTAAAGCTGCCTATGCTGGGTCTGTCAGCAGCTGAAGCTGCTGCTGCTGGGCCCACCGCTGCTGCTGCCTCTGCTGGAGCCATTGCTGCTGCTGAAGCTGCTGCTGCTGGGTCCACTGCCGCTGCTGCCACTGAAGCTGCTGCTGCTGGGTCTGCCATTGCTGCTGCTGCTCCTGGGTCTGCTGCTGCTGGAGCCGCTGTTACTGGTGCCAGAGCCACTGATGTTGCTGCAGGACTCTACTCCTGCTTGGGTCCCGCTGTCAGCCCAAGTTGGCGTGGCCGGGTCCTGGAACTGCTGCTCTGTTCACTGGAGCTGGGCTCAGGTGGTGGGGGAGGGGAGGGAGCCGCAGCTGCTCTGGTTCTCTCGCTGTTCCATCTGTTCTTCTACCTTGTGGTCTGCTCCTCCGTTGCTCACTGCTGCTCTTCCTTCACGTTTCCTGAGTTGTGGAGAGCGTGGTGTGAGGGTAAGCGCCCACACCTGGCTTTTCCTGCGGCTGGAGCCAAGTCTGGCCGCTTTCTGGTGCGCTGCCACCGCCGTGGTTGGCAGAGCTGCCGGGGCCGCTTTTGCCAGCCTGTGCAGGCTCTGGATGCTCTGGATCTCTTCTACTTCTCCGCTGCTGCTTCAATTGCCTATACACCTCACTTTTTAGTAAAAGTGTGTATTTTGCTGAATTTTTTTTGGTCTTTTTCCCCCCAGGCTGCTTTGGTGTGGTACCTACACCGCCATCTTAACTGGAAGTCCTGCTGTGACATTCCATCACCCTGTTACTCTGCCCTCTTGGAATGATCCTGTTCCCATGATCAGTCTCACTGTTCTGTGTTATTGCACATCAGGCAAGAGACTCCTCCCTTCCTAGAATACTGGCTGATATTAAGGCTTGATGTGCACCTTTGAAAGAGTTCCAGGTTCCTGGATCCTGGAACAAAACCAAAAAAAAAAAAATGAGCAGACATGTAGTTACAACACATGCAGGGACGGTTTACAAGGAAAAGATGCGTTTCCAAGGGACTGAAGAAGGGGAAAAGTTTAGCAGCTCAAACAGCAGACAGGGTATTTATGTCACCTTTGTGGTTCTTAGTACTTTTTTGTATAGCTTGGCCTTCTTGCACATGCTGTTACATGCAGTTGTATATACATTATACAGCTTCGTACATCAGGTGTCTCATTAGTATCTTAAATCTCTATCTCAGACATGTATTTTAATATTACAATGAGTCATAATCTTCAGACACTCACTCTGAAATGCCTCTGAAACTACACAGCATTGTAGGGATAGTGCCAGCTTTATCTTTACCAAAACTTATTTTCTTCATATGCTAATTTTGTAACACTTTTCATCAGGCCTTCTGTCCCTCACTTCTCACTTTATGCTCCTGCTCCAATAGGGCTCTTAATGTTCAAGAGCTACCGAAGGAACAAGGAGCGTAGCTTAGCCATTATTGGTTTAGGGTGCACATCTTTTAAAAATATTTAAATATATTTATTTGTTTATGAGAGAGAGAGAGAGAGAGGGAGAGAGAGAAAGAGAGAGAGAATGGGTGCACCAGGGCCTCTAACCACCGCTAATGAACTCCAGATGCATGTGTCACCTTGTGCATCTGGCTTACATGGGTCCTGGGGAATCAAACCTGGGTCCTTTGGCTTTGCAGGCAAACGCCTTAACCGCCAAGCCATTTCTCCAGACCAAGGTACACATCTTTTTTAAGGCAACAGTCCATGATACATCTTAGGAATTAAATATGATTTTAACTGCACTGACTTCATCAATGTACTTCCTAAACTGCAAGACATATTAAATATCTCAAACATGAACATTCTCATTATGATACCTTTTAAGGAAAAAATCATCAATGCTAGTTTTATTTATTTTTTAAAGCTACCATGCAACATAACAGATTTCATTATAGCATTTTCATATATATATATGTATATATATATATATATATATATATATATATATATATATATACATACATACATATATATGTGTATGTGTGTGTGTATATGTCATTTTACTTTATTTTTCTGTGTCCTCACTTCAACCACCTCCCCACATCCTGCTAGCCCTGTTCTTGTGGGCCTTCCTTCCTTCCCTGAAATTGTCCATACTTCTGTCAAGTCAAATTCTTCAAGGAATTTCCCATATGCTAGTTGGCACCTGTCCTTCCTTTACCATAAGGTTTGTTGAGTCTCCTCTATTTCCAAGATGACCAGATGAGCTGGATGGTCCTTCTTCGATGCTTGGGGTGGTGGGCAGAAGAAGGAGTCCATGGTCCCATAGACTGGGGGCCGGATCAGTAGGACAAGGGCATCTGGAGGTCATTCTCTCTTGGGGATGGGAGCAGAGCTTTATTCTGCAAAAGATCTTTTGCAGATATAGCAATATTACCATTCATTCCTACTTTTGAGTGGCTCTATAATTTGCTAATCTGCAAAGGCAGTCTCTCCTGCCTTAAGAAGAGGAAGATCCTACAGAGTTAAAAAGAAACTAGAAGCTCCTGACTGAGGACACCTTTGTTGCAGTATTTGAATGCCCGACAGGCTGCCCATGAATGAGAAAGTGTCAGAACCTTCTCCCCTGTCCCAAATTCTGGTCAGTCAGCACAATGGATAGCCAGGGCAAGAAATAATAAAACGCACCATTTTGACACTTCCAGAATCTTTGGGTACAAAATAACCTCAGGGATCACTTGATTTGTTGCTTCCATTTTATTGACAGATATTGAGTCATTGTCTTAGGCCTTAGTTGTGTCCGAGATGCTGTCTGGCTCCTGTGACCTCTCCAGGGTCAGCGTCCTGGCCAGAGCAACTTCTTTCTCCCCAGTAGCCAGTTGCACAGCAGGAAATTGTTTCTTTTGGTCTGTAATTTTTTAAAATTATATTGTCTGTTTTGACATGACTATAAAAAAGAGTGTAGTAATTGTCAAGTTTGGATTTGTAATAGAAGACTCTCAGACAGACTGAGTTTCTTGGACTAAGGTTTTATTTAATGCCAGCGAGAGAGTAGTGGTGATTGAAAGAAGAGGGAAGGAGACTCCAAAGCAGGAGCAAAGAGGAAGGTGGAAAGGGCCTCTGATCTCTCTGATCTGAACCAGGAACCAAGAGTAAAGGGGCAGAGCAAGGCAGAGGGAATGGGGGAGGGAAGAAGGAAAATGAACTGAGAGGGAACAGGTAGAAGGAAACCCTGAACTGGGTGAGAGGACAGGAACAGAGAAAGAGGGAAAGAAGATTGGTATCAACATCATCCAGAAAGAGGAGGAATGGAAGGAAAGAAGGCAAGATGTGTATTGCTGCCTTGGTGTGAGGAAGGAAGGAGGATTAACTGGAGCCTGCAGTCACCAGGCTGGTGGAAGCTCTCTTGTACTCCTTTGGGGAAGTGAGACTCAGAGTCAACAAAGGTGATAGCTTGGAGGAGATTGTTTTCATCTCAGCTCAGGTGCAGAAAGGCTCAGTTAATCACCTATAATGGTACATAGAGATTCTAACACCTCAGACATCCTCTGAGCAAATAGGGAGAGGGAGGGGGAGGGGGAGGGAAAGACAATTTCCTTTGAAATATCAATTGCCATGACAGGAGGTAGTTCCCTAACCAGTAGTTAGAGCATGGTTAGTTAGTGGGGAGAAAGGAAAATGGGCAGAGGAACTCTTAGACTCACTGTAATGAGGTTTCTTTTGGTTGATGATCTCCATAAATGACTGTTAACCTACAAATGGCAATGACAAGGTATTAATTAAACACCTTTCCTCACACCTGAGATTCTCATCCACAGAGCATAACAGGTTCTAAGACTCCTATGTCTCCTATGTGGTTTCCTTAGTCTAACAGACTGAGTCATGTCCTAGGATTATTCTTGTCCTGGAAAAACAGGAAATAGAAATTCACTCTGCTCTTAGCTTACTGCTCTTTATTGATAGCAAGACAAGATCCCAAGCAAAGTTCTCCTAGGCTGGTTACCAGGGAAGAATCCCTGAAGCTGCATTTTATGTGGGCTGAAGCTCAGAGAGCCCAGGGCTGGGGGTGTGAGTTGCCTGGGTATAGCAGACACCACTAAAGTCAGAGAGTTTCCTGAAATGTTCTTCCCAAGAACATGTAGTCTGCTATACCACCTGCCAGCTCTGTAACTGGTTAACTCCTACTTCTAGATTTTGTTTTGGGGATTTAAAAAATTCTTTAAAAAATATAAAGTGCCATATAAACATAAGGCAATAGATTTGAAGGTTGCATTCACACTGAAATTCCTTCAGTAGTGTTCTTAAAAGCTTGATTATAAGCCAGCACTATTTTCCTTTATTCCAGAGTAGTGAAGGAACATCATAAACCTCATTTTATTCACTCTATTTTATTGCAACAGTTTCAAATTCTGCATTTCCCCATTTTCAGTCTACAATCAAGTCAATTAATCTCACTTTCCTCATTTGTAAATATGTTTATATGTTGAGAAAAGCTAATGCACTCAAATATATACAAATTATAATTGCCAGTATTAGAATCTACTTGAGATTCCCAAAGACAACCTTTCTGCCTAAATAGCATTCATAATGACTGTTGTATCTGGAGACTATTGAATACACAAATGATCCATGAAGTGAGCTAAGAAGCATTTTGTTTAACATTTAACCAGTAGACCTTATTAGTAGAGAAACAGCACAAGTCTTGGCCTAGCCTGGGAGATTCAGCCATAGAATCAGTTACTTCATAACAAGGTCTGGAACATCCCTAAGTATTCTTGTAACATAGTAATTTTGGGGCTCCTATGTCAATGTACCAACACACTGATAATTTGGGGTGTTTCTGGAACCTTGTTTTATGAATTCAGGAATGAAATCAACAGACTAGAGGATGAGGTTCAGAAAGATTTTATTGTAGTTTAGAGCTTTAGGAGGGAGAGCTTTAAGAGAAGGAGAGCTTAGGCTAGAATTTAAGAGAAGGAAACAAGGCAAATATCTTGCCCAGGGAGGTAAGAGGGGGATTTTGAGATGCCCCATAAAAGAAAAGGCAGAGCTCTTACCCAGAGAAACAAAGTGGGATTTGAGAGGTCCAGCTCAAGACTCAGGTCTATGTTGTTTGTTTTTAAATATTTTACTTGTTTATTTGAGAGAGAGAGAGAGAGAGAGAGAGAGAGAGAGAGAGAGAGAGATATTTTTTTTTGATGGGAAGTGGCACAGGTCTGTAGGTAAGGAAGATCAGATTTCACAAGTCTCAATGGGAGAAAGGCCAGATCACAGGTCTTGAGGGGAAAAAAAAAAAAAGATCAGGTTTCATAGGTCTCTATAAAGTGGGAAAATAATTCCAGAAATCTTAGCTAGGGATCAGGGTTTCTGTCATCTAGGAAGGGCATAAACTTAATCTAGAAATCTTTCCTGGAAGAAAAAGAGAAGGAAAAATCCAGGTTCTTCTTGAAGACTTAATGATAATTCCTGTTCTTAGTCAAAGAAAAATCTGTTCATTTTGGAGTCCTTCACTCATAAACTCCCTAGCAAATTTCTGTCTTCTATGTTACACTTGTATATTGATTCTAACACAGTAGTGGTGGGAAAATAGGATGGTTTGGGGGTGGGACTATTTAGGGGTATTTGGATCATGGAATCCCCACTCTCTTGGAAGGGTTAGGCTGCTTGGGTTTGAATCAGTTCTCCCAGCTTTAAAAGATGAGATTATTGTATGTCTTGAGGATGGATTGTCAATAAACTAGCCTGCCTTATGTTTGCCTTTGTTTTTGTGTTCCACTTGGTCTGTCTGCACTGTCTACCACTGTCTGCAGCATGTACCTGTGCCACGATCCAAGAAGATCCCTGCACAGTGCTTTCTAAGGAGTTTTCTAATCTCCAGAACTCATTCTGTTTGCATCTTTCCAGGTATCCTGTGGTCTGTGCAGCATCACATAATGGACTAAGACATTTTGGTGGCTCATGGGGAAGGACAGAGTAGAAGCTAAATGGAATCTTGGCACATACTTCTGAAAGTACCTGGCAAAGTGGGACCACATATGGCTTCAAGTAGAGAAGAGTAGGTCTAGAACAACTCCCTTGAGTTCCACAGGGAAACTCATATAGGAAGTGTGTCCTGAGACAAAAGTACTAGACAAAGCTATGACTCTTGAGTTTTCCCATGTAACCGCTTTTAATACAATTATATTACCTTGCTGAGTCTTGTCTCTCATCTGTTTTATGTGTCATAGCCACATTGAAGGGAGAAAAACATGAGCAAAGTGTCTAAAAATAACTTTATAAGATCAAAAGTTCATTCAGATTTTGGTTTATATTTGTTTTTGGCCAATGTGCTGATGGGCTCTTGCTTCAAATGAAACCTGAATGAATTGACCCCTTTAAAAATGTTGCAAAGGAAAAATCAGGCAAAAAGGGATATTTTTTAGTCTAAAAGAGCTAACAGGCATAATATATTTGAGTTGCTGTAACAAAATACCAAAATGCTGGGTTATTTTTGTAGAATATAAGTTTATTAGTCACAGTTCTGGAGGCTAGGAGGTTCCTGGTCAAGGCTGGAAGATTTGATGTTTGATGAGGGCCTGCTTTTCCACAAATGAAAACTTCTTTTGTTCTCACACAGAGGAAGAGGGGAACAACCTTCCTTACAGCTCTATTATAAAGAAATTGAATCTATTCATGAGGTCTCTGCCCTCATGACTGAACCATTTCAGTGGACATCAGGAAGCAATGAATATATTTTAGGGGGACAAAAACATCAGACCATTGTACTGAGGAATTATGGGATGCATGCATATTTTACATTGATTTTGCTTCCTCTTTCTCTCAAGTTGTCATAGTGTCATAGGAAATGGATTCTTTGTACCATGAGAAAATGCTTTGTTTCCACTTTTAGATTTATCTGAATCTTATATTTATTGGATAAATCATGTTCCTCTCTGTATCTTGCTTCTAGAAAGTCTCAGGATTGTAATGTGCTACAGGAGCAGGTGTCATCTGTCCTAATCCTTGACAGACCCATAAGCACTATCTATGGCCAAAGGCCTCTACTGTGATGGAGAAACAGACGTCTATATGTAGAGAGGCCAAGTCAACATCCTCCTACTGTCCAGTACCTTAGACTTATACCTGAGAGGTCAGCCTTGGTTAATTCACTCTCTCAGAACAATCAGTTGCTAGTCATTGCAATGATAAGTAAGACATCAAGATAATTAACATTTCCAATTAAGGATGCTGGAATGAGGACAGATGATACAAAATGTATCTCATAATATTCATTTGATGTAAAAATCCTATTTCTATTTTTTTTTTTTTGAGGTAGGGTTCCACTGTAGCCCAGGCTGACCTGAAATTCACTATGTAGTTTCAGGGTGGCCTCAAACTCATGGCAATCCTCCTACCTTTGCCTCCCAAGTGCTGGAATTAAAGGCATGCACCACCATGCCTGGCTAAAAATCCTATATCTAGATAGTGGTTTATTTAAGGGAAGATATATAACTCCCCAGAACAAGATGGATCACATAAGGCATAATCATTAGCTATAACGTGTTATAACAGTTCCTTCTCATTGCTGAGACAAAACACACAACCAGAAGAAGCTTATGGGAGAAAGGGTTTATTTCATCTTATAGTTTGAGGGGAAGTTTCATCATGGCAGTGATAGTATGGCATAAGCAAGACAGCAGGATATCACATCTTGTCACATCAGCTTGGAAATAATAGTCTGAGCTACCTACCTCTTATTACCCAGTAGGGCTGGGCTAATAAACCTCAAGGTCCAATCCTAGTAGCACACCTCCTCCAGTGAGGATTCACCTCCCAAAGGCCCCACAACTTTCTGAAATTGCCACCAGCTGGGAATTAAGTATTCAAAATGAGCCTATGGGGGACATTACATTCAAACCACAACGTATGTCTAGAATTTAAAAAAGGAAGAAATGACTCTATGGTTAGGCAACTCCTATGAAGCTAGTTCCAGCTGTGAGAGCCTGTAATTTGCAATGGTAACAGGCATCATGATTTTCACCTCCCCATCCTTACACCCCGTAAAAATACCCCGCATGGAGAGTTTGAAATGGCGGCTTATGTCAGGCTAAAATCATAGTCAGTTTACTTCAGCTTCAAATCTAAACACCCTGAAAGAACAGGCCAAGTGAGGCACTGTGATCAAACCCTTGGGGTGTGTCTCAAGGTGTTACCCAGACTGAAGTGAGAAATGTGGTAAGTTGTGAAAGAGGAACAAGTAGTATGAGGTAAGAATAGTTTGTGAAAGAGAAGGAGCAGCAGGGTGAGTGTGCATCTCAATTTGAGGGACAATCCAGGGAGGCTTCAAAAAGGAAACATTTCACATTTCCAAAGATTAATTGTTGTGGTTTTTACATGAAACATGAAAGAGAGTTGAATGCCAAACATAACTAGTAGGCCCCCACTTCCCTGTCTCATGGGCAGACATATACTCTACCTTCAGGAGAATGTGAAGACAAGCTTGTGGCAGTTAACAGTTTCAGTGAGACACCTTTGGCTTTTTTGATATCTGATACCTGTCACAGCCTCTGATGGGCCTGCCCCTTTCCACAGAAGAACCAGAGCTGATTCTGTGGATGGCTGATGAGGAGAGTGTGACTGGGAATAGTATTCACTGAGCTTTTGACAACAAAGAAAGATAGCTTGTAGCCACAAAACAAATTTCATCTGTCCAACAGGGATTTAGGGTGGTTGTTCAATAACTCTGAGCCACTCTTTCCCTTCATCTTTTTGCATGTCTATTTCAATACTATTAATTTTTTGTCTTTTTTATATTAAGAACATACTTTTTATGTATACATCAAAAATGCTTGCATTTCTGGATATGATGATATCTGGCAATTCTTCCTTTCCCTTCCCTTCCCTTCTCTTTCTTTCCCTTCCCTCTCCTTTCTTCCCTTCACATACCTCCATTTATTCCCTTCCCTTTGCATTCTTCCCATCAGTCCCCTTCCTTCCCTTCCCATTGCCTTTCACTAGATTGCATGGAACATGTGTATCTTTGTCAAAACTAAATTGCAAGGAGAGTTATATGTCTTCCATGTTATGGCATTTTCTGCTGGCCTAGTACACTATGTATCCAGAGGAAGAACTCAGCTTGGGTAGCCCCTGAGCAGTAGGGGGCAGCGTTCTCAATGAACACTACTACCTCTATCTGGCTTGTGTGTATTTTCAGAGTCAACATTACTCAGAGCAGAAGTTCTCAGTCCTTGAACAAACAACTCATCATTAACATGGAGCCCCTGCAGCCTCTGCTTCCTTCCCCAGTTGAACAGGAAGAGGAAGTTTCCGTGGGTGAGGGTAAGTCAGTTATTTTATTCAGAATCCTGCTTCTGAGGAATGAGAAAGGATTATTGATGAAAACTATGTCTGAACTTATGTGTGACATAAGTAATGATGTTATTGTGTATTTCTCTGCAGTCCATGTGACTGAAGGCTGCTATATGATAACTCTGACACTGAAAACCCTTTCATCATTGTAGAGAGTTCTAAAGAAAGCTATACTCAGAATTAAATGGGTGGCTATAAAGAATTTTCCATGCGTCTTCCTTTTTCTGCCTCTTATTTTCCCAGATTCCTGTTTCCTTTTCCCCAGGTATTTCATCTGGTAGGTTTTGTTTGTATGAGATACAGTCTTATGTGTCCTGTATTGGCCAAGAACTTGTTGCATAACTGAGGGTGTCCTTGAACTGGCCCCAAGTGGTACATTTATAGAAGTGTGCCACCATGCCCAATTTTATATAGTGCTGGGGATCAAACTCAGGGCTTCACACATGCTAGGCAAGCACTCTCCAACAGAGCAATATCCACAGCCTGCCTGATAGCTTTGATAAAAGGCTAAGTATATAGTGAACATGTCAACTCAGAAGTTGTATTTTTAAAGATAATAGGTAAGCTACAAATCTGCTTATTGGCTTTTTCTTCTTTCTCCTTTTCTTCTCCCTTTTATCAACTCTACTTCTTTTTTTTGCTGGTTTCTTTTTTAATTTTTTTATTGACAACTTTCATAATCATAAACATTATCCCATGGCAATCCCCTCCCTCCCTTCACGTTCTCCTTTGAAACTCCACTCTCCTTCATATCCCCTCCTCCTGTCAATCAGTCTCTTTTTTATTTTGATGTCATGATCTTTTCCTCCTATTATGATGGTCTTGTATAGATAGTGTCAGACAATGTGAGGTCATGGATATTAAGGCCATTTTGTGTCTGGAGGAGCACATTGTAAGGAATCCTACCCTTCCTTTGGCTCTTAACTCCTTTCTGCCACCTCTTCTGTAATGGACCCGGAACCATGGAAGGTATGATTGGAAATTTCAGTGCTGAGCACTCCTTTGTCACTTCTCAGCACCATGGTGCCTTCTGAGTCATCTCAAGGTCACTGTCATCTGAAAAGAGAAGGTTCTCTAATCAAAAGTGAGAGTAGCATTAATATATGGGTATGAACATTAAGAGAAGTGCTTACTGGACAGTTTGGTGAGCATCGTGTATACATTTAGCCAGACAGCAGCAGACATTACACCCTCATGACTACCCCTCTTGTAGGTTTTCAGTGTCAGGGATGTATTCCCTCCCATAGAGCAGGCCTCCAGTCACATTAGAGGGCAGTTGATTTCCCCCATAACAGACATGCCACTATTGCACCAGTTGGCTCATTTGGCCTGGATGGCCAAATTTAAGTCTTGCAGTGTCCACTGGTGGATATCTTCACTGGTGATTTCTTTGTCTCCCATTGACTGCATGCAGTGTGGCTTTTTACAACTTTCTGTTAGTTGCTATATATGGAGAAGGTTTTCAGTTTAACTCCAGCAGGATTTCTCAGTGACAAGTATGTGGAGTCTTCAACAATAGGGTGTTATCATCTATTCCTGGTGGGAAACCAAGGGCTTTGGCAGTGGCCTGTAATGTTTTGGGGGCATCTTGGATATCCCTGGCCAACAACTCACTGAAAGGTATCCTATCCTTGGCACTGAAAATTTTCTAGTAACAATCTATGGCTCTAGTGTGTTTCATTGTCCAAAAAAATTAGGTTTCTATATGACTTATTTATATCTCCTAAGATTTTGATTAGCCCTCCCTCTACTTTTCCTTGACTAAATCTCTTCCCCTGACCTCATTTAGGCCTTTTATTCTCTTCTCACTACTTCCTTTTTTCCCTTTTCTTCGCCTCCTCTTCTGTTTTCTGTTTTGAAGGTTTTATTTCAGGGAAGAATCTTACCATACTGCTTACTGTAGACACTGAATAAAGCCAATCTCATACTTCATTAATTTCAATGTAAATTAAAAATAAATTCACACCAAATAAAGTTATGGGAATCTTAAATACAAATAACATATTTTTCCTTAACCATACATGGGATTTTGTTTCATCACACACATAAAATACAATCTAGATACCAGGCATTATAATTAAGGCAAGTTGGGAATTCCTTCAGCAGGATAAAATGTTTGAGTTCATAACAAGAATTTGTCTTAGGGTGAAGATACCCTTTAACAATGCAGCAACAACCAGCTGACAATGAAGAATTTTAGTAAAATTTTTCTTTAAGAGCAATTAGAGGGAACTGGTTAGTTGCTGCCAAAAGTTTCATGAGCAGAGGAAAAATATGCACATTAAGGAAGATGGAGTCTCAGAAGATACCCTCTCTCCCCACCCAGGCCACAAGACTATAAAAATAATCTGGTTATAATGGATCTTGTTATTGTTCCTAACAATTTATACTAAATTAACTTTTTCAGCCCCCAGGCCTCTGAGTTTGTGTTGCTTAATGTGTTTGTGTGTGTGTGTGTGTGTGTGTGTGTGTGTGTGTGTTGGAGAGAGAGAGAGAGAGAGAGAGAAAGAGACAGAGAGGTTTTTTCCTTTTTTGGTGGGGAGTATATTTTCAAGGTAGGGTCTCACTCTAGCTAAAGCTGACCTGGAATTCACTCTGTAGTCTCCGAATGGCCTCAAGCCCATGGCAGTCCCCGTTCCTCTGCTTCCCAAGTGCTGGGCTTAAAGGTGTGCTCCATTGCGCCCAGTCTGTTTTGTGTGTTTTCAAGTGACAGGAAAAGTGTCTCTTAATCTTGATCACTGATAATTTTTATCAGCTTTATTTCATATTTCTTTACATGGAAATCATTTTTTCTGAAGGTCATGATTACTCCAAGATTGAGTGAAGAAGGTTGGAACTTTCAGAAAGTAAGGAGAGGGGACAACTAATATATAGAGTTGTGATTTCACATTGTCTTCCAAGATAGAAGCAGGTGGGTTGAATATTGTCATGGTGAAGACAAAATCCTGGGCCACTTCTACCTTGGAATACCCCCATGCCAGGATACAAAGGCGAACCTGGTCACTATTCTGAAGTCTTTGCTCCATTCTATTAAAGAATACCATTTTTCTCAATTGTCAATAGTCATATTCTATTGATACATGGGAGCCTTGTCTTCCACATCATAACTGTATGGATGGTAAACACCCATTATAGTAACCCATAGGTACCTTTCCAATTTTCCCACACTTGCTTCAAAAAATCTTCTTAAATCCATTAAATATACAGCCATACTGAAAAATCTTTCTCTCAAAATTCTATTTTAGCTCCATTTATGTCTAATAAACTTCACAGAATATTTGTCACTATTTAAGCCACCTTTGTGGGCTTTTATAGTTCAGACAGATCATAACAAACTCTAGAATATAGAGTCAGTTTAAAAGGAAGACAAGTAAAAAAATTATTAATTATCTAAAAACTAGTTGATCTAGTCTATATTAAGAGCAGAATCATCTTGTAGTACAAAATTCAAAGTGTTAGTTCCACAGCGAATAAAGCTTTATTTTCAGGATAATCTTATGTCTTGATTCTTCATCACATTTTTGCTTCATATGACTTGTCTGAGTGTGAGTCAATAGAATTCAGACAGCCCTAATATTTGATTTTATAGGTTTATATTTCCCTCATGTTGTAATTCCTTCTCATTGCTAAAATAAAACACCAAACCAAAAGCATCTTATGAAAGGAAAAGGTTTATTTTGGTTTAAAGTCTCAAGGGGAAGATTAATCATGGCAGAGAAAGAATCTTGGATCAAAGACTGGGTGTTATGCCTTGCCACAGAGGGTGGAAGAAAGCAGCAAGAGTGAGTTGACCTCAGGCAAAGAGGAAGCTGGGCTACTGCACTTCAAAGCCCACCCCCAGCAACACACCTCCTCCAGCAAAGCTCCACCTCCAAAATTATAATCAGCTAGGAATTAAGCATTTAGAACACATGAGGCTATGGGGTACATTTTTCCAAACTACTACACCTGATACACAAAGGAAAGAGAAACTGAAAAAATATGTCTGAACAAAGATTATGTGCCCACTTTTATAGATGGCACTGATTCTGGGCTTTTGATCACATCAATGATTTCTGTTTTATCCCTAGATTTTGAAATTTTAGTACATTTATATCTGAGCAAGCACCAAGTTTAAAGAGGATATAAATTAATTCATTCCATGGTATTACTGTAACAAAGGCAATTTGCACAACTGATAGAGCACATTTACTTTGTGCAGGCTGTTGTGCACAACAGGATGGGACATAACAGTAGAATCATAGAGATGATTATGAGGTTGGCCACTGCTGGCTTAATGGTGTGTTCTGCTTTCTCCCTGTCTCACTGAAAATCAGCATGTTGGGCTTCATGGGCAGTCTGTTATTGCTTAGTCACTTGGGATGTCTGATATAAAAGTGGTGGGTTTTACAGTCAGCATTTTGCTGGAACAAACATTCAATAAGCCATAGCTTATTTGAGGAAAGGGGTTTATTTAAGTTTTACAGAGTCCAGGGAGCACAATCAATGCAGAAGAAGCTGGTTCCTTTTCAAAGATTCAAGCAGACAGACATTATTAACAAGAAGCACCACAAACACACCTTAGGGCTGGACTTCAACATCTGCCCCCAATAACATGCCTCTTGTAGCAGGGACTTGCCTGCTAGGGGCTCACGTTGCAAGTTCAATTTTAATGAAACGTCTGATTCCATGGGGCCAGACATTCAAACTACTACAGAGGGTGGGCAAAAGGACAAATGGATGCGGCTTACTGGAATAGGGTAATATAAGTGGTCTGGTCTACTTATAGAAGTTGTGTGTGTAGTTGGAGAAAAGAAGAGTCAAAGAACGTGGAGGCAATTCAATTAGGAAAGTGTCCATTCATGATGAGTATTGTAGGACTTGCTGGAACATTTGGAATTCGTGAGCAACTGGGAAACATGGAAGCATTTGAGACACTGAGTTGACTTCATTGGAGTTGTGTTTTATTTATCACGGTAGTGTGTGGAGGATAGATTTGAAATGAAATGGCTGAGGCTTATTTTCTCAACATCAGTGCTTAACCCCTTGAACTGTGAATTTCTCTGCTGGTGTGCTGTCCTATGTAGGAGCATCAGCCCATATCTTGGTTCTGCCTAAGCCCCCACTAGTGTCTCTCTTCCAGTCTTAACAACAAAAACGTCAATATATGTTGTTAAATTTCCCCTGGGGAGCAAAATGGCTTTCTGGTTAAGAGCAATGGATTGGAGACACAGAGGCCACACATGAACCATTGCAATAATAATAATAATAATAATAATAATAATAATAATAATAATATACTATAATAATAATGTAATAATAATAATATACAGAATGAGCTAAATGAGGCCAAAGAATAAGATGAGGAAAAGGCAATGGATTCAGGATTTAGTTAGCAGCAGGATAGTGGAGAAAGGGCTAATGATACACATAGCAGGTATAGTCCATGATAGATCATGAGCTCTTATAGCCTGGGTTCTGTCTTTGAGCTGTTGAGAAAAAAAATAACTTCAGCCTCTTTATTTCAAATATTATACCAATTTTAGATCCTGAAAGGTTTATGTAACATGTCAGGATCACACAGGGAGTCCATTAAAAACTGCTTATGTTTAGATGTTAGGACCTTCCTAGGTAAGAAGAATTCTTGGATGCCACTGTTATCTGAGATGTTACTGCTACCCATCTCTGTATGATAGCTCATATTCTTGGAACCATAAACAGGTAATAACTGGAAGAAAAGACCATATTAAAAAGTTATCTGACAAGGAATTTAAAACAAAACAGCTTGGTAAAAGAAATCTGCTCTCCTTTCTGACCCTTAGTTCCATTGCTGTGAGGTCATGGGAAGGTCTTGGTACCTGGTCTTCTCAGATGGTGCCATTAGATACAGCAGACCTGATGCTGCCATGGCTCTGTAAGGTCATGACCACCTGCACGACAGGATTTTTTCATCCATCCCAGAAATTTAAGATTCTCAAAGACAGCTGAGTAGAATATCATTGCCAAGATTAACCCTGGGTGTTCTGGGGGAGGTGTGGCCCTGTTCACTCAGACAGCTGGAGGATTAACTCTGAAGTTGGCTGTGTCTATGTGTAGGAAAAACAAAGTCAGTTCCTAGGCACCAGGTTTGGGATCTCAGGAATTACTGAGGTGGAAAACTTTATATAAGAATCTAGCAAGCAATTTAAAAAGTGCTGCTTTTGTAAATTTTAACAGAAAAAAAAATAAATGGACAGTGAAAATTATTCTTGGTGAAAATATTATTTTAAGAAGTAATTAATTTGAATTAACTCACAGACAAAATTGAACAAGATCTCCATTATGTAGATAGCAACATGCACATGTGTTTTTTTAAATATTTTTTGTTCATTTATTATTTATTTATTTGAGAGCTACAGACACAGAGAGAAAGACACATAGAGGAGAGAGAGAGAATGGGCGCGCCAGGGCTTTCAGCCACTGCAAATGAACTCCAGATGTGTGCACCCCCTTTGCACATGTGTTTTTTGATGGAGTATATACTTATGGGATAAAGTTGGTTATGGTAGATAAGGATGAAATTAACAATGTGAGACATGGTATCTGCAAATTACTAACACAACAGAAATCATTTTTGTCTGCCAGCAGAATACTGTTGGCTGGCAGATATTTAAGCATGGCAGCCAAGCCATACTGTCTGCCGTTGGCATGTAAAATTAAATAAATTTTAAAAACCTTAACTTCTCCTGCTAAACCAATGAAAACACTGTGGAAACACCAGAAATTCTACAATATAGGGGCATGGGAGCAAAATGATATTGCATTAAGTGGAAGTTTGATGCTATGAACAAATATAATTAAAAGAAAATTATGAATAGAGAAAGCTAACTCCCGTAAACAACTTTAGTGCTGTTCCTGGAAGAGTGTGTGTGTGTGTGTGTGTGTGTGTGTGTGTGTGTGTGGTGGAGAGGACATTGTAACCATGTGTGTATGAATGCATCCTGGATGTGACAATATTTTATGTATGTATGCATGTGTGTAAGGACAGGGTTATTTAAAGGGTTGTTTACTAGTTTCAACCCTAACCACAGATGACTTATAGTGGCCTCCTTGAAACTCTAGAAATACCATAAATAAACATACAAAGCCATTTGAACATATTAACATGTATTAAAAATTATTATCCCCATTCACCAAGTATATTATACTCTTGAGCCTACCCTCCCTCTACCCCAATACATAACAAATGGATGATAGCAGGGATTGTCTACTTTTTCCCAGCACAGATTTTTCAACTTCATGAAAGGTTTTTACTTTCATATGCTTTACAGATGTTATTGAAGTCTATTGACAGTCCAATGCTCTAGTTGTATAGTAGGTTCTCTCCTCTTATCTACCCACTGTCTTCCCTGTCTAACTAATATGAACATAATTTGACTTCCTGTTACCCTTACTGGAATTCCATGGGCACAGCTCATATACTTTTACCCCTCTCTTGCCTCTGTAGTTTCTGTGCCTTTCTTTCTCCCCACTTTCCTTAGGTACCAAGTCAGTTCTCTATAGTTCAGATATATTGGAGCATACAGGTTATTAGAGATGCATTAACCTTTTTCTTATGTTGTGGTCCATGAAGTACTAGGAATTTCTTATATAAATCCTTTGAAGCCACCACTTTCTTTATCATTAATGCTACCTGGGTATGCCAGATACATCAACACCACTTTTAATTAGACTTATCCCTGTCATGGAGTTTGGTGATTGGTGATTGTTTTATTTTCTCACATAAAATTACACCTCTTCCATACAAATTTAGAAAGTACAAAATAATATAAATGAGAAGAAAAATGTCACCCTCCCAACAGTCACTGTCCTAGATGCAATTGATGTCAACATGTTATCAATTTTATTCCCTGTGCATGTAAATGTGACTATGATCACCCAATATATATAATTTCAAAAATCCCCGCTTTGTTTGCTCATTGTTGAAAATGGTTGTTCGTGAAGGCACATCATAGATTAGGCTGTAATTCAAACAATGAATAAGGAACACACTTGACATAAATGCAGGCAAATAGATGAATGCCATAAATAAGAAGAATTCATAAAAAGCATCATTTTAGCATTTCTTGTTCTCTGGCCATCATCAGATTTCCCATCATTTAAGGATAGCCACACTGTCCTGCTCCTGACAGGTGTAAGATGGCTGAAGTTGAACTGCAAGGAGTTAGGAGGACTCTGAGAACCCATGTAGTTTCTTTATTTGTTACCATTCCTGACAAAAAGCAGCTTTAAGAAGGAAGGGTTTATTTTGGCTTACAGTTCCAAAAGGTGCAGTCCTACAGTCCACTGTGGCAGGGAAGGCATGGTGGTAGGAGGCCGGCTGGTCACACCGTATATGTCATAAGGAAGCAGAGAGCAATCAATGCTGCAACTCAGCTCAACTTTCTATTTAGTTGGAGAACCTGGCCTATGGAATGGCACTACCCATGGTCATGGTTGGTCCTCTTTCCTCAGTTATTGTCATCTAGAAAATCCCCCATAGACATTCAGAAAAATGTGTTTCTACGGTGATTCTAAACCCTGTCAAATTGACAAACAGTGATTAACCATCACAAGTCAGCTTGTCACTCAGACATACCACTTTTAAGCCATACATAACCTTCCAACCTTTATATCCATAGGCTCATGTAGTCAACAAAATACATTTCATCTAATTTTAAAAGTTCCTTTAGTCTCAACAGTTCCAAGTCAGTTCAAAGTTGTAAAAGTAGATTACCTTCAGAGACTCAGATAAACTTTTAACTGTGACCTCTTGTAACATCAAAAACTAAGTTACGTGTTTCCAAGATGCATCAGCACAGAGTAAGCAGTTTTAATACAAAGGGAAAGCATGAGCTCATAATAAGGAATGATCAGACTGAATCAAGACTGGAATACAGCAAGGCAAAATCCAATGTCTTAAGCTCCATGCCCAGCATCTGGGACTCATAATGGATTTGTCTGGATCCAAACTATACCTCTAATGCTCTGCTGCCTATAGTACTCATATCTTCTCCCTTGGGGCAGCTCTACTCTGAACTTGCAGCTTTCTTCAGTGTATGTCCTATGGCTCTGGCATCTCCAACATCTTGAGGCATCCATTATAAAATTTATAACTTAGGCCCTTATGGAAAGAGGTTCTCAACCCTGGCTATAGCACATTGTCTCAGGATTCTTCCAAATGGGAAGGAAGGCTAAGGCAGTGAGACAAATTTCCCAAAGTCACTTATTTGAAAAATATTAGGGGTTGAACCATGTCATGATTCTCAAATTCTTGGCCTAGGTACCTTAGATGACCTGGAACACATGTAAAGTGACTTAAGTGCTAAGCATGATGATGGCACACTCTTGCAATCCCAGCTCTTGGGAGGCTGAAGCCAGAGAATCTTCGGTGTGGACCATGCCTGGTGAAACCTTGGCTCAAAAAAATGTCTGAATTCTGTATGGTTAAAACAAAAACAGGGGCTGGAGAGATGGCTTAGTGGTTAAGCGCTTGCCTGTGAAGCCTAAGGACCCCGGTTCGAAGCTCGGTTCCCCAGGTCCCACGTTAGCCAGATGCACAAGGGGGCACACTCATCTGGAGTTCGTTTGCAGAGGCTGGAAGCCCTGGCGCGCCCATTCTCTCTCTCTCCCTCCATCTGTCTTTCTCTCTCTGTCTGTTGCTCTCAAATAAATAAATAAAAAATGAACAAAAAAATTTTAAAAAAAAACAGTAGCTAAGGAACTATATTTATTGTTTACATAATGATTAAGAGTGACAACTTAGCTGGGGATATGGCTTAGGAGTGGAGTGCTTGCCTCCATCTACAAAGCTGTGGGGTCCACCCCTGATGCTGTGATTCAGTGATAAAGAGTTACACTCTATTCATGTATTTAAGACAGTGCTCCAATCTTTCATCTTTGGTCACAGCCAAGGACCTTGTGACTCTGTGACTTCTCAGGGCCATCTGCCACCACAGAGTGGGTGGTGAGCAGGCATGGGGCTGAATGGGCTGAGTCAAATGAATTCTTTAGCACAGCTAGACTTTAGGGAAACAGACTTCTCACAGGACACCCACTCTCTCCAGAGACTTATGTTCTGATTTTAAAATTGAATTCATTCAATAAAGAATGGCTCACTTCAGGGCTGGTTGTAATCACTAATTGCTCATCATCAGTGTTAAGCATATTTGTCTTATTATTGGAAGTAATTCAGTAACAGAACTTTCCAAATCATGCCTCCTGTTAAGACAGGCATTTTGCTGCTGACTTTAATATTAATAATTAATTGCCTTACAGGATTTGTTTATATTGAAAAACAATACAGCTGTCATTGGATCACAACTGCCAAAGTTTATGATTTGAGCAAGGAATGGGGTGAAGGAGTCATGTGACCAGCTGTGACAAACAGCATAGTCTGTTTGGTACTAAGACAAATTTGCACTCTTACAAGTTCCTAAGAAACTGCAGCAGTAGATGGAACTGTGAGAACATTGTAGACATTACTGAACAACTGTCATTTGAAAGCAGATGCTAGAATTTTTCCAGGGCTGGATGCCGCCTGCATTTTTGTTGGTGTGTTGGTGGCAGATATTCAGTAGATACTTTTTTAAATATCCAGGCTAAACTTGAGGCAGGATCTTGTAGACTCTCCTTGTATCCTTTCTCCTCAAAATTCAGTATAGCCCTTGGGAAATGTGGGCTCTTAGCTGATGGGAGGTTGGAGGAGTTAGAATCATGGCTTCTGGAGCAGATGAACATGCAGTATGTGCCATAGTGATCCACAGGTGAACAAAGAAACTATTCATATATCTGCTGATGGTTTATATTTTATCACCTTCTGAAAATGTACATAATGTACATTTTCTAATTCTAATGTACATAAGTCCACATAGAATTGCATGTACCTATTTTTAATAGCCATGCAGTTATTAATGAGTATGCATAAATACTTTTCCTCCAAGAGAAAATTGGCTACACCATGCTATATCTGCAAAGGAGAGAATATGTGTTTTTAGAACACTGAAATACAGGCCATGCCAAGCTTAGATTCTTAATATAAATGTGAGATCTGTTTGCTCTAGCAATGGTGGTAGCAAGTCATCTCACATGCTTTTGGTCTGTCACTTGGTAAACTCGCATGAGTCACTTAGGCAAATTCTTGGTCTTTGCCAAGCTAGTGGTTGCTGTGTCACTGTCATTTAAGTGCCACATGGTAGCCTCTGAGTTAGCTTCTAGTTTCCATGGTGCTAAATTCCGCTTGGGTGGACACAGAACACAACATTAGTCAGGGTCCTCTGATGATGGGAAGAACTTGGGATCAACTGTGAGAGGGCTAGTGTTCATCCATCCATCTATCTATCCATCCATTGATTCATTCAGTGGATAAACATTTAAAATTATCTGGCATGTGCTGACCACCAACATGGGCTAAAGTTTATTTCTCTTCTGTGAAACAAAGTGAAATAAATTTTACTTTCCTCTTCACTCTTATTTGCTTATTTTCCCCCTCAAGTTGCTGCTGTTCTTTAATAGGTGCTTTTGGATAACTGGTCAGTCCATTTGAAAAGCAAAGGTACAGGGCATATTCTGAAACAGTAAACATATGGCCCTGTAATCTCTACAAGAAGCATTCTTTTTCTTTTTTCTTTTGGTAAGTGGAAAATTTATAGGATAAAAATTGAAGATAAAAGCTAACTTAAGAATATAAGATGAGGGCTGGAGAGATGGCTTAGCAGTTAAGCGCTTGCCTATGAAGCCTAAGGACCCCGGTTCGAGGCTCAGTTCCCCAGGTCCCATGTTAGCCAGATGCACAAGGGGGCACACGCGTCTGGAGTTTGTTTGCAGAGGCTGGAAGCCCTGGGGCACCCATTCTCTCTCTCTCTCTTTCCTTCTATCTGTCTTTCTCTCTGTGTCTGTCGCTCTCAAAGAAATAAATTAAAAAAATTTAAAAACAAAAAAAAGAATATAAGATGAATGTTTCAACACGCTTCGTATAAAAATCATCTTTTGGCAGTAATATAGCTATTAAAAGTAGAAAAGTTCATGTAAGCATGATGAAATAATGTGAGGGAAAGATAAAATAAAGGTAAGAGAACTATCCCAGCTGAAAACACAAGAGTTTCTAAGGCATAATTATGAACCAGTTGAATTTTTTTCAACTGCATCATATCCTAAAAATAAAACATTTGCTCCATGAATTTCCACTCTAGAATGCAAGTACATGCATGCTAAGATTTAGCATATGTTTGACTCCTGCATTTGAAACATATTTTTCTAGAGATGTAAGCACTAACAGCTGATATTCTGGGGACTTACTTATTTATTTGTTTTTAGTCAACTGCTACTAATTAAATTGCAAGGTTCAACATGGATTTACCATTTATTAATTTTATGAATTTGTGCAGGTCAATTCTCCTTTTAAGCCTTATCTGTAAAATAAAGGAAATGTCAACATTATAATGAGAATGAAGATGAAGCTGTTTTCTAGTAGCCTTCCAGCCCCGGGTGGCTGCTGATCACCTGTAGCATGACTGGTCCTGCCTGAGATATGCTGTTCATGTGCAACATGCACCAGTCTCAGAGATCTAGTCCACATAAAAGAATGTGAGCTTTTTTACTTATTTCATATTAGCTATGCATCACAGCCATACTATTTTGGATACCTTACTTTCAAATAAAACATGTCAAAAATTATGGTATCATGTTTTACTGTTAAAATGCTATTTTCCTATCTTAAATATAAGTTTGCATTAGTTTTTATTTGGCAGCTATAGAACATAATAAAGAATAAGAATTTTTGCTCTGATCAATTGGGAACTAGCTGTGGTTGAGTTTTTCCTTAAGCTAGGCCTGGGCTGGCTTGGCCCAGGCCCAGCCTGGTGGCTACGCCTAGGGAGAGCCTCCTAGCCCTTACTCACCACATCAGTTCTTTATCCCCTCTAGTTCCCCACATGGCAGGAGCTCCTTGAACTTTTTTTTCCTTTTCTTTCCATGTCCTCCATGTGGGCTCTCTAGCCACATGTATGCCTTTCCTTGGCTTTGTACTTCCATAAATAAATACAATAATTTAATAATTAAACAAGAATACATATTTTTTAAGAATTTAAGGCAAGTTGTTTCTCCACTGTAGAATTAGGAAGTTGTCTCTTTACACTGACAGTGTTTAACATTCAGCAGTTCTCTGGTCTGGATGGCTTAGAAAAGGCTGGGTAAGGATGATGCATAAAATTTCATTGTTTGTCGGAGGAATTTGTGAAGAGTTTAAAAATAGCATCCCCTTCCCTCCTCCCTTTCTCATGCCTATGAGTTATTTCTGTTGGCTGCATTGGGAAACCTGACATTTGATTCATTCTCAGTGTGCCCTGCTCTGGTCCTTTGAAAACATTCTGGACAGTGAGCAAAAGGTCAAAGCCGCTATGGCTGGATGTGGCTGCCCTGGGCTGTGACAAGCAGAAGAGACCCAGGGAGGTCGGACTATTAGGTATGGCAAAATGCTTGGTTAAGATCCAGACTCGGCGAAGCCTCCACTTGCACATGGTAAACCACTGCAGCAGTAATGTGTTTGTCCGCCTCTTAAGACACGGCTCCAAGGTCACAGCTCGAAATACCGGTACGTGCCATGCTCTAGACTGTCATCCTGTGTCGAGAGGAGTGTGATTGCTTTCAGCTACCTGCTTGCCACTGGTGACTAAGAGAGAAGCCAAGGGTGACTGCTACACCCAAGTTTTTGATAAGCAGGGGAGGAGAGAGGGAGGGAGCAAAGAAGAGAAAGATAGGAAGGAGTAGGAGTGAGCATTACAAATGGGAAATGTACAACATCATGGCATCAAGCTGTCATAGGACAAATTATGTCAGCAGAGATGAGATGAGAAGGAGACTGTGGCAGTGTGTTCTTCCAGTTTGCTTAGCAATCAATCAATAAAATTCTTCTGCTCCTCTTAATGTTTGAAAGTTTCAGATCTCAGATCTGCCTGTGAGGTGGTGAGGCAACCCCTCCCTACCTTTATCTTGAAAGCAGAACTTTACTAACAGAAAGTATTTGCAGAAGAACTGGAATAAAACTGATATTATAAAAATTTTATTTTCCTGGGGGTTGGGAGGAGATGGCTTAGCACTTAGGGTGCTTGCCTGCAAAGCCTAAGGACCTAGGTTCGATTTCCCAGTACCCATATAAGCCAGATGCACAAGGGGGCACATGTGTCTGGAGTTTGTTTGCAGTGGCTAGAGGCCCTGGTGTGCCAGTTCTCTATCTGCCTCTGTCTCTCTCTTTCTCAAACAAATAAATAAATTAAATATTTAAGAATTCTTTTCTTTTCCTTATAACCATGTTTTCTGCTATTCCATGATCTGAGAATTGGAATTGCAATAGAAATCTAAAGTCAGACCTTCAGCCATAACAACACTATAGTTACACACACACACACACACACACACACACACGTGTATGTTTTTCGCCAATAAACTAAAATAAAATATGTTCTGGAAAATACCTGAAATTAGTCACAAATTATGAATATTTTGGAACTTCTGACTTAAGATATAATTAATTGTTTTTATATGATAACATAAGTAATATATGATATGTCATTATTGCCAATATACATATATTTTAATTTATTTCTGAGGCAGGGCCTTATTCTAGCCCAGAATGACCTCAAACTCCCAAAGATTCTTCTACTTAGCCTCCCAGTGCTGGGATTAAAGATGTGAGCTACCACACCTGGCTCTAACTTTGATATTTTTAATGTCAGTTTCCTAATACCGAGATTACAAAGGTATTTTTCATGTGCTTTTTCGTAATATCCATAGTCTTGCCATTTTAAGAATGTAACATAAGTTGGAATCATACAGAATGCAGCCTTTTCAGAATGGCTTCTTTCACAGTCATTTGCATTTAAGATTCCTTCAGAAAATTCATTTGTAGCACTGAATAATATTCACTTTGTCTGGATATACTCATTGCTGTTTCTTTCTCCATTTACCATTTCTGAAAAATGGGTTAATATTTGTCTTGTAGTTGCATTATTTTAGATTAAGAGTAGGATAGCCAAACTCTCAAGACATTGAGATCTATTATGGAGAAACATCATTTTTTGTTGCTATTGAAAATGTGACAATGTCATTTATTTCTTTCTCTGTATCTTTGTCATTTGTATATAGAATGGATACTGATTTTTTTTGCATTGATGTTGTATCCTTTTACTTTGCTGAAGGAGTTAATCACCTTTAAGAGTTTGAGATGGAGGCTCTCAGTCTCTTATGTATAGAATCATGTTATCTGTGAATAGAGCTAACTTAACATCTTCCTCTCCAATTTGTATTCCTTTTATTTATTTCTCCTGTCTTATTGCTTGAGCTAGGACTTCCAGTACCATGTTTCCTCATACAAAATTTTCTGCTCTTATAAACATATACTATCTTAATTATGGAAAACAATGGCTATTAGTGTTTTCCTACTATCAATCTCAAAATAGTATATCTTCAAGTTGTATTGTTCTACAACATTTGATTTTAAAAATTTATATTTGATCTAGGTGTTATGGCACACATCTTTAATCCCAGCACTTGGGGGGCAGAGATAAGAGGATTGCCAAGAGTTTGAGGCCACCCTGAGATAGTGGTTAATTCCAGGTCAGCCTGGGCTAGAGCAAGACCCTACTTCAAAAAACCAAATATAAATATATTTCAGTTGCTGACTTGAGTTTTGTGAAAATTATTAAATGAATTTTGTCTTGGCATTTGGATAGAATTTCCAGTACTTTCAACAATGGCCTTAAACATACTTCTGATATTTTATACTTCATATTTATGCAAGTTGATATTCCCAGCATTAGTGATCATAAAATTAAAATATTGATCAACTCTGAAAAATGCTGAGGATGCTCTCTACCCTGAAATATTAAATACCCAGCTGATATTTATATAGTTATGTAAAAATAAACAAGAATATCCATCTCATTAGCATGCAGTTTTTGTCACGTTCCTCACTTCTTCTGATGTGTTGCTACTACATATACTTGCCATCACACATGCATATTTATTTCTGTATTTCTGTGGTAAAAATCTCAAGTCCTTGTCTTTCAGGAGATAAAGATATGAAAAACCATAAGAAAACTACAACATAGTGTAATGATTATGATGATAAACAGATTCACAAGATGGGTAGCTGTGAAGTTAGCAATTAAAGGCAAACCCTTATTGTCAATGGTTTATAGACCAAGGCATTTTTTTTTAATCTAATACATTTTCAGGGTTCATAAGAAGTTTCACTTTCTCCAGAGCTTTCCAAGTTGGCAGTTTTTTTTTTGTTTGTTTGTTTTTATCAGAGCAGTGGCTATCTACATAACTGGACTCTTGCCAGCTTCTGCTGTCTCCTTTATTACAGTATTGAGAGAGTCTGCCCCCTTCCAAGATATTCTAGGAAACAAAAACCTTTCTCATTCTTCACTGACTCCTCAAGTAGTTTTCAGAATTAACTCACACACCCTTATATAAATCAGGAATGGCCAAGAAACTGAACTTACTATGACTGTCTTAGAAACATCGCCTGAGAAGAAATGATTGATGAGCAGTCAGCCTTTAGAAGATCCCAGATAAGATGCATAAGCATCAGACAGGGCATGGGTAGTAGAAGGACTCCCTATAGGATGTAAGGTCCAGATCCTTAGAGAATGAGTGAGAGCCATCTGGGTGTAGAGGGACACTAAGAGGGGAGCAGAGGCAAAGGGGAGAGGGAGATGGTACAGATGATACACTTAAGTACATGGATCTGGTAGAAATGCATGGAGTAGATGAGAGCTATTTTTGTACTAAGCTAAAGAGTTTAGTTTAGTATTTAGCCATAGTAGTATAGGAAACATTTTAAAATATTCTATCAAAAACTTTAATACATGAAATGCTATAATTTGATCATATTCCCATGCTATTTCCTTTTTGTCCCCTCTCCCACACCCATACTCTTGAATGCTGTCTTCTTTCCAAGTTGTCCTTGTGCTCTGATGTTTCATTCATTTTGTCTTCTGTGTCAGAGTGTTAATGGACTCAAAATTGTTCAGGTCTTGTTGGGGTAACAATGACCATTGTGAGGTCATAAAACCACCAGTTGGTTCATGTTCAGAGAACAATGCTCTAATGAACTCCTTCTCCCTCTGAGGCTCTTGCATTCTTTCTGCCTCTTTTTCCACAATGTCCCCTAAGCCTTGGAGGGTGGGGCAGAGATGTATTGCTTAATGTTAGAGCTGTCAACAGCATCTATAGAAAATATTTTAAGAAGAGGTATAACTTATAGGCAGGACTGTTCTTTAAACAATTCCCCAGAATTGTTTTCATGAAAACCAATTAGGTTGGTGTTGTTATCATTCAGTTAAGTGGTAAGACTTAAGAAGCCAAGACAGTGCTGAATAAAAGTAAATAAAATGGAAACATTTTGAAAAGTGGGAGACATATCTGATTATTGAATTAAAAAGTCTTTGTTCAATCTTTGGATTGTTGGTTTGAGAGAAAGAGTGGTGGTACCGCCTACTCTATAAATAACAACAGAGCAGAAAAGAAGTTGATTGTAAACATGATGTGTTTGTATTAGAACACATTGTGATTGACCTTCTTGTGTATGTATAAATGGTTTGCTCAGGCTCATTGGGCAGTTTTGAGTTGAGGTAGACCACAAATTTGCTAATATATGTTTAAGAAACTAAGTTATAGTCTAGGCAAACTGAGCAAACAAATTTGGAAAATGTCAACTTAGATAAAATAAAGCTGATTTCTTCTTATCAGAATACCTCAACCATTTAAATTTGCTAATAGTAATATTATTAATTATTAAGTTCATTTTTGAGAAATCACCACCTGCATGAGAGGAAGTGGTGTGAGTTTCAATTGGGGTATAGAGATGAAGCAGACATTAGGTTTGGGGTGTGTGTGTGTATTTGTGTGTGTCTTTTTCTAAGTTTTTTATTTGTGTATGCTTCTGTGAGAGTCAGTGGGGTGACTTTTCACAGGTATTAAGTAGAATTAACGGACTGCATTCCAATGGTGTTCAGAGGCATATCTAGTGTTAGATACCTTGAAATGTCCATGACTGAAAATGAAAAACCTCACCTGGAAGTCAGTGTCATTCTGAGAAATTTAAATTTAAACTCATGAGATATAGGTTTAATTTGGAGGGTTAAGCTTTATCCTTGACCAAAAGGAGATAGAGTCACATGCAATGTTAGTGTCATAATGTCTTATAAAAGTTTTGAAGTCTGGAAAGAGAAGATTGTGTACAACATTCATGTATGATCTGCTATAACCTTCAGGGACTACACTGGGGAAAGTTGAATAACAGTTATTAGAAGAGGTTGATGATGGTGAAACATATTTAATTTTTATAACAAAGTAAATTAAGGAACTTTACAACAAAGCAGGAGAGAAAGTCTAGAGTCTTCTGGAGTGATTAGCTCAGTTTGGGTAGCTCTCCTCTCCCAGTGAAAGGGAGAACTAACAGCTGGAGGTAGAAGCCACAGTTTATGCCAGAGAGGCTCAGAAAACTTGTAATATGATTTCAGTGACATGTTGTCAAGAGCAATAAAATAAGAGAGAGCCAGACAAAAGTTGTACAAGATCAGGGGAACTCTCCTCAGCTCACAATCTGAAAAGCTATAGGACCCTTTCTTAAAAAGACCTGGGCGGAGTTGGTGCTGGCTTGATATCTCCAGACTATTCCACTACACTTTGAGGAAACTCAGAGCAAGTGTCATAAGACACTGTAACATGGCAAGAAGAATACCTCTACACTGTAGGGAAGAAAATCTGAATCAACTTCACAGTATTTAGCAAGATAGAAACCTAATTGAAGCAAGAGTCTGCAGGGGAAGAGAGTCTCATGTTCCAGATATCAGGAAGGACCACCCAGGCAAGGTGCCAACCTTCGTAACCCAACCTATGAAGATGGACCGACTTCTGTGACCTACCATGCAGAGGACCACCCTTAGGAAGGACTAACATTTGCAACTGGACTCCTGAGGACTGTTTAGAGATATGATCAGGATCTATGAGCTGATTTTGTAAAGGATAACAATGAGTGTTAGGCATCTGGAAGCCCAGGAAGGAGTGTCAAAAGATGTGAGGCAGGAGCCAGCAAGAAATCCACATTTCATTAATACTCCATACTACTGTTTAACTCACACAGCTGCACCTTGATCCCTCCCTTACTTTATAGCCAAAGTCCACTGACAAGTCCAGCTCTCTTCCACTCTGTCTCTGTACCTTTTTCTCTTCTCTTGTTTTTTTTTTCTATGTTCTTTATTTTTTCATTTTCTTTTTTCATGTGCTTTCCCAAAGAACATAGGGTAGTCTGGCTTGTGGAGAGTCTCTGTCTCCAGCCTCCTGAGAGGTGATGCTTTTTTAGATTATCTTATTTCATTTCTTTCCTCTCTCTTTCCATTCTATCTTTAGCCCAGACTGCCTCATAGCCCCCTTTATCCCTACCATTCTTTCTTTCTACTTACTTTTATTTCTTTTACTTTTAATCTATCAAATGCAGTATTAATCACATCTTACACCTTTTCCCTACCGTTCATGCCTATAGTAAGTGCATCCATTACGTCTTTTTATTACTGTGAAGAAATATCAAACAAAGCAACTTAGCTCAAGGGCATAATACACCATGGCAGTAAAGTCATGGCAGTCAGAGCTTGAAAACAGTCCTAAAAGGGGAATCTGTAGTTACAAGTATGAACATTACATAATCAGAGATATCACAAGTAACTTAAAGATGAAATTTATTGTCTAGAAAAAAATAGAGTAAGCCAAATCCAAATTTTGTAGCCAGAAAGAAATAATTAAAATTAGAGTAAACATTAATGAAATGGTAACTAAAAAAGTAACACACAACATGAATGAAACACAGAAACAAGATTTCAAAGGTTTTTAAAAACTTCTTATTGTTAGTCTCTGTAGTAGTTTGAATGTGATAGTATAAATCTATGGTCCCATAGAATCAGGTGTTTTATTAAAATTAAACCTGTAAATCAGGTCTCCAGCCATTTGGCTGCAGGAGGTATCATCAGGGGACAATCTTAGAGCCCATAGTTGTGTTTGGGGTGCATCTGTATTCCAGCCCCAAAAAGTATGGAGAGCAGTTAGGGCTCTGGTTAGTTTGTGCTTGCTGCTTGCTAGTGATGCTGGCTGTTGGGTAGTACTCTCAGCTTGGATCTATGAAAAGGAACCACATTTTCCCACCATTGATGGTGTTCCCATGGACTTTGTATGCCTGAAATAAACCCATATCCCCCATAAGCTGCCTATGATTGGATGTTTGTCCAAGCAACATGGAGCTGAATGCAATGTGGAGCTGAGTACAGCAATCTCCATACAATGTACTCTTATCATAATTCCTTCCTACTATCTTTCTTTATTCCCTCTCTCCTATCCCCTCTCCACTGAATCCTTTCTTTCCCACTAGTCCTGTTTTAATTTGGTGTGTGTGTGTGTGTGTGTGTGTGTGTGTGTGTTGCTCACTCATACAGTCTTTTCAAGGTAATGACGGTCACTGCTTTAAAGTTATAAATGCAATTACCACTTTGTGTCTGAAAGACTGCATTCCAAAGGACTTCCCTACATCTGTTGGCTCTAACATTCTTATTGCCATGTTTTTCCTCTTTATGGGTCCCTGAACTTTAGGGGGTGTGATAGATATGTCTCATTTAGTGCTGAACAATCAGTTGTCCCTTCTTAGCACTTTGATGAGCTTTTTTAAGTTTTAAAATATTTATTTATTTATTTATTTACTTGAGAGAGACAGAGGGAAAGGGGGGGAGGGGTTGAGAGTGAATGGGAATGCTAGGGCCTCCAGCAACTGCAAATGAACTCCAGGTGCATGTGTCCCACTGTGCAGCTGGCTTATGTGGGCCCTTGGGAATTGAACCAGGGTCCTTTGGCTTTGCAGGCAAATGCCTTAACTGCTAAGCCAGCTCGCCAGCCCTGGTGAGCTTTGATGAATCACCATGTTCAAATCTAGGAGTCACCATGTTCTGAAAAGAGAAGCTTCTTTAACAAAGAATGAGAGTAGCATTCCTATGTGTGTATAAATATAAAGATGTCAGAAGGAAATTTGGTGGGCATAATATAGCCATTTGGTCAAACATTAGTTGTTACTTTCCTCCTTATCAGCTTTCCAGCTGTAAGTGACTAGAGGGAAGCTTTAACTTCCACTTCAATGGCATGTTTTTTGTGCCTTCTGTCAAAAGCACTGCCTTCTCTAGAGTCAATATTATAGGATAAAAGAGCATGAAGTTGTAGAGACAGAAAGCAAAAATTTGGCTAGTGGGTCAGTAAGGGCAATAATAAGTGCTACCATTCCCATTTCTATCCCTTTTTTCCTGGACCCAAGAATTTTGGCTATAGCAGTAACAATAAATTGTATCGAATGCTAATTCAGAGCATATACAGACTTCTGGGGAACCCTGCCCCATTCCTTTCAGGCTATTGCCACCTAGTTTGCACTATAACTGTGTCCTTGAAAATGACATTCCACTGTTCTATCAAGCCAGCCAGTTCAGAATGCTAGGGATCATGGTAACACTAGTGAATTTTATGAATAGGAGCCCACTGCCACACATCTTTATCTAAGTGAGTACCTTAGTCAGAAGCTATGATGTATGAATAAGGCATTTATAAGTCCACAGATGGTAGACGTTCCATGTGTAGGAAAGGAAGGTAAACCCATCTGTAAGCTGAGATATGCACACTGACACAATAGTGGCATGTCTGCTTCTTTGGGATAATCAACTACTTTCTGGTTAGATTTGGAGCCTGTCCTATAGAAGGGAATTTATGCCAACTACTATAAATCCAGCCAGAAGTCAATGGCTTGGTTTCTCTGTGTCCTGCAAATATAGGATATGGAGTCATCAGCTTCTTTCCTCCACACTTCCTTTCTTACTGCCTGGTTTCTACAGTCGTTCCAACCTTAACACAGAAACTAAAATATTCAAGGCTAGAACCTATATATGAGAAGGAACATATAGCATTCATCCATTTGGGCCTATATTAGCTCATGCTATATGTTCCAGTCAATCCATTTTCTTGAAAATTTAATTGTTTTTTGAATTGTTTATAGAGTCCACATATTAAGAGTGTAGTTGGCAATGATATTCTCCCATCCTAGGAGCTGTAATACATGGAGAATTTACTTTGATGTCCACAGTGTTTTTATTTAATGGGGTCCCTTTTGTCAATTGCGTACCTTGGTTCCTGAGTGACTGAGCCCTATGTAGAAAGCTGACACCTGTACCTATATCTTGAAGTGTACTCCCACTTTTTGTTCTATCCATTTTAGAGTTTTAAGCTTTAGGTTGAAGTTCTTCATTCATTTGTAGATGATTTTTTTTTTCGGGATATAATTTCATTCTACAGCATGTAGATACTCAGTTTTCCTAGCACTATTAATTGAAGATGCTGGTTTCCAGAGTGTGTTTTTGGCATCATTGCCAAAAAGAAGGTGGCTGTAGTCATATGGACTGGTTTCTAGATCTTCCATTCTATTACACTAATAAACATGCCTATTTTGTGCCAGAACCATGCTGTTTTTATTATTATTGCTCTGTAATATAACTTAGAATCAGATATGGCAATACCTCCTGCAATATTCTTTTTGCTCAGGGTTACTTTGACTATCTGGGTATTTTGTCCTAGGTGAATTTTAACATTATATTTTTTTTTCTGTTTCTTGAATGGCATTGGATATTGATTAGCACTATATTGAATCTATACATTTATTTTGATAGCATAGCCATTTTCACAATGTTAATTCTTCTGACCCAGAAGCATGGGAGGTTTTTGCATTTTCTAGGGTCACTGATTTCTTTCTTCAGTGTTTTAAAGTTTTTATTGTTAAAGTTCGTTGCAGTTAGCTTCACATTGCTGAGACAAATATCCAACCAGACATAGTTGATGGGAGAAAAGGGGTTTATTTAAGGCTTACAGGGCCCAAGGGAAACTCCATGCATGGCAGAAGAAGCTGCTTGCTTCCAGAGAGCCAAGAAGAGAGAAACTTCAGTAAGCAAACACTATCACAAGCAAGCACAAACCACCAGAACTGAAACTACTCTGAACATACCTTAGGGATGGACTCCACGATCTGTCCTCAGTGACATCTCTTCCCTAGGAGGGCTTTGCCCTGTGGGGACCCAAAATTCAAGCCTGATTCTATGGAGTCACATATTCAAACTACCACATTCCAACCCTGGCCCCCTATAGTATCATGATTATCTCACAATGTCAATTGCATTCAGTCCAACTCCAAAGTTCCCCGTAACTTTTACCAACTTTAAGACCATTCCAGAGTCCCAAGTCTCATCTGAGATTCAAGACTGTCTCTTAATGATGAGTGCTATAAAATCAAAAAAAGTTACATCTAACACATGATGGCACAAAATAAACATTTTCATTGAAAAATAATATAACAGAGATAGATCAATGCAAAAGCAGTAACTCTCAGGTAAGCATCAAATATCTACAGTTCAAATCCAACATCCATAACCAGTCATGACAGTATCTGAATTTTCTAATTAACCCCTCAAATTTGGCTAAGCAGTCTGGAGAAAACTGTCATCCTGAGCTACTATCTGTCTGTGGTAGCCATTTTACAGTCCTCGTATATGCAAAATGTCCTTAGGTCCCCATTGCAAATTACAATCCACCTTCAGCTTCATAAGATGACCTTTTTATCCTTTAATAAAGGGACATCTCCTTGCGTCAAAATATTGCATCTCACTAGCAGTTTCTAGATAATGGTCTTATTGGCCTCTACACAGGGATATCACCCTGCTTCACATGCCAGATCTCAGCAGCAGCTCCTGGAACTGTGTGTTTCATGACCCAGTTCCATGCTTTTTTATTTTATTTTTTTATGTTTCCAAAGCCAATACTAGGTGTGAAGAGTCACAACCAATTTTTTTAATATAGGGGTAAAATAAATCTTGACTTCAAAGAGCAGATTATGCATGCCTTTAGAATTCTTCCTTTACATCACTTTATTGCAAGAATTTGCATTCCTATTCATTCAGCTTTTCCTGAGGGATTTCACATCAGGCACATTTATATTCTTTTATGTAAACCAGTTGGTCCATCATTAATGGTGGTAATCAGTTTAACAATTACCAAAATCAGTTTCTGTGCCTATAACTTTAAACTTGCTTCATTTTTCCTGTGATAATCTGTGCATCTTTAATATTTCTGTTCTGTATCTTTTTCCAAGCACACCAGTCCATTACTTTTAAATTAAACCTTGATTAAACTCTCTGGACATAAGCCGCAGAATGCACACAGCCTTTTTACCAGTAGCCTAGTCCCAACAAAGTTCTCTTCTGTCTCTCCTTCCTTCCCCTGGGAAAGTTCATAAACCAAGCTTCCATACATTCACATCCCTATCTGCTTTTAGTATCAGAGTAATACTGGCTTGCTAAAAAAGTTTGGATGTGTTCTATTTTATGGACTAATTTGAGAATCATTGGTTTTAGTTCTTTAAAGATCTGATAGTGTGGTGAAAATGAAAAATTAAGTGTATATTTAAAAGTTAGAAACATGACTCTGGTCCCTTTTCTGTTTACACTTTTTTTTCCCACTCAATGCTGTAAGCCTCAGATGGCACATAACAGTCCCTACTGCTCCCATGGGCACCACTTCTGGTCCTCCTACCAAAACTTCTGGGACCAGCTGCAAGACTGATGAGAGAGAACACTGTGGAGTGGAGGAGGGGCATATCCTGACTTGTATCTGTCTACTGTTGTGCTAGTCAATACCAAAGATAGCATGACTCTGGGGCTTCCTTCCTATATCGTTACATCCTGCTTCCATTGTTTTACCTAAACATACAACTGTGCACCCTCCCCATTTCTACAAGCTTGCTTGTTGCTAAAGTTTCCATATGTAGCTTAGTGACATAGTTCCAAAAAAATGTTTATAAAACATAGGTGGCCCAAACTCAGACTTCTGGAGAAATTTTCAGCCCACCAGTATAATAATAAATTATTTTTATTAGTTATGTACACAGTGTGTATACAACCATGGTGGTACCATCATTATCCTCCTACCTGTCCTCCCCCCTCTTCAGGGACCCTCTTTATTGGGGAACGTGGTTCATGCATTGTGGGGTTAGCCATCAGTTATGGGTAGGAGGTAATGTCTCTGTGCATAATGTTCCAACATGTGACCTAACAATCTTTCCTTCCCCTTTTCTGCAAATTTCCCTGACTCATTTAGAGTTTCTTTTAGGTCTACTTCAGTGATGAGATCTTGGGAGCCTCTGTGTCACTGAATGTCTGGTTGAGTGGGAGTTGAGTGTCTATCTCCTACACCCTTGTACTGGTAGCAGGTTCACCAAGAAAGCAGCACTCTTGTTCATTTCCCCAATTATTCTTGGTTTCAGTTGGTTCCTGTTGAAGTGTTATGGACTGATTCTCTCCTCTGAATCTGCATCCATCTGAAAAAGAGAAGCGAATTTTCAAATAGAGAGTGAAGTCAGAACCATATAAATGGGATAACCATTATTATTTTAGAGAGAATTCAATAGGTGTAGGCTGTCTTGTAGCCCACCATTCCTGAGAGCTTGATAGTGAATAGCTGGCTCATTTTTTGGATGTGGTGCTGACTTGTTTTCCAGCTCCAGCTATGAGTTCCATTCCACTGAACGGATCAGTTAGCCGAATCAAGAACAGTTAGTTTCCCACTATGGCTGGGTGCCACTATTGCACTTGTGTTAGCATCATGTCAGGTTGTTTTCTGCTGAGTAGCTTAGACCACAAATTGCTTGAACAGATGCTGGTCATTTTCACCCAGTTGCTCATATAGCATCTTCTGGCACTAGACAAGCTAACTGTCTGGGGACTGACTCTCTTCCAGATTCCAGCCAGGTCACTCCATGTTCTGTATCAACAGCATATGGTGTCTTCAGCAGTAGGGTCTTACTGCTAACCTTTGCTGGGCCATCAAGTACTCTGACAGAAATCTATCTTCTTTTGGGAAACCTTGTAGGTCTCTCTGATCAACAGCTCATTGTGGATGTTAACCACATGCTGGTACTGAGAGTTACAGGCCAGCACCCAGGAAAAAAAGGAAGGAAAAGATAGGTAATATACAAGAGGTAGAGAGAAGGGAGAGAAAAGGGAAAGAAATGGGAGATTAGGGTTAGTCTTCATCATACCTTCTCTAGGGCCCTATGATTCAGGTTTTCCCTAAAAGGACCTGATGAAGGTTCAACCATTTAGTCTGTTTTCTTTTTTTTTTTTTTTAGGTTGTAAAATTTTATGGTACCTTGCTATATGGGTCAAGTTATGTCCCCCCAACCTTTACCTTCCCTCTTGTCTGGTCCTCAAGATGCTTATTAGGTATGTCAGCATCTTGGGTAGATTCAAGTTAGGAGGTATAGATGAGGGAGACCATATGATGATTATCTTTCTGTAATTGGGTGAGTTTGCTGAGAATGATCTGTTACAGGTTCAAATATTTTTCTTAAAATTTTAGTGTGTCATTTTTCCTTATTGTTGTACAGAATTCCATCATGTGGATATACCACCTCTTGGTTATTCATTCTTCTAATAATGGACATCTGGGTTGATTCCAGCTCTTATGAATCAAGCAGCTATAAACATGGTTGAGCAAATCTTTCTGAACATTGGCATAGAGCTTTTAGGGTAAATGCCCAGTAAGGGAATAACTAGATCTGTTGGTAACTCTATAGTCAACCTTTCTAGGAGTTTTCATATTGCTTTCCATAGTGGTTATATCATCTTACATTCCCACCAACAGTGAATGAGGGTTCCTGTTTCTCCACATCCTCACCAATCCTTGTTTTCATTTGATTTTTTTAATGTTTGTTATCTTTACTGAAGTAATGTGGAATCTCATAGTTGTTTTAATTTGCATTTCCCAATGATTAAGGATGGTAAACCTTTTCTTTTCTTTTCTTTTAATTTATTTATTTGAGAGCGACAGACACAGAGAGAAAGACAGATAGAGGGAGAGAGAGAATGGGCACGCCAGGGCTTCCAACCTCTGCAAACGAACTCCAGACGCGTGCGCCCCCTTGTGCATCTGGCTAACGTGGGACCTGGGGAACCGAGCCTCGAACCGGGGTCCTTAGGCTTCACAGGCAAGCGCTTAACCGCTAAGCCATCTCTCCAGCCCGGTAAACCTTTTCTTATGTGTGTGTCTACAATTTGTATTTCTTCCTCTGAGAACTCTGTCCAGTCCTTTACCACATTTTGTGACTGGGTTGTTTGACTTTTTATTGTTTAGGTACTTGAGTTCCTTGAAGATTCTAGAAATTAGGCCTCTGTCAGTTGTATAGCCAGAAAAAATTTTCTCCCATTCTGTGGGTAATCTATTGGCTCTGCTTATTATATGTTTGTCTGTGAAGAAACTTTTCAGCTTTATGAGATCCCAGTGGTTGAGTGATTAAGTTCCTGAGTTACTGGGGTGGGGTTTTGTTCACAAAGTGTTTTCCCATTCCTATATCATGGAAAGTTCCTCCTATTTTTTTTCCAGTAGTAGCTGAGTTTCTAGTCTTATATTGAGGTTTTCATCCATGTGGACTTGATTGTTGTGCATGGTGAGATGTGTGGATTGAGTTTCATTTTCCTGCATATGGTTATCCAGTTTTTCCAGCACCATTTGTTGAAGATGCTGTCTTTTTTTCCAGGCTACATGGTTAGGGTCTTTGTCAAATATCAAGTAGCTGTAGTTACTTGATCCAAAGTCCAGGTCCTCTATTCTGTTCCATTGGTCTATAATCTTGTTTTTATGCCAGAATCGTGTTTTTTTTTTTTTTATTACTATGGCTTTGTAATACAGATTTAGATCAGGTATGGTGATGCCTCCAGAGACATTTCTTTTGTTATGGATATGTTGGTTATCAAGCCTTCTGCCATTCCATATGAATTTTGAGATCATCTTTTCTATCTCTGAGAAGAAAAATATTGGGATTTTTATTGGTAGTGCATTAAATCTGTATATTGTCTTTGGTAAGATTGCCATTTTCACAATATTAATCCTGCCTATCCAGGAGCAAGGGAGGTCTTTCCATTTCCTCAAGTCCCCCTCAATTTCTCTCTTGAGTGTTTTTATGTTTTCATTGTATAGGTCTTTCACATCCTTGGTTAATGTTATTCTAAGGTATTTATTTTTTGTTGCTACTGAAAATAGGACAATGTCACTTATTTCTTTCTTTGTATCTTTGTCTTGTGTATTGATTTTCTATCCAGTTACTTTGCTGAAGGAATTAATCACTTTTAAGTATTTTAAGATGGAAGCTCTCGAGTTTCTTATGTACAGCATCATGACATCTGTGAATAGGGCTAACTTTACTTCTTCCTTTCCAATTTGTATCCCTTTTCTTTCTTTCTCTTGTTTTACTGCTTGAGCTAGGATGTCCAGTACTATATTGAAGAGCAGAGGTGAGAGTGGACACCCCTGTCTTGTTCTTGATCTCAATGGGAATTCCTTCTCTCCCCATTAAGTATTATTTGGGCTTTAGGAGCTTTATATATACCTTTATTATGTATACTATATTGAGATATAAACTGTCATTTCTATTCTGTCCAATGTTTTGATCATGAAGGGATGTTGTAGTTTGTCAAAGGCCTTTTCTTTATCTATCAAAATGATCATGTGGTTTTTGTGTTTAAGCTTATTTATCTGGTGTATCACATTGATAGATTTCTGTATGTTGAACCACCACTGTGTTCCTGGGATGAAGCCTACTTAATCAAGGTGGATAATGCTTTTGATGTGTTGTTGAATTTGGTTTGCAAAGATGTTGTTCAATCCTTGCATCTAAGTTCATAAGGGAAATAGTTTTCTTTTTTTGTGGCATCTCTGCCTGGTTTTGGTATTAGGGTGATACTAGCTTCACAGAAGTAGTGGGGGGCTTTCCCTGTTCTCTCATTGTGTGGTATACTTTGAGAAAAATTGGTTCCAGTTCTTCTGTTAAGGATTGATAAAATTCAGCTGAGAAGCCATCTGGTCCTGGACTCTTCTTCTTGGGGAGGTTTTTAATTACGTTTCAATCTTGATAGGTGTGATAGGTTTCTTTAGGAGATTAATCTGCTCTGAGTTTAGCTTTGGTAGGTAGTATGTGTCCAGGAATTCATTCATTTCCTCCATATTATCCAGTTTTTTGGAGTAGAGGATAAGTCCTGATGATTCTCCAAATTTCACTTATGTCTGTTGTGATCTTTACTTTTTTTTTCTAATTTTATTAATTTAAAACATCCCTTTTTTCACTTGATGAATTGGCCAGGGGTTTATCAATCTTGCTTATTTTTTCAAAGAACCATCTCTTTATTTCATCAATTTTCTTAATTAATTGTTTTCTGAGTTCCCAACTCATTAATTTCTGCTATAATCATAATTATTTCTTTCTGTTTGGAGGTTTGGGGGTTGTATTCTTCTTTTTTATCAGTGCCTTTAGGTGGATGGTTAGGTTATTGATTTGGGATCTCTTTGTCTTTGTTATGAAAGCATTTAGTGCTATGAATTTTCTCCTGAGGACCACCTTCATTGTGGCCCATAAGTTTTGGTATGTTATATTCTTATTGTCATTGTTGCCTAGAAATTTTGCAATTTCATTTTTTATTCAGTTCACTATCCAATTATTATGTAAAAGTGTGTTGTTAAGTTTCCAGGAGCAGATGGGATTCCTGGAACATCTTTTGTTGTTAATTTCTAGCAATACAGCATTATGATCTGATATCATTCAGGAAACTTTCAATCTTCCTAAATATATGGAGGCAGGCTTTATGAACTAGTATATGATCTATTTTAGAGAAGGTTCCATAGGCTGCTGAGAAGAATGTGTAGTCTGTGGATTTGGGGTAGAATGTTCTGTAGTTGTCCATTATGTCTAATCAGTCTATGGTTTTGTTGAGCTCTCTGACTTCCCTGTTAATTTTCTGTTTGGATGATCTATCTATTGCTGATGGTAGAGTATTGAAATCCCCAACTATGATGTTGTTGGTGGTTATTTCTATTTTGTTGTTAAGTAGATTTTGTTTTATGAATTGTGGTGCACTTGTGTTTGGTACATAAAAATGATTGTGATATCCTCTTGTTGGATCATTCCCTTGATAAGAAATAAGTGGCCTTCTTTGTCTTTTTGGATTACTTTTGGTTTGAAGTCTATTTTATCCAATATTGGTATAGCTATGCCTGCTTGTTTCATATTTCCATTTGCTTGGAATATCGTTTTCCACCCTTTCACCCTGAGGAGGTGTCTGTCTTTAGAGGTGAGGTGGGTTCCTTGAAGACACCAGATTGAGGGTTCCTATTTTGTGATCCACCCTATTAGCTTATGTCTATTGATGGGTGAATTTTGGGACTATGGCTAGGATGGCAGCTTGAGGGGGGTTGGGGGACTGTTGGACTACCGAAGAGCATGCAATCAGCAGATTCCCTGCTTTGCTCCACCATTCCCTCCCACTGGAGATCTATTAGAGTCTTCTCACCCTTGGAAGACCCAATGAAACCTAAACCTCTTGCCTTTTCTTCCCAGGAGGTATGGCATGGTTATGTGGATGCAGTCTTGACCAGAAGTCCTAATAACAAATTCTTGATTTCTCTTATCTTCCTTGAGTGGTACTTGGCTTTCTTGATGACTCAAATTTCCACAATAGAATTATTAAGTGAATCCATATTGTCCTAGACTTTTTTTAGGTGGAAGATGTTTTATTAGTACTTCAGTCTTGTTTATTATTGTAGCTATATTTAATTTACTTGTCTCTTCTTGGTTTAACTGTGGTAGGTAATTCACCTATTTCTTTCAGATGTCCCAAGTTTGTGGAATATAAGTTTTTAAAGTATGTCCTTGTTGCTTTTCTGGATTTCATTGTATCTGATGTAAAATCTCCCTTTTTCTCTCTACTAATCTGTGTGTTCTGTATTTCTTTTGGTTAATTTGGTTAAGGGTTTATTTATTTTTTCAAAGAACCAGATCATCATTTCATCAATTCTTTTTATTGCTTTTTGTTGTTTTTCTTGTTTGTTTCTATTTCATTGACTTCTGCTCTGATCTTGATTTCTTCAACAACTTCTGTGTTTGGTTTGTCCTTGTTTTTCCAGTTCCTTAAGGTGCATTATTATTTACTTAAAAGCTGTCTTTTTTCATTTTTATTTTTATTAATTACTTTTGTATTCAGCAAATACAGTCGGTTTGGTACCATTATTAGGCTCATCTACCTACACCTTCCCCTTGGTCCCTCCTTGTTGAGGTATATGGGTCATGCATTGTGGAGTTAGCCCGCAGTTATGGGTAGGATAAATGTCTCTGCATATCATGACCCAACATGTGGCTCTGACATTCTTTCCGCCCCCTCTTCCACAAAATTTCCCTGAGCCATTTTAGGTACATTTTTGGTCTGCTTCACTGAAGAGGTGTTGGGGGCCTCTGATCTCTGTCTCTCTTATTTGGTAGGAGTTGGTTTTTCTCTGTGTTGATCTCCTTCACCCTTGTGCTGGTACCCAGTTCACCAAGAAAACAGCACAGTAGCTTTCCCTTTTTTATTGCTTGTTTTGCCAATTGTTCTTAGTTTGGACTTGAGTGTAGTGCCATGGCAAAATGTGTGGATCAAGTTTCATTTTCCTGCATATGGTTATCCAGTTTGTCCAGCACCATTTGTTGAAGATGCTTTCTATTTTCCAGCTTATATTGTTAGAGCCTTTGTCGAATACCAAGTAGCTATAGTTGCTTGACCCAAAGTCTGAGTCCTCAAGTCTATTCCATTGGTCAATACTCCTGTTTTTATGCCAGTACCATGCTGGTTTTATTACTATGGCTTTGTAATATAGCTTTAGATCAAGTATGGTGATGCCTCCAGAGGTATTTCTTTTGCTGAGGATATGTTTGGATATGCAAGGCCTTCTGTCTTTCCATATGAAATTTGAGATCATTTTTTCTATCTCTGTGAAGAACACTGTAGGGATTTTAATTGGAATTTCATTAAATCTACATATTGCCTTTGGTAGGATTGCCATCTTCACAATGTTAATTCTGCCTATCTAGGAGCATGGGAGGTTCCATTTTCTCAAGTCCTCCTCAATTTCTTTTTTGAGTGCTTTTATGTTTTCATTGTATAGATCTTTCACTTCCTTCATTAATATTATTCCAAGGCATTTTATGTTTTTGCTATTGAAAATGGGGCCATGCCCCTTCTTTCTTTCTCTGTATCTTTGTCATTTGCATATAGAAAGGCTACTGAATTTTGTGCATTGATTTTGTATCCTGCTACTTTGCTATAGGAGTTAATCACCTTCAGAAGTTTTGGGATGGAGTCTCTCAGGTCTCTTACATATACAATCATGTCATCAGCAAATAGAGTTGGGTTAACTTCTTCCTTTCTAAATTATATCCCTTTTATTTCCTTCTCCTGTCTTATTGCTTGAGCTAGGACTTCCAGTACTATATTGAAAAACAGAGGTGAGAGTGGACAACCTTGTCTTGTTCCTGATATCAGTGGGAATTCCTCCAGTCTCTCTCCATTAAGTATTACTTGGGCCTTTGGAGCTTTGTATATTGCCTTTATTATGTTAAAATATGAACCAACTATGCCAATTCTCTCCAATATTTTGATCATGAAGTCATGTTGTATCTTGTCAAAGGCCTTTTATGCATCTATCAAAATGATCATGTGGTTTTTATGTTTAACCTTGTTTATGTGGTGTATTACATGGACAGATTTCTTAATGTTGAACCACCCCTGTGTGCCTGGGATGAATTCCACTTAGTCAAGGTGGATAATGCTTTTGATTTGTTGTTGGATTTGGTTTGCGAGGATTTTGTTCAGGATCTTTACATCTAAGTTCATCAGGGAAATAGGCCGGTAGTTTTCTTTTCTTGTCGCATCTCTACCTGGTTTTGGAATTAGGGTGATACTAGCTTCATAAAAGGAGTTGGGTAGCTTTCCCTTTTTTATTTCTTCTTTTGTTTTTCTTTTTGGTTTTTTGAGGTAGGGTCTCTGGCCCAGGTTGACCTGGAATTAACTATGTAGTCTCAGGGTGGCCTCGAACTCTTGACAATCCTCCTACCTCTGTCTCCAGGGTACTGGGATTAAAAGTATGCACCACCATGCCCGTCTTCTTTCCCTGTTTTCCAGTTGTGTGGCACACATTGAGGAAGATTGGTTTGAGTTCTTCCATGAAGGTTTGATAGAATTCAGCTGAGAAACCATCTGGTCCTGGACTCTTCTTTTGGGGGAGGTTTTTTATTACTTTTTCAATCTCCATGAGTGTGATGGGTTTATTTAGAAGGTAATTAATCTGCTCTGAGTCTAGCTTTGATAGATGGCATGCGTCCAGGAATTTATGCATCTGCTCCACATTATCCAGTTTTGTGGAGTAGAGGTTTTGGAAATAAGTCCTGATGATTCTCCCAATTTTACTTATGTCTGTTGTGATCTCTCCTTTTTCATTTTGAATTTTGTGAGTTTGAAGCCTCTCTTTTTTTTTTTTGCTTGATCAAATTGGCCAGGGGTTGTCAATTGTGTTTATTTTTTCAAAGAACCAGCTCTTTGTTTTGTTAATTGTCTTGTTTCCTTGGTTTCCAATTCATTAATTTCTTCTCTGATTTTAATCATTTGTTTCCTTCTGGAACTCTTTGGCTTGAATTTTTCTTGCTTTTCCAGTACCTTTAGGTGGGTGGTTAGGTTATTAATTTGGGATCTCTCTGTCTTTTTTATGAAGGCAGTGATTGCTATGAATTTTCTCCTGAGGACCACCATCATTGTGTCCCATAAGTTTTGGTATGATGTGTTCTCATTGTCATTCAATTCTAGAAATTTTGCAATTTCAGTTTTTATGTTATCCACTGTCCATTTATTGTTTAAATGTGTGCTGTTCAGTTTCCAGGTGCTATTGGGATTCTTGGTGGGTCTTTGTTTTGGTTATTTCTAGCAATATACCATTGTGATCTGATATCATGCAGGGAATTATGTCAATCTTCCTAAATATGTGGAGGCAGTCTTTGTGACCCAGTATATGGTCTATTTTAGAGAATGTTCCATGGTCTGCTGAGAAGAATGTGTAGTCTGGATTTGGGATGGAAAGTTCTGTAGATGTCTGTTAGGTATAAGTGATCTATGGTTTTGTTGTGCTCTCTGATTTCCCTGTTAAGTTTCTGTTTGGATGATCTGTCTATTATTGATAATGGTGTATTGAAGTCCCCAGCTATGATGGTATTGGTAGTTATTTCTGTCTTATTGTCAAGTAGGTTTTGTTTTACGAATTGTGGTGCCCCTATGTTTGGCACAAGTGGCAGACACAGTCTGAGCTTGCGTGGCATTTGCTGTGGGCCTGGGCTTGCTGAACGTGCGGCGGCCAGAACAGTAAGTCAGCAAGTAGGCAGAGTAGCCTAAGCTTCCACACACAGGGAGCGATCGGCGCATGACACTGTGGATACAGTGGCTACTTGGGGGGTGGGGTGGGCTACCTGCCCGCGAGGGAATTAGTGATTCCCTGTTTTTCCCCCTCTGTGTCCTCCCACTGGCAATCTATTTGAGATTTCTCTCCTGTAAAAGACCCAGTGAACCCTTAATATCTTGCCTTTCTTTCCCCAGGATCTGCAGGGCAGCTAGGCAGTCACCATCTTGGCTGGAAGTCCCCCCCAAAGCTGTCTTTTTTAATGTACATCCTTAGATCTATAAATATCTATCTTAGGATTGTCTTCTTTATATCCTGTAGATTTTGATGTGCTGTTTTCATCTTCGATCAATTATAAAAACATTTTGTTTTCATTTTGATTTACTCAGTGACCCAGTCATTATTCAAAAGTGCATTGTTTAATCTTCATGGCTTTATGTACTTTGGTTTTCCTTCAAAGTGTCTATCTCATTATTGAATTTTCATATTCTGTATTGACTTACTAATTTAATTAATCTACTTGTTTTTCTTAGGATTCATTCAGGAGATTATTCATACCTTCTTTTGAATTCACTAAGAAATGTATTTATTTGTGTCTTTGATTTTATTTTTAACATTTTTATAATTTCTCTTTTATATTCTTTGTATGGGACATTGTCTGAGTCACCCTCTTTGGGGAGCCATTATTTGGGAGTGATAATTTGTGGATGAGACACATTGTTTTTAGCTTTTCATGTTGCTTGTGTTTTTGCACTGGGACTTGTGCATGTGGAGGTCATTCACTGGGTAAGTCTGGCACAGATAGGTTGAGTCAGCATTAGTTCATCTTGCCTTGACTTCACATGGCTGGAAGTTCACTTATGTAGACATGGCTTATTCGTGATTGTGATAGCTAAAGTGATCTCAGCTCAGCTGGGGTGGAGAGAGTGCAGCCTTTGACCTCACAATCAGGGTCCATATGGCTTTGCAGAGGGTTGTGCCAGTACCAGGCATCTTATGTCCTCTGATCTCATTAGCCAGGGTGCACACAGTGTGTCAAGATAAGGTGTCACATATCTTCTAGCTTTATGAACTTGTGCAGCATATGGCTGTACATTGTGCTGAGTTCTTATATGGAGGGCCATGTGTTCTCTGACCTCACAAGCCAGGGTGCACATGGTGAGGCATCTGGGCACAACATGGAGACACATATCCATTGACCTTAGGAGACAGGTTGTATGTAGTGTGGTGACATAGAAATTGAGGATCACAAGTCCTCTGGCATTATAAGGTGCATCCATTACTTCAGGAGGCTGCATGTGTGGTAGAAGCCAAGTGGTCACACATGCCTTGACCTCATTAACTGAGTGTGTGTGATGCTTTGGGTGGGGATTCTCCAGAGTAAGACTATTATTATTGGCCTTATCTACCTTGTTTTCAATGGATTCTTGCAGTAGCTGTGTTCTCAACAGCCCTGATCTGGTCAAGGGCTGAAACAGGGAGGTTAACCTCCTGTAACCTGTAACCTGTAACCTGCATGATAAAGGACAGCAACTCTGACACTAGCAGTGGGGAGGTGAGAAGCTGTTCTGGACATAGGATTCTGGGACACGTTCTGAAGGTAGAGAAATGGAAGTCTGGTAGGCACAGTGTGGGTGTCAAGAGAGATTAAAGATTTTGGTCAGAACAACTAGAAGAATGAGAGTGCCATCAAAAACGTACTGACATACTTTTCATCTAAATCCAAGAACTCTTTTGATCTTTGTAGCAAATAAGTAAAAACTATAAGCCATCTCTATTAAAGATTATTATACAGAACTTTAAAAAAATGTACTTCACTCTGGAAACTCGGGTGTTCCCTTACCCTCTGGCTATAGGAGAGAGACACAGGAAACCAAAGTTAAAGGAAAGTAGACTTCATGTCAGTGTGCTTAAGGAGTATATGCAAAGGCTTTTATATAAGAACAAAGATCAAGTACCATCTGTGTAACCACAGAAGCAAATGGAGATGGCCTTTGTAGAGAGGTGATCCATTTGCATGTATTACAGGATTTTACTGCTTTTTAAAAATTAATTTATTTTTAATTAATTAGTTTTGTAATCAGTGAATATAGTCAAGTTGGTACCATTGTAAGGCTCATCCATGTCCTACCCCCTCCTTCTGGCCACTCCCTGTTGAGTTATATGGGTTATGCATTGAGGAGTTAGCCCACAATTATGGGTAGGAGAAATGTCTCTGTGTATCATGACCCAACAAGTGGCTCTGACATTCTTTCCACCCTCTCTTTTGCAAAATTTCCCTGAGCAATGTTGGGGTCATTTTGGGACTGCTTCAGTGATGAGGAGTTGGGGGCCTCTGGGTCTCTAGTTATCTGATTTGGTAGGAGTTGATTGTTTTCTGTGTTGATCTCCTTCACTCTTGTGCTGGTACCCACCATCTCTATAAAAAAATAAGGGTTATCCCATTTGTCTGGTGCTAATTTTACTGCTTTCTTAAGCTGGAGAGTACAGTAAGCCTTCTTCTAGAAAGAGAATCCTCTCATATGAAAATATGCCTGAAATCCCATAACTCTTCATCCTTCTTTAATCTGTGATTGCTTTCTTCCTTCAGGAATCATGGAGCATTATATAGGAGGAGATTTTATGACTTATACTTTTCCTGTCTTGGCAATACCATCCATATAATGCAGCATAAACTATTTTGAACAATTTATTGGTATTTAGCATATTCCTAGACTCAGGAAACTAATTTTCTACATAGTACCAATATAATTTCTTCACTTCTAAGGAAATTCCAACCCTATTAAGCAATTTTTATTCATTCTTCTCTTTCTCCTGCCCTTGCTGATTTCCCCACCATACTGGTTTCTTTCCTATATGGGCTTACCTATAGTCAATATTTCATATAAAGGGAAACATACATTATGTAACCTTCTATGTCTGGCTTCCATCACTTAATATGTATTTCTGAGGTTTGTCTGTATTAGTATGGATCAGCTCTTCAGTACTTTTATATCTAAATGATGTTGGATTGTACGGGCAGACCATATTTTATTCATATATTCATCCACTAATAAACATTTGGATTATTTTTACTTTTTGATAATTAGAGTAATAAGCAGTTATAAACATTTTCCCACAAATATTTTTGGAGTACCTCTTTCAATTCTTTGGAGCATATCCCTATAATTATTATTACTAGGTCATTTAACTTTTTCAGAACCACTGTAGTTTTTTCCATAGTAGCATAAACTTTTACATTTATGCTAGGAAATGTTCTAATTCCTCCACATTTTCACCAACAGCTTTTAAAATATTTTTATTTATTTATTTGAGGGGATAGAGAGAGTGAGAATGGGTGCAACATAACCTCCTGCCACTGCAAATGTACTCCAGACACATGCATCACTTTGTGCACCTGTCTTTATATCGGTACTGGGGTATCAAACCAATGCCATCAGGCTTTGCAAGCAAGCACCTTTTAACTGGTGAATGATCTCTCCAGACCCAACAATTTTTTAAAATATTTTATTTATTTATTTGAGATAAAGATGGAGAGCAAGAGAAAGAAAAACAGAGAGAGAATGTGTATGCCAAGGCCTCTAGCCACTGCAAATGAATTCCAGACAAATATACTATCATGTGCAGCTGGCTTGTGTGGATCCTGTGGAATCAAACCTGGGTCCTTATGCTTCACAGGCATGATCCTTAGCCACTGGGCAATCATTCCAGCTCCAAACCCATCAATATTTGGGAAGTTTAAAATTTTCTGTCCCAATAGTTGAGATATAATATTTTATTATTTTGATTTGTATTTCCCTAAATATTTGTGATGTTATTTATTTGCAATTTATGTGAAGTTATTTATGGTATATGGCTTGCTTTTTGGATATTTTTTTCAATCAAACCCTTTAATGATCTTAGGACAGAGCTACAGGAAATACTTCTTGATTTTTGAAAAATAAAAGCAAAAAATACTGAGCATTTTTGTTCTACACTTGCCTAATGCATCTGGCCATTAATTTGGTATTGAATTATAGCTCCATTCTGAAGATCACTGCTTTGATACTTTCTTTTATTTCCCACTAAGAACCTATGCCTCACATTTAGGAGGGCATATCTTATAGGTAGTAGCTAGATTTCTCGTGTGTAGAAAAAAAAAACAGTTATTGGAAAACACATCTTCCTCAACAAACATTGCAGAAGTTCATAACCTTCACCATGCAATTTGCTAGACATGTATCTATGGAACAAGAAACAATAAAGCAAATAAATTTCAAAAGGAAAGATAGCTCTTGGATCACTATGTTTATAATGAAACTATCCAAGATTTAATGCATTAAGTAAAAACTTGACATCACTTATAAATGATGCCAAAAAGAATAATATGTGTAGATGTTTAAAATGCTAGAAGTTAAAATATCAAATAAAAGAAGCAATGTGTAAATTTGTATACACAATATGATTGCCATTCTAGGTTAAGTACTGCTTACTCAAATGCTTTGGACCACAGAGCTTCCTATTTTGGATTTTAAAAAATGATTTGGGGAATATTTGCATAGATTTCAGTAGTTGTGTAACTCTAATCTGGAAAGCTAAAATCCAAAGCTTGCTGAGCATTCCTGTGCTCAAAAAGTTTTGGTTGTTAGAGCATTTCAGATTTTGAACTTTTGAATTAGATTAACAACCTATATATAACAATAGAAACCATGAGATTGTTGCAAGAATGAAGACTGAAAAGCAGTATCTCAGAAGGATATGTGATTATCCTTGGAAAGTAAATACTATAGCTTTACTCTCACAGAGTATAATATAGTTTGATAAGGCTATATTAGGTAAGTGTTGAATTCTGAAAGAATGCTCTCATAATTATAATGTACTAGTTTGCAGATGAGAACCTTATGCCTAACTGTAGCACATGCTGTCTACATTTGTTCTGTGTTGGTTACTTTAATTGAGCATGTGGTAAAGGTCTCTTACTAATATGACTTTGTTTAAAGTCAGGATTACACAGTTGGATATCATAGATTCTTTGATCTTGATTTATTATTTTGTTTCTAACTACAGATTTTTTTAAAAAATATTTTTTGTTCATTTTTTATTTATTTATTTGAGAGCAACAGACACAGAGAGAAAGACAGATAGAGGGAGAGAGAGAGAGAATGGGCGTGCCAGGGCTTCCAGCTACTGCAAACGAACTCCAGACACGTGCACCCCCTTGTGCATCTGGCTAACGTGGGACCTGGGGAACTGAGCCTCGAACCGGGGTCCATAGGCTTCATAGGCTAGCGCTTAACCGCTAAGCCATCTCTCCAGCCCCTAACTACATATTTTTTTAATTAAAACAGAAAATGTGAAATTTCAAATTTAGAAAATAATGTATTTTTTACAGGTATCCCATTGCCTAAAGAGGACATTTCTGCACCCCTGATCATTAGCTCGCCGGTGAAGGAAGCTCAAGAGTATGCAGATCCCCCAAGTGAAGAGGACGAGAAAATCAAAGAGCCACTAACCATCTCAGAACTATCTTACAACCCAAGTGCTAGCCTGCTCCCTACACCTGTGGATGATGATGAAATCAACATGCTTTTTGACTGTCCATCTAGGCTTGAGCTGGAAAGAGAAGATACAGATTCATTTGAGGATCTAGAAGCAGATGAACATGCCTTTTTGATGGCTGAAGAGGAAGAAATGACAGAGGCCCACAGAGCTTTCTCATGGAGCTATGCCATTCTGACCGGCCATATCCGTGTGAATCCCCTGGTCAAGAGTTTCTCCAGGCTCCTTGTAGTGGGCTTGGGACTTCTGCTCTTTGTATTTCCCCTGCTCCTCCTCCTCCTGGAGTCAGGTATTGATCTCTCCTTCTTATGTGAAATCCGCCAGACACCAGAGTTTGAGCAGTTTCACTATGAGTACTATTGTCCCCTCAAGGAGTGGGTGGCTGGGAAGGTCAACTTGTTCCTCTATATGTTGGGATGCTCATGAGGTTCATGTCTTATAAGACTAAGGGCTATATTTAATACTTACAGATGGTGTCTTTTCCAGAGATGCCAGGTTCTGAAAGGTCATGGATTGTCTTATTTCTTTCTCATTGTGATTGCTTAAGCCCTTGAGTTAGCTTTCTGTACTTCCAGGTTTGTATAGTTATTTTAATTCTTTTTTTTGGTTTTTTGAGGTAGGGTCTCACTGTAGCCCAGGCTGACCTGGAATTCACTATGGAGTCTCAGGGTGGCCTTGAACTCACAATCCTCCCACCTCTGCCTCCCTAGTGCTGGGATTAAAGGCGTGCGCCACCACGCCCGGCAGTTATTTTAATTATAGGTCAGGAAAACAGCCTTTAAGTAACCCAAACCATATTATTATATTCATCATATTACTATACCCCTAACATATCATAATATGTAACACACCATAGTGAATTAAATTTTCCTATTGCTTATTGCTGGCAGCATTGTGAATTATAATATTCAGATTCATAATTTTAGTAAAAATCCATGGACAAAACCTTGAATATAACCCTTAGTAAGAACAATGTCCTCTAACCAATGCCTATATAAGTAAGTTTATGCGGGGTTTTTCTTTCAGTTTTTTAAAAATACTTTTATGTGTTCACACTATTTTGGTAAATTTTTAGCAAAACAGAAGCCTCCTGGAATTATTTAAATATAAATATTGTAAGATTAATATATTTCAGGAATTTTTTAATGTTTTGGCACTAGTTTGTTTTTAAGGTATTTTTGGCTGAACAATTATGTAATTTGTTATTATCTTCATATGAGATAGAATATGAGTAAAATGACACTCTGGTACGTTCCTAAAATAGATGACAGAACTGAACATGGGGAAAATGAATGAACATGGTGAGGTCCAATTTTGAAAGTTTTGGAAGATGATCTCATACTTTCATTTGCATTCTGTACATATATATTTGGGCTGGGGACACAGAGTATGTTAAAAGAAGGTGAAACTTGTATAGGAAAAATTGGAAAAGATACACTAGGTAATTACTTATGGCTCACTTATCCAAGTGAAGGCAGGCAGGAGTTGGAAAAATGGAGATAAAAGTGTTCTGATGATATGGTAGGCAAGTGGTGGTAGGTAACTAATTGGTCCCTTTTGTGAACTTGATGGTGATGGAAGGTGTTTGTTTTGTAAAGCGTTGTGCACATGATGTCCAGGTACACACACACAAAAAATGTTTAAGTGGATGTAAATAAAAGTGAAGAAATGTTAACGTAATTTTGTTCCCTCATGATATTCCTTTTGATTCCGTGGGGGAGAAACCTTCAAAATCAGAGGAGAAAGAGAGAATGTATGAATGAGTGAATTAATATGAATGAATGGCTAATGATAACTGCCAATGATCATCTTTTGTAGAGCCTATATAGTAAGCAATTGGGCAACATACTCCTTTTCTTTGTTTTGTCTTAACTCATTAATAACTGGGGCTTCCTTTGAAAAATGAAGAGGACCATCGGAAGACATGAATTCAAGTATGGATAAAGTAGACAATGGAAGGAAAAATAGACAAAAAGAAGGGAGAAATACTCTAGTACATTGCTTCATATTACTAAACCCATGGTAGAAAAGGTCTGATGTTTTTCATTTCAGAGTGATCACCAGTACTGTTTTACAAGGAAGAAAGAAAAGGTTCTGGAGTTCATAGCATAGAGCATCAAATTACTCCATACATGTAAAAGGGATAGGGCCCACCTGTATGTGATCTCTCTGTTCCAACTTAATGTAATTTTCAAATCAAGTCTCCCAGTCCCCCTCATTCAATAGAGTGTTGAGGGGTTTATTAGACAATTGTTTTTTAAACTGAGTTTTGAGGGTCAGTTTGTGAAACTTTAAAGTGAACAACTAGTGATATATACTTACTGTTAC